>NC_069503.1:357906867-358626867 GCF_027579735.1 Bombina bombina | reverse complement strand
TTTCTATCTCGATCCATTTACTGCTGGAACTTTTTCACTTGTGTGGAAGTACTTTGATTGTATGTGAATATATACATATATATTTGTGTGTTTATTTGTGTATATACACATATTAACACATAAATATATATGTATATATTCACATACAATTATATTTACTGGGTACACACAGTTACCATAGACCACAATGTAAAGGCACTTTTCGGTGCGTTTTTTTTTTTTACACCCACTCCTGCCAACTTTACACCTAAACTACTGCCTAATCCAATTATTTTATTAAAAAAAATAAAAATGTTCCAATTTTTATTTTTTAAGAAAATACACTACACTGTATTTTGGGGGCCTTTGGGGCACATTTATAAAATTAACCAGAGATTTGCCCAATTGCGGGCATGCAATTAATTAGTGCTCCACTTGTAATCTAGCCCTTTGTAAGCTGGTAACAGTCTAAAAATAGTATGGGAGTTTTCTAGATGTGTGTAGTAATATAAAATGATATATAGTATATATACAGTATATATACATACCCACACAAACACACACACTTTAGTACATCTGCTGTACGTATAAAAAAAATTCTACAGAGCTAAATATACTCTTTTAATATAATTGTGCTTCCATAAATAAAGATTGCACCTTTCGTAAAAAAAAGGAAGAAAAAAATAAATAGTTTAAATAAAATATTCTACTTGATCATCATAACAAGACAGCAAACTGGCATGTCAGAGAAAGTGAAAACAGGGTCTGGTAGAAGAGAAGGGTGAGACAGCAAAAGAGAAAGCAATAAAAGGAGAGTTAGAAACAGCAAGTTCATGAAAAAAGACTGGTGTCAAATAATAAAATAGTTATACAATGTGCTTTCCTTTGTCACAGAAGTCTAAACTTCTAGTATAGCATACCCCCGCTAGTATAGCATAATCCTTCTAGTATACCATAAACCTGCTAGTATACCATATCCCTGCTAGCATACCATATCTCTGCTAGCATACCATAAGCCTGCTAGTATACCATAAACCTGCTGGTATACCATAACCCTGCAAGTATACCATAACACTGCTAGTATAGGATTACCCTGCTAGTATACCATAACCCTGCTAGTGTAGCATAACCCTGCTAGTATACCATAACCCTGCTAGTATACCATAAGCCTGCTGGTATACCATAACACTGCAAGTATAGCATTACCCTGCTAGTATACCATAACCCTGCTAGTATACCTAGTATACCATATCCCTGATAGCATACCATAACCCTGCTGGTATACCATAACCCTGCTAGTATACCATAACACTGCTAGTATAGCATTACCCTGCTAGTATACCATAACCCTGCTAGTATACCATAACCCTGCTAGTGTAGCATAACCTTGCTAGTATAGCATAACCCTTCTAGTATACCATAACCCTGCTAGTATAGCATACCCCTGCTAATATAGCAAAACCCTGCTAGTATAGCATAGCCCTGCTAGTATACAATAACACTGCAAGTATAGCATAACCCTGCTAGTATACCATAACTGTGCTATTATAGCATAACCCTGCTAGTATACCATAACCCTGCTAATATACCATAACTGTTCTAGTATAGCATAACACTGCTAGTATATCATAACACTGCTAGTATAGCATACCCCTGCTAGTATACCATAACTCTGGAAGTAGACATGTGCAATTTGCAATGTGCAAACTTTTTAATTTTCAAAATATTTATTGAGTCAAGTCTTTTACTCCAACTGTTATGTCCTTTGCCTCCAGTTGGGCCTTTCCATTTCTTTATATGTAACTTTCCTGCCACTACCTACTTGATTATCTCAATACTGTATCTAAAAATAAACATTGTTTTACTTTACACTGCAATTATAAATAATGTCCAGTAGAGGGCAATAGTGTTCTGTATACAGTGTATGCTATTACAATTCTTCTAAATATACATTTACAAAGCACATAAGGACTGATTAATGGTAAAAAAAAACACACATATAACAGACTAAAAAAGACAAATAAATACAAAGGGGAAGAGGGTCCTGCTCCAAAAAGTTTACAATCCAGTGAAAATTAAAATGCATATGAGGAACAGTGTATATAATGAGACACTTTGGGCCAGATTACAAGTGGAGCGCTAAATATTACTTTTGTGAAAGCGATATTTGCACTCCACTAAGTAATACCAGCGCACGCTGATGTGCAAGCTCGCGTTCACATTGCTGGAAAGCATTGCGCTCACAAGAGCGCGCTTCCATAGGCTCCAATGGGAGCCTTGTTCTGATGCCGCCAGAGATAGCACAAAACCTAAGCAATGGCAGCAATATTAAATATATATGTATGTGAATATATACATATATTTATTTTTTTTTGTTTGTGTATATACACATATTAACACATAAATATATATGTATATATTCACATACAATTATATTTACTGGGTACACACAGTTACCATAGACCACAATGTAAAGGCACTTTTCAGCGCCGTTTTTTTTTTCTTACACCCACTCCTGCCAACTTTACACCTAAACTACTGCCTAATGCAATTATTTTATTAAAAAAATAAAAATGTTACCATTTTTATTTTTTAAGAAAATACACTACACTGTATTTTGGGGGCCTTTGGGGCACATTTATAAAATTAACCAGAGATTTGCCCAATTGCGGGCATGCAATTAATTAGTGCTCCACTTGTAATCTAGCCCTTTGTAAGCTGGTAACAGTCTAAAAATAGTATGGGAGTTTTCTAGATGTGTGTAGTAATATAAAATGATATATAGTATATATACAGTATATATACATACCCACACAAACACACACACTTTAGTACATCTGCTGTACGTATAAAAAAAATTCTACAGAGCTAAATATACTCTTTTAATATAATTGTGCTTCCATAAATAAAGATTGCACCTTTCATAAAAAAAAGGAAGAAAAAAATAAATAGTTTAAATAAAATATTCTACTTGATCATCATAACCAGACAGCAAACTGGCATGTCAGAGAAAGTGAAAACAGGGTCTGGTAGAAGAGAAGGGTGAGACAGCAAAAGAGAAAGCAATAAAAGGAGAGTTAGAAACAGCAAGTTCATGAAAAAGACTGGTGTCAAATAATAAAATAGTTATACAATGTGCTTTCCTTTGTCACAGAAGTCTAAACTTCTAGTATAGCATACCCCCACTAGTATAGCATAATCCTTCTAGTATACCATAAACCTGCTAGTATACCATATCCCTGCTAGTATACCATATCTCTGCTAGCATACCATAAGCCTGCTAGTATACCATAAACCTGCTGGTATACCATAACCCTGCAAGTATACCATAACACTGCTAGTATAGGATTACCCTACTAGTATACCATAACCCTGCTAGTGTAGCATAACCCTGCTAGTATACCATAACCCTGCTAGTATACCATAAGCCTGCTGGTATACCATAACACTGCAAGTATAGCATTACCCTGCTAGTATACCATAACCCTGCTAGTATACCTAGTATACCATATCCCTGATAGCATACCATAACCCTGCTGGTATACCATAACCTGCTAGTATACCATAACACTGCTAGTATAGCATTACCCTGCTAGTATACCATAACCCTGCTAGTATACCATAACCCTGCTAGTGTAGCATAACCTTGCTAGTATAGCATAACCCTGCTAGTATACCATAACCCTGCTAGTATAGCATACCCCTGCTAATATAGCATAACCCTGCTAGTATAGCATAGCCCTGCTAGTATACAATAACACTGCAAGTATAGCATAACCCTGCTAGTATACCATAGCTGTGCTATTATAGCATAACCCTGCTAGTATACCATAACCCTGCTAATATACCATAACTGTTCTAGTATAGCATAACACTGCTAGTATACCATAACACTGCTAGTACAGCATACCCCTGCTAGTATACCATAACTCTGGAAGTAGACATGTGCAATTTGTTTCGGCCAAATTTAGTTTTCGGCTGAATTTTGGCCGATTCGGAGATTTGCATGAATCTGTATTTCCGAATCGGCACCAGAACGAAAATTCCGAAAATGAATAAATCAGTTTCCAAATTTTCGGATCCATTCTTTATTCATATTTGGAATTTTTCATTCTTCATCTAAACCGCCGCCCCCCCAAGTCGCCAAAACGAACTAAAACACTAAATAAAGCTATTAACCTGTAAACCAGCGCCCCCACATCGCCAACACTAATTAAACCTATTAACCTCTAAACCACCATTCCCCGACATCGCCGACACTAACTAAACCTATTAACAGACAAAATCAATCTGAAGATTGAAAGAATGTACACCTATTTAGCACTCTTTCCCTAACTTGGGGTGGCAATGGTTGGACAATATCTAGGTATACTAGAGGAGGAAGTGCGCACAAATTTTTAAAATATAACCTTTATTGAGTAGTTTAAAAGTAAAAACACACAAACACAATCCACATACATACAATTTAGTTAAAAGCACAGGATTTGGTCAATTGGTTTTAATCCAATAATCACAGAATATGAAAGGTAGTTGTAACATACATTGGATGTGAATCAACTTGAATAAATCTCTGATCAGGAGTATCTATGGAAGTCCAGTTGTGAACTAATACTCTTGAAAATTGTGTAATGTTTGTAAAGCTTTTACCACTATCATGTGGACTCTGCTATTATTTTTCTATGATTCAAAGTTCAATTGAGGTTGTGATACTTTATTTCTAGTATGTGAGCATACAGTTGTCTTGCTAGTACTAGATATAAAATTGTATATGCCGCAGCATGAGGATTTAGAGTGGAGGTTTTAATTACTTTTGAATTGCATTATATCATATTGTGTCTAAACTATTCAGGGATTATATGCATCGATTCTATATAGACTCCCAGTTTTATTCCTTGTATCTAATGTGTTGTTACATATATCTAGATCGCTTAAACTGCTAACATGATAAATGAGGTGCAGTGTTTACTTTAGGATAAGTAGTGCTGACAGTATATAAATGCACTAAGAGTAATGAACTCACGTCTGCTGCTATTTGGTCTTGTATCTGAAATTGCTGCAAAGCTATGCCTGTTGTTTTACCAAAATATTTTCTGGGCTATCAAGCGTTTTAGGAAATATACCACTTAAATGGAACTTGGCTAATCCAAAGAATAGTTTTACTCTATGAAACTATTTCTAGTCTCTTGACATTTTTGTCTTGTTGGATTAGACCTTGTAAATTCTAAAGCCGCTTTTTATTCAGACAATCTAAACCGCCGTTTCCCGACATTGCCGACACTAACTAAACCTATTAACCCCTAGACTGCCGCCCCCACATTGCCAACACTAACTAAACCTATTAACCTCTGGACCGCCGTTCCCCGACATCACCAACACTAACTAAACCTATTAACCTCTAAACTACCGCCCCCACATTGCCAACACTAACTAAACCTAACGAAAATTATCAATCCTTGGATTGATGGAGTGTACACCTATATAGCACTCATTCCCTAATTGATAGTGACAAAAATTGGACAAGAACTGTGTCTCCTTGGAGGAGAGTGTGCGTAATTTCTGAAATACAACACAACCACGCAATGTACTCCGTGAATAACGGATAATAATCTATTAAGACCCAAACCTGTGGTTTTAATAAAGTTTGTATGTCAATTGTGTTTGTTGCCGTATATTTTTAAAAGATTACCAATAAAGGTTATATTTTAATAAACATCCCCACGCACACTCTCCTCCAAGGAGACACAGTTCTTGTCCAATTTTTGTCACTATCAATTAGGGAATGAGTGCTATATAGGTGTACACTCCATCAATCCAAGGATTGATAATTTTCGTTTGACAAAACAAGTACACAGCACCTCAGCCAATTTTTTTAGGTAACACTACCAATCTGGTTGGATATTTATACCATATTAACAGAACCAGAAATCACTAGGCTACCCTAAGTTGTAAATTTAAGCAGTGCCATTAGTATCCCCCTTCTTTTTCACTAACTAAACCTATTAACCTCTAAACCACCATTTCCTGACATCGCAGACACTAACTAAACCTATTAACCCCCTAAACTGCCACCCCCCACATCACCAACACTAACTAAACCTATTAACCTCTAAACTGCCCCCCCCCCCACATTGCCAACACTAACTAAACCTATTAACTTCAAACCGCTGTTCCCCAATATCGCTGACACTAACTAAACCTAATAACCCCTAAACCGATGCCCCCCACATCGCCAACACTAACTAAACCTATTAACCTCTAATCTCTAGCTGTGAAATAAAAATAAAACCTAAACTAGTTACAATATTACTATTTACTAACTACCTAGTTAAAATAAATACAAACTTTACCTGAGAAAAAAGAATAAAATAAAAAAAACTAACATTACTTGTTTTAAAAAAAAAAATACAAAATATAAAAAAATCTAACATTACTTAAAATAATAAAACCTAACATTACAAAAAAATAATAAACGCTAAAATTACAAAAAATTTAAAAAACTACAATTACAAAAAATAATAAACACTAACGGCTGGATTACGAGTTTTGCGCTATGAGCGGCTCGGTGCTAACTTGCAAGTTATTTCCACCGCTCACCTCCCTATAGAGCTGCTATTACAGGTTTGCAAAAACCCGGCGTTAGCAGGCATTATTGCAGCATTGAGCAAAATTGAGCTCCATACCGCACCCAAATACCAGCGCTGCTTTGATCTGGTTTTGCGTACTCGTGCACAATTTCCCCATAGACATCAATGGGGAGAGCCGGCTAAAAAAAAGCCTAACACCTGCAATAAAGGAGAGTAAAACTCCGTAATGCAGCCCCATTGATTCCTATGGGAAAACCTATACACCTAACACCCTAACATAAACCCAGTCTAAACACCCCTAATCTGCCACCCCCAACATTGCCGACACCTACATTATACTTATTAACCCATAATCTGCCGCCCCCGACATCGCCGCCACCTACCTAGACTTATTAACCCCTAATCTGCTGCCTCCAACATCGTCGCCACCTACATTACACTTATTAACCCCTAATCTGCCGCCCCCAACATTGTTACCACTATACTAAAGTTATTAACCCCTAAACCTAACCCTAAATCTAACCCTAACACCCACTAACTTTAATATAATTAAAATAAATCTAAATAAATATTACTATCATTAACCTCTTAAGGACATATGACAGAATTTTTCCGTCATAAAACAATTGAGCAAACTGAAAGCTGTGTCCTTAAAGGGTTAACTAAATAATACCTATTTAAAGGGCCACTAAACCCAAAATCTTTCTTTCATGATTCAGATAGAACATAAAAATTAAAACAACATTGCAAATTACTTCTATTATTTATTTTGCTTCATTTTTTAGATATCCTTATTTGAAGAAAAAGCAATGCACATGAGTGAGCCAATCACACGATACATCTATGTGCAGCAACCAATCAGCAGCTACTGAGCATATCTAAATATGCTTTTCAGCAATGAATAACAAGAGAATAAAACAAATTAGATAATAGAAGTAAATTAGAAAGATGTTTAAAAATGCATTCTCTTTCTAAATCATGAAAGAAAAAATGTGGGTATCATGGCCCTTTAAAACTAAATACTTACCTGTAAAATAAACCCTAAGCTAGCTACAATATAACTAATAGTTGCATTGTATCTAGCTTAGGTTTTATTTTTATTTCACAGGCAAGTTTGTATTTATTTTAACTAGGTAGACTAGTTAGTAAATAGTTATTAACTATTACACTAGCTACCTAGTTAAAATAAATACAAATTTACCTGTAAAAGAAAACCTAACCTGAGTTACACTAACACCTAAACTTACATTACAATTAAATAAATTACATTAATTAAATACAATTAACTAAATAACAAAAAGCAAACAAACACTAAATTACACAAAATAAAAAATAAATTATTATAATATTTAAACTAATTACACCTAAGCTAATAGCCCTATCAAAATAAAAAAGCCCCCCAAAGTATAAAAAAACCCTAGCCTACAATAAACTACCAATAGCCCTTAAAAGGGCCTTTGCGGGGCATTGCCCCAAAGAAATCAGCTCTTTTACCTGTAAAAAAATAATACAAACAACCACCCAACAGTAAAACCCACCACCCACACAACCAAACCCCCAAATAAAATCCTATCTAAAAAACCTAAGCTCCCCATTGTCCTGAAAAGGGCATTTGTATGGGCATTGCCCTTAAAAGGGCATTTAGCTTTTTTGCCTGCCCAAACCCTAAGCTAAAAATAAAACCCACCCAATAAAACCTTGAAAAAACCTAACACTAACCCCCGAAGATCCACTTACAGTTTTTGAAGACCGGACATACATCCTCAACAAAGCCAGGAGAAGTCTTCATCCAAGCGGCAAGAAGTCCTCAATGAAGCCGGGAGAAGTTTTCATCCAAGCGGCAAGAAGTGGTCCTCCAGACGGGCAGAAATCTTCATCCAGACGGCATCTTCTATCCTTATCCTTCTGGCGCGGAGCATCCTCTTCTTTCCACGGCTCTTCAAGAATGAATTCTCCTTTAAATGACGTCATCCAAGATGGCGTCCCTTGAATTCTGATTAGCTGATAGAATTCTATCAGCTAATCGGAATTAAAGGTGAAAAAATCCTATTGGCTGATCCAATCAGCCAATAGGATTGAGCTTGCATTCTATTGTCTGATTGGAACAGTCAATAGAATGTGGGCTCAATCCTATCGGCTGATTGGATTAGCTAATAGGATTGAAGCTCAATCCTATTGGCTGATTGGATCAGCCAATAGGATTTTTTCACCTTTAATTTCGATTAGCTGATAGAATTCTATCAGCCAATCGGAATTCAAGGGACGCCATCTTGGATGACGTCATTTAAAGGAGAATTAATTCTTGAAGAGCCGTGGAAAGAAGAGGATGCTCCGTGCCGGATGTCTTGAAGATGGAGCCGCTCCTCTTCGGAAGGATGAAGATAGACGATGCCATCTGGATGAAGACTTCTGCCCATCTGGAGGACCACTTCTTGCCGCTTGGATGAAGACTTCTCCCGGTTTCGTTGAGGACTTCTTGCCGTTTGGATGAAGACTTCTCCCGGCTTCATTGAGGATGGATCTCCGGTCTTCAAAAACTGTAAGTAGATCTTCGGGGGTTAGTGTTAGGTTTTTTAAGGGTTTATTGGGTGGGTTTTATTTGTAGCTTAGGGTTTGGCCAGAAAAAAAGCTAAATGCCTGGCAATGCCCATACAAATGCCCTTTTCAGGCAATGGGGAGCTTAGGTTTTTTAGATAGGATTTTTTTGGGGGGTTTGGTTGTGTGGGTGGTGGGTTTTACTGTTGGGGGGTTGTTTGTATTATTTTTTTACAGGCAAAAGAGCTGATTTCTTTGGGGCAATGCCCTGCAAAAGGCCCTTTTAAGGGCCATTGGTAGTTTATTGTAGGCTAGGGTTTTTTTTTGGGGGGGGGCTGTTTTATTTTGATAGGTCTATTAGATTAGGTGTAATTAGTTTAAATATTTAATAATTTCTTTTTTATTTTGTGTAATTTAGTGTTTGTTTTTGTAATTTAGTTAATTGTATTTCATTAATGTAATGTATTTAATTGTAGTGTAAGGTTAGGTGTTAGTAAATAGTTAATAACTATTTACTTACTAGTCTACCTAGTTAAAATAAATACAAATTTAGCTGTGAAATAAAAATAAAACATAAGCTAGATACAATGTAACTATTAGTTATATTGTAGCTAGCTTAGGTTTTATTTTATAGGTAAGGATTTAGTTTTAAATAGGAAACACTAAATTACACAAAATAAAAAATAAATTATTATAATATTTAAACTAATTACACCTAATCTAATAGCCCTATCAAAATAAAAAATCCCCCCAAAGTATAAAAAAACCCTAGCCTACAATAAACTACCAATAGCCCTTAAAAGGGCCTTTGCGGGGCATTGCCCCAAAGAAATCAGCTCTTTTACCTGTAAAAAAATAATACAAACAACCACCCAACAGTAAAACCCACCACCCACACAACCAAACCCCCAAATAAAATCCTATCTAAAAAACCTAAGCTCCCCATTGTCCTGAAAAGGGCATTTGTATGGGCATTGCCCTTAAAAGGGCATTTAGCTTTTTTGCCTGCCCAAACCCTAAGCTAAAAATAAAACCCACCCAATAAAACCTTGAAAAAACCTAACACTAACCCCCGAAGATCCACTTACAGTTTTTGAAGACCGGACATACATCCTCAACAAAGCCAGGAGAAGTCTTCATCCAAGCGGCAAGAAGTCCTCAATGAAGCCGGGAGAAGTTTTCATCCAAGCGGCAAGAAGTGGTCCTCCAGACGGGCAGAAATCTTCATCCAGACGGCATCTTCTATCCTTATCCTTCTGGCGCGGAGCATCCTCTTCTTTCCACGGCTCTTCAAGAATGAATTCTCCTTTAAATGACATCATCCAAGATGGCGTCCCTTGAATTCTGATTAGCTGATAGAATTCTATCAGCCAATCGGAATTAAAGGTGAAAAAATCCTATTGGCTGATCCAATCAGCCAATAGGATTGAGCTTGCATTCTATTGTCTGATTGGAACAGTCAATAGAATGTGGGCTCAATCCTATCGGCTGATTGGATTAGCTAATAGGATTGAAGCTCAATCCTATTGGCTGATTGGATCAGCCAATAGGATTTTTTCACCTTTAATTTCGATTAGCTGATAGAATTCTATCAGCCAATCGGAATTCAAGGGACGCCATCTTGGATGACGTCATTTAAAGGAGAATTCATTCTTGAAGAGCCGTGGAAAGAAGAGGATGCTCCGTGCCGGATGTCTTGAAGATGGAGCCGCTCCTCTTCGGAAGGATGAAGATAGACGATGCCGTCTGGATGAAGACTTCTGCCCATCTGGAGGACCACTTCTTGCCGCTTGGATGAAGACTTCTCCCGGTTTCGTTGAGGACTTCTTGCCGTTTGGATGAAGACTTCTCCCGGCTTCATTGAGGATGGATCTCCGGTCTTCAAAAACTGTAAGTAGATCTTCGGGGGTTAGTGTTAGGTTTTTTAAGGGTTTATTGGGTGGGTTTTATTTGTAGCTTAGGGTTTGGCCAGAAAAAAAGCTAAATGCCAGGCAATGCCCATACAAATGCCCTTTTCAGGCAATGGGGAGCTTAGGTTTTTTAGATAGGATTTTTTTGGGGGGTTTGGTTGTGTGGGTGGTGGGTTTTACTGTTGGGGGGTTGTTTGTATTATTTTTTTACAGGCAAAAGAGCTGATTTCTTTGGGGCAATGCCCTGCAAAAGGCCCTTTTAAGGGCCATTGGTAGTTTATTGCAGGCTAGGGTTTTTTTTTGGGGGGGGGGGGGCTGTTTTATTTTGATAGGTCTATTAGATTAGGTGTAATTAGTTTAAATATTTAATAATTTCTTTTTTATTTTGTGTAATTTAGTGTTTGTTTTTGTAATTTAGTTAATTGTATTTCATTAATGTAATGTATTTAATTGTAGTGTAAGGTTAGGTGTTAGTAAATAGTTAATAACTATTTACTTACTAGTCTACCTAGTTAAAATAAATACAAATTTAGCTGTGAAATAAAAATAAAACATAAGCTAGATACAATGTAACTATTAGTTATATTGTAGCTAGCTTAGGTTTTATTTTATAGGTAAGGATTTAGTTTTAAATAGGAATTATATGGTTAATGATAGTAATTTGTATTTAGATTTATTTTAATTATATTAAAGTTAGTGGGTGTTAGGGTTAGATTTAGGGTTAGGTTTAGGGGTTAATAACTTTAGTATAGTGGCGGCGATGTTAGGGACAGCAGATTAGGGGTTAATAACAGTAATGTAGGTTGGGGCGATGTTAGGGACAGCAGATTAGGAGTTAATAATATTTAACTAGTGTTTACGATGCGGGTGTGCGGTGGTTTAGGGCAGCGGTCGCCAACCAGTGGTCCATGGACCACTGGTGGTCCACGAGAAGATGTTGGTGGTCCTTGACACCATCCAGCAGGAATTAATCTCCTCTGATGGTGTCACCCCTGTCATGCCGCAACTCCCTACAGTGCCTGGCTGGACATCAGTGAAAACCAATGGAGGAGGAGTTAAATCACAATCTCCCAACACACGTTGCTGTACTGTGCAACTTAACTCCTCAAATGCAAATTAGCCTCATGGTGGGTTTGGAAATCTGCATTTTTTTAGCCCCCAATAGCTTGTGAATGGAAGAAAAAGCGCAGCGCAAGGTATTTGAAGAACATTTTAAATATATTAATACTCTTTAGTAATAATTAGAAAATTTCTGACCTTACCATCCCTTTAAATATAATTCTTTTTTCCCCCACTTTCTGCCTCTCTGTTTCCAGCTCAAAAGTTGGCACTCATCCTTCATCTGTCATTTAAAAGTATTCTCTCAGTTCTGTCAGTTAGTTAATTCCAAAAAATAATTCTTAAAAATTAGTAAATATATACATAATGTAAACTTAACTATGGTTATACTAGTTATGTACAGTATGTGTGTGTGTGTGTATATATATATATATATATATATATATACACACACACACACACACACACACATATTATACAGGTTTGTACCTTTTTTTTAAAAAAAAAAATCATGTTAGTGGTCCACGGGATTCAAAATTGTGAATTTAGTGGTCCCTGAGGTCCGAAAGGTTGGCGACCCCTGGTTTAGGGGTTAATATGTTTATTATAGTGGTGGCGATGTCCGGAGCAGCAGATTAGGGGTTAATAATTTTATTTTAGTGTTAGTGATGCGGGAGGGCCTCGGTTTAGGGGTTAATAGGTAGTTTATGGGTGTTAGTGTACTTTTTAGCACTTTAGTTATGAGTTTTATGTTACGGCTTTGTAGCGTAAAACCCATAACTGCTGACTTTCAGTTTACGGTATGGATCTTGACGGTATTGGCTGTACCGCTCACTTTTTGGCCGGACAGGCAAACTCGTAATACTGGTGTTGTGGAAGTCCCATTGAAAAAGGACTTTTTTAAAGCTGCAGTAGTTATGGCCAAAAAGGTGTGCGGTACAGATATACCTGCAAGACTCGTAATACCAGCAGTAGTGAAAAAGAGCCTTAACGCTGCTTTTTCACTCATAACGCAAAACTCGTAATTTAGCCGTATGATTACAAAAATAACAAACGAAATTATCCAACCTAATAAAAATTATTCCTATTCTAATACCTATTTTCTAAAAAAAAAAAAAAGAACCCCAAAATAAAAAAAACCCGTAACCTATATTAAACTACCAAGGGCTCATAAAAGTCCCATTTGTAGGACATTGTCCTAAAGTTAACAGCTCTTTTGCAAAAAAAATTTAAACAAATACCCCTAACATTACAAACACCCCCGCGATGGATACAGATGGAGCCACCTAGATGAAGATGCATTGTCGCTGGGGTGAAGATCTTTTGCCGGACTTCAGAAACAGTGAGTACCGATTTTCTGGTTAGTGTTAGGGTTGTTTTTGGGGTGGTTTTTTTTTTTAGATTAGGGCTTTTTTTATTTTTAATGGGCTGTAAAAGAGCTGAATGGGTAGACTATGTTTTTTTTAGTTAGGTTTTTTTATTGGGGGGGTTGTAATTTTAGGGGGTTCTTGTTTAAATTTTTTGGCAAAAGAGCTGTTAACTTTAGGGAAATGCCCTACAAAAGGCCCTTTTAAGGGCTTTTGGTAGTTTATTATAGATTAGGGTTTTTTCTTTTTTGTGGTGTTGTTTTTTTAAATGGGGTATTAGAATAGGTATAACTTTTATTATTTTAGATAATTTTGTTTGTTAATTTTTGTAATGGTAGTTTTTTTTATTTTTTGTAAATTTAGTGTTTATTATTTTTAGTAATGTTAGGTTTTTATTTTTTGAATTTTTAAAAAAAAAAAAACAAGTAATGTTAAGGTTTTTTTTAGTTTAAGCTTAGGTTTTATTTTTATTTCACAGGTGAGTTTGTATTTATTTTAACTAGGTAGTTAGTAAATAGTACTATTGTAACTAGCTTAGGTTTTATTTTTATTCCACAGGTAAGTTTGTATTTATTTTTAAATAGGTAGTTAGTTAATAATTGTAACTTTAGGTGTATTTTGATTATGTTAAAGCTAGGGGGTGTTAGGTTTAGGGGTTAATAGTTTAATTTAGCTAGTTGCGATGTGGGGGGATGGCGGTTTAGAGGTTAATTATTTTATTTAGTGTTAGCGATGTGGGGGACGGTGGTTTAGGGGTTAATAGGTTTATTTAGTTTTGGCGATGTGGGGGGGCGGCAGTATAGGGGTTAATAGGTTTAGTTAGTGTTGGTAATGTTGGGGGAACGGTGGATTAGAGGTTAATATGTTTAGATAGTGGGGGCGGTGTTTTAGAGGTTAAGAGGTTTAGTTAGCGTTGGCGATGTGGGGGGCGGAGGTATAGGGGTTAATAGCTTTATTTAGTGTCGGGGAACGGCGTTTAGATCATTTTGTTTCGTCAAATAAGTTTTTCGGGTCCATTCGTTATTTCAGATACATTCTTTATTCTTTACAATAGAATAATGAATATGAATAACGAATGGATCCAAATTAACAAATGGATCCAAAATACTGATTTAACTTAACATAACTAATTTCCCGAAACACAATTATTTATTTAACTAATGAAAATGAAACAAAACAAAATACATTTTTTAGTGTTGCACATGTCTGCCTGCAAGTAAGGCATAGCCCTGCTATAGTATACCATAACCCTGCTAGTTTAGCATAACTTTGAGGGGCGGACTGGGCCGGGGGGCAGGGGGGCAGTTACCCCCCAGGCTGCCCTAAATCATGTTAAAAACAGCTGCTGCTTTATTTTTTATATATTGTAATTTTAATAGCGGCCAGCAGGGGGAGCAACTGTACATACATAAGGAGCAGTAGAGCAGCCTTTCTCTCTATGGCACTGAAAAGCCATGTGCTGAGGGGGAAGGGTTTAGGGGGCAGGCATTCCCTAGTCAAACAGTGCGCAGTCTCAATGAATGGAGAGGGAAAGGCTGCTTGCATCAGTGTAATACAGCATGTGTGGCCCCCGCTACTAAACAGTAAGTACATAAATGTGCTCTAAGCTAGTGTGTGGGACTGCAGTGAGAGCCTCATGTAGACTACTTTATGTTGTATAAATATCTGGGTCTCCTACATAGGAAAATAAAAAAAGTTTTTTACCATTCACAGCAGCAATTTGTCACCTATGCATTGCTTTACTATGTGATGTGTAACTGTAGTTAACAGTCCCTTGCTAGGCTGCACATTTATATACAACTAGTCCTAAAGCCTGTGTACACGGGCAATTTTTTTCATTCCAGCGGTCCCACCCCTTGCTCTCTCTCTCTCTCTTCTTCTTCTTCTTCCTCTCTCTCTTCTTCTTCTTCTTCCTCTCTCTCTCTTCTTCTTCCTCTCTCTCTTCTTCCTCTCTCTTCTTTGTCTTCTTCTTCTTCTTCTTCCTCTCTCTCTCTTCTTCCTCTCTCTCTTCTTCCTCTCTCTTCTTTGTCTTCTTCTTCCTCTCTCTCTTCTTCCTCTCTCTCTTCTTCCTCTCTCTCTTCTTCTACTTCGTCTTCTTCTTCCTCTCTCTCTTTCTTCTTCTTCCTCTCTCTTTTCTTCCTCTCTCTTTCTTCTTCTTCCTCTCTCTCTTCTTCCTCTCTCTCTTTCTTCTTCTTCGTCTTCTTCTTCCTCTCTCTCTTCTTCCTCTCTCTCTTTCTTCTTCTTCTTCTTCTTCTTCTTCTTCTTCTTCTTCTTCTTCTTCTTCTTCCTCTCTTTCTTCTTCCTCTCTCTCTTTCTTCTTCTTCGTCTTCTTCTTCCTCTCTCTCTTCTTCCTCTCTCTCTTTCTTCTTCTTCTTCTTCCTCTCTTTCTTCTTCCTCTCTCTCTTCTTCCTCTCTCTTCTTCCTCTCTCTCTTCTTCCTCTCTCTTCTTCCTCTCTCTTTTCTTCCTCTCTCTTCTTCCTCTCTCATCTTCCTCTCTCTTCTTCCTCTCTCTTCTTCCTCTCTCTTCTTCCTCTCTCTTCTTCCTCTCTCTTCTTCCTCTCTCTCTTCTTCCTCTCTCTTCTTCCTCTCTCTCTTCTTCCTCTCTCTTCTTCCTCTCTCTTTTCTTCCTCTCTCTTTCTTCTTCTTCCTCTCTCTCTTCTTCCTCTCTCTCTTTCTTCTTCTTCTTCTTCTTCCTCTCTTTCTTCTTCCTCTCTCTCTTTCTTCTTCTTCGTCTTCTTCTTCCTCTCTCTCTTCTTCCTCTCTCTCTTTCTTCTTCTTCTTCTTCTTCTTCTTCCTCTCTTTCTTCTTCCTCTCTCTCTTCTTCCTCTCTATCTTCTTCCTCTCTCTTCTTCCTCTCTCTCTCTCTCTTCTTACTCTCTCTCTTCTTACTCTCTCTCTCTTATACACTCTCTCTTTTGCGCTCTCTCTCCTCTCCTTTGCTCGTTTGCTCTCTCCCCAACTATTGCTGCGCTCTCTCCCCCTCTCTTTTTGCTCTCTCTCTTTCTCCCTTCTCTTTTTGCTCTCTCTCTTTCTCCCCTCTCTTTTTGCTCTCTTTTTGCGCTCTCTCTTTCTCCCCTCTCTTTTTGCTCTCTCTCTCTTTCTCCCCTCTCTTTTTCTCTCTCTCTCTCCCCCCTCTCTTTATCCCCCCTCTTCTGTTCTCTCTATCCCCCCTCTTTAGAGCTCTCTGTCTCTCACGGCAGTCGGCCCCGGCATCTGGCTCTGCCCGCATCATGTCCCGCCCACGTCGCACCCGTCCGACCACGCCCACATCACACCCGCCCGGCCACGCCCACTCCATCACATGCCAGATCAGTTGGAAGGCCAGGTGTGTTTGACCTCGCGCGCAGTCTCTACTGCGCATGACAGCTTCGGACAAACACGCTTGGCCTTTTATTATATAGGATTCTGCAATGGGAGTTATGTGTACCCCAGGGCTAGTGGGCAGGGCTGCATGGAAATATGGAAGGATATTATCTTTTAGATTCAATCTTTTTTATTAAACATTTTAAGAGTACAGTACAAAGAGTCAAACTCATTTAGCAGCAGAGGCATCACCTGTCATGTAAAGAGATGGGTTTAAGGCAGTGCTTTCCAAACTGTGTGTCGTGACACATTAGTGTGTCTGCGGCAGTGTATAGGTGTGTCCCAGCTTCAGAAAATTATTTATTTTTGGTTTACGACTTTCCTCCTGCCTGCTATGCATATCACATAGTTGACACATGAATGATACCTAGTGGGTCACAGATCATCTTAACCTATTGGTGCAGCTCAGCGGGAACTGAAACTATTCCTATTGGCGGCTTTTGCTCCTGACGGCATGTGTAGTCTCCTCATTTGGCTCGTGACTGCATGTGTAGTCAGTGAGTGGGACAGCAGTGTGTTTGCAGTGCGGGCAGTAGTCAATCAGACTCGCAGAGCTCTGAGGGAAGCAGCTTAAATGCTGTCAGTAGTCAAAGTGTTGTTTTTTTTGCAGCTAGCTCCCAGTAGTGCATTGCTGCTGCTCTTGATATATGGATAGGAAGTGGAAGCTTAAAAATGCTTGATGATGAAATGCCAGTGTCTTTATCTAATATTCCTCCAAATATTCATTAACTGTGTTCATCCCATCAACCTCATACATCCCATTAAAATAGTAAGTAGCTATTGGTGTTATTAAACTTTTTTTTAATTCTTGCACATACTGTACATACTGTTACTTGTAAATACATTTTGTTATTATATCATTTATGTATGTGTCCGTATCTCTTAAAACAAGTTAGTTTAACCTCCTGTTTAGTACAACTGAATTACTGTGTCACAAAATGATGTAGGTCTAAAAAGTGTCACTGACATAAAAAGTTTGGAAAGCTCTGGTTTAAGGAACCAGCTCTATGTAAAGAGTTCACAGATCCCTTGCAGATCAACCCTAGGGGCCGACACTGGTTATAATACATAGATCAGCATCTCTTATAAGTCTCTAGCATAGTATCTTTTAAAAGCATTTTGTGTTAGTGTTAATTCAGTTAGGCTGTGCCTGTGCTGTTTTCCCCCCAAAGTTATTCATTTCTTGGTTTCTAGGAGGAATTAGCTAAAAACAGGTTCCTGAAGCATTTTTTTAAAGGGACATGAAACCCATCATTTTACTTTCATGGTTCAGATAGAGCACATCATTTTAAACAACTTCCCAATTTACTTTTATTATCTAATTTGCTTAGTTCTCTTGGTATCTTTTGCTGAAAAAGATACCTAGGTAAGCATTGGATCTGGGAGCTAGCTGCTCATTGGTAGACATGTGCACCGCTAAAAAATTCGGTTCGTTTTCGGTTCGGATCGATTCGGACTTTTAGAATTTCGTTTCGGATCGAATCTGATTCGGCAAAATTTGAATAAATTCGTTTCGGATTTATTCGGATCCGAATAAATTCGTTTCGGATTTATTCGGATTCGGCTGAATTCGGTTCAATTCCGTTCCGAAATTCGGTATGTTTTTACTACACTAACACCCATTTAGTACACTAAGTCACTAACACCCATAAACTACCTATGAACCACTAAACCGAGGCCCCCCCACATCGCAAACCCTATAATAACATTATTTAACCCCTAATCTGCCGATCGGATATCGCCGCCGCCTACATTATAGCTATTAACCCCTAATCTGCTGTCCCTAACACCGCCGACCCCTACATTATAGTTATTAACCCCTAATCTGCCTCCCCCAACGTCGCCGCAATCTAACTACAAGTATTAACCCCTAATCTGCCGACCCGATATCGCCGCCGCCTACATTATAACTATTAACCCCTAATCTGCTGTCCCTAACACCGCCGACCCCTACATTATAGTTATTAACCCCTAATCTGCCTCCCCCAACGTCGCCGCAATCTAACTACAAGTATTAACCCCTAATCTGCCGACCCGATATCGCCGCCGCCTACATTATAACTATTAACCCCTAATCTGCTGTCCCTAACACCGCCGACCCCTACATTATAGTTATTAACCCCTAATCTGCCTCCCCCAACGTCGCCGCAATCTAACTACAAGTATTAACCCCTAATCTGCCGACCCGATATCGCCGCCGCCTACATTATAACTATTAACCCCTAATCTGCTGTCCCTAACACCGCCGACCCCTACATTATAGTTATTAACCCCTAATCTGCCTCCCCCCAACGTCGCCGCAATCTAACTACAAGTATTAACCCCTAATCTGCCGACCGCAAATCGCCGCCACTATAATAAATGTATTAACCCCTAAACCGCCGCACTCCCGCCTCGCAAACACTATAATACATTTTATTAAGCCCTAATCTGCCCTCCCTAACATCGCCGCCACCTACCTACAATTATTAACCCCTAATCTCCCGCCCCCATCGTCGCCGCTACTATAATAAGGTTATTAACCCCTAAACCTAAATCTAACCCTAACCCTAACACCCCCTAACTTAAATATAATTTAAATAAAACGAAATAAGTTTACTATAGTTAAATAAATGAATCCTATTTAAAACTAAATACTTACCTGTAAAATAAACCCTAATATAGCTACAATATAACTAATAGTTACTTTGTAGCTATTTTAGGATTTATATTTATTTTACAGGCAACTTTGTATTTATTTTAACTAGGTACAATAGTTATTAAATAGTTAATAACTATTTAATAACTACCTAGCTAAAATAAATACAAATTTACCTGTAAAATAAATCCTAACCTAAGTTACACTAACACCTAACACTACACTGTCATTAAATTAACTAAATAAATGAATCATATTTAAAACAAAATACTTACCTGTAAAATAAACTCTAATATAGCTGCAATATAACTAATAGTTACATTGTAGCTATTTTAGCATTTATATTTATTTTACAGGCAACTTTGTATTTATTTTAACTAGGTACAAAAGCTATTAAATATTTATTGACTAATTAATAGCTACCTAGTTAAAATAATTACAAAATTACCTGTAAAATAAATCCTAACCTAAGTTACTATTAAACCTAACACTACACTATCATTAAATAAATTAACTACAAGTACCTACAATTATCTACAATTAAATAAACTAAAGTACAAAACCCCCCCACTAAATTACAAAAAAAAACAAACACTAAATTACAAAAAATAAAAAAATATTACAAGAATTTTAAACTAATTACACCTAATCTAAGCCCCCTAATAAAATAACAAAGCCCCCCAAAATAAAAAAAATGCCCTACCCTATACTAAATTACAAAAGTTAACAGCTCTATTACCTTACCAGCCCTGAACAGGGCCCTTTGCGGGGCATGCCCCAAAGAAAACAGCTCTTTTGCCTGTAAAAAAAAAAACACAATCCCCCCCCCACATTACAACCCACCACCCACATACCCCTACTCTAACCCAAACCCCCCTTAAATAAACCTAACACTACCCCCCTGAAGATCTCCCTACCTTGAGTCGTGTTCACCCAGCCGGGCCGAAGTCTTCATCCGATGGGGCAGAAGAGGACATCCAGACCGGCAGAAGTCTTCATCCAAGCGGGGCAAGAAGAGGTCTTCCATCCATCATACAAGTACCAAAATACAAACAAACACTAAATTACAAAAAATAATAAAATATTACAATAATTTTAAACTAATTACACCTAATCTAAGCCCCCTACTAGCTATTAATATAGCTACAATATAACTAATAGTTACATTGTAGCTATTTTAGGATTTATATTTATTTTACAGGCAACTTTGTATTTATTTTAACTAGGTACAATAGCTATTAAATAGTTAATAACTATTTAATAACTACCTAGCTAAAATAAATACAAATTTACCTGTAAAATAAATCATAACCTAAGTTACAATTACACCTAACACTACACTATCATTAAATTAACTAAATAAATGAATCCTATATAAAACTAAAGACTTACCTGTAAAATAAACCCTAATATAGCTGCAATATAACTAATAGTTACATTGTAGCTATTTTAGCATTTATATTTATTGTACAGGCAACTTTGTATTTATTTTAACTAGGTACAATAGCTATTAAATAGATATTGACTATTTAATAGCTACCTAGTTAAAATAATTACAAAATTACCTGTAAAATAAATCCTAACCTAAGTTACAATTAAACCTAACACTACACTATCATTAAATAAATTAACTACAAGTACCTACAATTAAATACAATTAAAAAACTAAACTAAAGTACAACCCCCCCCCACTAAATTACAAAAAATAAAAAAATATTACAAGAATTTTAAACTAATTACACCTAATCTAAGCCCCCTAATAAAATAACAAAGCCCCCCAAAATAAAAAAAATGCCCTACCCTATACTAAATTACAAAAGTTAACAGCTCTATTACCTTACCAGCCCTGAACAGGGCCTTTTGCGGGGCATGCCCCAAAGAAAACAGCTCTTTTGCCTGTAAAAAAAAACACAACCCCCCCCCCACATTACAACCCACCACCCACATACCCCTACTCTAACCCAAACCCCCCTTAAATAAACCTAACACTACCCCCCTGAAGATCTCCCTACCTTGAGTCGTGTTCACCCAGCCGGGCCGAAGTCTTCATCCGATGGGGCAGAAGAGGACATCCAGACTGGCAGAAGTCTTCATCCAAGCGGGGCAAGAAGAGGTCTTCCATCCATCAGAAAAGTACAAAAAAACAAACAAACACTAAATTAGCAAAAATAATAAAATATTGCAATAATTTTAAACTAATTACACCTAATCTAAGCCCCCTACTAGCTATTAATATAGCTACAATATAACTAATAGTTACATTGTAGCTATTTTAGGATTTATATTTATTTTACAGGCAACTTTGTATTTATTTTAACTAGGTACAATAGCTATTAAATAGTTAATAACTACCTAGCTAAAATAAATACAAATTTACCTGTAAAATAAACCCTAACCTAAGTTACAATTACACCTAACACTACACTGTCATTAAATTAACTAAATAAATTAATCCTATATAAAACTAAATACTTACCTGTAAAATAAACCCTAATATAGCTACAATATAACTAATAGTTACATTGTAGCTATTTTAGCATTTATATTTATTTTACAGGCAACTTTGTATTTATTTTAACTAGGTACAATAGCTATTAAATAGTTATTTACTTTTTAATAGCTACCTAGTTAAAATAATTACAAAATTACCTGTAAAATAAATCCTAACCTAAGTTACTATTAAACCTAACACTACACTATCATTAAATAAATTAACTACAAGTACCTACAATTAAATACAATGAAATAAACTAAACTAAAGTACAAAAAAAACAAACACTAAATTACAAAAAATAAAAAAAAATTACAAGAATTTTAAACTAATTACACCTAATCTAAGCCCCCTAATAAAATAACAAAGCCCCCCAAAATAAACAAAAAATGCCCTACCCTATACTAAATTACAAAAGTAATCAGCTCTATTACCTTACCAGCCCTTAAAAGGGCCTTTTGCGGGGCATGCCCCAAAGAAAACAGCTCTTTTGCCTGTAAAAAAAAACACAATACCCCCCCCCCACATTACAACCCACCACCCACATACCCCTACTCTAACCCAAACCCCCCTTAAATAAACCTAACACTACCCCCCTGAAGATCTCCCTACCTTGAGTCGTGTTCACCCAGCCGGGCCGAAGTCTTCATCCGATCGGGCAGAAGAGGACATCCAGACCGGCAGAAGTCTTCATCCAAGCGGGGCAAGAAGAGGTCTTCCATCCATCAGAAGTCTTGATCCAGGCGGCATCTTCTCTGTTCATCCATCTAAGTGACTGTACCTTTAAGTGACGTCATCCAAGATGGCGTCCCTTGAATTCCGATTGGCTGATAGGATTCTATCAGCCAATCGGAATTAAGGTAGGAAAAATCTGATTGGCTGATTCAATCAGCCAATCAGATTCAAGTTCAATCCGATTGGCTGATGGAATCAGCCAATCAGATTGACCTCGCATTCTATTGGCTGATCGGAACAGCCAATAGAATGCGAGGTCAATCTGATTGGCTGATTCCATCAGCCAATCGGATTGAACTTGAATCTGATTGGCTGATTGAATCAGCCAATCAGATTTTTCCTACCTTAATTCCGATTGGCTGATAGAATCCTATCAGCCAATCGGAATTCAAGGGACGCCATCTTGGATGACGTCACTTAAAGGTACAGTCACTTAGTCGTCGGATCAAGAAAGAAGAGGATGCTCTGCGTGGGATGTCTTCAGGATGCTGCCGCTCCGCTCCGGATGGATGAACAGAGAAGATGCCGCCTGGATCAAGACTTCTGATGGATGGAAGACCTCTTCTTGCCCCGCTTGGATGAAGACTTCTGCCGGTCTGGATGTCCTCTTCTGCCCGATCGGATGAAGACTTCGGCCCGCTGGGTGAAGATACGGTAGAGAGATCTTCAGGGGGGTAGTGTTAGGTTTATTTAAGGGGGGTTTGGGTTAGAGTAGGGGTATGTGGGTGGTGGGTTGTAATGTGGGGGGGGGGTATTGTGTTTTTTTTTACAGGCAAAAGAGCTGTTTTCTTTGGGGCATGCCCCGCAAAAGGCCCTTTTAAGGGCTGGTAAGGTAATAGAGCTGATTACTTTTGTAATTTAGTATAGGGTAGGGCATTTTTTTATTTTGGGGGGCTTTGTTATTTTATTAGGGGGCTTAGATTAGGTGTAATTAGTTTAAAATTCTTGTAATTTTTTTTTATTTTTTGTAATTTAGTGTTTGTTTTTTTTGTACTTTAGTTTAGTTTATTTCATTGTATTTAATTGTAGGTACTTGTAGTTAATTTATTTAATGATAGTGTAGTGTTAGGTTTAATAGTAACTTAGGTTAGGATTTATTTTACAGGTAATTTTGTAATTATTTTAACTAGGTAGCTATTAAATAGTAAATAACTATTTAATAGCTATTGTACCTAGTTAAAATAAATACAAAGTTGCCTGTAAAATAAATATAAATGCTAAAATAGCTACAATGTAACTATTAGTTATATTGTAGCTATATTAGGGTTTATTTTACAGGTAAGTATTTAGTTTTATATAGGATTAATTTATTTAGTTAATTTAATGACAGTGTAGTGTTAGGTGTAATTGTAACTTAGGTTAGGGTTTATTTTACAGGTAAATTTGTATTTATTTTAGCTAGGTAGTTATTAACTATTTAATAGCTATTGTACCTAGTTAAAATAAATACAAAGTTGCCTGTAAAATAAATATAAATCCTAAAATAGCTACAATGTAACTATTAGTTATATTGTAGCTATATTAATAGCTAGTAGGGGGCTTAGATTAGGTGTAATTAGTTTAAAATTATTGTAATATTTTATTATTTTTGCTAATTTAGTGTTTGTTTGTTTTTTTGTACTTTTCTGATGGATGGAAGACCTCTTCTTGCCCCGCTTGGATGAAGACTTCTGCCGGTCTGGATGTCCTCTTCTGCCCGATCAGATGAAGACTTCGGCCCGGCTGGGTGAACACGACTCAAGGTAGGGAGATCTTCAGGGGGGTAGTGCTAGGTTTATTTAAGGGGGGTTTGGGTTAGAGTAGGGGTATGTGGGTGGTGGGTTGTAATGTGGGGGGAGGGATTGTGTTTTTTTTTTACAGGCAAAAGAGCTGTTTTCTTTGGGGCATGCCCCGCAAAGGGCCCTGTTCAGGGCTGGTAAGGTAATAGAGCTGTTAACTTTTGTAATTTAGTATAGGTTAGGGCATTTTTTTTATTTTGGGGGGCTTTGTTATTTTATTAGGGGGCTTAGATTAGGTGTAATTAGTTTAAAATTCTTGTAATATTTTTTTATTTTTTGTAATTTAGTGGGGGGGGGTTTGTACTTTAGTTTAGTTTTTTTAATTGCATTTAATTGTAGGTACTTGTAGTTAATTTATTTAATGATAGTGTAGTGTTAGGTTTAATTGTAACTTAGGTTAGGATTTATTTTACAGGTAATTTTGTAATTATTTTAACTAGGTAGCTATTAAATAGTCAATATCTATTTAATAGCTATTGAACCTAGTTAAAATGAATACAAAGTTGCCTGTACAATAAATATAAATGCTAAAATAGCTACAATGTAACTATTAGTTATATTGCAGCTATATTAGGGTTTATTTTACAGGTAAGTCTTTAGTTTTATATAGGATTCATTTATTTAGTTAATTTAATGATAGTGTAGTGTTAGGTGTAATTGTAACTTAGGTTATGATTTATTTTACAGGTAAATTTGTATTTATTTTAGCTAGGTAGTTATTAAATAGTTATTAACTATTTAATAACTATTGTACCTAGTTAAAATAAATACAAAGTTGCCTGTAAAATACATACAAATCCTAAAATAGCTACAATGTAACTATTAGTTATATTGAAGCTATATTAATAGCTAGTAGGGGGCTTAGATTAGGTGTAATTAGTTTAAAATTATTGTAATATTTTATTATTTTTGGTAATTTAGTGTTTGTTTGTATTTTGGTACTTGTATGATGGATGGAAGACCTCTTCTTGCCCCGCTTGGATGAAGACTTCTGCCGGTCTGGATGTCCTCTTCTGCCCCATCGGATGAAGACTTCGGCCCGGCTGGGTGAACACGACTCAAGGTAGGGAGATCTTCAGGGGGGTAGTGTTAGGTTTATTTAAGGGGGGTTTGGGTTAGAGTAGGGGTATGTGGGTGGTGGGTTGTAATGTGGGGGGGGGATTGTGTTTTTTTTTTTACAGGCAAAAGAGCTGTTTTCTTTGGGGCATGCCCCGCAAAGGGCCCTGTTCAGGGCTGGTAAGGTAATAGAGCTGTTAACTTTTGTAATTTAGTATAGGGTAGGGCATTTTTTTTTATTTTGGGGGGCTTTGTTATTTTATTAGGGGGCTTAGATTAGGTGTAATTAGTTTAAAATTCTTGTAATATTTTTTTATTTTTTGTAATTTAGTGTTTGTTTTTTTTTTGTAATTTAGTGGGGGGGTTTTGTACTTTAGTTTATTTAATTGTAGATAATTGTAGGTACTTGTAGTTAATTTATTTAATGACAGTGTAGTGTTAGGTTTAATTGTAACTTAGGTTAGGATTTATTTTACAGGTAATTTTGTAATTATTTTAACTAGGTAGCTATTAATTAGTCAATAACTATTTAATAGCTTTTGTACCTAGTTAAAATAAATACAAAGTTGTCTGTAAAATAAAAATAAATGCTAAAATAGCTACAATGTAACTATTAGTTATATTGCAGCTATATTATGGTTTATTTTACAGGTAAGTATTTTGTTTTAAATATGATTCATTTATTTAGTTAATTTAATGACAGTGTAGTGTTAGGTGTTAGTGTAACTTAGGTTAGGATTTATTTTACAGGTAAATTTGTATTTATTTTAGCTAGGTAGTTATTAAATAGTTATTAACTATTTAATAACTATTGTACCTAGTTAAAATAAATACAAAGTTGCCTGTAAAATAAATATAAATCCTAAAATAGCTACAAAGTAACTATTAGTTATATTGCAGCTATATTAGGGTTTATTTTACAGGTAAGTCTTTAGTTTTAAATAGGATTCATTTATTTAACTATAGTAAATTTATTTCGTTTTATTTAAATTATATTTAAGTTAGGGGGTGTTAGGGTTAGGGTTAGATTTAGGTTTAGGGGTTAATAACCTTATTATAGTAGCGGCGACGTTGCGGGCGGGAGATTAGGGGTTAATAATTGTAGGTAGGTGGCGGCGATGTTAGGGAGGGCAGATTAGGGGTTAATAAAATGTATTATAGTGTTTGCGAGGCGGGAGTGCGGCGGTTTAGGGGTTAATACATTTATTATAGTGGCGGCGATTTGCGGTCGGCAGATTAGGGGTTAATACTTGTAGTTAGATTGTGGCGACGTTGGGGGGGGCAGATTAGGGGTTAATAACTATAATGTAGGGGTCGGCGGTGTTAGGGACAGCAGATTAGGGGTTAATAGTTATAATGTAGGCGGCGGCGATATCGGGTCGGCAGATTAGGGGTTAATACTTGTAGTTAGATTGCGGCGACGTGGGGGGGGCAGATTAGGGGTTAATAACTATAATGTAGGGGTCGGCGGTGTTAGGGACAGCAGATTAGGGGTTAATAGTTATAATGTAGGCGGCGGCGATATCGGGTCGGCAGATTAGGGGTTAATACTTATAGTTAGATTGCGGCGACGTTGGGGGAGGCAGATTAGGGGTTAATAACTATAATGTAGGGGTCGGCGGTGTTAGGGACAGCAGATTAGGGGTTAATAGCTATAATGTAGGTGGCGGCGATATTCGGTCGGCAGATTAGGGGTTAATAAGTGTTAGATTAGGGGTGTTTAGAGACTCGGGGTACATGTTAGGGTGTTAGGTGCAGACTTAGTGTTTCCCCATAGGAAACAATGGGGCTGCGGTGTTAGTTTTTTTTCAGCCGAAACTCCCATTGTTTCCTATGGGGAAATGCCGAATCTTAACGAGCTAATTCGGATTTATTCGGAGATACGGCAGCTATTTCGGATTCATTCGGTAGATTCGGAAGTATTTTAATTCGGAAATCCGAATCGATCCGAATCTCCGAATTTACCGAATTTACCGAATTTCCGAATTAATCCGAAACGAACCGCACATGTCTACTCATTGGTGGCTGCACATATATATCTTTTGTCATTGGCTTAACAATATGTTCAGCTAGCTCCTGGTAGTACCTTGCTGCTCCTTCAATACAGGATAAGAAGAAAATGAACATTGATAATAAAAGTACATTGGAAAGTTGTTAAAAATGTATGCTCTATCTGAATCTTAAAAGAAATAAATTGGGTTTCATGTCACTTTAAGTTATTAAACGTGTGCATACATTGTGGAACTTTTGATTGCATTTGCATTCTTGCAGTATTATTAATCTGTAACTTTAAGGGATATGAAACCCAATGTTGTGTTTTTCATGATTCAGATAGAGCGTACAGTTTAAAAAAAAAAAAAACATTCCAGTTGACTTAGTGTTTTATCAAATTTGCTTTATTTTCTTGGTATCTTTTCTTCATGGGGCATCATTGCTCTACTGGGAGCTAGATAAACACATCAGGTGAGACAATGACAAGAAGCATATATATGCAGCCGCTATCTCAGGAGCGCATTGCTGCTCCTGAACAAGCACGTAAGCATATGAGCCCAGCTGCTTTATAGATCACCTTCACCTTCACCCTGGACACTGCTTTAGTAAGGGGCCCCAAAATTTCTAGTGGCGGCTCTGCGTATAACCCAGCACTATGGCCCCAACCACGGGGTGGCAGCGCTGGTGTGGGATGCAGTGAGTATTTTGGCCTCTAGTTATCAAGCCGTCAACCGCAAATACACTGGAATTCCACAGCGTATTTGTGGCGAGGCTGATTCGCCATAGTTATCAAGCCCTACAGACCGGCAAAAGTAGAATCTAGTGACGTAACCTACGATCCGCCGGACTCAGTCCGACACAGATCGATGGTTACGTCAACTTCAATCCGATTGGCTGATTAAATCAGCCAATCGGATTTTTCCTACCTTAATTCCGATTGGCTGATAGAATCCTATCAGCCAATCGGAATTCAAGGGATGCCATCTTGGATGACATCATTTAAAGGAACCTTCATTCAGTGTTAGGACGGCGTTTGAAGAGGATGGCTCCGCGTCGGCTGGATTGAAGATGGACCCGCTCTGCTCTGGTTGATTGAAGATAGAAGATGTCGCTTGGATAAAGACTTCTGCCGCTTGGAGGACCTCTTCTGCCCGGATTCAAGGAAGATTTCTGGCCGGATCGGATGAAGACTTGTGCCCGGCTGGGTGAAGACGTCTCAAGGTAGGGTGATCTTCAAGAGGGTAGTGTTAGGTTTTTTAAAGGGGTTTGGGTGGGTTTTAGAGTAGGGTTGGGTGTGTGGGTGGTGGGTTTTAATGTTGGGGGGAGTTTTATTTCTTTTTTTTACAGGTAAAAGAGCTGATTACTTTGGGGCAATGCCCCGCAAAAGGCCCTTTTAAGGGCTATTTGTAATTTAGTATAGGGTAGGGAATTTTATTATTTTGGGGGGCTTTTTTATTTTATTAGGGGGCTTAGATTAGGTGTAATTAGTTTAAACTTCTTGTAATTTTTTTTATTTTCTGTAATTTAGAGTTTTGTTTTTTTTGCACTTTAGTTATTTTTAGTTAATTTTATTTAATATTAGGTAATTGTAGTTAATTAATTTAATTTATTTAATGATAGTGTAGTGTTAGGTGTAATTGTAACTTAGGTTAGGATTTATTTTACAGGTAATTTTGTATTTATTTTAGCTAGGTAGCTATTAAATAGTTAATAACTATTTAATAGCTATTGTACCTAGTTAAAATAAATACAAAGTTGCCTGTAAAATAAAAATAAACCCTAAAATAGCTACAATGTAACTATTAGTTATATTGTAGCTATCTTAGGGTTTATTTTATAGGTAAGTATTTAGTTTTAAATAGGATTAATTTATTTAATTATAGGAATATTTATTTAGATTAATTTAAATAATATTTAAGTTAGGGGGTGTTAGGGTTAGACTTAGGTTTAGGGGTTAATTCATTTAATATAGTGGCAGCGGTATAGGGGGGGTAGATTAGGGGTTAATCAATGTACTCTAGGTGGCGTCGGTGTAGGGGGGGCAGGATAGGGGTTAATTAATGTAATGTAGGTGGCGGAGGGCTCCGGGTGTGGCGGTTTAGGGATTAAACAATTAATATATTTGCGGTGGGGTCTGGGATCGGCAGGATAGGGGTTAATAACTTTATGTAGGTGGCGGCGGTATAGGGGGCGGAAGATTAGGGGTTAATAGGTATAATGTAGGTGGCAGCGGGGTCCGGCAGCGGCGGTTTAGGGGTTTATATATTTATTATAGTGGCGGTGGTGTCTGGAAGCGGTGGTTTAGGGGTTCATATATTTAATATAGTTGTGGCAGGGTCCAGGAGTGGCAGTTTAGGGGCTAATAAGTTTATTTAGGTGTGGGGGGCTCCGGGAGCGGCGGTTTAGGGGCTAAAACAGTATAGTATAGTGTGGGTGCTTAGTGACAGGCTAGCAAGAAAGCTGCGAATAAGCCGATGAGCAGCGAGATCGATGACTGTTAGTTAACAACAGTCCGCTGCTCATCGCACCGTACTTGGTGTGCGGCTTTTTGACAGCTTTCTTGCTAAATTTGGCAAACATATTCAGGTCCGTGGCGGCGATGTTAGGCGAGCTTAGGCGAGCGTATTGGGGCCGGCGAATGCAGGTAAGTAGACAGGTTGATAACTAGAGGCCTTTGTATGTACATTTATATATTATATTATTTACTGTTTATTAGGTTAGAATACATGTGGGGCTCCTCTTTGTGTCTCATTGGCATCCGATGATTGTAGAATTCAAGGTGTTTATTTAGAGAGATCAGTCATTTAAATAGGAAAGCAACATGACTTGAGGTGTACATGAGGGCTGCACACACTCCATGCAGCATGAAAAATAATAGGTAACGTGTGATCGCTCTAACTGTAGCTTATTTAGTTTAGAAGAAATGTTAGATGTTTTTTTATTTAGTTGTTAATCCGGTGTGTACAGACCTTCAATTCTACCAGCCTACATGGTCACCATATTTTTTAAAGAGGCAATGAATGTACTAAAAATCATTTTAAAAAATCAGTGGTTTAAAATCATTGCAGAAAAAAACTGCTCAAAAGCTTTTTTTTAACCCCTAGAAAAAAAATCACCTTGGCTGACAAATTCCACCAGCCCACATTTTTTAAGGAATGTAAACACTTTGAGATTACAATACAACATTTTAAATAAAGTCCAGTGAAACCTTTGCAAAAAAACGTTCATTATTTTGCAACCTTTTCTGCAATTAGACTTTGAAAACGAAGTTTTGTTTTTTTCTAATGCCAAGAATTTGGCATTCAGTTGGCTTCAGTAAAGGTTATTCCTGGTGGGTTCTGCTGGCTGTGGGTCCTGCTGTGGCCTGTGGTGGGTTCTGCTGGCCATGGGTCTTGCAGTGGGTCATGCTGAGGCCTGTGGTGGGTTCTACTGGCTGTGGGTCCTGCTGTGGCCTGTGGTGGGTCCTGCTGGGCTATGGGTCCTGCTGTGGACTGTGGTGGGTCCTGCTGTGGACTGTGGTGGGTCCTGCTGGCTGTTGGTCCTGCTGTGGCCTGCGGTGGGTCCTGCTGTGGCCTGTGGTGGGTTCTGCTGGCCATGGATCCTGCAGTGGATCATGCTGTGGCCTGTGGTAGGTCTTGCTGGCTATGGGTCCTGCTGTGGCCTGTGGTGGGTTCTGCTGGCCATGGGTCCTGCAGTGGATCATGCTGTGGCGTGTGGTAGGTCTTGCTGGCTGTGGGTCCTGCAGTGGATCATGCTGTGGCCTGTGGTAGGTCTTGCTGGCTGTGGGCCCTGCTGGCTATGGGTCCTGCTGTGGCCTGTGGTGGGTTCTGCTGGCCATGGATCATGCTGTTTCCTGTGGTGAGTCCTGCTGGCTGTGGGTCCTGCTGGCTATGGGTCCTGCTGTGGCCTGTGGTGGGTTCTGCTGGCCATGGGTCCTGCAGTGGGTCCTGCTGTGGCCTGTGGTGGGTTCTGCTTGCCATGGGTCCTGCAGTGGGTCATGCTGTGGCCTGTTGTGGGTCCTGCTGGGTGTGGCCTGCGGTGGGTCCTGTAAGCTGATTCGTTGGTGCAATGGGCTACTTGACTGGAGTTTCCCCCCAGGCCTAAGGCTGCCAGCTCTCCAGCCCGGCTGCCTCCCTGAAACCCGGGCTTGGCTCCTGGAACTCCCGGCCGGCCTCGTCCACCCGGCTGCCTCCCCGGAATTCGGACCAGGCTCCTGGAACTCCCGCCCGGGCAGGCCCCGTTGCCTCCCGCCCGCCTGCACTCTGGCTGATAACTAACAGGGTTATGCTATACTAGCAAGGTAATTGCTAGTATAGCATAACCCTGCTAATATACCATATCCCTGCTAGTATAGCATAAAGGTAGAAAAGAAGAGGGCGCCACAATAGTGCATAATCAGTGGTATTTGGTCTTCAAGCATGCAATACAGGTTATACTTACAACGTATAAAGCACTTGATAAGTGCCACAAATGCTTGCTGGACCTTTACCAGCTGTCCAGAAAGCTATCTTCTCGCAAATAGATATATAAAAACTCCAACGGAGCAGTATCCACATTCAGTCCGTAAACTGCCACTTGCAGCAGATCTCCCAGGTTCTATTGTTGCAAAAAAAACTCGTGTTCGCTCACACGCAGATTATAGTCCCATAAATGACATATATAAAAGATAGTCATGATGCCAAATATCTAAAAACAATATAGGTTTTTAATAAAATGTGCAAGTATCACACAACGCATTTCCCGGTCGTACTGACTGCTTCATCAGGTGTGTACAAACAAACTATAAATCACGACTTAAAAACCCTACTCGGCATCTAATGCCTAGCAGGGCGCATGCGTGTGAAAAGTCCTATAGCCAATGAAATGCTAGGCAATAACCGGCTTCCATATTATTGGATGTGTTACTATGTACGTCAATAAAATAAATGACACCCTTGCAAAAGGAATACCAATAGTAAAATGTAGAAAGCCTAGTAATCTATAGCCGGTGCAGAGTTGAACAATATTCATTGTATAAGCATTAAGATGTTTCTGACGAATGTGTCAGGGAAAGTAGATACACCCACAATATGCTATGTAGAGAGGTCCACATAGTTCAAAGCTACGAGTATACCGCATTCATTGTGATGTGTTGCATAACATCAAACAGATGAAATGATACATACTGTACATAAAGAAGCTGGCTGTAGCCAAACAAACTCACCGCTAACAGACAGAAACGCATGCATGCTGCTATCTAGATTACAATAATATGTAACAAATAGCAAATATTAGGAATATATAAAAATATATCAAATACAGGTAAACTTCTGTTAACAAATGCAGATAGCATGAATATGATAGTGATGTTATGATATAACTAATAAATTAAGAACATAAAAAAGGTCTAAAAATAAACAATAAAATGAGATTCATATGTGGATGGAACAATGATATTCGACATAACATAATGAACAATACCTTATTGGACATATGTATCTGCAACAAACATCCAAATTTATTCAAGGGATACAAATATTCTCCCGTTATCAAAAGCCGGGCATAAATATAAGCCTAATAGGGCATAAAATATAATAATATAAATACAAACTAGAAGGTACTAATCTATATGTAGGAGGATCGTCATAAAGGCCTAAGGATCCACTGTTGTAGGATGTATAGAGACGCATATATAGTACTACTATAATACATATACCTAATCATGTGTATTCTCTATTAGATAGAGTGCCAGAAGTGTGACCCAGAGAACACATATCTTACTAAAAGTGTAATATAGTGAGTGTATTAATATTATTGGCATATTGTATAAATGAAAATGAACATTCTAAAAAAATCTATCAACGTGAATACATGGTGACTAGATGTGGTTTTAAAAGAAAAATACTAATGAGGCAATAACAACTATTACTACTAGAAGTCCTAAAATAGAGGGTGACAAAGTGTGCTATGCATTTTCCTAGCAGACAGGAGATAACCTCATAACTGTATAAAGTGGGAGATGTGTAAAATACATCTCCAAACTAGCAGACCATTTGCAATTTAGCTCTACACACAAATTTAGACAAGGGCACTATAAAGGCATGCTCCTCTTATCTTACAAATAACTATGGGTATTGGTGTTACCCTCTCTGTTAAATCATATATAGGGAGGAGTGGTGCTAGCATTCATTCAACATACAAAAAACTATTGGAACAAGGTTCAACAAAAAGGAATGCTATATTAGCACTCTATGCCAAGACTGTTGTACAGGCAGGAACTCGATTGAATAAAATATAACTTTTATTAATCCTTTTAAAAAATTAGAAACAACAAATAAGGGGGGTGTCGTGGTACAATGGGGTACCTATTTTTGTAATTTTAAAATATCTGAAATTCCTAAGTCTGTTTAATTATAACCGCCGCTATCAGCGAGTAGCTACGCTGACAGTTACAAGGGGCTTTACACCAAAACGCCAATAGATGGGTTAATTTGGTATTCGATGATTTGTATCTACTAAGCAATACAGGTTGCAATTGTATATTTGTCTAGCAGCACAGGTTGCATAGTAAATTGATAGTTTATAAATTAAGCTGTGAAATAAAAAAGGGCATAACTAAGCACAGCCAGCAAAGAATGATAAGTTATACTATAACCGCAATACATATTGCCAAATAATTATAGAGCTTAAACCGAAAGCCGTGAAATGATAAATGCTACTGGATGCCTCCAAGCTCAAACTGAAAGCTGTGAATTAAATGCAATGCATAAGCCTAACAATTTAAACATCAATATTTAATTAAAAATACTCAAACATAAGACCTTTAACACAAAATATTGTGATGCATCATATGACTTTAGAAAAAAATTGAAAGTTCAAAGTTGTTGAATAAAATTGCTGCTAGTAGCTAGTAGTTACACTGACAGTTATAAGTGGCACCACACATAACGCTAATACAAGGGTTGATTGGGCACTCGAATACTTGAATCCATCCAGCAACATAGGTTGCTAATAAGAGCTTTATGTTTATAGATCTAACGGTGAAATAGTAATAAAGTGCAGCTAGTACAAAAAGATTGGTTACAGAACAAAATGATTGGTTAATGTTCAATCACAACATATGCTGCTGAATACTTTAAAGCTTAAACCGAGTGTGGTGTGAAGATAAACATTACTAAATATCTTAAACATTAAACCTACAAGCTGTAATACAAATGAAAAGCATCAACCAGCATACTAGCAATCTTAACTAAAACACACAACAAAAGATAATCAACTAGCAACATTTTTATGCATTAAACATTTAAAAAGATCCATATTCACCAACTTATGATTTACAAGAAGTGAGGTGATATAAATGAGAACTATATAAAATGTGGTCGATGAATACATGAGTTAGCAGCTGAAACTGCAATACCATAACTACTACTTATATATAGCAACGAGAAATAGCCACTCAAACACCAATAGACCAAATCAAGTAATAAGCAAGGTAGAGAGTAATCAAGAAGGTACTTAGAAATTATTTTCACTATTGGAATATATACCACCAATATGTTAATACCAGGGTTTTATCAAAATCCATTGAAATAATTGCACCTCTCTGCACCTATATCTGTAAACAAAAATATACAATATCCAACAACAATCACAACCTGATATGTGACTTGATAACACAAATATTAAATACCAATAGCAATTATACTCTGGTACCAAATCCTGAACCGGAGTGATATTCTAACCCATAAATACAATCACAACAAACGGCAAATCTAATCTATTTACCACAGTGTCTCCAAGAGATTACACGAAGAATTTAAAGGCTGTACCAAATGAAATTAGGAGACACTTTTGGACCAACAGCTGAAATTCAGATAAGGATTTTAACTTGTTTGTTGTTTTCCATTTTTTAAAAGGATTAATAAAAGTTATATTTTATTCAATCGAGTTCCTGTCTGTACAACAGTCTAGGCATAGAGTGCTAATATAGCATTCCTTTTTGTGGAACCTTGTTCCAATAGTTTTTTGCATTTGCAATTTAGGATGACATCTAGCTCCAAAGATTATAATTGTAAAGGGGGCAGAATGGACAGAAGTGTAATGACACAGAGCAATATTAATTAAAAGCTGGCATATCGATGTGTTCATTGAGACCATGAGGATTGATAGTTTTCATTTTCCAAATCCAATAAGTTTCTCTCTGTCTTAAATGCACAAATCTATTCCTGCCCCACTTGGGGGTAATATGTTCAATGGGAAAAATCTTAAAAATATTTGTTTGGCTCTCATGACATCGTGCTCCATGTCGAGGAACACTATGATTTTTTTTTTGAGATTTCTAAGATGTTCCCCCATCTCTTTTTAGGGGTCTAGAGGTCCTTCCAATGTATTGTATTCCGCATTTACATTCCAGTAAATATTCAACAAATGTATATGAATCGCAAGTAAAATTTAAAATTAAAAATTAAAAAATCAAGTATAGTGATTTTGTTTGTTTTTACTTATGTTATAGTGTGTTTATTTGTTTTTTGGTAGTTTATGCACTGCTATAGCTTTGTATAGCTGATATAGACATCTTGTGAGTGATCATTCAAACAGATCACTACAGATACGTTTCATTTGGGGCAGCTTATGGCCTCAAGCACATGAGTACATTTGTGCACACTTAAATATTTTTTGCACTTCACACATTATTTGACACCACATACTTACACCTTTGGTGTTTTAAATATGTCACTCTAGACACTTTTCAGTGAGATCAGGCGCATCTAACTACTAGTATACCATATATCCCTGTAAGTATATGTAATGTTTGAGTATGAACTAGTACCCTTGTTCATGCAGGACCACTCAGTCTCACACCTTACCTCGGGTTCACTAAGATCTAACTTGTGTGAACCCTGTTATGCTCATAGATCTGAGGGTCACTACTGTAGGATACAGAGTGAAGATGGTATAACAAAAGGAGTTGGATATGAGCTAAACAGTAATATAGTATGGTAATATAGGATAACTCAGAATCCAAAGTTTAGGGAGAAGCTTATTCACATCCAAATGAGTTGTAGACTCGCATCACACACATATAAAATATTTACATAACTTGCACAGGCACACACACACACTTTAGATAGAGTTGTGCAGAGTAGCTTCGTTGGTTAAAGTCAGTTTAAGCACATAAAGTTCATCAGAGGTTAATGCAAATGGAGTAGTGCTATTTAGGCAAATGATAGATACGGCAATAGTCACTGTGCAAGTCAATATAGTGAATCACAAGCGGAATAGTACATGTAACAGCAAGTGCATGAGATAAACTGGTTCATAGCTTAGTATGGCAGGTAGACTTGATTACTTGATTATTTGAGGCAAGCAGTAGCAAATGACATGAAAGGCAAGATATCCTTATTTGTAAATTGGTAATACAGACCGGTAATCCAGATGATATTATATACAAACCGACTTCCCAAATAGTATCCTCAGAGTGGAGCAGAAGCGGAGTTACCGGAGAAGAAATGCACACAGCGTGTGCCGAGATTCAGTGAGAGTGTGTGGCGGCTGCGGTTTCACCTAGTGACGTCACACGCCAACGGACCAGCATGCGAGTAAGCAGGAAGCAAGCAGCGAGAGAGACAGGAACAAAGTTGTGGAGCTGCAAAACCACAAGACTTGAGTAACAAGAACTAGTATCAGAAGCAGGAAATCCCAACTAAGACAGGAGGGAATAGCTGGGTGCGAAGTGTTCAGGAACAGTGGGTGACTGAACAAATTACCAAGCAACGTTCAACAGTAGGTGGAGCCTTAAATAGCAGTATGATAATTAGTTGTTAAAGGTACAGAATGGTAAAATCCTGACAGAACTCCCCCCTCAAGGAGCCGCTCCGCGGATCAAGGACCAGGACGTTCAGGATTTCTCCGGTGGTACAGAGAAAGGAGTTGGGGGGCAGAGAAGTTTGAGGATGGCTCCCACGAATCCTCCTCAGGAGCATAACCCTTCCATCTTACCAAATACTGTAGTTGATCATGAAGGTATCTGGAGTCCAAGATAGATTCGATTTCATATTCAACATCATCACTGACTTGAGGAACAACAGAAGAACTCTGTAAGTTACCCCTGACCAAGGAGTAGGGTTTTAACAAGGACACATGGAACGTTGGATGTATCTTCAGAGTAGATGGCAATTGTAGAGTCACGGCATTAGGATTGATTACTTTAATAATCTCATACGGACCTAAATACAATGCACCTAATTTTTTACTAGGAATCTTTAAACGTAGGTTTTTTGTACTAAGCCAGACTTTGTCGCCAACAGCATAATCTGGAGGTTTAGATCTGCGTAAATCATAATGATGCTTCTGGGTAGTTTGTGCCACTTCTAATACTGTTTTTAAAGAAGCAAAACCATTAGCAATGGAATTGATTGTATCATTTACCATTGGAAGTGTAGAATCGGACGTACAGGTAGGATGATACGATGGATGAAACCCATAGTTGATGAAAAATGGTGTGGTTTTCATTGAGGAGTGTAGTGAGTTGTTATGAGCAAATTCGGCAGTGGCCAACAGTGAATGCCAATTATCTTGTTCTAAAGTACAATAGCAGCGGAGATATTGCTCAAGTGACTGATTAGTTCTTTCCGTTTGCCCATTTGTCTGGGGATGATAGGCTGAGCTAAGTCTTCTACAGATGTTGAGGGTACGACATAGCTGGGTCCAGAACCTGGATGTGAATTGTGACCCCCTATCCGTAGTGACAGATTTAGGCAATCCATGAAGTTTCACTATGTTGTTTAAGAATAGAGAGGCAGTTTCTGAAGCTGTTGGAAGACCCCTGTGGGGGATGAAATGAGCCATTTTAGAAAACAAATCAACCACCACTAATATGGTGTTGAAATTTGATGAAGATGGTAAGTCCACTATGTAATCCATGGCGATGTCTGTCCAAGGTCTGTCTGGGATTGGAAGCGAAAGAAGGTAACCATAAGGGCGGTTATGTGGGTGTTTTTTAGTGGTACATGTGGGACAACTTTGTACATATCGAGTGACTGTGTCATTCATTTTGGGCCACCAGTAATCTCTCTTTAATAAATGCAATGTTTTATGAACTCCAGGATGACCTGCTAATAGTGAGTCATGAGCATAACCAACTATCTCATCCCTAAGAGCTTCAGGTATATAAAGTAGATTGTCATGGTAGTACAAACCGTCCTGATGTTTGTTTAATCCAAGTTGCAGCAAAGATGAGTCCTGAGAGAGATGCTGTTTTAGGGTGGTTTTAAAACTGGTAGTTAAACAGATTATTCTGTCTGGAGGTATGATAGATTCAGGTGTTTCTATATGTGAAGGTTTCGGATCCTTCCGAGAAAGAGAGTCTGCCTTGAGATTTTTGGAGCCGGGCCTATAAGTAATGATATAATCAAATCGTGAAAAGAAAAGACTCCACCTGACTTGACGTGAAGTCAGGGTTTTGTTAGATTTCAGAAATTCAAGATTCCGATGGTCAGTATATATCAAAATAGGGTGTTGTGTTCCTTCCAAAAGATGTCTCCAGAACTCCAGGGCGGATTTGATAGCAAGTAGCTCCTTATCACCAATACCATAATTCATTTCTGCAGAGGTCATTACTCTGGAGTAGTAAGATATTGGGTGAAGAGGTTCTGTTGGAGACTTTCTTTGAGAAAGGATTGCCCCAAGGGCATACTCGGAAGCATCAACCTCCAGGGTGTATTGACAACTGGGATCTGGGAACTGTAGAATCGGAGCTGTAATAAATTTCTGTTTCAGATTAATGAAAGAATCTTCTGCTGACTGATTCCAAACAAATTTTATATGTTTACGTGTTAAGTAAGTCAAGGGTTGAACAATATGTGAAAACCCTTTAATGAATTTGCGATAAAAGTTCGCGAACCCTAAGAATCTCTGGATTTCTTTCTTATTACGGGGAGCAGGCCAATTGGTTATAGCATCCACCTTGTTAGATTCCATGGAGATACCTAGAGGGGATATGTTGTATCCTAAAAAGGAAATTGTATCTGTATTGAATATACACTTTTCCAGCTTAGCAAAAAGACGATGAGCTCTTAATCGTAGTAAAACCTGCTTTACATGTGACACATGTTTTTCGTATGATTCCGAGAATATAAGAATGTCGTCCAGATAGATGACAATACATACATCTAAGAGATCATGAAACACATCATTTATGAAACACTGAAACGTCGCCGGTGCATTGCATAAACCAAACGGCATTACAGTGTATTCATAAAGGCCGTAACGTGTACGGAAGGCTGTTAACCACTCATCCCCTGCTCTCATCCTAATCAAATTGTAGGCACCTCTAAGATCCAATTTTGTATAAATTACAGCACCACGTAACCGTTCAATTAGTTCAGGAATGAGAGGCAGGGGGTATCTATTTTTCTTTGTACATTTGTTAAGTTGCCTATAGTCAATGATTGGACGGAGACTACCATCCTTATTCTTAACAAAAAACATAGAAGCTCCAACTGAGGATGTGGAGGGTCTAATGAAGCCTTTTTTTAAGTTATCATCCAAATAATTTTTTAAATGAGCTAATTCTGGCTCAGAAAGAGGATATATATGTCCTATAGGTATGGTACTGTTTGGTATGAGATCAATAGGACAATCATACGTCCTGTGTGGTGGTAGTGTGTCTGCCTCAACCTTATCAAAAACGTCACTAAATTCTTTGTAACATTCAGGTAGGGCATTGACAGATAAATGGTATAAAGAGTGTTTGGTAAAACATGAATGTTTACAAAATGCTGAATCAAATATCACAGACCCCTCACACCATGAAATAGTGGGGTTGTGTCTTATTAACCAGTTCAAACCAAGTATCATAGGATATACTGAAGTGGGAAGTACATCGAAAGACAATTGCTCAATATGACCAGACTTAGTTACTACAGTAATAGGAATGGTGTGATGTGTTATTGGACCTGAACTGAATAGTGAGCCATCAACCAAACGTATAGCAAGTGAAACACTCTTTTTTATTAGTGGGATCTTATTTTTAACAACAAAAGAAATATCTACAAAATTCCCAGATGCGCCAGAGTCAACTACGGCCTGTACGTCTATCTTCCGGTGATGCCACTGTAGGGAGAGAGGAAGGGACAAATGAGAAGTGAAATCATGTACCATATTGATTATATGATAACTAGGAGGTGTCTTACCCTTCTTTTGGCGAAGAAGTATTGGACAATCCTTAACAGTGTGATCTTTGTCAGCACAGTATAAACAAAGGTTCAATAATTTGCGCCTAGCTTTTTCTTCTGGTTTTAGAGGAGCACGAATCACTGCTACATCCATAGGTTCATCAAGGGACCTTGCTGGCAAGGTTGAAAGTGTAGCATGATAAGTGGGTAGTTTTCTGTAACTAGCATCACTGAAGGATCTTTCAGATTTTCTTTCCCTTAATCTTCGGTCTATACCAATGCTAAGTGTCATGAGGGCTTCTAAATCATCAGGGATGATACCACGTGCAAGCTCATCTTTTATTGCTTCACTGAGACCTAATCGGTATTGATTCCTTAAGGCTGGAGTGTTCCACTGAGTGTCTGGTGCCCAACGTTTGAAATCTGTGATGTATTCTTCCACGACTCTCTTCCCTTGACGTAAGGACCTAATAACTGTTTCTGCTGTGTTCTGTTTATTATGATCCTCATAAAGCAGAGACATGGCAGAGAAAAATGCACCGAGAGAATTTAAGATGGGATCATCCTTTTCATAATAGGTATTAGCCCAAGACCTGGCGTCACCACGTAAGAATGAGATAACAGTTAATACCCTGACCCTATCTGTTGGATATGATTTAGGTTTCAGAGTAAACATCAGTGTACAAGAGTTCTTAAAATCCCTGAATAAAGCTCTCTCCCCAGAGAATTTTTCAGGAGGGCTAATTAAAGGTTCAGCTGAATTTTCAGCTACAGGAGGTTTACTGGCAAGCTGCTCATTTATGAATTTTCTAATATTTTGGTTCTCCAATTGTATCTCCCTTAGTCCCTGTATCATGTGATCCATACTTTGAGCTAGGGAGCCAACCCTATTGTAAAGCTCTGTTATATCCATTAAACAAAGTACTAGTTATCGTTATAGGCTTGGTAATATGTAATGTTTGAGTATGAACTAGTACCCTTGTTCATGCAGGACCACTCAGTCTCACACCTTACCTCGGGTTCACTAAGATCTAACTTGTGTGAACCCTGTTATGCTCATAGATCTGAGGGTCACTACTGTAGGATACAGAGTGAAGATGGTATAACAAAAGGAGTTGGATATGAGCTAAACAGTAATATAGTATGGTAATATAGGATAACTCAGAATCCAAAGTTTAGGGAGAAGCTTATTCACATCCAAATGAGTTGTAGACTCGCATCACACACATATAAAATATTTACATAACTTGCACAGGCACACACACACACTTTAGATAGAGTTGTGCAGAGTAGCTTCGTTGGTTAAAGTCAGTTTAAGCACATAAAGTTCATCAGAGGTTAATGCAAATGGAGTAGTGCTATTTAGGCAAATGATAGATACGGCAATAGTCACTGTGCAAGTCAATATAGTGAATCACAAGCGGAATAGTACATGTAACAGCAAGTGCATGAGATAAACTGGTTCATAGCTTAGTATGGCAGGTAGACTTGATTACTTGATTATTTGAGGCAAGCAGTAGCAAATGACATGAAAGGCAAGATATCCTTATTTGTAAATTGGTAATACAGACCGGTAATCCAGATGATATTATATACAAACCGACTTCCCAAATAGTATCCTCAGAGTGGAGCAGAAGCGGAGTTACCGGAGAAGAAATGCACACAGCGTGTGCCGAGATTCTGTGAGAGTGTGTGGCGGCTGCGGTTTCACCTAGTGACGTCACACGCCAACGGACCAGCATGCGAGTAAGCAGGAAGCAAGCAGCGAGAGAGACAGGAACAAAGTTGTGGAGCTGCAAAACCACAAGACTTGAGTAACAAGAACTAGTATCAGAAGCAGGAAATCCCAACTAAGACAGGAGGGAATAGCTGGGTGCGAAGTGTTCAGGAACAGTGGGTGACTGAACAAATTACCAAGCAACGTTCAACAGTAGGTGGAGCCTTAAATAGCAGTATGATAATTAGTTGTTAAAGGTACAGAATGGTAAAATCCTGACAGAATACCATATCCCTGCTAGTATACCATATCCCTACTAGTATACTATATCCCTGTTAGTATAGCATAACCCTGCAAGTATACCATAACCTTTCAAGCATAGCATAATCCTGCTAGTATACCTTATCCCTGCTAGTATAGCGTAACCCTGCTAGTATAGCATAACCCTGCTAGTATACCATAACATGGCTAGTATAGCATAACCCTGCAAGTATACCATAACCCTGCAAGTATAGCATAATCCTGCTAGTGTATCATAACCCTGCTAGTATACCATACCCCTGTTAGTATACCATAACCCTGCAAGTATACCATAACCCTGCAAGTATAGCATAATCCTGCTAGTGTATCATAACCCTGCTAGTATACAATATCACTGCTAGTATACCATACCCCTGTTAGTATACCATAACCCTGCAAGTATAGCATAACCCTGCTGTCATACCATAACACTGCTAGTGTAGCATAACCCTGCTCTGTATACCATAACCCTGCTAGTATAGCGTAACCCTGCTAGTATAGCATTACCCTGCTAATATACCCTTACCCTGCTAATATACCCTTACCCTGCTAGTATACCATATCCCTGCTAGTATACCATATCCCTGCTAGTATAGCATAACCCTGCTAGTATACCATAACACTGCTAGTGTAGCATAACCCTGCTAGTATAGCGTAACCCTGCTAGTATAGCATAACCCTGCTAGTATAGCATTACCCTGCTAATATACTATTACCCTGCTAATATACCATTACCCTGCTAGTATACCATATCCCTGCTAGTATACCATATCCCTGCTAGTATAGCATAAAAAGCATAACTCTGATTTTAAACCTGTCTGCAATCATTCATGGTCCATAACTTGATTTGTCACATGTCACCTTAAGGTCCCACAATAACTGTCCCACCTAGATATTAATAGCAGCCAGCTTAGATGCATGTGGACATTAACACTCTCCTGTGGCTATCCCCTAGTAACTGTATTTCTCTGTGTTTCTGACCAACACACCTCAGGATACTGTTTCCTAGGCTACAGAAAAGCCAGACCAGAACATAAAGAGGCGTGGGAGGAGACCAGTGTTCATTACTCAGTCATGTCTTTAGAATTGTTAAATGTTGTGATCAATTCAATAAATTTATAAAGCTGATGACTATTAATTTTAATGGTAGCTACTCATTATTTCAGGATTATTTAGGTTTGAAATATCATTAAAATGTAATGTCTCTCACACCAGGAGACATTTAAAAATGAAATAACATAAATAAAATATGACTTAAATGAGAGCTTCAGCAACATGATGTGATCAAGCAGGGTCAGGTGCATTGTTACTAATTGTAAATATTATACATTCCAATGTTCTGCACATAGCAGAATATGTTCTATGTATTATGAAAGTTCTATGTATTATGAAATATATATATACATATATATATATATATATATATATATATATATATATATATATCTGTATATATCTATACCTGTATATAATCATATATATAGGCATACATATATATATGTTTGTGTAAAAATCCATCATATATATATATATATATATATATATATATATATATAAAAATATATCTTTAAGAATAAATAGCTATGTGCAGGATATTGGATTATGAAATATGCAATATTGTCTTCTTATGTTGCTCTTTTTGAAATAACCGTGATCATGTTTGCACAGCTTTTTTCGGCTCCATTGAATTCTATGGGGGAATGGAATGTTGGGAACGCGAGAGCGCAACATTTTCACTTTCTCTGAGAGCAAAAAAATACTTCTATCGTTTTAAAGCTCGAACGGGAGTGCAAAATACCGCTCCACTTGTAATCTGGTCCTTTTCATTGCACATTTTTTTTTATATATACATATACGATTTATCATTTTATATTACCATCTCAAAGTGTTTAATATCCCTTTAAGTAGATATTTTATTTTGGCAATAACATGATCACACTTATATTATATGATGGAATAGGTTATATGGGCTTTAAAGGAACACTAAACCCAAAATTTTTCTTTCATGATTCAAGTAGAGAATACAATTTTAAACATCATTCCAATTTACTTCTATTATCTAATTTGCTTCATGTTTTAGATATCTTTTGTTTAAGAAATAGCAATGCACATGAGAGAGCCAATCACACAAGGCATCTATGTGCAGCTACCAATCAGCAGCTTCTGAGCCTATCTAGATATGCTTTTCAGCAAAGGATATCAAGAGAATAAAGCAAAATAGATCATTTAAGTAAATTAGGAAGTTGTTTAAAATTGCATGCTCTTTCTAAATCATGAGAGAGAAAAATTGGGTTTCATGTCCCTTTTAATTATAAGTCTTTCTGATCTCACATTTGAAGCCCTTAACCAGTCTCATTAAGCCCACCTGTTGTTATTTATCTCACCTTATGTTTTGTTAATCAGCGGTTACTTTCAGAAGAGTTCATCATTTTGGAGAATATGCAGCCACATTTATTCATACCTATATTTTATGTTATTGGGCTAATGTAAGCCATATATTTCAAAGGTTATTTTTACCATAGCCAAATATTATTATATTACAGATATTCTGAAAGATTTGATAGCCTCCTCTGGAGAAGCAACTTTCTTGAGGGGTTTAAAGGGACAGTAGTTAAAATAAATTTCTGTTGTGGGTTAAAGGGACATTAGTTACAAGACATTTCTGTTGTGATTTAAAGGGACAGTAGTTACAAGGCATTTCTGTTGTGGTTTAAAGGGACAGTAGTTACAAGACATTTCTGTTGTGGTTTAAAGGGACAGTAGTTACAAGACATTTCTGTTGTGGTTTAAAGGGACAGTAGTTACAAGACATTTCTGCTGTGGTTTAAAGGGACAGTAGTTACAATACATTTCTGCTGTGTTGCTATAGAATAACGTATCAGCCAAGTTTTGAGAATTAGAAATTGCTTAATCTTCGGATCGTAATCATATGAACAGGGGGGCGGGGAATAAATAATGAAAGTATATTGCAAAGTAGTTTCATTACACATAAAAATTATATATAAAAATCTCAAGGTGTTTACTATCCCTTTAAGTTTTTAGGACTCCTAAATATTTATTTATTTTGTTAATTTTTAAAGTTGAGATCCATATTACCATGTTGGTTATGCCTAACTCTGGTTTTATCACTTGTTTTTATATATTGTATTCCGATTATACATATCCAACTAGTTGTTACAACCAGTATCTACGTTTTTGTTACTATATAAATTCACCTGCAGTTTGTGCATTTACACTCCGCTAGTTATTGAAAGTCATTTTAATAATGTAATAAAACGTTTTTATTATATTAATGCCAATATGACAAGAGATTAAAAAAAAAAAAACATAGGGAACTTCCGGGTAGCGGCCATGATAGATCGCACCTCTGCTAGCTGCTCCAGCTTTCTACTATAATCTGCACAATACCGTTATCTATAGGAAGCACCTAGAGCAGAAGTTGATATGAGAGCAACCTACAAACGAAAAGCTACCTAATGAGACTACTCTCAACAAGATCGCTGTTAGCTTCAGACCCCGGAGCTACTTTTACAGATGTGGCCTCTAACATCAGCCACGTGAACTACCCCCCGGCAGGACGCTGTTTGGCTCTTGTCGTTAGTTTGCACAGTAAGTGCAACCATAATATAGATCAAGGTGACAGCTGCCTACATAAGCTCTCTTAAGATATAACATGGAGGGCATGTCCTTGCTAAACGGCATTAAAACGTTGCTAGCGGAGCACTTTCAAAAAATGGAGGAACGCCTGAGTACAATCCTACAACAGAGAACAGTGAACTAATACCCTCTCCCTCTATACAAGATGTTGATCCAGTAGCAGATGATGGCTCAGAAGGGGAGAGCGGGTCTTTTCCATCTCTACCATTCGAATCAGCTAAGCGAGCAGACACAACTACAGCTGCTCCCACGCCAGAGTGTGAGTTTCCGACCCTTGCTTCCAGAGTGACATATGGAACCCAGCTATGGAAAGTACAGCATCTAACTAGTGTCCATGAGGAGCCTAGCCTGAATATACCTATGGAACTTGATGACCTTATATGCCGCCGCTACACTTCGCGCCACTATACCTCTGGATACAGCATGGGACACACACTTCATGTTCCGCACAAGCTCTACATTAAAAGCGAAGCCGGGACCAACAAACTGCACCACGAGAGGCGGGCTGGGACCATAAGATACCTGTTAACCCGCAAGAAGATCGGTACTCTCAGGTTTCCATTGATTCGCAGAATCGTTGTTGGTTGAGAGGAGAGAGTTGATGGAGGTGGAGCGGTACTTGCAGGATCCTGAGGTTACGCTTGTAGACTTTTTCTTTGTGACTTATTGCCCCAAAAGTATAACCACCATAGACTTGCTTAATGAAGCTCCAGGGCTGATCATTCTTTGTAACTGCAAGTAGTATTACATTATTATAGTTAAGTGTGCACACTCAGTGTTTTAAATGTGTTTGTGATTTCCCTACTGTACTATTTTTAAAAATAAGAGCTGGGGTCTTTTACGTTTTGCTATTTGCATATTCCAATATAAGAAGTTAGTCTATTAATTTTAATGTTTGCATAAACTTTGACACATAGGTCATAATTACTATATCTTTGTAGCTGGATTGCTAGCTGGGAGATGCAGCATGTTACAGTGCCAGTTTTTTGTAAATCCCTGTTCTTCATAGAGTATTTATTAATAAGACATGTACTATGGCTTCTATAACTAAAAAAACACTTCCTTTGGGTGAATAGTAGTATGGTATTTATACTATTTTCACTAGTATGCTCTCTCCTAAAGACACCCCTGGAACAGTTATTCACTATGTTACTCTCCAGTATAAGAGTTTCTTGTGGGGTTTCATTTCTTTGTATGTTTTTTATTTATCTTTTATACATGTTGTTTATGTATTCATGTATATGGCGTATGATGCTTGTTAACTATTTCACACGTATAGGATCTTTTAGGCGCATTGGCTAAATGATATGCTTACCAGTCTGCTTGCTATTTAGAGCACCCACTAGAGCATTAATTAATCATCTTTGCTCAATCCTCTAATACATTTATTTTTTTGTTGGCAAGGAGCTATTTGAGGCCAAAATTAATATTTATTCTCCTTTTCTAAAGTGAAGGCAGAGGTGATTGGATTGACTGGGCTGTCTGCGGCCGGGACGGTCTGGTATACTCCCTCCCACTGATCCTACATACTTGCTGCTCTTATAGGCAAATGCTCACAAGTTTCATATGGCCCAAATGTCTACCATATTAGCACGCCAAACAATTAATAGTATCTACACATTTAGTAACCCAGTGACCTATAGTGTAAGTCTCCTAACTCTTATTTGCTGACTCTTCTTCTAACACATGGGAGTCCCACTAATTTTAATTTAAACGACTGAGGTACTAGTTCTGCAAGCTATAAACTACCAGTAGTGCCCTAATGTTAATTCATGGAAACGATAGTATATGGACATGGCCGTCAAGCTATGTAGATATACCATATATTACCAGGATACCACTTAGAGGGAACCCGCAAAGGCAATAACACTGTTCTCCTACAGTTACTAGGCAGCCCTTTTCATAAGTTCTCCCCTACAATATCTCATAAGTTTAATTGAGCCCTGGACTGACCCTTTAAGAAGTTGGGGAGAAACATATTATAAAACAACAGTTCGCTACAGGGCCTTTAAGAAATAAAAACTAAATAGAAGTTCGACATATGGGATCCAAGAGTGGTCTCTTCCAGTTAGCAGGTTCCTCCTGTAGCTTTGCATTCTCTTTATCACTAGGAGGTCCATGAGCGGCCTCATTTATCAAATAGGAGGTATACAGTTACGAAAGGCAAGCACTATATCTATACTCCCATGATATGTCATTATTTACTGTTTACTCTAATTTCCTATTGCTTGTAAGTTTATTACCAGTTCATCTATATGTTTTCTTTTTGATGACATGACATGCAAGTAAGCCTTTCATTGAACTTCAATAAAAATATTAAAAAAACAACAAAACACAAACAAACAAAAAAAAAACACATAGTGAATAAATTGTCTACTGTATAAATTTAAACTTTTGTTACAGTAAATGTATAACTAATAACATTGAACTTGGACATAATTCTGAATTCTAGTAGGTATGTCCTATGGTGATACAAGCTTATTATTAACTGATTTCCAGCACACTGTTACTTTGGTGATGTTACTATGTGACTACAAATTCATATTTAAACAAGAATCGTGCCACAATATTCCTTTTATATGTTTGGTTCAGCTAGTTTTAATCGTTTCTTCAACAGATCACTTATCAATGTCATTGCACTGTATGTGTTTGCTATAAATATTTAACTTTCTAATGCTAATGTCCCTGCTTTATACAGAGTCACTGCTGAAGTTACAGTAAGGAACCAATAAGAATAATAAGGGGCGGAACTGCTTTGATCAGCAGGCTAAGGCAGGTCTCTGTGTAACTTTGTGGAGTCTAAGTTAAATGCTTGCAGGCTGGATAATTCAGCTAATCAATAAAATAAGAAAATTAAACTATGAAGGATGGAGGTGCAGTATGACTTATCCCATTACTACAGGCAAAGGGAAGGAGCCCTGGAGCTGTCTCCTACTCTGCAATCATCAGAACTATGGACTCCACAGCAATTGCCCCAGCGTTCAACAGTGTCACAACAAAGGTACAACAAAAACAGTGTTAATACCATTTAAAAAACTGAAACCTGTCTGAAGCTAAACTGAAATGTAAATATCACTGACCTGTGTTTCTTCAGAGCTCTGGCTCCTATTAATTAATTAATTAATTAATTAATTAATTAATTAATTAATTTATTTATTTATTTATTTATATATTTGGGGGGTTGTCTGATTTTTCATAATGTTACTCAAATTTAGAAGCAATTTAAACATTATATTGAGAATATATATATATATATATATATATATATATATATATATATATATATATATATACATACATACAATTAAAAAGTTAGCAACATTGTTTTCTGGAATCTATTTATAGCTGTCCAGTGCATTTTACACCTTTTAAGTCTGTAATTTATTTACTATCATTATGGTTTGCAATATAAATTCTAATGCAATTATGGCTATACACTGTTATATACTGGATGTCTGGGCTTTACTGTATATCTAACTATATATAAAGTAAAGTAAGACAATCAGTAACTTTGTACACATTTTTTCTTTTCAGCACTCTATCTAGATATGGTACAACAAATATACATATAGTTATCTATCTATCTGTTGCAGTGTAACGTACTGTGAGTCTATGTAATACATGAAATATACTGCGGTGTACTGTTAATTTTATTAATGCACTTGTTGCTGTCATTGTAGCATACTATTCATGTCATGTGTGCTGTACTATAGCTCTATGTAAGGCATTGTATATGCCTGTGTGTACGATTGTACATTCATCTGATGTATTTTACATCTCTGTAATGCAGAGTAACCTAATCTTGCACTTTACACACTGTAATGTAAGGTATGTCTGTATGTTATTCTAAACATCTGTTTTACACACTGTAATGTATGGTATGTCTGTATGTTGTTCTAAACATCTGTTTTACACACTGTAATGTAAGGTATGTCTGTATGTTGCTCTACACGTCTGTTTTACACACTGTAATGTAAGGTATGTCTGTATGTTGCTCTACACATCTGTTTTGCACACTGTAATGCAAGGTATGTCTGTATGTTGCTCTACACGTCTGTTTTACACACTGTAATGTAAGGTATGTCTGTATGTTGTTCTACACGTCTGTTTTACACACTGTAATGTAAGGTATGTCTGTATGTTGTTCTACACGTCTGTTTTGCACACTGTAATGTAAGGTATGTCTGTATGTTGTTCTACACGTCTGTTTTACACACTGTAATGTAAGGTATGTCTGTATGTTGTTCTACACGTCTGTTTTACACACTGTAATGTAAGGTATGTCTTTATGTTGTTCTACACGTCTGTTTTACACACTGTAATGTAAGGTATGTCTGTATGTTGTTCTACACGTCTGTTTTGCACACTGTAATATAAGGTATGTCTGTATGTTGTTCTACATGTCTGTTTTACACACTGTAATGTAAGGTATGTCTGTATGTTGTTCTACACGTCTGTTTTACACATTGTAATGTAAGGTATGTCTGTATGTTGTTCTAAACATCTGTTTTACACACTGTAATGTAAGGTATGTCTGTATGTTGCTCTACACGTCTGTTTTACACACTGTAATGTAAAGTATGTCTGTATGTTGTTCTACACATCTGTTTTACACACTAATGTAAGGTATGTCTGTATGTTGTTCTACACGTCTGTTTTACACACTGTAATGTAAGGTATGTCTGTATATTGTTCTACATGTCTGTTTTACACACTAATGTAAGGCATGTCTGTATGTTGTTCTACACGTCTGTTTTACACACTGTAATGTAAGGTATGTCTGTATGTTGTTCTACACGTCTGTTTTACACACTGTAATGTAAGCTATGTCTGTATGTTGTTCTACATGTCTGTTTTACACACTAATGTAAGGCATGTCTGTATGTTGTTCTACATGTCTGTTTTGCACACTGTAATGTAAGGCATGTCTGTATGTTGTTCTACACGTCTGTTTTACACACTGTAATGTAAGGTATGTCTGTATGTTGTTCTACACATCTGTTTTGCACACTGTAATGTAAGGTATGTCTGTATGTTGTTCTACACGTCTGTTTTGCACACTGTAATGTATGGTATGTCTGTATGTTGTTCTACACGTCTGTTTTGCACACTAATGTAAGGTATGTCTGTATGTTGTTCTACACGTCTGTTTTACACACTGTAATGTAAGGTATGTCTGTATGTTGTTCTATACGTCTGTTTTGCACACTGTACTGTAAGGTATGTCTGTATGTTGTTCTACACATCTGTTTTGCACACTGTAATGTAAGGTATGTCTGTATGTTGTTTTACATGTCTGTTTTACACACTGTAATGTAAGGTATGTCTGTATGTTGTTCTACACTTCTGTTTTGCACACTGTAATGTAAGGCATGTCTGTATGTTGTTCTACACGTCAGTTTTGCACACTGTAATGTAAGGTATGTCTGTATGTTGTTCTACACGTCTGTTTTACACACTGTAATGTAAGGTATGTCTGTATGTTGTTCTACATGTCTGTTTTGCACACTAATGTAAGGTATGTCTGTATGTTGTTCTACACGTCTGTTTTACACACTATAATGTAAGGTATGTCTGTATGTTGTTCTACACGTCTGTTGTACACACTGTAATGTAAGGAATGTCTGTATGTTGCTCTACACGTCTGTTTTACACACTATAATGTAAGGTATGTCTGTATGTTGTTCGACACGTCTGTTTTACACACTATAATGTAAGGTATGTCTGTATGTTGCTCTACACGTCTGTTTTACACACTGTAATGTAAGGTATGTCTGTATGTTGTTCTACACGTCTGTTTTACACACTATAATGTAAGGTATGTCTGTATGTTGTTCTACACGTCTGTTTTACACACTGTAATGTAAGGTATGTCTGTATGTTGTTCTACACGTCTGTTTTACACACTGTAAAATAAGGTATGTCTGTATGTTGTTCTAAACATCTGTTTTATACACTGTAATGTAAGGTATGTCTGTATGTTGTTCTACACATCTGTTTTGCACACTGTAATGTAAGGTATGTCTGTATGTTGTTCTACACGTCTGTTTTACACACTGTAATGTAAGGTATGTCTGTATGTTGTTCTACACGTCTGTTTTGCACACTGTAATGTAAGGTATGTCTGTATGTTGTTCTACACGTCTATTTTACACACTGTAATGTAAGGTATGTCTGTATGTTGTTCTACACGTCTGTTTTACACACTGTAATGTAAGGTATGTCTGTATGTTGTTCTACACGTCTGTTTTACACACTGTAATGTAAGGTATGTCTGTATGTTGTTCTACACGTCTGTTTTGCACACTGTAATATAAGGTATGTCTGTATGTTGTTCTACATGTCTGTTTTACACACTGTAATGTAAGGTATGTCTGTATGTTGTTCTACACGTCTGTTTTACACACTGTAATGTAAGGTATGTCTGTATGTTGTTCTAAACATCTGTTTTACACACTGTAATGTAAGGTATGTCTGTATGTTGCTCTACACGTCTGTTTTACACACTGTAATGTAAAGTATGTCTGTATGTTGTTCTACACATCTGTTTTACACACTAATGTAAGGTATGTCTGTATGTTGTTCTACACGTCTGTTTTACACACTGTAATGTAAGGTATGTCTGTATATTGTTCTACATGTCTGTTTTACACACTAATGTAAGGCATGTCTGTATGTTGTTCTACACGTCTGTTTTACACACTGTAATGTAAGGTATGTCTGTATGTTGTTCTACACTTCTGTTTTACACACTGTAATGTAAGCTATGTCTGTATGTTGTTCTACATGTCTGTTTTACACACTAATGTAAGGCATGTCTGTATGTTGTTCTACATGTCTGTTTTGCACACTGTAATGTAAGGCATGTCTGTATGTTGTTCTACACGTCTGTTTTACACACTGTAATGTAAGGTATGTCTGTATGTTGTTCTACACATCTGTTTTACACACTGTAATGTAAGGTATGTCTGTATGTTGTTCTACACGTCTGTTTTGCACACTGTAATGTATGGTATGTCTGTATGTTGTTCTACACATCTGTTTTGCACACTAATGTAAGGTATGTCTGTATGTTGTTCTACACGTCTGTTTTACACAAAGTAATGTAAGGTATGTCTGTATGTTGTTCTACACGTCTGTTTTGCACACTGTATTGTAAGGTATGTCTGTATGTTGTTCTACACATCTGTTTTGCACACTGTAATGTAAGGTATGTCTGTATGTTGTTTTACATGTCTGTTTTACACACTGTAATGTAAGGTATGTCTGTATGTTGTTCTACACTTCTGTTTTGCACACTGTAATGTAAGGCATGTCTGTATGTTGTTCTACACGTCAGTTTTGCACACTGTAATGTAAGGTATGTCTGCATGTTGTTCTACACGTCTGTTTTACACACTGTAATGTAAGGTATGTCTGTATGTTGTTCTACATGTCTGTTTTGCACACTAATGTAAGGTATGTCTGTATGTTGTTCTACACGTCTGTTTTACACACTATAATGTAAGGTATGTCTGTATGTTGTTCTACACGTCTGTTGTACACACTGTAATGTAAGGAATGTCTGTATGTTGCTCTACACGTCTGTTTTACACACTATAATGTAAGGTATGTCTGTATGTTGTTCGACACGTCTGTTTTACACACTATAATGTAAGGTATGTCTGTATGTTGCTCTACACGTCTGTTTTACACACTGTAATGTAAGGTATGTCTGTATGTTGTTCTACACGTCTGTTTTACACACTATAATGTAAGGTATGTCTGTATGTTGTTCTACACGTCTGTTTTGCACACTGTACTGTAAGGTATGTCTGTATGTTGTTCTACACATCTGTTTTGCACACTGTAATGTAAGGTATGTCTGTATGTTGTTTTACATGTCTGTTTTACACACTGTAATGTAAGGTATGTCTGTATGTTGTTCTACACTTCTGTTTTGCACACTGTAATGTAAGGCATGTCTGTATGTTGTTCTACATGTCTGTTTTGCACACTAATGTAAGGTATGTCTGTATGTTGTTCTACACGTCTGTTTTACACACTATAATGTAAGGTATGTCTGTATGTTGTTCTACACGTCTGTTGTACACACTGTAATGTAAGGAATGTATGTATGTTGCTCTACACGTCTGTTTTACACACTATAATGTAAGGTATGTCTGTATGTTGTTCGACGCGTCTGTTTTACACACTATAATGTAAGGTATGTCTGTATGTTGCTCTACACGTCTGTTTTACACACTGTAATGTAAGGTATGTCTGTATGTTGTTCTACACGTCTGTTTTACACACTATAATGTAAGGTATGTCTGTATGTTGTTCTACACGTCTGTTTTACACACTGTAAAATAAGGTATGTCTGTATGTTGTTCTAAACATCTGTTTTATACACTGTAATGTAAGGTATGTCTGTATGTTGTTCTACACATCTGTTTTGCACACTGTAATGTAAGGTATGTCTGTATGTTGTTCTACACGTCTGTTTTACACACTGTAATGTAAGGTATGTCTGTATGTTGTTCTACACGTCTGTTTTGCACACTGTAATGTAAGGTATGTCTGTATGTTGTTCTACACGTCTCTTTTACACACTGTAATGTAAGGTATGTCTGTATGTTGTTCTACACGTCTGTTTTACACACTGTAATATAAGGTATGTCTGTATGTTGCTCTACACGTCTGTTTTACACACTGTAATGTAAAGTATGTCTGTATGTTGTTCTACACGTCTGTTTTACACACTGTAATGTAAGGTATGCCTGTATGTTGCTCTACACGTCTGTTTTACACACTGTAATGCAAAGTATGCCTGTATGTTGTTCTACACGTCTGTTTTACACACTGTAATGTAAAGTATGTCTGTATGTTGTTCTACACGTCTGTTTGGCACACTAATGTAAGGTATGTCTGTATGTTGTTCTACACGTCTGTTTTGCACACTAATGTAAGGCATGTCTGTATGTTGTTCTACAGGTCTGTTTTGCACACTGTAATGTAAGGTATGTCTGTATGTTGTTCTACACATCTGTTTTACACACTGTAATGTAAGGTATGTCTGTATGTTGTTCTACACGTCTGTTTTACACACTGTAATGTAAGGTATGTCTGTATGTTGTTCTACACGTCTGTTTTACACACTGTAATGTAAGGTATGTCTGTATGTTGTTCTACACGTCTGTTTTACACACTGTAATGTAAGGTATGTCTGTATGTTGTTCTACACCTCTGTTTTGCACACTGTAATGTAAGGCATGTCTGTATGTTGTTCTACACGTCTGTTTTGCACACTAATGTAAGGCATGTCTGTATGTTGTTCTACACGTCTGTTTGGCACACTAATGTAAGGTATGTCTGTATGTTGTTCTACACGTCTGTTTTGCACACTAATGTAAGGCATGTCTGTATGTTGTTCTACACGTCTGTTTGGCACACTAATGTAAGGTATGTCTGTATGTTGTTCTACACGTCTGTTTTGCACACTAATGTAAGGCATGTCTGTATGTTGTTCTACACGTCTGTTTTGCACACTGTAATGTAAGGTATGTCTGTATGTTGTTCTACACATCTGTTTTACACACTGTAATGTAAGGTATGTCTGTATGTTGTTCTACACGTCTGTTTTACACACTGTAATGTATGGTATGTCTGTATGTTGTTCTACACATCTGTTTTACACACTGTAATGTAAGGTATGTCTGTATGTTGTTCTACACATCTGTTTTACACACTGTAATGTAAGGTATGTCTGTATGTTGTTCTACACGTCTGTTTTACACACTGTAATGTAAGGTATGTCTGTATGTTGTTCTACACGTCTGTTTTACACACTGTAATGTAAGGTATGTTTGTATGTTGTTCTACGCCTCTTTTTTGCACACTGTAATGTAAGGCATGTCTGTATGTTGTTCTACACGTCTGTTTTACACACTGTAATGTAAGGTATGTCTGTATGTTGTTCTACACGTCTGTTTTACACACTGTAATGTAAGGTATGTCTGTATGTTGTTCTACACGTCTGTTTTACACAGTGTAATGTAAGGTATGTCTGTATGTTGTTCTACACGTCTGTTTTACATACTGTAATGTAAGGTATGTCTGTATGTTTTTCTACACGTCTGTTTAACACCTTGTAAAGCTCAGTATGTTAGTGTTGTACAAAAGATTTATGCAATGCTTTGAAATGCAGAGTAATAGGGTTACATTCTATAATTACCTGTGTTACTGTCCTACTCTGTGCGTTTCAGTTAAATGTAATTCATACAATAGAATGAAAGACAAAACACAAAAGCAAGGGATATATCAATTGGAAGTTTTGGTTTATTTTCCCTATAGCTATGTACATCTTTGCTGGCTACTAATTTGAACTATTACTACTGTAATGTATTATATATATGTTTAGGTTACAGTTTGTAATACATTGTATGTCAATATTATAAATAACACAGCAACACTAGTGCATGAAGATACCTGGTAAAATAATCATTTGCAGTTCTCATGTTTCTCTCTTAAGGTAACTGGATAACCTAATGACAATACTTTTACAGAGCAGTTCATTTTATCAGTGTTAACAGTTTTTCTGTAAGAACAGTTTCCTCTATTTTTTTTGTAATGGAACAGGCAACAATTATCACTTAGCTCTGATATAGGTAGATGTATCCCCTTTATTGATCCTACAGAAAAAGGGTTAATATACACTAAGGGCTAGATTACAAGTGGAGCGCAAATTTATTGCACACCCACAAATGGGCAAATTCACCCCAAAATAGAGTGGTGTGTAGTTTATTCAAAAATAAAAATTGTAGCTAAAAAGTGCCTTTACATTGTGGTCTATGGGGACTGTGTGTTCCGAGTAAATATATATGTATATGAATAGATCCATATATATGTATGTGTTAATATGTGCACATTTGTGTTAATATGTGCATATACACATACAAACACATAAATATATATGTACATATTCATATACATAAATATTTATATATACATATCTTGAAATCTGTAGTTGAGCAGTTTGAAATGGCTGCAAAAAGGCTTGAAAGTTAAACAGTTAGTAGTTTGCTGGAGCTGTATGGAGCAGCAACTACTTTATTGAAGTGTTAAAAAAAGGCTGCTTTAGCATTTTTAAAAAAAATATGAGATTAACACTATGGGGTCCATTTATCATTGTGCAGACAGACATGATCCACTACACATCGATGAATGCCGACAGCATACGCTGTCAGCATTTATCATTGCACCAACAGTTCTTGTGAACTGCTGGTGCAACGCCGCCCCCTGCAGATTCGCGGCCAATTAGCAGGGGGTATCAATCAACCCGATCATATTGGATCGGGTTGATTTTCGGCGATGTCTGTCCGCCGCCTCAGAGCAGGCAGGCAGGTTATGGAGCAGCAGTCTTCTGATGGCTCGCCAGAAACACGGGGCATCAAGCTCCGAACAATAGACCCCCATGTGCAAAAGTGCAGTGCAGATTTTACCACAAACACAGGAACTGATTGGTAAGAATGCTCTGTTTGCATTGCAATAGCATGCTGGGTATTTACCATCCCACAATTCTAGCAACTTACATGTCTCTTAAGGGACAATGTTGAGCAAAAAGAGGCTGCTTCTTGGGTGGTAACTAGCCATAGAACAAGCTATTATGCTATTGTTCATTCCCAGGTTGAGTGCTTCTCTCTTTTTATTTATACAATGATGATCTTGTCTAAGGAAATCACTTAAAAATACCTGATTACTATAGTTGAGCAATACTAGTTCATGGTAAGCAACACCCCTTTTAAGAGAGCCGGTTCTGGAAATTCCATATTTTAGTGAATTTGCTTATAGACAACGTTCTAAAAGGGACATTACAGTATTGTGTTTACATATGCATGAGAAATGTATCAGAAACATCTAATACAAAATAAATTATTTAAATGTACGCAGAACTGCAAAATTTACATTATTTTGGCAGTTCAGGGATGTGTTTAAAAAAAAAATAATCTCCTTTTGGGAATGTATATAAACAAGCTTCTGCACTTATCAAGCAATCACTGTGCACCATGTTCTGAATTCCATGGAATGCACTTCAACTTCTCAGAAGAGAGTGTAAATCACAAATTTAAGATTTAAATGACAGTAAAAGCAGGCAACAAAAATAATTAATGTGCATTTAATTTGTTTTCACTAAAGATATAAATAATTTATAGGGAATTCATTTTTAAAGAATAAGCTTTAGATTAGTTAAGTTTGTTTAAAGCATCTAACAGCACTGTATTTGTTTTGGCTATATCTTGTTTGATTTTTGTATGATCAAAAGTAATTTAATACAAACAGATATCATATCCAGGAGGTGTTGTTGTTATTTAGCTAATTACTGTGTTCAGAGAGATTAACAAGCCTTTGAAGTATGTGTCTAAAGCTTCATTCCCTATGGTGAGGAGATTGTTTAGAAACATAACATTACAGTATCCTTGTGGATTAATGAGTTGTGATATTATACTATAGCAAGTATGTAAAGTCATTCAGTTTACAGAATACTGACCTTCATTTAATCTAATATGTGTAAATACCTATGTATATACATATAATACAGCCAATGGCCTCTAGTTATCAATGTCTGTCGGAACTGATCCGAAAGAGCGGACATCGCCGTATTCAGCATTGCACCAGCAGCTCACAAGAGCTGCTGGTGCAACGCCGCCCCCTGCAGACTCGCGGCCAAATCGGTGATTTCCGGCGATGTGTGTCCGCCTGCTCAGAGCAGGCGGACAGGTTATGGAGCAGCGGTCTTTGTGACCGCTGCTTCATAACTGCTGTTTCTGGCGAGCCTGCAGGCTCGCCAGAAACACGGGGTATCAAGCTACAATCGGAGCTTGATACATATGCCCCAATGTATTTAATAGTTATGCAAATCAAGATAACAAGATCAAAAGTAAACAGCCGGCTTCATATCTGTATATATATATTAGGTAAACATAAAACCTTAAAATCAATGTGTTGTTAAACTCCATGAAAAAGAGGTTAATCAACCATATTCAATATACACTAAAATAGCAATCTGGCAATAAGCAAAAGAAATTCTTTGCAGATTAAGTTGTATTCTTTTAGTTACTTGACAAAATGGCCTCTAGTTATAAAGCTCCGTAAGGAGCTTGATGGCCTCTGTTTCTGGCGAGTCTTCAGACTCGCCAGAAACAGCAGTTATGAAGTAGCGGTCACAAAAACCGCTGCTCCATAACCGCCTGCTCTGAGCATGCAGACAGTCATCGCTGGAAATCAAGCCGATCGAGTACGATCGGGTTGATTGACACCCCCTGCTGGCGGCCTATTGGCCGCGAGTCTGCAGGGGGCGGCGTTGCACCAGCAGCTCTTGTATTCAGCGAGGTCTGGCGGACCTGATCCGCAGTGTCGGATCAGGTCCGCCAGACCTTAATAACTAGAGGCCAATGTATCTTGGTATCTTTTCATGGAAGTCCTTCCAATGTGGTATAATATTATGCTATTAAAGTATAAAGTTATTAAAAGTCTCTTATGGTTTTAAGACAGAGAGTTTTCCAATATATACCACCATCTTTAGCACTTATTAGCCTTTATTCAATTCTACTTAAATCAGTTAGGTCTTCAGGCTGAATCATGTAGCAGTCCTGTTGTAAAACCATTAAACAGATATCCCTTATGGCGATATTGTTCTTACTTCAAGGACACAGTTTGTATAACATACAAAGATTAGAGGGTACCTGTAAGTTGTTTGTTGTCAGAGCAAGTTGGTACATTACCCTTCCATATCTTGAAGTGCTGCTGTTCCTTCACAGGATTCTTGTCCAGGTGAATCCATCCGCGTGACTTTTGGCGTCTGACGTCACAGACTTTATTTCACTCTTGGGGGTGTAGATGTGTATTGCTATTTTTCAATATGCAAAAGGTAGCGATGTAACCTGTAATCCTGCACTTAGTGCTCTGCTCGCAGGGAGGTTCTTTGTTGGTATTCAAGCTCCAGCTCAAATTAACTTGTTGATAAAGATATAAATAACCTGGGTTAAATTAAAGTTAGTGGTTTGCAAAGAATGCAAAGGATGTGTTACACAGTAATAATGCGACACACAGAACGCGTTCTGCCCTTCTAAGGGCTTTTTCAAGATGTTAGTGGCATACATCAAACTTTCTTATAACAGGTGTCCTTATTAACTATTAGTGGAGACATAATTGGTAGCTCACAAATTTTCTCTCATTAAGGTGGTATTTGTTTGTGGCATTTCTTTAAGGTGTTTGGTATTGTTTCCAAAGCGCAACACTATTACTTATAATCTAGTCTATTTGCAAAAGCTGCAATAATGTGTGGAAAAGTTTTCTCATCTGCACAAAAAAAGATTAGCTTGAAAAACAATATTTATGCTAAACTGATAAATTTGTTTCTATTAGGATGATAAGAGTCCATAGGAAGATCCGTAACCTCCCCTCCCTACTCAGTTTACGTATAGCAGAGCAGAGGAGACAGACAGAAAAGTAGTAAAAACACAAAAGCAGGGTCAAGAGAGGTGCAAATAAGAACTGTCTCCCGTAGACAAAAAGGGCGGGGCCTATGGACTCATCATCCCAAAATAAACAAATTTATCAGGTAAGCATACATTTTGTATTCTTTCATAAGATGATGAGAGTCCATAGGAAGATCCATAGCATGTGGGATGCAACACTCAAGCTGAGAGTCCTTGTTAGGGATGGGTGGGACAGAAAAGAGGCAGTTCATATTTGCCACATACTGCGGCCTAAAGGACTTTCCTGCCAAACGCAGCTTCAGAAGAAGCAAAAACATTAAAACGGTAACATTTAGAAAAGGTATGGTGAGGAGACCAGGCTGCAGCTTTGCAAATCTGCTCCAAAGATGCATCATTTTTGAAGGCCAAGGAAGTAGTAACAGATCTAGTAAAATGGGCAGTAATCCGCTTAGGAGGCGATTTTCCCGCCACCAAGTAAGCCTAACAAATGGCTATAACTGCATGGAATAGACACTACTATAAAGAATAATATGCACAGATACTGATCACAAAATCCAGTATAATAATGTACTTGGAAGTTCTCAAATTAGTACTGTTAAAAAAAAGGTTAGGCTGGGATACACATTAAAATGGGCTGGAGTACATATGTATTTATAAGTGTATTTATGCATTTACAAACATATATACACGTATAAACACATACATGCATATGTAAACATATAAAGATATTTATAGAGGTGCATTAGAGCCCTTTGCCGTTAAAAGGACAGTCAACTCAAATTTTTGAATTGTTAAAAAAGATAGATAATCCCTTTATTACCCATTCCCCAGTTTTGCACAACCAACATGGTTATATTAATATACTTTTTACCTCTGTGATTACCTTGTATCTACGCCTCTTTTGACAGCCCCCTGATCACACGACTTTTATTTATTATCACATTTTAGCTGTGTTGTGCACAATTTTATCTATATGGCCCACATGAACTAGCAGTCTCCTGTTGTGAAAATAAAATAAAAAAGCATGTGATTAAGAGACTGTCTATAGTGGCTTAAAAACAGGCAAAAATATAGAGGTTTGAGTGTTATAAAGTATATAAATATAACAATGTTGGTTGTGCAAAGCTGGGGAATGGGTAGTAAAGGCGTTATCTAACTTTCTAAACAATAACAATTTTAGTGTTGACTGTCCCTTTAAGTACATTCAAAAGCATATTTATGCAATATTCCTATTTAATAAAGGTTTTAACTATGTATTTACTGTAAATATTTCACATTTCAGTGTTCAGAACATAGCAGAATATGTTCTATGTAATTTCCAAATATATATCTATACTAGGGATGCACCGATACCGATACTAGTATCGGTATCGGTACCGATACCAAGTATTTGAATGAGTACTTGTACTTGTGCAAATGCACCGATACTTAAACCGATACCTCTACTTCCTACCCATATGCTATCTTGTGACGATTTTTCAAACTGCATGTTCCCATTTCATTTTAAACTGGAGTGGAGACTAAACTAAAAATTGTTTACTACTGTTCTGCCAATACAATTTGCTGTAATTTGTATTATTGTAGGAGAGATCACTATACCTCGTTCAGACAAACCCCTGAAGTACTGGGCAGTTAATAGACAGATTTCCAGCTCTGGCAAAAATGGCCCAAAAATATCTTTCTGCCCCATGCAGTAGTGTGGAAAGTGAAAGACGGTTCAACTTAGAGTCGAACCTCCATACAAATGTCAGATTGATGTTATATAACAGCCCTACAACCCAATTTTATCACCCCTTTAAATTTAATATTTTATTGTAATATTTTTTATTTATAAACATGTTCAGTGAACTTTTTTATTTCATAATGTCTTTTGAATTACAGCCCTTTATAATTATAAAGAAGGAATCTTAAATAATTCGTCTGTATTGTGCTTGGTAAACTGTCACATGACATTAAAAATAAAGTATTGGTAATTGGTATCGGCGAGTATTTGAAAACAAGTATCGGTACTTGTACTCAGTCATAAAAAAATGGTATTGGTGCAACCCTAATCTATACCTATATATAATTTTTATATATATATATATATATATATATATATATAGGTATAGATATGTATTGTACTAAAATACCATCATATATATAAAGAAATATGTATTTATGAATAAATAGAAGATATTCTGCAATGTGCAGAACATTGCAATTTGAAATATTCATATTTTTATTTCAGGTTAGCGCAAATGAGAAAATGCAATCAGGTTTTTTTTTCCAAATTTTTTTCTCAATTGACCTCTATGAACATGTTGGGTTAGCTCAAAAGCAATAACTTTTTACTTTCAACTCGGAATACCAGCGCAACCCAACACATGCAAAAAGTTTACTTCTAGTGCAATTAGCGGTGTAGTGAAAGTGCTAAATAGCGCTCTACTTGAAATCTAGCCCAAAGAAGACCGTTTCTTAGAGGCAGAGTCAACGGGGGAGAAGAAGACATCTATACTAGGTCCGCATACCAAGTTCTCCGGGGGCAAGCAGGAGCTATCAAGATCACTGAAGCAGACTCCCATTTGATTCTGGCAATGACTATTGGAAGAAGAACAAATGGGAGAAACAGAAACGCTAACTGAAAGTTCCAAAGACACACTAGAACTTCTATCATCAGAGCCTTTGGATCGCTTGATTTGGCACAGTATGCTTGAAGTTTGTGATTAAGCCTGGAAGCCATGAGATCTACTTCTGGGAGACCCCACTTTAAGACAAGATCATCAAAAATGTCTTGATGAAGGGATCATTCCAATGGATGAACAGATTGATGATTTAGATAGTCTGCTAGCGCAATCTGACTCTTTAGGGAACTGGCAGATAATCCCTTGTCAAGGCCATCCTGAAGGAAATGAAGAATTCTAGGAATTGTAAAAGATTGCCAGGAAAAACCCCTAGAAGAACACCAATTAAAGTAAGCTTTCCAATTTTTATGGTAGATTCTCTGAGTAACAGGGTTTTCTGGCTTGTAATAGAGTATTAATAACTGAGTCATTAAAACCTCTATTTTTAAAGACTAAGCGTTCAACCTTCACGCCATCAAATTCAGAGATTTGAGATCTGCATGTAGTAATGGGTCTTGAGCAAAAAGACCCTTTCTTAGCGGCAAAGTCTATGGGGGAGAAAAAGACATCTGTAATAGGTCTGCATACCAAGTTCTCTGGGGTCAAGCAGGAGCTATCAAGATCATTGAAGCAGACTCCCATTTGATCATGGCAATGACTATTGGAAGAAGAACAAATAGGGGAAACAGATACCCTAGCTGAAAGTTCCAAAGACACACTAGAACGTCTATCATCAGAGCCTTTGGATCGCTTGATTTGGCACAGAATGCTAGAAGTTTGTAATTACTCCTGGAAGCCATAGGATCTACTTCTGGGAGACCCCACTTTAAGATAAGATGATCGAAAATGTCTTGATAAAGGGATCGTTCCAATGGATAAACAAATTGATGATTGAGATAATCTGCTTCCTAACTGTTCACTCCTGAAATGTCGATGGCAGACAGAGTGCAGTGATTTTTCTCTGCCCAGGACAGAATGTGAGACACCTTTTGCATTGCTAGCGGACTGCAAGTTCGTCCTTGGTGATTAATATAAGCAACCACTGTGATTGTAACCGGATGAATGTCTCTTGTTTGTCAAGGGTCCAGATCTGAAGAGCTCTGAAGAACACTCGGAGTTCCAGAATATTGTTAGGTAACCTCACCTCCAGAGGAGACCTAATTCATTGCGCCCTTTGAGATCCCCATACAGCATCCCAACCTAGAAGGCTTGCATCTGTGGTGACCACAGTCCAAGTAGGCCAATGAAAGGATGCCTCAAGGGTTAAAGAAGGACTTTGCTTCCACCATGAGACCATGAGAGAGATTGTCTGGTTGAGGAATTGGGAAGAATCTGTTGATCTAACCAAAAGTAATCCTTTGACCAATGACCATTGCTGTAACATGGACAGCTGAAGAGGACAAAGGTGAAAGCAAACAAATGGAACAGCATCTGACGCTGCTACAGACCCACATACACTGAGCCACAGTTGGATGAGGAGAGGATTGGACAGAAAGAAAAGCTTCCTGTAATTTGAGTTTGCGAGTGTCTGTTAAAAACAGACACATAAGAACTGAATCTATTATGACTTCCTGAAATGCTACTCTAGTTCCTGGAGGTAAGGACCTCTTGGGATCATTTATTCTCCTGAAGAAAAGAAAGGAGCCTCTGAGTATGTGAGACAGCTAAAGGAAGAGTAGGAGCCTTGACCAAGATGTCGTCCCCATAAGGAGCCATTGAAATTCCCTGGGCTCTGATTACTGCCAATAGTGCTCCCAACACCTTTGTAAAAATGCAGGGAGCTGTAGCCTGCCCAAAGGGATGCACTACAAACTGGTGGTGCTTGTTGAGGAAAGTTAATCTCAAAAACTAGAAGTGATCTCTGTTGATTGAAATATGCAAATATGCATTCTCGAGATCTATCGTAGAAATAAATTGGCCCTGCTGGATTAAGGGCAAAATTGTGTGAATAGTTTCAATCTTGAAAGTGGATACCCAAACAAATTTGTTTAGGGTCTTTAAATCCAAGATGGCTCTGAAAGAGCTTTCTTTCTTAGGAACAATGAAAAGGTTGGAGTAAAATCCCTGTCCCTGCTGAGATATTGGAACAGGAACAATCCATCACATGTCTACTAGGTCTTGAACACATTGTAAAAAGGCAGCTGCCTTCTGAGGATTCTTTAGGACATGAGATAGATGAAATAGTTCCCGAGGAGGCCTGGAATGAAATCCTTTTCAATAACCTTGGGAGATGATGTTTAAGAACCAAATATATTGAACTAAATGGAGCTAGGCTTCTTGAAAATCTGCCCCCTACCAGATACAAACTGGATTGGGGGCTGTCCCTTCATGCTGATTTTTTTATTGGAGTTGGACTTCTTGGTCTGCTTGTTTTCACACCATGATGATCCGGGTTTCCATGAGGGCTTGGAGGACTCAGGCTTCTGAGCAGGAGAAAATGTCTGACCTCTGGAGGAGCGAAAGGAGCGAAAATAGTTTCCTTGTCTGTTTTTCCCTTTAGATTTTTTATCCTGAGGGAGGAAGGCTCCTTTTCCCTCAGTAACAGTCTTGATAATGGAATCCAATTCAGAACCAAAAAAGATCTTCCCTTGTAAAGATAAGGTCATGAATCTGTTTTTAGAGATCATATCAGCCAACCAAGATTTCAGCCATTAGGCCCTTCTTAACAGAAAAGTAATAGACATTTTCTTTATGTCAATTTTGATAATATCCATGACAGCATCATAAATAAAATCATTAGACATTTTCAATACCTTCATACAATTTTGGATATCCTCAGAGGATTGATCAGAGACCATTTGAGAAAGAGAACCACACCAAAACACTGCAGCCACAGCAACACATGTGTTAGCAATAGAAGGTCTGAGCTGAGGAGGACCTGTCTGGAAGAAAAGTTTCCTTAGAAAAGACTCTAATTTATGGTCCATAGAGTCTCTGAAGGACGTGCTATTCTCCATAGAAGTAGTTGTACGTTTTGCCAAAGTACATATGGTTACGTCCACCTTAGGAAAAGTTTACCATAATTCCGAATATTCAGATACCATATCGGAACTTAAAAAAACTTAAGGAATTTTGAAGGAGCCTTAAAAACTAAATTTAATTGATTGATAGGTATAGTATCTGCAGGCTTGGAGTCTGAGATACCTTGGGTACTAAGCACCTCATGTAAGTGTGAATATGTTCAACTTTGAAGGGTAGTATCAAACTCTGGTTCAGTCACAGGTTCCAGTTCATCTGAGGATAGTTTCCCCACAGAAATTTCAGAACATGAATCAGCAAAGTCAAATTGAAGGGATTTGAACCTGAGGGAAGGGCGTCTGCAAGTTTTGAACATTAGTGGAGGACAAATCCCCAGACTTGCATTTACACCTACTTGATTTTAGGATAACTGCCTAAAATTTAGCCATAGCTTTATGAAGATTTGACTTAAATTCAGGTGAAAATCAGTTGTTTCTGCTGAGTAATATATACAGGAACAAGGCATATGTTTCTCTTGGAAGCCATAAAGGCAGGAAACTAGTTAGCATGTAAAGGCTGTAGAGCACAACTAGTACATAATTGGTTAATCTGATCAACTGGAACAGTTTTGCAAAGTAAGCAAGGATATTGGATAGGGATATGATCTGGGGATCTCCTTTTAAAGGGTCTGACAAATTTAGAGGGGACCAGACATGGAAGACTCCATAAGTGTCACAAAACTGTTATAAATAAAACTTAATGCAATAAAATTACACAAAGTTCATTCCACTAGCCACAGTCATAAAATATATCAGAAAAAGGGGATATGTAAGAGAGAAATGTACACACAAAATTGTAAATAAAACCTATTACACCCCTTAGCAGCTCTTGTTAGAGAACTCACTACCCTCTTAAACGATTAAAATGGCAAGAAACAATTAAAATCCCTTCAGATAAACAGCTGGTACTTCCTGACAGAGAAACTGTTTGCAAACAACTTGTAGTAGTGGAGGAAAAGGGTGCCAAGCAGAGGGGGTGGAGCTTACCACCGTAACAATTTTCCTCACACACAGAAATAAAAAATCGTGAAGAACACCAATATACATAAAAAAAGTCTCACATAGGTATAAGCTCCCAATGTAAATAGATTTTTAAAATAACAAATAATTAGAAGAACACCTTATCTTCAACCTCTTCTGGGAGGCCAAGAACAAAACTGAGTTGGGAAGAGAAGGTGGGAGGGATTAAAGCTCTTGTGAGGGTTCTTGGCCTCCTCCTAGTGGCGGAATTATATCCCATGTTATGGATCTTTCTATGGACTCTCATCATCTTACAAAATAAATATATTTAATTGTTATTTGCTTTTCTAATGCCCTCAAAAAGCTTTTAATTAAAAAAAAAATAAGCTCAGAATTTAACAAAAAAAACATGCGCATATGCACACACAAACCCCTTCTTCCTCAATCTTGTTTTCCTCAGCTCTGGACAAATTACAGTGAAAAGGCAAGGATATAGATATTATGGTGGCTTTCATACTGTAAGTAAATCCTTTCGCCTACATTTAGAGTTTTGCGGCCAAAGGGGTGCGTTAGCTACGCGTGCTTTTTTCTGGCCGCACCTTTTAAATACCGCTGGTATTTAGAGTTCACAGAATGGCTGGGTTTTCAGTGCGTTAGGCTCCAAAAAGGGAGCGTAGAGCATAATTTAACGCCACTGCAACTCTCGATACCAGCGGTGCTTACGGACGCGGCCAGCTTAAAAAACGTGCTTGTGCACGATTCCCCCATAGAAAACAATGGGGCAGTTTGAGCTGAAAAAAAACCTAACACCTGCAAAAAAGCCGCGTTCAGCTCCTAACGCAGCCCCATTGTTTTCTATGGGGAAACACTTCCTACGTCTGCACCTAACACCCTAACATGTACCCCGAGTCTAAACACCCCTAACCTTACATTTATTAACCCCTATTCTGCCGCCCCCGCTATCGCTGACACCTGCATAATTTTTTTAACCCCTAATCTGCCGCTCCGTAAAGCGCCGCTACTTACATTATCCCTATGTACCCCTAATCTGCTGCCCCTAACACCGCCGACCCCTATATTATATTTATTAACCCCTAATCTGCCCCCCACAACGTCGCCTCCACCTGCCTACACTTATTAACCCCTAATCTGCCGACCGGACCGCGCCGCTATTATAATAAAGTTATTAACCCTAATCCGCCTCACTCCCTCCTCAACAACCCTATAATAAATAGTATTAACCCCTAATCTGCCCTCCCTAACATCGCCGACACCTAACTTCAAACATTAACCCCTAATCTGCCGACTGGAGCTCACCGCTATTCTAATAAATGTATTAACCCCTAAAGCTAATTCTAACCCTAACCCTAACACCCCCCTAAGTTAAATATAATTTTTATCTAACGAAATAAATTAACTATTATTAAATTAAAGTTACAAAAAATAAAAAAATATTTACAAACATTAGAAAAATATTACAACAATTTTAAACTAATTACACCTACTCTAAGCCCCCTAATAAAATAACAAAGCCCCCCAAAATAAAAAAATGCCCTACCCTATTCTAAATTAAAAAAGTTCAAAGCTCTTTTACCTTACCAGCCCTGAAAAGGGCCATTTGCGGGGCATGCCCCAAAGAATTCAGCTCTTTTGCCTGTAAAAAAAACACATACAATACCCCCCCCCAACATTACAACCCACCATCCACATACCCCTAATCTAATCCAAACCCCCTTTAAATAAACCTAACACTAAGCCCCTGAAGATCTTCCTACCTTATCTTCACCATACCAGGTTCACCGATCCGTCCTCGGAAGTCTTGATCCAAGCCTCGGAAGTGTTGATCCAAGCCCAAGCGGGGGACTGAAGAGTGACGTCCATCCTTGGGCTGAAGTCTGGATCCAAGCGGCGGCTGAAGAAATCCATCCTCGGGCTGAAGTCGGAAGTCCATCATCGGGATGAAGTCTTCTATCAAGCCGCATCTTCAATCTTCTTTCTTCTGGAGCGGAGCGAAGCCATCTTCTTTCCAACCGACGCGGATCCAACCTCTTCAACCGACGCCTACTCGCCGAATGACGGTTCCTTTAAATGACGTCATCCAAGATGGCGTCCCTCGAATTCCGATTGGCTGATAGGATTCTATCAGCCAATCGGAATTAAGGTAGGAAAATTCTGATTGGCTGATGGAATCAGCCAATCAGAATCAAGTTCAATCCGATTGGCTGATCCAATCAGCCAATCAGATTGAGCTCGCATTCTATTGGCTGATCGGAACAGCCAATAGAATGCGAGCTCAATCTGATTGGCTGATTGGATCAGCAATCGGATTGAACTTGATTCTGATTGGCTGATTCCATCAGCCAATCAGAATATTCCTACCTTAATTCCGATTGGCTGATAGAATCCTATCAGCCAATCGGAATTCGACGAGTAGGCGTCGGTTGAAAAGGTTGGATCCGCGTTGGTTGGAAAGAAGATGGCTCCGCTCCAGAAGAAAGAAGATTGAAGATGCGGCTTGATAGAAGAATTCATCCCGATGATGGACTTCCGACTTCAGCCCGATGATGGAGTTCTTCAGCCGCCGCTTGGATCCAGACTTCAGCCCGAGGATGGACGTCACTCTTCAGCCCCCTGCTTGGGCTTGGATCAACACTTCCGAGGCTTGGATCAAGACTTCCGAGGACGGATCGGTGAACCTGGTATGGTGAAGATAAGGTAGGAAGATCTTCAGGGGCTTAGTGTTAGGTTTATTTAAGGGGGGTTTGGGTTAGATTAGGGGTATGTGGGTGGTGGGTTGTAATGTTGGGGGGGGGGTATTGTATGCGTTTTTTTTACAGGCAAAAGAGCTGAATTCTTTGGGGCATGCCCCGCAAAGGGCCCTGTTCAGGGCTGGTTAGGTAAAAGAGCTTTGAACTTTTTTAATTTAGAATAGGGTAGGGCATTTTTTTATTTTGGGGGGCTTTGTTATTTTATTAGGGGGCTTAGAGTAGGTGTAATTAGTTTAAAATTGTTTTTTGTAACTTAGTTCTTTTTTATTTTTTGTACTTTAGTTAGTTTATTTCATTGTATTTATTTGTAGATATTGTATTTAATTAATTTATTGATAGTATAGTGTTAGGTTTAATTGTAGATAATTGTAGGTATTTTATTTAATTAATTTATTGATAGTGTAGTGTTAGGTTTAATTGTAACTTAGGTTAGGATTTATTTTACAGGTAATTTTGTAATTATTTTAACTATTTTAGCTATTAAATAGTTATTAACTATTTAATAGCTATTGTACCTGATTAAAATAAATACAAAGTTGCCTGTAAAATAAATATTAATCCTAAAATAGCTACAATATAATTATTATTTATATTGTAGCTATATTAGGGTTTATTTTACAGGTAAGTATTTAGCTTTAAATAGGAATAATTTATATAATAAGAGTTAATTTATTTCGTTAGATTTAAATTATATTTAACTTAGGGGGGTGTTAGTGTTAGGGTTAGAATTAGCTTTAGGGGTTAAAAAATTTATTAGAATAGCGGTGAGCTCCGGTCGGCAGATTAGGGGTTAATGTTTGAAGTTAGGTGTCGGCGATGTTAGGGAGGGCAGATTAGGGGTTAATACTATTTATTATAGGGTTAGTGAGGCGGGAGGGAGGCGGATTAGGGGTTAATAACTTTATTATAGTAGCGGTGCGGTCCGCTCGGCAGATTAGGGGTTAATAAGTGTAGGTAGGTGGCGGCGACATTGGGGGGGCAGATTAGGGGTTAATAAATATAATATAGGGGTCGGCGGTGTTAGGGGCAGCAGATTAGGGGTACATAGGGATAACTTAGCTGGCGGCGCTTTGCGGTCGGCAGATTAGGGGTTAATTATTGTAGGTAGCTGGCTGCGATGTTGTGGGGGGCAGGTTAGGGGTTAATAAATATAATATAGAAGTCGGCGGTGTTAGGGGCAGCAGATTAGGGGTACATAAGTATAACGTAGGTGGCAGTCGGCAGATTAGGGGTTAAAAAAAATTAATCGAGTGGCGGCGATGTGGGGGGACCTCGGTTTAGGGGTACATAGGTAGTTTATGGGTGTTAGTGTACTTTAGAGCACAGTAGTTAAGAGCTTTATGAACCGGCGTTAGCCCAGAAAGCTCTTAACTACTGACTTTTTTCTGCGGCTGGAGTTTTGTCGTTAGAGTTCTAACTCTCACTCCAGCCACGACTCTAAATACCGGCGTTAGAAAGATCCCATTGAAAAGATAGGATACGCAAATGGCGTAGGGGGATCTGCGGTATGGAAAAGTCGCGGCTGGAAAGTGAGCGTTAGACCCTTTAATGACTGACTCTAAATACCGGCGGTAGCCCAAAACCAGCGTTAGGAGCCTCTAACGCTGGTTTTGACGGCTACCGCCCAACTCTAAATCTAGCCGTTTGTGAATAGACAATTAGGAAATAAAAGAGGGACAAACATTATTCCAGACTATTAAACTGTTTTCTGTAGTAGAAAACTCAGATTATCCTAGCTTTGTGAAGGAGTCATCTGAATTTTATTAAAGAGACGGAGACAAACATTTTGCTAAACCTTTTCTTTTTACTGCTCCACAGCACTTAAAAGCAATACAACATTAACAGAAAAACATACGGGTAGATTACGAGTTTTGTCGGTAAAGCTGTGCAGTGCTAACGAGCAGTTCCTGCTCACCGCTCACCTACAGACAACGCTGGTATTAGAGGTTTTTTTAAACCCGGCGTTAGCCGCAGAAAAGTGAGCGGAGAGCAAAATTTAGCTCCACATCTTACTGTAATACCAGCGCTGCTTACAGTAGCGGTGAGCTGTCTAAACATGCTCGTGCACGATTTCCCCATAGGAATCAATGGGGCAGAGCTGGCTAAAAAAAAGTCTAACACCTGTAAAAAAGCAGCGTTCAGCTCCTAATGCAGCCCCATTGATTCCTAAGGGGAAACACATTTTATGTCTACACCTAACACCCTAACATGAACCCCGAATATAAACACCCCTAATCTTACACTTATTAACTCCTAATCTGCCGACCCCGACATCGCCGACACCTGCATTATAGTATTAACCCCTATTCTTCCACTCCGGACACCGCCGCCACCTACATTATACTTATGAACCCCTAATCTGCTGCCCCCAACATCGCCTATACCTACATTATATTTATTAACCCCTAATCTGCCGCCCCCAAATGTTGCCGCAACCTAACTACAATTATTAACCCCTAATCTGCCGCCCCCAACGTCGCCGCCACTATATTAAAGTTATTAACCCCTAAAAATAAGTCTAACCCTAACACCCCTAACTTAAATATAATTTAAGTAAATCTAAATAAAATTACTATAATTAACTAAATTATTCCTATTTAAAACTAAATACTTACCTATAAAATAAACCCTAAGATAGGTACAATATAACTCAGTGTTTTTCAACCAGTGTGCCGCGGCAGACTGACAACAGTGCGGGGGTGTCCCTCTTTCAAATTTTGAAATATTGGGAGGTATGTGACAGGCTCATCAGGCATCATTTACAACCATGAAATTGACATTCATTCACAGGCAATCATTATGATTGTTTGTGAATGAATGTAAATATGTCATGTATAGTTTGTAGGAGGCATGGCATGACAGCACAGTACAGTGTGTGTGTGTATATATATATATATATCCTGTATTAGGCTACAATGTGTGATTTTGTAAAATTTTGGGATGGTGGTGTGCCACAGGATTTTTTAATGTAAAAAAGAGTGCCACGGCAAAAAAAAGGTTGCAAATCACTGATATAACAAATAGTTACATTGTAGCTAGCTTAGGGTTTATTTTTATTTTACAGGCAACTTTGTATTTATTTTAACTAGGTACAATAGTTATTAAATAAATAATTATTAATTATTTAATAGCTACCTAGTTAAATAAATACAAATTTACCTGTAAAATAAAACCTAACCTAAGTTACAATTACACCTAACACTACACTATAATTCAATTAATTCCCTAAACTAAATTAAATACAATAAAATAAAATAAACTAAAGTACGAAAAAAACCCACTAAATTACAGAAAATAATAAAATAATTAAAAAAAATAAACTAATTACACCTAATCTAATCCTCCTAATAAAATTAAAAGCCCCCCAAAATAATAAAAATCCCTACCCTATACTAAATTACAAATAGCCCTTAAAAGGGCTTTTTGCGGGGCATTGCCCCAAAGTAATCAGCTCTTTTACCTGGAAAAAAAAGTACAATACCCCCAACATTAAAACCCACCACCCACACACCCATCCCTACTCTAAAACCCACCCAATACCCCCTTAATAAAACCTAACACTAACCCCTTGAAGATCACCCTACCTTGAGAAGTCTTCACCCAACCGGGCCGAAGTCCTCAACGAAGCCGGGCGAAGTGGTCCTCCAGACGGGCAGAAGTCTTCATCCAAGCTGGGCAGAAGAGGTCCTCCAGACGGGCAGAAGTCTTCATCCAGACGGCATCTTCTACCTTCATCCATCCGGCGCGGAGTGGGTCCATCTTCAAGACATCCGACGCGGAGCATCCTCTTCAAATGACGTCCAACTGAAGAATGAAGGTTCCTTTAAATGACGTCATCCAAGATGGCGTCCCTTCAATTCCGATTGGCTGATAGAATTATATCAGCCAATCGGAATTAAGGTAGAAAAAATCCTATTGGCTGATGCAATCAGCCAATAGGATTGAAGTTCAATCCTATTGGCTGATCCAATCAGTCAATAGGATTGAGCTGGCATTCTATTGGCTGATTGGATCAGCCAATAGAATGCAAGCTCAATCCTATTGGCTGATTGCATCAGCCAATAGGATTTTTTCTACCTTAATTCCGATTGGCTGATAGAATTCTTCATAATCAAGGAACATATTCTATCCTTAACAGGAATCCCACTATTTCTTTTCAGTATGAACTGGGGCAGATGCTGGACGACGGGTTGAATTGGGAATATTTGATCAAAAGACTGCTGATTCCCTCTATGTGGACCATCCTATCATCCCGGTCTTCCATTATCTGCCCAAAGTCCATAAAGGTCTCATTAACATTAAGGGTCGCCCCATTGTGTCAGGGATAGGCTCCTTGTTGGAGCCCTTATGTGACTGGCTAGATGGGGTGCTTCAACCCTATGTTTTATCTTTACCGAGCTATATTCATGACACACCTCATGTGTTGAGTATGCTGGAACAAACTGATTGGCATGAACATTATAGTTGGCTCACCATTGATGTGGTCTCTTTGTATTCCAGCATACCACACAACATGGGGATAGAGGCCATCAGATATTTCTTAACATTAAGTGACGATTTAACGAAAGACACCATAATATATCTTTTGTGTGTCACACAGTATTTTCTGGAACACAATTATTTCTGTTTTGAAGGGGTATTTTACCTGCAGAAACAGGGTACAGCTATGGGGGCAAAATTTGCCCCCTCATATGCTAATCTTTTTATGGGCTGGCTCGAACGTGTCTTTATCTACAGCACGGATAACCCCTTCAGGACAGAAATAGTGTTCTACCGTCACTTCATAGACAACTTGATTTTTATCTGGTCGTCTACTGAGACTAGGGCCATACTATTCTTTCAATATCTAAATGATGGCCAACATGGCTTAAAATTTACCTATGAGTGGCATGAAAAAAGTGTTAATTTCTTGGATATTACTTTGATGGGTGATCTTGTGGAACATAAAATCTATTCCAAATTATATAGAAAACCCATATCAGGGAACACTATTCTGCATAACAAAAGTAGGCATCCTTCCCACGTGTTAAAAGATATAGCAAAAAGGCAATTTCTGAGAGCTAGGAGAATTTGTAGTAAGGATAGTGACTTCATTGAGGAAAGTAAGGATATAAAACAAAGACTTAAACGAAGAGGCTATTCCCCCAAACTCTTAGATCATCTGGCCAATGAAACATTCTCAGGTGGAAGAAATAAAGCTTCACAACCACAGTCTAAAAGACAGGTCCCAAAGGGCGATAGATCTTTGTCCTTTATTACACAGTCCTCATCAGATTTTTCTTCTGTTTGTAACATCATCAAGAAATATTTCCCCATTCTTTTGGGTGATACTTACCTGAAATCCACAGTAGAAAAGGGCTTTAAATGTGTTTACTCAAAAAATCTTACTTTGGGCAACATTTTAGCCCCTAGCCAACTACCTCACAAACAGAGAAGTATGGGTTCATGGTTACAAGTAAATGGCACCTACAAATGTTTAAATCATAGGTGTAAGGCCTGTGACTATCACTGAAGGAAAAACTTCTATTCATGTGATACCACGCAAAGCTTTTTAACTAAAGGATGCATAAATTGTTCAAGATGTCGTATACCTCACTGAGTGTCTTGAACATTCTAAACAATATGTTGGCATGACCAGCAGAGATGTCCGGACTTGGACCATGCTCCGCTCTTTCAAGGCACGTCATAGAGGTGCACAGCAAGGATACTAGATGACTTAAGTGGCGAGGCATTGAAACAATATGATTGCCCCCCAGGGGAGGCAACAAAGATCAATTACTGGCAAAACAGGAGGTGTATTGGATTATGAAACTCCATACTCAAATTCCTTATGGCTTTAACTCAGAATTTGACATCATCAATCACTGGAAATAAGCATTTCATATTCTGGTATACACCTTAGTTGCTTATGATGACCCAAAGGCTTTAATAATAATATTAATATTATTAGCTCCATTCTGGTTATTTGAATTGATGGTATGTGTATGTGTGCACACGGACTATGGTACTCTATATACATACTTAATTTATCTGCCATAATACTTGGAAATGTTATACAGTAGTATTGGATATTTTATTAAGTACGCATGGATTTTTGTTAAAATATACACAGTAGAGTTGGTTTAGTATAGTACCAGTTTACTATTATGAGTTCATATACTGTAGCACATTTCATTGTATTTTTTCAGTTATTATTATTATTGTGATTATTATTATTATCATTATCATTTTTATATTAACCATTGTTTATGCCTATCTCCTATATTGTACATAATAATATTTTGGACACTATATATATATATATATATATATATATATAAAAATATATATATATATATAAATATATATATATATATAAATATATATATATATATATATATGAGATAATGCTGAGTGGTATCGGCTTATACATATATATATATATATATATATATATATACTTCTTGGTATTATCCATTACGCTCTAGTGTGTTTGCTGAGTATATTCAGACATTAATTGGTTAACAGGGGTGTGTTTAACACCAACCAATGACCATTGTGGATTAATCCTTTTTAAATGGCACTCACCTGTGCTTTTCTAGGTTTATGAGTACGGCCCTAGCTGAAACACGTAAAACCCTTTCTTCCTTTTGTGTGCACCATGTCATCATTTTAATGTTGTCATAATAAAGAAGTTTTTATTAACTCATCGGATGTTTGGGATTACTACCTCTCTTTTTTTCTATTGAGAGAACCTATTCTGACAAGATCGTGAAAATCTCCTATGGGATTTGAAAAGATGTCTATTTGATGAGGAAGCAGAAGAGGTAGAAGGCAGGATATCTCTAGAAGAGATGGGTACCAGGGTTGAGAGGTCCACCAAGGGGTTATCAGAACAAGGGAAATCTGATCTCTTCTGATCTTGGCCATTGTCCGAGTGATCATTTAAGAATGGGGGAAAGGCATAAGATCCCTGGATCTGCCAATTCTGAAGAAAGGTGTCTGTCTTGAGAGCTTCTGGATCAGGTCTCCAACTGTAAAAGGGTTTCACTTGAAAATTGAGACGAGATGCAAAACGATTCAGACAGAAGAGGCCTCTCAAAGTTGAAATTTTGAGAAAAAGAAGAGGATTGAGTTTCCAGTCGCTTGAATCTAGCAGATACCTGGAACCCTCCGCTGCTAAATTTGAAAGCCCTGGAATATACTCCACTTGAATGAAGATGTTTTGAGAAAGACAATGGTGGATGAAATCATTGGTCAAATTTGATAGGCATTTGGAATTGGTTCCTCCTAATTTGTTGATGTAATGGACTGCTGATAGTCCATCCTGAGGCGAATAGTCATGGGATTCTTGAACTCTGAGAAACTCTTCACTGCAAAGGATCCCGCTAGAAGTTCCAAATTGTTGATGTGTAAACATTGTTCCATATTTTACCTCCTGTGATGATTGAGCCGCATCTGGCCCCCAAACCTGTTTTGTTGGCATCGGATTCTATAATTAAATCCGGAGAATTGCCAAATATTGCTTTCCCATTCCAAGCTGAAATGTTGGAAAGCCACCACTGTAACTCTTCTCTTGCTGTTAAATCTTACCATCCAATCCCTGTCCATCAGGCAATCCATGAGGAGGTGAATAGCCTCCTTTTTGAAATGATTGTATTCTAAAAAAATATTTAGATTTCTTAAATTTATAACTGGGCAAAAAGTTCCTTCTTTTTTTCTTTACAAAGAACATGTTGCTTATTAAATACTTTCTATTGATGGGGCCAGTTCTATTGCAGACTTTTGTGCTAGGTTGGATAGTTCTTTGTCTAAAAGGTTTGAATACTGTAAAGAAAATCTGATTGGGTCTGGACTTTTTTGTTGGAAGGGGGGATAAATGAAATTTAGATGGAAACCTGAAATAGTCTGAAGAACCAAAGAGTCTAAAGTAATTTTCTCCCAATTGTGAATGAAGTGTTTTAATCTTCCTCCCACTAAATGTGGGGAAGAATTGGTAAAGGGAAGAGAGAGATTTACCTTGAAAAGGTCTTCTTTGGACTCTGGAGAGAAAACCTCTGAAGTTCCAAGTCTGAGATCTTGATGGGAACAAGTTTGTGAGTGATGTAGAAGCAGGGAATAAAACAATGGCATAAAAAACGGAAATAAAAGGGGGAAAAAATAATAATACAGAAATTAATAACAAAGTGATAAGATAATAATAAGGAATAAAATAATATAAATTAGAAGAACAAAATGAAAAAACACTTTTTAATAACAATAGTGATTAATGTAAATATGAACTTATCTCTTGGAGCAGCAAAAAGAAAAGAGGAGGATTACAGACTTACTGGACTCTTTATGGATATTTGGATTACTCTCATTGGTCACTTTTTTATCTGACCACTCAAGGCTTTCTTTCATTGGTCTATTATCTGTGTTCTTAGTTTACTGTGTTTTTCTGTTAATGTTTATATTGCTTTTAAGTGCTGTGGAGCAGTAAAAAGAAAAGGTTTAGCAAAATATGAAGTCTCTGTCCTTGTAATAAGAAACCGGTCACAGCATTAATCATTTTAATTTTTCTTAATCCTCAATTGGTCATAAGGCTCATTAAACCTATCCAAAAACAAAATTTATGCTTACCTGATAAATTTCTTTGTCTTGTGGTGTATCCATTTCACGGGTTCATCCATTACTTGTGGGATATTCTCCTTCCCAACAGGAAGTTGCAAGAGGACATAAACAGCAGAGCTGTCTATATAGCTCCTCCCCTAACCCCCACCTCCAGTCATTCCACCGAAGACAAGTAAGAAAAAGGAGAAACTATAGGGTGCAGTGGTGACTGTAGTTTTTAAAAAATAAAAACACCTGCCTTAAAGTGACAGGGCGGGCCGTGGACTGGATACACCACAAGAGAAAGAAATTTATCAGGTAAGCATAAATTTTGTTTTCTCTTGTAAGGTGTATCCAGTCCACGGGTTCATCCATTACTTGTGGGATACCAATACCAAAGCTTTAGGACACGGATGAAGGGAGGGACAAGGCAGGTACTTAAATGGAAGGCACCACTGCCTGTAAGACCTTTCTCCCAAAAATAGCCTCCGAGGAAGCAAAAGTATCAAATTTGTAGAATTTAGAAAAAGTATGAAGCAAAGACCAAGTCGCCACCTTACAAATCTGTTCAACAGAGGCCTCATGTTTAAAAGCCCATGTGGAAGCTACCGCTCTAGTAGAATAAGCTTTAATTCTTTGAGGAGGCTGCTGGCCAGCAGTCTCATAAGCTAAACGGATTATGCTTCTCAGACAAAAAGAAAGAGAAGTTGCCGAAGCCTTTTGGCCTCTCCTCTTTCCAGAATAGACAACAAACAATGCAGATGTTTGACGAAAATCCTTAGTAGCTTGCAAATAAAACTGTAAAGCACGAACCACGTCAAGATTGTGTAACAGACGTTCCTTCTTTGAAGAAGGATTAGGACACAGTGACGGAACAACAATTTCCTGATTAATATTCCTATTAGATACTACCTTAGGAAGAAAACCAGGTTTGGTACGCAAAACTACCTTATCTGCATGGAAGATCAGATAAGGGGAATCACACTGCAAGGCAGATAACTCAGAAACTCTTCGAGCCGAAGAGATAGCTACTAAAAACAGAACTTTCCAAGATAAAAGCTTGATATCTATGGAATGCAAGGGTTCAAACGGAACCCCTTGAAGAACTTTAAGAACTAAATTTAAACTCCATGGCGGAGCAACAGGTTTAAACACAGGCCTAATTCTAACCAAAGCCTGACAAAACGCCTGAACGTCAGGAACATCAGCCAGGCGCTTGTGCAAAAGAATAGACAGAGCAGAAATCTGTCCCTTTAAGGAACTAGCCTATAATCCCTTTTCCAATCCTTCTTGGAGAAAAGATAGTATCCTAGGAATCCTGACCTTACTCCACGAGTAACCCTTGGATTCACACCAATGAAGATATTTACACCATATCTTATGATAGATTTTCCTGGTGACAGGCTTTGAAGCCTGAATCAAGGTATCAATGACCGACTCGGAGAAACCACGTTTTGATAAAATCAAGCATTCAATATCCAAACAGTCAGACGCAGAGAAATTAGATTTGGATGTTTGAATGGACCTTGGAGTAGAAGGTCCTGCCACAGCGGCAGAGTCCATGGTGGAGAGGATGACATGTCCACCAGATCTGCATACCAAGTCCTGCGTGGCCACGCAGGCGCTATCAAAATCACCGAAGCTCTCTCCTGCTTGATCTTGGCAATCAGACGAGGGAGGAGAGGAAACGGTGGAAACACATAAGCCAGGCTGAAGGACCAGTGCACTGCTAGAGCATCTATCAGCGCTGTCTGGGGATCCCTTGACCTGGACCCGTAACAAGGAAGCTTGGCGTTCTGACGAGACGCCATCAGATCCAGTTCTGGTTTGCCCCATAGTTGAATCAGCTGGGCAAATACCTCCGGATGGAGCTCCCACTCCCCCGGATGAAAAGTCTGCCGACTTAGAAAATCCGCCTCCCAGTTCTCTACTCCTGGGATATGGATAGCTGAGAGATGGCAAGAGTGAACCTCTGCCCATAGAATTATCTTGGAAACCTCCATCATTGCCAGGGGACTCCTTGTTCCCCCCTGATGGTTGATATAGGCTACAGTCATGATATTGTCCGACTGAAATCTGATGAACTTGGCCGCAGCTAGTTGAGGCCAAGCCTGAAGAGCATTGAATATCGCTCTTAGTTCCAGAATGTTTATCGGAAGGAGGGCTTCCTCCTGAGTCCACGAACCCTGAGCCTTCAGGGAGTTCCAGACTGCACCCCAACCCAGAAGGCTGGCATCTGTCATCACTATAGTCCACTCTAGCCTGCGGAAACTAATTCCCCTGGACAGATGGACCCTAGATAACCACCAGAGAAGAGAATCCCTGGTCTCTTGATCCAGATTTAACAGAGGAGACAAATCTGTGTAGTCCCCATTCCACTGTTTGAGCATGCAAAGTTGCAGAGGTCTGAGATGTAGGCGGGCAAACGGAACTATGTCCATTGCCGCTACCATTAGGCCGATCATTTCCATACACTGAGCCACTGACAGCCGAGAAGTGTAATGAAGAGCATGGCAGGAAGTTAGAAGCTTTGATATCCTGACTTCTGTCAGAAAAAATTTAATTTCTACTGAATCTATCAGAGTTCCTAGGAAGGAAACTCTTGTGAGAGGAGAGAGAGAACTCTTTTCTATGTTCACTTTCCACCCGTGAGACCTCAGAAAGGCCAGAACAATGTCCGTATGGGACTTGGCGATTTGAAAAGTCGAAGCCTGAATCAGAATGTCGTCTAGGTAAGGGGCTACCGCTATGCCCTGTGGCCTTAGAACCGCCAGAAGGGACCCTAGCACCTTCATAAAGATTCTTGGAGCCATGGCTAACCCGAAGGGAAGAGCCACAAACTGGTAATGCCTGTCTAGGAAGGCGAACCTGAGGAACTGATGATGATCTCTGTGAATCGGAATGTGGAGATAAGCATCCTTTAAGTCCACGGTAGTCATATATTGACCCTCCTGGATCATGGGGAGGATGGTTCGGATTGTCTCCATCTTGAAGGATGGGACCCTGAGAAATTTGTTTAGGATCTTGAGATCCAAGATAGGTCTGAAAGTTCCCTCTTTTTTGGGAACTATAAACAGGTTTGAATAGAAACCCATCCCCTGTTCCTCACTTGGAACTGGGTGGATCACTCCCATAACCAGTAGGTCTTGAACACAATGTAAGAATGCCTCTCTCTTTATCTGGTTTACAGATAGTTGTGAGAGATGAAATCTCCCCTTTGGAGATGAACCTCTGAATTCCAGAAGATATCCCTGGGAAACAATCTCTAGTGCCTGGGCGAAGAGAGAAAGTCTGCCCCCGACTAGATCCGGTCCCGGATCGGGGGCTACTCCTTCATGCTGTCTTAGAGGCAGCCGCAGGTTTCTTGGCCTGCTTCCCCTTGTTCCAAGCCTGGTTAGGTCTCCAGACTGGTTTGGACTGGGCGAAATTTCCCTCTTGTTTTGCATTAGAGGAAACTGAAGCTGCGCCACTCTTGAAGTTTCGAAAGAACGAAAATTATTCTGTTTGGTCCTTAACTTATTGGACCTATCCTGAGGAAGGGCGTGACCTTTTCCTCCAGTAATATCAGAAATGATCTCCTTCAGACCAGGCCCAAATAGGGTCTGTCCCTTGAAGGGGATGTTAAGAAGCTTAGACTTTGAAGTAACGTCTGCTGACCAGGACTTAAGCCATAGCGCCCTATGCGCCAAAATGACAAAACCTGAATTCTTAGCCGTTAGCTTGGTTAAATGAAAAACGGCATCAGAAATAAAGGAATTAGCTAACTTAAGAGCTTTAATCCTGCCTAGAATATCGTCTAACGGGGTCTCCACCTGTAGAGACTCCTCAAGAGACTCGAACCAAAAGGCCGCTGCAGCAGTAACTGGGGCAATGCATGCAAGAGGCTGGAGAATAAAACCTTGATGTATAAAAATTTTCTTAAGGAGACCCTCCAATTTTTTATCAATAGGATCTAGGAAAGCACAACTTTCCTCGACGGGGATAGTTGTATGCTTAGCTAGGGTAGAGACTGCTCCCTCCACCTTAGGGACCGTCTGCCACGAGTCCCGTATAGCGGCATCTATGGGAAACATCTTTTTGAAAGCAGGAGGGGGAGAGAACGGCACACCTGGTCTATCCCATTCCTTAGTAATAATTTCCGAAAACCTCTTAGGGACTGGAAAAACATCAGTGTAAACAGGCACTGCAAAGTATTTGTCCATTTTACACAATTTCTCTGGAACCACAATGGGGTCACAGTCATCCAGAGTTGCTAAAACCTCCCTAAGCAATAAGCGGAGGTGTTCAAGCTTAAATTTAAACGCTGTCATTTCAGAATCAGACTGAAGCAACGCCTTCCCTGAGTCTGAAATGTCACCCACAGATAGAAGCTCACCTGCCTCGGCTTCTGAGCATTGTGAGTAGGCTGACCATACGTCCCGTTTTGAAAGGGACAGTACCGTTATTTTATGTTTCTTCCCCAGTCCCGTTGTTTCTTTAAAAATATTCATTTTGTCCCGTTTTGAGGGTTATCAGACCGTGCGGCCAGCGCAAGTGTAATTTTTTAGCACACACATCACTTATTAAAAACTTTTAAACTTCCTGGGGCGGGGAGGGAAGTTTTTTTTTAACTGCAGGGTTGGGTGGCTGTGTCCACATGATCCACAGCAACGCTTCTATGCTGCCCGCACTCAAAATTAGGAAAGCAAGTGACAGCAGGTCAGTACTCAGTCGTGAGCTGTCAGACTGAGTTAAGGAGAGAGACTGGTCACGAGAGGGAAGTTAGAACTACTAGCTAGTGCCTATTAAAGTGAAGGTCAATTTTAACTAAATACAATATCACCCATTGATACCTGAACATCTAAGTATTAAAGTCGCTAAGTTTATATTTCTAAAAAAAAAATTAATTTGCAAATAAAACATATATATAAAACCTCCGTTTTCATTTTTTACTCCTCCCCTACCACACTTCCTTATTTTTCGCTAGTGACGTAGCTAGCATTCCTACAAGCTCACTACGTCAGTTCTAAAGCTCGTGCACTACAGCCTATTTCAAATGCGCATGCGTATATAACAAATATATGTCTGAAAATTTGCTTTATCGATTTGCTTCCCAATAATATTTACCTGTTATTATGGTTGCCACAGAATTTATTTTTAACTTGCTTTCCTCTGCTGCGATGGAGCGTAGTGATTGAATCATTGTATCGAAAATTATGAGAGAACAGACTACGCATACGCGTCTCATGCACGAGCATGATGGTGATGACGCTCTCATTGCTTTTACGCATGCACAGACCTTAGCAATGACAAAATAGAAAAGGGGCTGGACGCCACAGGGGTAAAATAGATATTGGATATAACAGATTCAGAATCTGGGAATCAATTTCAGAAACATGGCAGGCGGATAATAGAACTGACACAGAGGCTATTTTAAAGGTAAAAAAATCGAACGTTACTATAATTTATAATGATTTTGATGACTGAACATCATACTTAATTTACATAAGCAGGAGAAAAATGTTAACGGATAAGCCAGACTTGACCTTCACTTTAAGGACAGGAGTTGGACTAGATTTGTCATCATCTGATGTGATGATCATCTGCCTCTGCCATCATCGAATTAGCGGCTGACCATCAACAGAGAGATAATTCTTCCCATCTTCGTGTGTCACAGTGTGAACATACAAACATAGTGATCAAGTAGATCAACTGTCTAAGTTCTGCAAGAATTGTGCACGGCCAAGGTAAGACCAGTGTCTTTGCCTGTCAATCAATTTAATTGTCATAAATTATGCTTATTATTATTATTATTATTATTATTATATCATTATGCTGCAGTGCTGGTTGTACAGACGTTATAAATAATGGTTATCATTATCAAGTAACTATTTCCACATTTTTCTCAGTTCTTCCACCATGTAACAACGATTTTGGGCAACTCGGCTAAATAATAATCTACAACTACTAATCCAGATCTTCAAACCAAACGCCTGTTCAGAGGCTTCACTTTTACCCTTTAAAATCAGTTATTATGGGGAAATTTGCCTTGACAACATAGAGGATAATTTAAATTTTGGAAACAAAAATTTACCCCGTCCCGTTTTTGACATTTCAATGTCCCGTTTTTGTCTCAAGGAAATATGGTCAGCCTAATTGTGAGGGTATATCGGACACGGCATTAAAGCGTCAGAAAGCTCTGTATTAGTTCTAGCCCCAGAGCTGTCTCACTTTCCTTGTAACCCTGGCAGTTTGGACAATACCTCTGTGAGAGTAGAATTCATAACTGCCGCCATGTCCTGTAAGGTAAAAGAATTAGACGCGCTAGATGTACTTGGCGTCACTTGAGCGGGAGTTATAGGTTCTGACACATGGGGAGAGCTAGATGGCATAATCTCCCTTTTTTCAGTCAGAGAATCCCCTGGAGATAAATCTTTAAGCGCCATAATATGGTCTTTATAGTTTATAGAAATTTCAGTACATTTGGTACACATTCTAAGAGGGGGTTCCACAATGGCTTCCAAACATACTGAACAAGGAGTTTCCTCTATGTCAGACATGTTTAACAGACTAGTAATGAGACAAGCAAGCTTGGAAAACACTTTAATAAAGGTGAAACAGCAATTAAACAAAAACGTTACTGTGCCTTTAAGAGAAAAAAACTAGCACTTAAACTGCAAAACAGTGTAAAAATACAGTAAAGCCTTTGAAATTTTTACAGTGTGTGTAAGGGACTAAAGCAACATTGCACTCACTTGCAAATGGATGATTAACCCCTTAGGCCCCAAACCGGATTGAAAAACGTTAAAAAACGTTAAAAGTCAATTGAGCACCTTGCCACAGCTCTGCTGAGGCTCCTACCTGCCCTCAAATACGATTTTGTGCAGAAATAACCCCTTTGAAATGGTCCTCAGATGCCAGAGGACTCCTCTAGGGAAGCTGGATGTCTCAGTCTGAATTAAAACTGTGCAGTTAGAGCGCTAAAATAGGCCCCTCCCACCATGTACTGGATGTCAGAGGGGCCTTAAGAAAATACTCCTAGGAGTATCTGAGTAAAACAGTATAATGCCGGTACCGTTTAAAAATAACAAACTCTTGATTGAAGGTAAAACTACACTAAGTCACCACATATCTCTTGATACTTCCTTTCTTGTCGAGAGTTGCAAGAGAATGACTGGAGGTGGGGGTTAGGGGAGGAGCTATATAGACAGCTCTGCTGTGGGTGTCCTCTTGCAACTTCCTGTTGGGAAGGAGAATATCCCACAAGTAATGGATGAACCCGTGGACTGGATACACCTTACAAGAGAAAAGCTGCATTCTAGAAAATTGAATTTAAAAGATTTTCTGGAATGTTGAAGCTGTCATTTCAAAGTATGTTTGCATGTCTGTTGCTAGTTCACTAGGCAGTCATAGGAAGATCAAACCCATTGTCTCTGCTCCTGTCATCATAAAGTATTCATTAACTAATACCAGTAAACTTTATTGCAACTGTCATGCTCACTGGGTAGAAAAACATATTAATATATCACGATTCTTCATACAATTATCAAAATATATTGTGCTCATACTCGTCTTCAATACTTAGGTTAGGCCATAACAGAACTTATTTATTTCCTTCAGTCAAATAATGTTCGTAGTTTTAAACAAGTATATTTTTGTCAGATTACAGATTTAGGAGACTAATCCTAGAAACACATTAGATTTTACAGATAAATATTAATACTGTGCCGTGTAAAATGAGAAGCTTGTAATACATTAAAGGGACAGTATACACTCATTTTCATATAACTGCATGTAATAGAGACTACTATAAAGAATAAGATGCACAGATACTGATATAAAAATCCAGTATAAAACTGTTTAAAAACTTACTTAGAAGCTGTCAGTTTGGCTCTGTTGAAAAGGTAGCTGGAAAGCCCACTGCAAGTGGCAAATAAGACACTCCCCCCCTCCCCCTTCTTTTGCATATGAAAAGACCCTTTACACAAACAGCAGCAAGCTGGAGAAGGTAGCTGACGGTATTCACATAAAACTTTGGGGCTTGGTTAGGAGTCTAAAAATCAGAGCAATGTTATTTAAAAATAAGCAAAACTATACATTTATTTAAAAAAAAAAACATTATGGGCTATATAATAGATCATCTACAAAACATTTATGCAAAGAAAAAATGAGTGTATAATGTCCCTTTAAAGGGATATGAAACCCAACCTTTTTTTCTTTTATGATTCAGATAGAGTATTGAATTAGGTAATACGTTTGTCAAACACATAGGGTCAAGGACAGCAATCAGACCCATACTTTCATCTCTTCCGTCCACAGACAAATGCTATTCAAATACCCTTCCAATGTTCCAATTTATTGTGCCAAGTGGCTACCTCTACTTGTAAAAGCTATAAAATACCTATAGCAGACTCTGATATTGTCAGACATGTTTATTGTATTCACACGTAAAGTAATATATAGTGGATTCTAAAGTTTAATTTCCTGGAAAGCCTTACAGCTACCTAAATTGCCAAATGAATAATAATAATTCATTATTAATAATGAGTGACGCTGGGAAGAATTGAAAATGCATTGAATCTGGTTACACAAGAACTGAGCAACACATATCGTGCATCATAAAACACATTATCATTATTTTTTTATAAAAGATGTAAAATAAACACGTGCAAGATCTGCTAGAGAGGAGTTAATGCTTGAGACCAAAACAAGTGTGATGCTACCAATGTATGTGTAGTTTAAATAGAAAACAGGCTCTGCTGTAGTATATAAAAAAAACTTTAGCATTAATTTGATAGTAGGATTGTTAGAACGGAGGCAGATTTATAATTTGGAGACAAAAGCATTGGGATAGATTTTTAAATCTATGGATATTTCATCTCTATGAATTGGTAGTAGCAACACATGAAATCTATGGAGATTGGTGATGTTACTATCAATTCACGAAGAGTATATTTGGAATATAAACCAGCTTTCGTATTTTAGAAACTGTCCCGGATTGTTATAAGAAAGGTATTACCTGTTGGTTATTACTTTATTCTCTGAGGATGCCTATACATTAAAAAAAATTATAATTTTTGACAAGCTGTTTGAAAACATGTTCTTTTTTTGTTTTTTCACCAGAAGCATTACAGTAGCTGGGGGTTGTTAAATGTTGTTCAGGTAACACTAAAGCCAAAGGGACACACCTTGCAGTTTAGTGTGTTTGTTGATAAGCAAAACAACAAAACCATTCCTATTATGTTCACTGCAAGGTCGCCCATACCCACAGGCTAAAGATCTAAAGATAGATAATCCCTTTACAACCCATTCCCCAGCTTTGCATAACCAACATTGTTTTATTAAAATACTTTATAACCTCTAAATCTCTGCCTGTTTCTAAACCTCTGCAGGCCGCCTCTTATCTCAGTGCATTTTATTAGTTTTGAACAGCCAGGCAGTGCTAGTTCAGGTGTGCCATATAGATAACATTGTGCTTACTTACATGGAGTTATTTATGAAACAGCACTAACTGGCTAAAATGCAAGTTTGTAAATAGCACTGAGATAAGGGGGCTGTCTGCAGAGGCTTTGTAACAGTGTAATCACAGAGGTAACAAGTATGTGAATATAACAGTGTTAGTTATGCAAAACTGGGGAATGGGTAATGAACGGATTATCTATCTTTTTAAACAATAACAATTTTCGGTATGCTGTCCCTTTAATATGTTAATATTAGCATTTATCTCTACTAGGTATAAAGCTAAAGAATGTTTTTTACAACTAGTGTTACAAAATGTGAAACACTTTAACAACATGTAAAACACTCATATATTCAATAAAATCATATGAATATTTAAAAATAATGTTGAATAGAAAATATATTAAATAGTATATATTAAGGCAATAAAGAATTAATAATTGTAAAGAATACCATGAAGACAAATACATTAATTAAAAATAGATGTACATTAAATAGACTTAGATGTAAATTAAATAGTTTAATAAACAAAAATATAAAAATATATTTGCAAGTTTAAGGCTGTGACACACTGAAAGCAAAGCGGGGTGAGGCAAAGAAGCTGCTTCGCACCGCGTCCCATCGCTTCTGAAGTTCAAATATTTCATCTCTGAGCGCTCAGCTACGCGACCTGATGCGGCACTGTGCTCAGAGATTAAAAGGCAGGACACACTGAGTGCGCACAGCCACATCTACATGCTGCGCGCCGCTCTGCTCGCAGTGTCACAGCCTTTATTGTGGCTGAGTCAATCTCAGCTAATTTCCTAAGTGTGTAAAATATGCCTTTTATATTCTTGTATTGGTAAGCAACATACTTTGAGTAGGGATGGATGAATGTGCTGAAAGTATAATTCATTTGGTAGAATGAATAGTCCTGTGGACATTCATTTTGAAGGATGAAAATCCATTAAAATTCGGTAATTGAATGTTATTTCCAGTTTTCAAATGTCACTTTCGTTTTTTAATGTTCATAATTAGATCGAATATCCACATTCGAAATTTCGAATGTAACATTCAATTTAACAAATACTATGCAGAAGTTCAATAGTTCGTGTGGTAGGGAATTTGGTAAATTGATACATAATAGATACAAATATATCAATTTGAATGTCTCTATTTTGAATATCACATAATTAAAATATTACATTTAAAGAAAGCATTAAAAATACTATTACATTAAAACAAATGTTATAATGTTGCACAATCATACAGTTAAGTCCAAAATAAACTTTCCTGATTCAAATAGGGTATGTCATTTTAAACAACTTTCCAATTTACTTTTATCACCAATTTTGCTTTGTTCTCTTGGTATTCTTAGTTGAAAGCTAAACCTAGGTAGACTCATATGCTAATTTCTTAGACCTTGAAGGCCGCCTCTTATGTGAATGCATTTTGACATTTTTCACCACTAGAGGTGTTAGTTCATGTGTGTCATATAGATAACATTGAGCTCACGCATGTGAAGTTACCTAGAAGTAAGCACTGATTGGCTAGAATTCAAGTCTGTCAGAAGAACTGAAATAAGGGGACAGTTTGCAGAGGTATAGATACAAGGTAATTACAGGTGTAAATGTGTATTAATATAACTGTGTTGGTTATGCAAAACTGGGGAATGGGTAATAAAGGGATTATCTTTCTTTTTAAATAACATAAATTCTGGTTAACTGTCCCTTTAAGAATAAGGAATATGAAAACCTGCAGCAAAAAGGAAGCTGTATTTAACACCAGGCACATTTAATAACACTTTTTTGCCACTATTTTAACTTTTGCAATGTAAACTCTCCCTAAGATGGTGGCAAAGGGCAGGTTCATACGTCCCTGCTCACTAGATTATAAGTAAGTGCTATTACTGTGAAGTGGAAGCCCATGCGCCAAGTGTTAGACCACATAAATTCACGGTGCAGTCATGTGTACCCTGTAAAAATTGCCTATTAACTGTTGAATCGCTCAATATAGAGTTACAAAAACTGACTCTGGAAGCAACATCAGCACAAGAACTTTTTATAGCCAAACAACTGTCCCCCCATATCAACATGCACAATTGTGATCTTCAGCTGGAGTGGAATAAAGCACGCCGCCACTGGGCTCGGGAGCACTGGAAACATGTTCTGTGGAGTAAGGAATCACGCTTCCCTATCTGGCAGTCTGATGGAAGAATCTAGATGTGGCAAATGCAAGGAGAACGCTACCTACTGCATAGTGCCCACTGTAAAATGTAGTGCAGGGATAAGGGTCTGGTACTGTTTTTCAGGGTTTGGGCTAGGTCTCTAAGTTCCAGTGAAGGGTGATCCTAATGCCACAGGATATAAAGACTCTTAAGGTCATTTATAATCTCACCAGATCATTGAGCTTTAGAGAGTTGAGTGCAAGGACCTAATGATCTATAGATCACCTCTCCAGCAAGATTATCTAGGAAGTCCAGTCAGCACTGCAAGGTCCCACAAAAATTTTTAGAACAGCAAATTTAAGCTTGAGAGCTGTTTATTTAGCTATGCAGGGTTCTGGATTTGAAGAAGGGCACATACTTTGCAATACATTGTAAATTGCTGATAATCAAAACAGAGTTCCGGTGAAATTACTTTTCCTTTATACTTTTGATGCTTTTGATGATAAATAAAATCTAGTTAAGACTGATGATTTATCGGGCTACACTGATATAATCAATAGCATTATTATTATATAATTACTAATATTATGTTGATATTTTTATTAGAAGGTTTGATTTAATAGAAGCAGTAGCATTATTATTCTTTTTTAACATACTAATGATATCTAAACGTGCTTATTTAATTGGTTGTATGTTATTAATTGCTATTTCTAGATATCAAGAGTACAGGGTAAACTCTCCTGCATTGTCAAGACTTCCATGGGGAAGGGAACGAGAGTATGGAGGGATAGGACCAGTATCTCTCCCAGATGATCACAGACCAAAGTCAGAGCCACCTGTATTGGAGGCAAAAGGACATAAACACTATGGATATGGAGGCGACCCTTGGCCAAGGTAACTATATATGTGCATGTATTGCATTTTGGAACATTAATTCTATTTTATTCTTAACTTTATAATATGTTCTAAAAGCTTTCTCATAATAAAAGGCATTTTTTATTCATTCATTCAAAATATTTAGACTTTTTCTGGAAGTTTATTTAGTTTATCCACCACCATTAAAGCAAGTTATTACTTAACATTTGACATTATAATTTGAGAGCTTGTATTGGTAGTGTTCTCTATTACTTGAAATAGCCTACTGTAACATGTTTCATAATTTGTTTTTAGTAATTATTATGGGCCAGCGGTATTTACAAGATGAGCGGTATTTACAAGATGAGCGGTATTTATCGCTTCAGCTCAATCTCTTACTCCACTAGAAGCAAGTTTTTTGTGCGCATCAGGTAGCATTTGTATTAAAAGTTGAAAGTAAAAAATGTTCATTTGCGTGCTAATCCAATGTGCGCAAAAAGCTGAACTTAGAATATCATGCGCACGTTACTGTATTTCCCAATAGGTTTTCTCCAATTTTTTGCTCCATTGACTTCTAACACTCTACTCACGCGCCAACATGATCGCATATTCAACATGAAAATATGAATATTTCCCATTCCAATGTTTTTCACATAGCAGATATGTTCTATTTATTCATAAATACATATTTCCGCATTTTTTCTGATGCGCACATTTAAAACACACTTACTATAATGTGTAAAATATCGAGGCAGTAAAATTCAAAGCACCACCATGTGCACCAAAAGTGTCCACCAAGAGAGGAGTCCCCCGTCACAGAGTGCCGCTAACAAGCGTCTCTCGATCCCACGAATGAATACTATCACGTGACCTCAGTACGCTCCACACTTGATTCAGAAAAAACAGGTGATCCTGATGCCTCTAAGCGTTTCTCCTGGACCACGGCCGGGCTTTCTCAAAAGCAAGGTAATGCATATATATTTATATATATCTGATTATATATTGGATATAGATATATAAAGATATATATATAGGAATATCTATTTAAAAATACTTAGAACATATTGTGCTATGTGCAGAAAATTTGAATGTAAGTAAATACACAGTATAACATTTTATTAAATATGAATATTAGAAAAATATGCTTTTACGTTTTCTTCTGCTCCAATGCACTTATATATGTGTATATATGTATACATATGTATGTATGTGTTTATATGTGTATATGTGCCTGCAGATACATATATACACATATTAATGCATAAATACATATGTGCACACACACATACATATATACAGTATCTCAAAAGTGAGTATACCACGCACATTTTTGTAAATATTTTATTATATCTTTTCATGTGACAACACTGAAGAAATGACACTTTGCTACAACATAAAGTAGTGAGTGTACAGCCTGTATAACAGCGCACATGTGCTGTCCCCTCAAAATTACTCAACACACAGCCAATAATGTCTAATCCATTGGCAACAAAAGTGAGTACACCCCTAAGTGAAAATGTCCAAATTGGCCCCAAAGTGTCAATATTTTGCGTGGCCACCATTATTTTCCAGCACTGCCTTAACTCTCTTGGGCATGGAGTTCACCAGAGTTTCACAGGTTGCCACTGGAGTCCTCTTCCACTTCTCCATGACGACATCACAAAGCTGGTGGATGTTAGAGACCTTGTACTCTCCCACCTTCCATTTGAGGATGCCCCACAGATGCTAAATAGGGTTTAGGTCTGGAGACATGCTTGGCCAGTCCATCACCTTTACCCTCAGCTTCTTTAGCAAGGCAGTGGTCATCCTGGAGGTGTGTTTGGGGTCGTTATCATGTTGGAATACTGCCCTGCGGCCTAGTCTCCAAAGGGAGGGGATCATGCTCTGCTTCAGTATGTCACAGTACATGTTCCCTCAATGAACTGTAGCTCCCCAGTGCCTGCAGCACACATGCAGGCCCAGACCATGACACTCACACCACCATGCTTGACTGTAGGCAAGACACACTTGTCTTTGTACTCCTCACCTGGTTGCCGCCACAAATGCTTGACACCATCTGAACCAAATAAGTTTATCTTGGTCTCATTGTACCACAGGCCATGGTTCCAGTAATCCATGTCCTTAGTCTGCTTGTCTTCAGCAAACTGTTTGCAGGCTTTCTTGTGCATCATCTTTAGAAGAGGCTTCCTTCTGGGACGACAGCCATGCAGACCAATTTGATGCAGTGTGCGGCGTATGCTCTGAGCACTGACAGCCTGACCCCCCCCCCACCCCTTCAACCTCTGCAGCAATGCTGGCAGCACTCATACATCTGTTTCCCAAAGACATCCTCTGGATATGACGCTGAGCATGTGCACACAACTTCTTTGGTCGACCCATGGTGAGGCCTGTTCTGAGTGGAAACTGTCCTGTGAAACTGATGTATGGTCTTGCCCACCATGCTGCAGCTCAGTTTCAGGGTCTTGGCAATCTTCTTATAGCCTAGGCCATTTTTATGTAGAGAAACAATTATTATTTTCAGATCCTCAGAGAGTTCTTTGCCATGAGGTGCCATGTTGAACTTCCAGTGACCAGTATGAGAAAGTGTGAGAGCGATAACACCAAATTTAACACACCTGCTCCCCATTCACACCTGAAACCTTGTAACACTAACGAGTCACATGACACCGGGGAGGGAAAATGGCTAATTGGGCCCAATTTGGACATTTCCACTTAGAGGTGTACTCACTTTTGTTGCCAACGGTTTAGACATTAATGGCTGTGTGTTGAGTTATTTTGAGGGGGCCGCAAATTTGCACTGGTATACAGGCTGTACACTTACTACTTTACATTGTAGCAAAGTGTCATTTCTTCAGTGTATTCACATGAAAAGATATAATAAAATATTTACAAAAATGTGAGGGGTGTACTCACTTTTGTGAGATACTGTATGTATATATATATATATATATATATATATATACTCAAGCGATCGCGTTTACTTTCAACATATAATACGAGCACTACACCCAGCAAACAGCCACGATAAACCCCTTTTCGTTCACACGTAACTGTTAGTGCTCCACTCGAAATCTGGCTCTATATATTTTCTAAGCATCACTAATCTGCTAATTACACATTTTTTTTAATATCTCTACAACATTGCTACAAACATTGTTGCAAGTACCAAGGCAGAACAACAATAATCATTTTGCACATAATTAGGTAAAGAAACAATAAAGAAAATGTTCATTGTTGTGGTGTTGCGGTTGCCAGATGCTACTGTAAAGAGAAATCAAGCAGTTGTGCTGTGGTCCTGGATAAGAGCAAGAATTATGCAGGAAACCTTATTCCAAAATAGCTGAAAGGAGTAGGCAGTCAATGTCTTGTGGTCCCAGAAGATGCAAGGATCTAGCTGCGAACTTGGTGCTAGGGTAGATGGAGAGAAGCAGTTAACATGGCTTTCTTGGTTCCTGTATAAGACCAGTATCCAGCCTGGGGACTTTTCAGCACCATTTCAGCACTAAAGAGCATACCTGTGGGTCACAACTTGCTTAGCGTAACAAGAATCTTCAGTAAACGTAGCTCAGACATACAAGTAAATATAGCCAATTCAAGCAACACAGCCTAAACATGTATTCTGGGAAGTCAGGATTGGTGAGGGAACTGTATTGGGTAAAACATTTGAAAAAGGCCTGCCAATCTGAGTAGAGCGTATAATATATGGGATTTAACACTGAGTTTGACTGGACACAGATTCTAACTTACTTTATCTACAAACAACCAGGGTGGATTTCAAACTTGTTGGACTGTAATGTCATAATAGATTTGCAACTTCTATGTTGACTGGTAAAAATATACACTAAAAGCCTCACATTCTCATTCCACATAATGATATTATAACTAAAACATCCATGTTAAATCCTTGTTAATTATTATTCAGCAACAAAAGGGGTGTTCTTTTTACAGGTAACACTTATGCTTTACCTGTATTTAGGAGTGCTCTACCTTCTGTAAGTGTATTTTGTCCTCTTTAAAAGGATAGTAAAGTCAGAGATTTAGACAGAGCATAACATTTAAAACAACTTTCCATTTAACTTCTATTGTTTAATTTGCTTCCTTCTCTTGTTATCCTTTGCTGAAAGGTTTATCTAGGAAAGCTCAGGAGCAGCAAAGAACCTAGGTTCTAGTTGCCGATTGGTGGCTGCATATATATACCGATTGTCATTGGCTCACCCATTTGTTCAATTAGAACCCAGAAATGCATTGCTACTCATTCAACAAATGATACCAAGAGAATGAAGCAAAATTGATAATAGAAGTAAAATTGAAAGTTGTTTAAAATTGTATGTTCTACTTAAATCATGAAAGAAAAAAGTTAGGACCATAACTCAATGTCCTCTCCGGGTATTTTTTGTCTCAATTTGTGTAGAAACTTTCAACAACATTAAAGATCTAATGTTACACTCCTTGAGGGGTACTTATCAAGCCGTCTACTTTACCTGCCTTCGCCGGTCCAATACGCCCGCCTAAGCTCGCCTACCATCGCCGCCGCGGACCTGAATACGTTCGCCTAAGTTATAAAAAAAGCTGTCAAAAAGCCGTGCACCAAGTACGGGGTGATGAGCAGCGGACTGTGATAGTTATCACTCATCCGATCTCGCTGCTCTTCGGCTTTTTGACAGCTTTATTGACAAGCTGTCACTAAGCACCCACACTAACTACACTGTTCTACACCCTATACCGGCGCCCCCGGAGCCCCCCGCAACTCAATAAAGTTATTAACCCCTAAACCGCCGCTACTAGACCCCGCCGCAACTCTTATAAATGTATTAACCCCTAAACCGCTGCTCCCGGACACCGCCGCCACCTACATTATACCTAGTAACCCCCTATCCTGCCCCCCCTATACCGCCGCCACCTATAATAAATTTATTAAGCCCTATCCTGCGGATCCCGGACCTCGCCGCAACTAAATAAATAGTTTAACCCCAAGTTACCCTTGATATAACAAAGAATCTGTAATTGTCAGCTGGACCGGCAGAGACTGACATTATTGGCAAGCAAGGTCGACAGAATCCGACAAGGGTACTACTGCACGGAACTTTTCCGCAGAGAAAAATCAGAGCTCCTCAGTTTGAGGATTGGACAGAGCTAATTTTTTCACACATCACTCCTTCAAAGGTATCTTGCGTGTTGTTATACACTTAAGAGCAGATACTTTGGTAGCGGAAATTTCAGTTACCTTCTAAAGCCGCTCCGACAAAGGACCAATCAGGAGGCCGATCGAGGACAGCGCCCATAAAGGTGACGTCACCCCGCTACGGCAGTAACTTTGAACACAGAGACTTCAGAACACACACAGTGTGGGGGTAAGCCTGCGGTTGATCGCTAACTTAGAGTATGAACTGTGGAATTTACTCCTGATATCTTTCCAACTTGAACTGTTATTAGCTCCATTGGCCCACAATAACGGATCTTCCTCTATATATATTTTTATGTGGTGGCAACCTGAGTTTTATTTTTATTTTTAACGGAGACGTCTGTTAGTTTTATGCATTTATACCATTTTAAGAATATTGTCTAATATCGTTCTTTTATGCTTTATGAAGTATATTAAATTGGCATAGTCCCTTTTTAAATGTAAGATTTGGTCTCTTCTTTCAACCTCAGTATCTTATACATATTAAGAACACTAGTGTACTGTTTAAAGGGATACCCTTTGTAACTTGTAATATTAAGTATTTCGTTTTCTACTGTATATACACACCATTAATGAATAGCACTTTGAATTCATTTAGATTTTGTTTTTGATAGCACTTTATTTGCAGGATATACCTGGTTTTATTTTATTATAATCACGTTTAGAGACACCTTTAGCTTTTTAGCGCTCCTGTTTTCTGTTATTTTATATTATCAAGCCGTCTACTTTACCTGCCTTCGCCGGTCCAATACGCCCGCCTAAGCTCGCCTACCATCGCCGCCGCGGACCTGAATACGTTCGCCTAAGTTATAAAAAAAGCTGTCAAAAAGCCGTGCACCAAGTACGGGGTGATGAGCAGCGGACTGTGATAGTTATCACTCATCCGATCTCGCTGCTCTTCGGCTTTTTGACAGCTTTATTGACAAGCTGTCACTAAGCACCCACACTAACTACACTGTTCTACACCCTATACCGGCGCCCCCGGAGCCCCCCGCAACTCAATAAAGTTGTTAACCCCTAAACCGCCGCTACTAGACCCTGCCGCAACTCTTATAAATGTATTAACCCCTAAACCGCTGCTCCCGGACACCGCCGCCACCTACATTATACCTAGTAACCCCCTATCCTGCCCCCCCTATACCGCCGCCACCTATAATAAATTTATTAACCCCTATCCTGCGGATCCCGGACCTCGCCGCAACTAAATAAATAGTTAAACCCCTAAACCGCTGCTCCCGAACCCCGCCGCAACCTATCTTAAACTTATTAACCCCTAATCTGCCCCCCCTACACCGTCGCCACCTATAATACATTTATTAACCCCTATCTTGCCCCCCCTACACCGCCGCAACTCTAATAAAATGATTAACCCCTAAACCTAAGTCTAACACTAACCCTAACACCCCCCTAACTTAAATATTAATTAAATAAATCTAAATAAATGTAACTCTTATTAACTAAATGAATCCTATTTAAAACTAAATACCTTTAAAATAAACCCTTATATAGCTACAATATAAATAATAATTATATTGTAGCTATCTTAGGATTTATATTTATTTTACAGGCAACTCTCAATTTATTTTAACTAGGTACAATAGCTATTAAATAGTTATTAACTATTTAATAGATACCTAGTTAAAATAAAGAGAAATTTACCTGTAAAATAAATCCTAACCTAAGTTACAATTACACCTAACACTACACTATACTTAAATAAATTATTCCTATTTAAAACTAAATACTTACCAGTAAAATAAACCCTAAGATAGCTACAATGTAATTAATAATTACATTGTAGCTATTTTAGGATTTATATTTATTTTACAGGTAACTTTGTATTTATTTTAGCTAGTTAGAATAGTTATTAAATAGTTATTAACTATTTAATAACTACCTAGCTAAAAGAAATACAAAATTACCTGTAAAATAAATCCTAACCTAAATTACAATTAAACCTAACACTACATTATCATTAAATTAATTAGCTGCAAATAACTACAATTAAATACAATTAAATAAACTAACTAAAGTACAAAAAATAAAAAAAGCTAAGTTACAAAAAATAAAAAAAATAGGTTACAAACATTTTAAAAATATTACAACAATTTTAAGCTACTTACACCTAATCTAAGCCCCCTAATAAAATAACAAAGCCCCCCAAAATAAAAAAATCCCTACCCTATTCTACATTAAAAAGTAAACAGCTCTTTTGCCTTACCAGCCCTTAAAAGGGCCTTTTGCGGGGCATGCCCCAAATAAAACAGCTCTTTTGCCTGTAAAATAAAAATACAACACCCCCCCAACATTAAAACCCACCACCCACATACCCCTAATCTAATCCAAACCCCCCTTAAATAAACCTAACACTACCCCCTGAAGATCATCCTACCTTGAGCCATGTTCAGCCAGCCGACCACCGATGGAACGGAAGAGGAGATCCGGAGCGGCAGAAGTCATTATCTAGGTGGCGCTGAAGAAATCTTTTATCCGATGAAGTCATCATCCAGGCAGTGCTGAAGAAATCTTCCATCCGATGAAGTCATCATCCAGGCGGCGTCTTCAATTTTTATCCATCCGGAGCGGAGCCATCTTCAGAGGAGCCTACGCGGATCCATCCTCTTCTTCCCAACGACTAACGACGAATGACGGTACCTTTAAGTGACGTCATCCAAGATGGCGTCACTCGAATTCCGATTGGCTGATAGGATTCTATCAGCCAATCGGAATTAAGGTAGAAAAATCTGATTGGCTGATTGAATCAGCCAATCAGATTCAAGTTCAATCCGAGTGGCGGCGGTGTAGGGGGGGGCAGGATAGGGGTTAATACATTTATTAGAGGTGGCGACGGTGTAGGGGGGGCAGGATAGGGGTTAATAAATTTATTATGGGTGGCGACGGTGTAGGGGGGCAGATTAGGGGTTAATAAGTTTAATATAGGTTGCGGCGGGGTCCGGGAGCGGCAGTTTAGGGGTTAAACTATTTATTTAGGTGCGGCGAGGTCCGGGATCGGCAGGATAGGGGTTAATAACTTAATTATAGGTGGCGGCGGTATAGGGGGGGCAGGATAGGGGTTACTAGGTATAATGTAGGTGGCGGCGGGGTCCGGGAGCGGCGGTATAGGGGGTTAACATGTTTAATATAGTTGCTGCGGGGTCCAGGAGCGGCGGTTTAGGGGGTAATAACTTTATTTAGTTGTGGGGGGCTCCGGGGGCGCCGGTATAGGGTGTAGAACAGTGTAGTTAGTGTGGGTGCTTAGTGACAGCACCCACTCGGGGTACATGTTAGGGTGTTAGGTGTAGACAGCTCCCATAGGAATGAATGGGATGTCTGGCAGCAGCAAACATGAACTTTCGCTATGGTCAGACTCCCATTGATTCCTATGGGATCCGCCGCCTCCAGGGCGGCGGTTTGAAAACAATCTACGCTGGGCCGGAAAAGTGCCGAGCGTACCTGCTAGTTTTTTGATAACTAGCAAAAGTAGTCAGATTGTGCCGCACTTGTGTGCGGAACATCTGTAGTGACTTAAGAATCGATCTGTGTCTGACTGAGTCCGGCAGATCGAAGCTTACGTCACTAAATTCTACTTTTGCCGGTGTCTAGGGCTTGATAACTAAGGCGAATCAGCCTCGCCTCAAATACGCTGTGGAATTCCAGCGTATTTGAGGTAGACACGTTGATAACTACCCTTCCTTGTATCCTCCCTATGATGCTTGCTCCGTTAGTTCATACTTCTGGAGTAGGTAGAGAAACAAAGAAAAGCACCAGGTGTATTGTAAGGGCATGATAGGACGTCTCCGGTATTTACTCAGGTTCACCAAGTGTCGATGCTGCTTCCGGTCTTGTGTTGGGATGAGCTGATACGACATCCACATTTAAAAATTATTTTTGATTACTCTATTTAAAAGAACTGTAAGCAAATAGTATTGTCCGCTCCATGTTCGTGTATACAAACGGCCAGTGGGCGTACCTCTTTAAAATTCACACCTTGTGCAATTACTTTTGTCTATACATTCATAGACTTAAAAAGTTCTCTGCCGTGGGTTGCAAATCTTATCTTCCTGGTGATGTGTTGTTTTTTTAAAACCACGTCACAGGGTTGTTGTTCAATCAAAGCCTGCTCGATCGTGCAGTTCAGATAAATGTAGCACACTTCCACACTGGATAAAGCAGCCGAGAGCTTTATTCAAGCCTTAAAAAGACAGTAAACAACGTGAGATTTTTGTATAAAATCTTTAGTTATGTATAATAAATCAAATTTTCAGTATATTTTAATTATTTATTTGGCCCCATTTTCATGTAATTTAGCTCTGAGACTTGAACAATTTCTAATTCTAAAAACTTGGATTGCAACCTTCTTAAGGCTACCTCTGCTATAAACCTCTCCCTAATTGGCTTTATCAGATAACAATTGCAAAGCAATTCACTTTATACTAACTTTATGATAGTGGCAAGCCTTGTTGTCTGCAGAACAATGCCCAGATTGGCTCCTCCAAATAAGGCGAATGATAGGTGGAGTTTGTCTATTGAAAAATTATTAAAAATGTCAAGACTTGGCTAATGTGTTATTCTATAACAACACAACAGAAATGCCTTGTATCTACAAGGTGTTTACTGTTCATTTAACACTTTACGTCCGGTATACAAGACTGCTAAATTTTCCAGAGTCATTATGTGTTGTACTCAAGCTCAACACACAACTCCCCACATGTAATATATGCGCTATCCATTTAAGGGATAGTTTAATCAAAATGAGGCACTCTTTAGCAGAAGTTTTGTAAGAATGTTATCCATTTGCTAACACACTAGATGGCAGCACTATTTCCCCTGTAGGGCTCCAGACATTCCCGATAAGAATTTAACAACTAAAAACACGCCTCCGCCGCAGTTACAACAAAATCTGAGCCTCGACCTCTTAAGCAGCAGATATTTAGTAGGGACTCAATTGCCGCCATGCTTAATACATAATTATATTTAATCAAAAGTTTAGACGGTTTATTATTATTATTATTATTATTATGACTTTAAATAAAGTGACCCACATTGGTCTTTTCACCAACATTGGTGTCAGTTGGTTGGGGGTAATAAAGTTTTGGGTTGTTAAGTGGTAAGAAACGACTAAGCTTTTAATCCATTATGTTATCTATATGGCACACATGAACTAGCACTATCTAACTGTGAAAACTGTAATAAGTTACTGAGATAAGAGGCGGTTTTAAATCAGATTGAGTCTACCTAGGTTTAGCTTTCGGCAAAGAATACCAAGAGAACAAAGTAAATTTGATGATAAAAGTAAATTGGAAAGTTGTTTAAAATTGCATGTCCTATCTGAATCATGAAAGTTTATTTTGACTTCACTGTCTCTTTAAGTTAAATGCAGGGGTCGAGTGCAGTGGGAATGCATGGGAACGGCGTTCCTGCACTATTTCTGCAGGGGAACTACATTCCCATCTGAAAAAATAGTCCCTCTCACATTTTTATGTTATGCTTTTAAAAAAAAAAAAATTAAAAAAAGGTTTCCTTTTTTAAGTAATATGCCGGTATTTATAAACACGATGCAGGTGGGTGGAGCTAAAGTGTGGGGCATTTAATGTGATGTTTTTGCACAGCATATGCTAATAAATTGGAATGGTGACCAATGTTGAATAGTCAGCAATCAGTATATATACTGTAAGGAAGCCTTGTGATATAAATAAATAATGATAGATTGATAGAGATAGGAAGATCGAGAGAGATTAGATAGAGATGGAGAGCTAAAAAGGATAAAGAAACCGTATTCTCCCACATTCTTAAATAATTAATGACACCTAAAAAATATAGCACTCCCATGTTCTGAGAATTATTTACACTAGTAATGCAAATATGAAGAATAGTTTACCAGCTCTCCATAGCTGAGAAAGCAGGAATAAGTGAGGTAAGTAAGAATGTGAGCTAAAAAAAAAAGATATCAAACAATGCTGAGGTTTTAGAGAAACTTTATTGTAAAACTGTGGATCTCTTCTATGAAGTTTTACAATTTGTCCACTGGGTGTCAGTACATTCTTGCTACTGAAACTGCTGAATTACTGCAATATATGTTCTTACCATTAGATGGAGAAGCACTCTCATTCTAACACAAATGCAATACACAGTAAATGAATGGAACAAACGTTGCATGTGATTTGTCATCCATTGCATTACATTTTGAGAAATAATTGTCACAAATACATTTTCTTTCACATCAGATGCAAGGAGCAATGCATTTTGTACACAGAAATCATTACACCAAGTTAAAGAAACTGCAAATAAATAAACAGAAAAATATTATACTGTAAAATGCTGGCATAATGTACGAGTAAATAAATACATTAAACAATCTTCTATGTAAGAGTTATGTCTATCACTGTTTAACATGCAATGCTGTACTGTGCTGCAAATAGACTCTAGTCACCAACATTCAAGAAAGAGATCATTTGAATGTTTTAATTTATAGCAATCAAAAGATCATTACTGATAAAGGAAATGTAAATCAGCTTTTTGGAGCAATTATAAATTAACAAACATCAATTCTAAAAAATAGTTTTTAAGCTTTGGAGGCTTCTACGTATAATGCACTAATAATAGATGAATCCACTACTGACTGGATCCAGTGGCAGTATTGTCACGTTTATATAATGTTCCTCTGTATAGGCATGCAGAATATGTTGGTGCTTTATAAACAATAATGATGATCATGATGAAAATTGACAAATATTGATTCTAGGGCAGTAGTGGCAACGTTTTACCAGTGTGTTATCATAGTTGTGATCTTCTAAACAGTAAAAAAAAAAAACTTGACTGTCCATGGTACCTTTTTCAAATAGTTTTGTAATCCATAATATTTATCAACAATTAAAGCTTTTTTGCTGATTATAGTATTGATTCATGAGAACAAAATATTTTATTCAGCAATATAATTGAATAAATGTATTGTGGTAGCCCAGGGTGCAAGTACATTTGTTATAAGTGACATCTTGGTTGCTCATGCCATAGGTTCAACACCCCTGTTGCAGGGGATCCTACGTGATCCAAATCAATATCTTAGTATCCCCAGTTGTTAAAGATTGTAAAAGCCATAACTATGCCAGACAGTCTCTTGTTTACATGACTTAGCACTGGATTTAATCAGATGTATGCATTACCCCTTTTCACTTTTGATATGGACCAGTGTTTGTTAGCACCCCTTATTTTCAAGATCTAGAATCGCCTAGGATATACACATAGAATTCCCCACTAGGTTTTAATGCAGAGTCATCATGGGGCCGATTTACCATCTGTCGGACGGACATGATACGCTGCAGCAATCATGTCCTCCCGACATCGCTAATTTCTGACAGCATACGATGTCGGTATTTAGCTTTGCACAAGATGTTCTGGTGAACTGCTTGTGCAATGCCGCCCCCTGCAGATTCGCGGGCAATCGGCCTCTAGCAGGGGGTGTCAATCAACCCGATCGTATCTAATCGGGTGGATTGCTGTCCGCCGCTCAGAGCAGGCGGACGAATTAAGGAGCAGCGGTCTTAAGACTTCTGCTTCTTAACTCCTGCTTCCGGCAAGCTTGAAGGCTCGCACGGAAACCAGGGGAACAGGGGCCATACAGCTCTTGTTAAATCGGCCCCGTAGTGTAGTTTGGGGTGATTTGAGTAAGATTAAACACATGTTTATATTTAATGCTTCTTCCTATGATCTCAAATCATAAACATGGAATGCCAGGGGTGTATTGTGGCCTAGCCCAACTAAACTTGTGTAAGGTCAGTAGGATTTAGGAGAGGGGCAGCAAATGTTGTGGAGTAGTTCTCACCATTATTTATTAATTTTATTATAAATGAATCATCCCTGGTTTGCTAGTGGGGGAAATATATATGAGGCAAATATGAGGCAAAATAGTAGTGTTAGGAAAGGGGTTTGCTGGTAGCAGATTCCCCAGAGCAACTAAAAAACTAAATACATCACTGCAGAAAGCAAAACCTTTACTGCGTTTGATTTTACATCCAGCGGTGTCTAATTTATAGTTTGTTTACAAAAGCAATTGCTAATGTGCGATTGCTTCTTCTAAAGCTACTGGGTTTTTTTATTATAAAAACTGAATCTGTGGATTTGCAAGAAAAGGTAACTAGCTGGTTGCTCCTTGAACCATAATTGTTTATGGAGCAGATGTACACAGCAAGCCTTACAGTCAAACAACCTCTACACACCCAGGACCTTTAGCCATGGAAAGTTATGCAGTGCTACAAATGACCCTGCTTTATTGCCATTTGTAAATAACTCTGTGGTATGACAAGTGCTTACCATAAGCATTTTACTACCTTACTTTAAGCAGGCAGCTACTTTGCTTGGATGCTGCTCTATGCACCTTCCTTCATATACACTGGCCCCTAGCTTGATCTAACACATCTTTTGTATGAAATATAAATTTAAATTTAGCAACAACAAAAAAACTTGGACCCAGATTAGTCCTAATATCTAGACTAGGGATATGCAGATCCCATCTTGGATAATCACAAAAAGTGTTATAGACTTCCATTTTTCACCCAGTTAATATACTTCCTCATTAAGGTTTACAACTAAATTAATGTTTTTTTAAGGTGTTAAGCATAACACTCATTTTTAATTTAGGTTTCTAGAGGAAAATCAGCAGCGTGTTTAACTTTTGCAACCTTCATCTGTGATCAACTCAGCTGACTCAGGGCTCATTTATAAAAAAAAAACTTGCCGGCATGGGGAGGAGTCATGAGGTTTTTTTGTAATGTATTGTTATTTCCTGAGCCCTGCATACTGAGATAAACAGCTCTCAAGCATATCTAAGTTGCATTTCTAAAAATTATTTCAGGAACCTTGCAGTACTGATGAGCCTTCTTAGATAATCTTGCCAGACCAGTACACATACATCGGATTACAATCACTATTACAGTATACAACAAACTGGGCCCTTAGCTACAACAAATATGTACATATACGTGAAACTACAGAGCACAATTAAAAAAGAATGATTACTTAATGAATGAATAAATAACAAAAGTATCTGTGTTGAGATAAAGCCCCAATTGTAAATAGCTTCACAGTTAGGCAGTGTAGTGTAACATTAACAGTGCCAAGTACAAACGTAGGGTGCAAATTGCAGTATAAAGTGAGATATCCAGGAAAATCATGAGGGACCTCAGTGTAACCTGCTCCTACCCTTTAAAACGAGTACAAGGTAGGACAAAATCCAGAGTGCCCAATACTTAATACTGGAAACTGGAAAGGCAACTCACCACTCTTGCAGAAATACCATAAAAACGGCACACACCAGTCCTCCTGGCATGAGCTACTGTCAAACTGCCGATTGAACCAAGCATCTTGGGGGATCACATGTGACCAAATGCACATACCCACTCCTTGCCTTGCTGTGGTGGTGCTTCAACAAAAATCAACTCTCACGATGTTCCCTAAATTGCATGTGTACCCCTGCTAGTCTGACGTCATCCACAGGCTTTGCTGAAGCAATGTTTGTAACGCCCAACTTCAATGGTATGAACACAATAGAACGGAGTCCCTGTACTCTGGATAAATAGGCAACAAACAGTTCCAGAGCAGTGTTCCCTCTAAGGCTAGTTCTGTGAGCGGCCCAGCAGTGAAGCAGTTAATAAGGGTACCACAGCTTGCGGTCTATATTGTGTAGTGTTTGCTAATTGCTCTAATTAACTATTTTACTGCTGGGCCGCTCACAAAACTGGCCTTAGAGGGAACTGTTCCAGAGGTGTTCAAAATAAAAACAACTAATTTATTAGTAATTGATTTAAATAAATAACAGCAGAATCCACACAAGGGGCAAAAGTTAGTAAAAAAAAGTCTGACCAGTTTCGGTCCTCAGACTGCACTCTTAGGGGCCGATTTATCAAATGTCGGGCGGACATGATTCGCTGTAGCGAATCATGTCCGCCCGACATTGCTAAATGCTGACAGTTTCCGCTGTCGGCATTTAACATTGCACAAGCATTTCTTGAGAAATGATTGTGCAATGCCGCCCCCTGCACTCCCGCTAGCAGGGGGTTTCTATCATCCCGATCGTATTTTACGACCACTGCTTCGTAAATCCTGTTTCCGGCAAGCCAGAAGGCTCGCGCGGAATAAGCAGCATCCGCTACTTGATAAATGTACCCCATAGGCTCTTAACATACAGATGTCCCATTACTGATAGACTAAAACAAATTGGAACATAATTAACCCCTTTCAATCATTGATGTATACTAGCCCACAAAAACTTTATATAAATTAATAGATTGTTTTAAGAAATTTACAAATTGACCATAAGGCTAACTAGTTAATTATAGCTAGTGTAAAACAGGTACAATATACCAATAAAGAAAACAGATGACAAAAAAACAAACATTCAATAAATTAAACTAATTAGTGAGGTATATATAGTTATAGTCAATCACTTGCAGATACATTCACAAACACAGGGAATATTCTTATGCTATTCCCAGTAGTTAAAGGGATAGAAAACCCTATTTTTTCTTTCTTTCATGATTCAGATAGAGCATGAAATTTTAAGCAACTTTCTAATTTACTCCTATTATCAATTTTTCTTTGTTCTCTTGGTATTTTTATTTGAAAAGCAGGAATGTAAGCTTAAGAGCTGGCCCATTTTTGGTTCAGAACCTGAGTTGCACTTGCTAATTGGTTTGCTAAATGTAGCCACCATTCACAAGCGCTAGCCAGGGTGCTGAAACCAAAAATGGGCTGAGTGGCAGGTCTGAAAATCCATTATACTTCCTGTCGACAAAAGTAATCTAAAATTGTCCCTACCTCTCAAGAGCTTTTTCGTCTGCTTTATAGCCTGCCGTATAAAGTAAGCGACATTCTTGTGGTGAACCTCAATACAATGTCTAGACAGAGCTGAGCAGGTTCTATACCGTGAGATATATGAAAAAAATGAAAAATGTTCCCTGATACGTGTGCCTACATCTAGTGTCTTTCTGCCCACATACTGTCAGGAACATTAGATGCATTAAATGACATAGACAACAAAAATACAGGTAAAATTTATGTTACTCCTTGTCTCAAATGTCTCTTCCTTAGGAATAGGAGTAAATATCTGTCTCTCTTTCCTCACTCTCTGCCTAGTACCAAAATCACCACCTCTACCAGGTGATTATAAGAATAGAACACAATGAGCAAAATTTATTAAGCCCCGTAAAAATGCGCCTAAAAAGTCACAATTATTTCCGCATTAGTTTGCAATGTGTGTAGTCAAAAATGTCGCCAGTATTTATCAAAATTTTAGAGGCATTTTTGGGGCACATTTTCTTTGCAATGTCAAGTGAATGGCTGAGCTAATTTTCTTTATTATCAATCTTAACTTTAGACACCGGTAAATGGTTTTATTGTTTTTATCCTATTATAACAGAATAAATTAATCACGTGATTGTTTGTAAAAATGTTATTTCTTATATTAAAGTAATTTTTATTTTGGCCCTTCTTTAGCACTCTTTCATCAAGGAAGATTGCTGTTTTTGGAGCGTATCTTTGTTCTTTTTAGTACAATTATTTCAATTGCACTTTAAATTATTTTACTTTTTTGTAAATCTGTATATACCTTTTTTTTATTTAATTAATTATTATTCTACAGGTACTGCGCCTTGTTGTGGGCAATTTCTAACCCTAGATACAGCCATTAAAGCAAGAAAAATACATTTTTCCATTTTCCCTCCAGACAAACAACAATATCGCTCTTTATTTTTCACTATCTCGCAAACCTACATCGTCGAGATTAAATACAGTGAATATTGCACTTTTCAAAAATATAAGAAAACTGCAAATATATACGGGCATTTTAAAATTCCAATAGAGATTAATACATGAATTAGACATTTCCACACAACTTATTCGCATATATTAAAGACTTGCGAATGGTCAAGAGTCAATTTGTTCGCACTTATGAAAAGTTGTGAATTTATTGGCGAATAACCTTTCATAAATTTGGTGATATTATTTGTACAGGTTTTTTTTGATGACAAATGTGAGAATTTTCTTTTTCTTACTTTGATAATTAAGTACTGGCGAAACCTCAACATTTGCAGGATTTGAATATTGGAAAATTCAAATAGTATTACAGTAAAAATAGTTATACAAACTATTTTATTATTTAAAGGTTATTAGGCTAAAAATGAATTGATCATATATTAGTTGAATTCAAGAACAGTAAAACGTCTGTTTATACTATTTGCAGCTTCCTCTACAGTAATAAAAATACAAGGAAAACTCTTTCTGTAAATGTGGGACGTCCCAAAAGAATAAAAATAGTAATTAGGCACCTTATAAAAAACTTTTCCCAAAGATCAGTAAATATATTAAAAAATCCCTATAAAGGTAAAAATAAGTCCCTTCTATATGTCCGTTCCAATATTTGTGTTGTTACACATATATTTAGTAGCGCCCTATGTGGGTTGGCAAGTTTATTTCCTCACATCCTTTTATGTATTAGACGAGCGTTAGTGGTTGTGGGTTTACTTAAATATCTGAACTGCTACCATCTCTTACAGTCAGCAATCTTCACTAAGTTCCATTCTGATGTTTCACACCGCTATCAGCATTTTACACCTATGTACTGCATCTGACATGTGCATTCTATGAAGTATATCACCCCTTTGTCTGTACATCTTATTGCATCTTTTATCTTCAAAAAGAATTCCAGTTTGTTATGATATGACTTCTTTAGTCTTCACTCTGTAGTGACATTCTCTACAGCAAAAACTTGGAAAGAAGTTGTATCAAAATTATTATATATTGTATAGTTATTACACTATATTATGTATAACAGTATATTTATTAAATGAATTATTTCCATCACAATTAGATTATAATTTTTTGTTTGTTTATAGTTGTTATTGTTTAGTCACAATATATATAAGTAATTAACATCTTTGGGTCATTATGTGTTAATTATTACACTGTGTTAGGACTAGTAGTATATTTATTAGGATGTCACAGATTTATTTTATAGCATTGTCAATAAGAGTGCACTTTGTTATATGATGCACATAGTATTATTTTATGGTACACTCTATAGTGAGGTTGCAGGATATTGGTAGGTCAATACATGATGCTAGAATAGTAGCATGTGGATGTTGTATATTTGGTGTTGAGAATATTATGAATGATCAGTGTCACAATAGCACTCATTTTATTATTATGGGGATGGATCATGTCAAGACGTTAGTATTGTCATGTGGTTACTATGTTCCACAGGATTGGTTTTTAGAATAGAGGTGTGACTAGATGGTACTTACTATTAGGAGGTTTGATTTTTATATAGATATATTGGATTAGATGGTTTCATATGTATTGTAACATGCATACATATATTACGTTTTTAACCTTACGTTGATTCTCTTATCCGGGACTGCTTGTATTTGTAAAAGTGGTTTATATGTGGATGGTTGGGGTATTTTATTTTGCTAACTTTTTTAGATGTGATATATTAAGGTGAATCCAAGAGGTGATAAGCTCATATCCTAGTTGAATGGCGTGTTAGCATTATTAATTGTGATTAGCTACTAAATACTATATTAAAAATGTGTCTTCTATTAGCAGAACACTCCAGATGAAACAGCCCTTGCAGCTGTGAGACGCACTCCGGGTTCTGCTGTCGATTTTTAGGGTGACTTTGTGTTCACACTAATTTTTTTAATATACTTCATGACTTGTAATAAACATTTTTTATGCCAAGTATATATATATATATATATATATATATGTGTGTGTGTGTGTATATATATATATATGTGTGTATGTATATATATATATATATATATATATACACACAGTGGGGCAAAAAAGTATTTAGTCAGCCACCAATTATGAAAGTTCTCCCACTTAAGAAGATGAGAGAGGCCTGTAATTTTCATCATAGGTATACCTCAACTATGAGAGACAAAATGTTGAAACAAATCCAGACAATCAATGACAATGGAAAATAAGTATTTGGTCAATATCAAAAGTTCATCTCAATATTTTGTTATATAGCCTTTGTTGGCAATGACAGAGGTCAAACGTTTTCTGTAAGTCTTCACAAGGTTGTCACACACTGTTGCTGGTATGTTGGCCCATTCCTGCATGCAGATCTCCTTTAGAACAGTGATGTTTTGGGGCTGTCGCTGGGCAACACGGACTTTCAACTCCCTCCAAAGGTTTTCTATGGGGTTGAGATCTGGAGACTGGCTAGGCCAATCCAGGACCTTGAAATGCTTCTTACGAAGCCACTCCTTCGTTGCCTGGGCGGTGTGTTTGGGATCATTGTCATGCTGAAAGACCCAGCCATGTTTCATCTTCAATGCCCTTGCTTTCATGTACACGGATCAGTCGTCCTGTTCCCTTTGCAGAGAAACAGCCTCAAAGCATGATGTTGCCACCCCCATGCTTCACAGTAGGTATGGTGTTCTTTGGTTGCAACTCAGCATTCTCTCTCCTCCAAACACGACGAGTTGTGTTTCTACCAAACAGTTCTACTTTGGTTTCATCTGCCCATATGACATTCTCCCAATCCGCTTCTGGATCATCCAAATGCTCTCTATCATACTTCAGATGGGCCCGGACATGTACTGGCTTAAGCAGGGGGACACGTCTGGCACCGCAGGACCTGAGTCCCTGGCGGCGTAGTGTGTTACTGATGGTAGGCTAGCCTTTGTTACGTTGGTCCCAGCTCTCTGCAGGTAATTCACTAGGTCCCCCCTTGTGGTTCTGGGATGTTTGCTCACCGTTCTTGTGATCATTTTGACCCAACGGGGTGAGATCTTGCGTGGAGCCCCAGATCGAGGGAGATTATCAGTAGTCTTGAATTTCTTCCATTTTCTAATTATTGCTCCCACAGTTGATTTATTCACACCAAGCTGCTTGCCTATTGCAGATTCAGTCTTCCCAGCCTGGTGCAGGTCTACAATTTTGTTTCGGGTGTCCTTCAACAGCTCTTTGGTCTTCACCATAGTGGAGTTTGGAGTGTGACTATTTGAGGTTGTGGACAGGTGTCTTTTATACTGATAACAAGTTCAAACAGGTGCCATTAATACAGGTAATGAGTGGAGGACAGAGGAGCCTCTTAAAGAAGACGATACAGGTCTGTGAGAGCCAGAAATCTTGCTTGTTTGTAGGTGACCAAATACTTATTTTCCACCATAATATGCAAATAAATTCTTTCCAAATCAGACAATGTGATTTTCTGGATTTGTTTCCACATTTTGTCTCTCATAGTTGAAGTATACCTATGATGAAAACTACAGGCCTCTCTCATCTTCTTAAGAGGGAGAACTTGCACAATTGGTGGCTGACTAAATACTTTTTTGCCCCACCGTATATATATATATATATATATATATATATATATATATATATATATATATATATATATATATATATACTGCTTATACAGGGGTGGTAAAATATGACTTTGGTTTACTAGTCGGGGTTAAAAGCTACTAGCCCGGAGCGAAAAAAATTAAAATAGATATAATAAGTTTACTTATTTTTAACTTAAAAAGTTCCACTGCAATGTATCAGAGGGGTGATGCAGGTGTTCTATCAAAAACTCCAAGGTATCCAAGACTCCAAGATGACGACACATCTGATTGGTTGTGCATCCTGTCACTCACTGAGACATGGACCAATTAGATGGGCACTGTAATCGCCTATCTTCACTATCTATTCTGCCTCCGCCTCGGGAGTTGAAGGGGGGCAAAACCTCATTCCCCAAGGTTCACTTAGGGTGGATGCCAGAGGATCGGTGGTGCGACCCCCAGATAGGGGCAAACCCAAACAGTGAAAACAGAAGAGTCACCGGTAGTGACGTCATATTGAAGATTTCGATTTCTTGGAGTTCTTGACAGAACACAGGGATGCACTAAGAGAAGGGCAGAGCTAACACCATAGAGATCACACCCCCAGCCAATCAGATGTGAATAGGCTAATACAAGACAACTACTAGTAAAAAAACAGCACACGCAGTAATTGTGATTTGTATCAAGTTTACACTTACAGTTTGATTAATATTTTTGTACAGCTATATTAAGCATATAAAATTATTATGTTCCTGGTGATAATATGCAATCAGTGCACGCTCTCATAGGAACTAGTACACACACAGGAGTGGGACACAAATAAAGCTGATCGGTACAGCCTGTTTTTAATTCACTCGGTATGTGTATGCTGTTTGTTCAGCCCTGAACATACATAAATCAGGAGCTACAAATCTGCTGTACAGATCCCTTCTTCAATCTCCCTACTGCCTGGCATATCCTGTGCACTGATTCAGGCTTGCAGCCTGCTTCTGGGTCCTACCGCTCAGCACCGGAGCTCCCCAGCCTAGCTGCGCTGTTCGTATAAAGCTGGGTGCTTCATTATCCTGCATTCCTGCTGCCTCTCAGCATCGGAGCTCCCTAGCCTAGCTGTGCTGTGTTTGTTAATGGCTGGGATAAAGTCTAATTTCTAAGTCGTCCACTGCAATTTCTAAGTCGTCCAGGACTAGTGAACCAGTGGCCCTGTGTGTATATATATGAATATATTTACTTTTTTATTTTTAAAGATTTTTTTAAAAGATTTTTTTTGCAGTCATTGGAGCCGATTTATCAATGTCCGCCAGACATCGCTGAATGCCGACAGCATACGCTGTCGCCATTTAACATTGCACAAGCAGTTCCGGTGAACTGCTTGTGCAATGCCGCCTCCTGAAGATTTGCGGCCGTTGTCAGTCAACCCGATTGTACAGGATCGGGCGGATTGATGTCCGCAGCCTCAGAGGAAGCGTATGATTAAGGAGCAGTGGTCTTAAGACCGCTGCTTCTTAACTCCTGTTTCCGGCGAGCCTGAAGGCTCACGTGGAAACAGGGGTATTTGGCCCCATTCGGCCATGATAAATCGGCCTTTACTATGTTGAAATTATTTGGAATGCATTTTCCACTTATTTGTTGCAATTAGTTTTCATAAGCAAAACTCCACTCACAATTTGCCTTATTTGGAGGAGCCAATCTGGGTTTGTTACCAGAGTAGACACAACTAGCTATGGTCATTATGCATCTACCTCTTTATTGTTCTGCATTTCTTATGTTATCATCTTAGCTGAAAGAATGGAAAAACTCTTCATTTTCAAAAATATGTTTACATCATTAAACAGTTTATATTACAAGCTGAAAGTGTTTACCGGCCTTTAAAGTATTTCATATTTTTATACTGACCTTGTATTACCAAGAGATTCATGTTATCTGCTGAATGATGAGACTCTCCTCTTCAAAGGGACAGTTAACACCTGGAGATTTGTAAATAAAATGTTTAGTTATATGTAATGAAGCAACTCTGGGCTAGATAATGAATGGAGCGCAAAATTGCGCTTTCACAATCGCCATATTTGCTCCAGTCAGTAATACCAGTGCACACAAATGTGAGCTGGTATTAAAAGTAAAGCGCAATGCAAACATGATCTCGTGTTCGCATTGCATGGAAGCTTTGCACTCACAAGAACGCGCTTCCATAGGCTCCATTGGGAGCCTCGTTCTGATGATGATAGACACAGCACAGAACCTAGCGCAACGAAGGGGGTAAGTCGCGCAGCGTTGGACAGAATATTTAAAATATATATGAATATGAATATATATTTATATATATTTATGTGTTTATATGTGTAGAAGCATATACATATATATTTACAGTTAAAACACAGTCCCCATAGCCGGTTTTTCACCTCACATCCCCTCACATTACCCCTTATAACTGCTTTGTGCAGTTATTTTAATTTTTAAAAAAAGATGCTCATATTTTTTTTTTAGAAATGAACTGTAAACTTTTTTGGGGGGGGCAATTGGTGAACATTTTTCCAATAACTAGAGATCTTGGGGCCTATTTATTATGTGTCTGTTGGACATGATCCAATCAGCGGATCATGTCCAACAGACATCGCTGAATGCGGAGAGCAATACGCTCTCCGCATTAAGCATTGCATCAGCAGCTCTTGGGAACTGCTAATGCAATGCTGCCCCATGCAGATTTGCGGCCGTTAGCAGGGAGGTGTCAATCAACCTGATCGTATTCGATCGGGTTGAATTGCGGCGATGTCTGTTCGCCTCCTCAGAGCAGGCGGACAGGTTAGGGAGCAGCAATCTTTAGACCGCTGCTTCATAACTAGTGTTTCTGGTGAGCCTGAAGCCTCGCCAGAAACACAGGGCTTATGGAGCTTGATAGATAGGCCCCCTTATCTAGTTAATGAATTTTAACCAGCCACTTGTAATTGCGGGTTATTTAACGTTCACCCCCGTAAACTTGCCCTCCACTTGTAATCTAACCCTTTGTAATATATGTTCATTACTTATTTTGCAACTTTTCATGTTATTTAGCTCTGAAAAACTGAGCAATTTCTAATTACCAAAACTCAAGGCTAACTCTTCTACATATCTGTCCCTAATTCACTTTAGCTAAAAACAACTGCAAAACAATGCTATCTATACTAATATAACTAGGGCAAGCCTTGTTGTCTGTGGTCTAAAGTCCGGATTGGTTCTTCCAAATAAGGCAAATAGTGGGTGGAGTTTGGCTATTGAAAAACAATTGCAGTAAAGAGGATGTTAGTTTGTTTTAAAAAAGGTAAGGCTTTGCTGATATATTATTATTATTATATAACAGCACAGCAGAAATGTATTGTTATTAAAAGGTATTTACTATCCCTTTAATGCTGGAGATGCATAAGACTGGTGCCGCACTTTTTAACTTTAATAACCAGGAATTCTCTTCTCCACTAAGATTGCAATGAGTTTGAGTTGTGTCATAATATGGGATTTGTTTTTTATTTTAGTTTTCTTAGTTGCTTGAACCTTGTGAACTACTGCTTCATAAATGTATATATATGTTATCCTTTAGGTGTAATTGATAAAAGAAAGAGAAAGCTCACCAGCTTCTTTCATGGACAGAATAAATCATTTCTCATGTATACAGTGGAGTACAATCAGTGTGACAATGTAAATGGATGCAATTTTGTATTTCTCTTTCTCCTCAGAGGGATTCCCATACAACAATACTATGACATCACAACTCTGAAAAAAAGTGCAGTGCGTCCGAATGATGAATTGTAAGTACATTTTCTGCAGACACTTCTGTATTACAGCTAAACCATTTCTTTATCATCCAGATGAATTCTCCGGCACAAGTTAACCATTAAAACACCAGAAAAATTGCATGAAACAAGTGACCATCTGCTTTATACATCTGATTTGATTTTATAATGTAATGGTAGCTCAATAAAATTTAAATAGAGGCAAGCAGCAAAAATGTTTTTTAGTGAAGCCTCATTAATTTTCAGGCAAAGCTATACTACAGACAAAAAAAAGCTTAAAGGGACATTATACACTCATTTTTTCTTTGCATAATTTTTTTTCCAGATGATCTACTTATATAGCCCATAAAGTTTTTTGTTTTTTTTAAAATGTATAGTTTTGCTTATTTTTAAATAACATTGCTCTGATTTTCAGACTCCTAACCAAGCCCCAAAGTTTTAGGAGAATACTGACGTATACCTAGGCTTACAGACGTCCCGTTTTGACCGGGATTGTCCCTGTTTGGAGGCACTGTCCCGGTGTCCCACCCAATTGTTAATTCTGTCCCGGTAAGGTGTTCTTTTTGCTTTTAAGTGCCATGCCGTGATTAGATTTGTTGGAGTACTCATGCAGGCCCTCCATGTCACCTGTTGATACACAGCCAATCCGCATGCAGTGGCTTCATCGGATGGCTAGTATTTCCAAGGCTATACTACAACAGACAGCCAGGGTGGAAGACATAATGGAACCATTACATAGGTGAGCGGGGCGGCTGCCAAGCGCACTGTATTTCTAACCAGTGCTGTGTTATTTAATGGCTGTGACCTAATTTAGGTACCTGCTTAAAAGCTTAAATCTGCTAGGTTGCAGCTTCCCCAGCAATCACTATTGCACAATCCGGGGATCTTTTATCAATATCCCAGCTACAAAATGATACAATTTTTTGTTTGTGTAATTAACCTGTTTAATATTTAAAGAAACAAGGTCTATTAGTGTGCAGTCATGTGGTGTAAACAGTGGTACTGCCTAAATCATAGCACTACAAATGATCTTTAAGTATGTTTATACGAATCATATTTACAATTGTATTCTACAAAGCATCTACTAATAATTCCATAGAAGTCCTATAACTCCATATAATCCCCTACATGGCTCCCCCTGCTTTCTATAACCCCTTTGTACAATTAAAATCTCTCCTTAGAAATCTACACCTGTATTTTCTGTATCTCTCTTCTGCTGCCTCATCCTATTTATTACCATTTACTACTTGCTTAAATAAATACCTATTACTCAGTGTAACAGTTGTCTATATCTATGCACCAGAGGTAATTAGGTCCATTTAAATGGTGCAGACTATAAGGTAACATCTAAGGTTGAGCACCAGGAAACTTTAGGAACTAGATTTCATATCTTACCAATGTTATGTTGGTAAATTATTTGTCCATTTATATCATACCACAGAAGTGCTGTGTGTAGTGTGGTGCAGGTGTGTGTGAAACTGTGATGTATACTGTACACTGTACCATATGCTGTGTGAAGTGTGGTACGTGTGTGTGTGTGATCTATACTGTACACTAAACCGTGTGCTGTGTGTAGTGTGGTACAGGTGTGTGCTGTGTTTAGTGTGGTACAGGTGTGTGTGTGTGTGTGGTGTAGACTATACACTGTACCGTGTGTAGTGTTGTACAGGTGTGTCTGATGTATTCTGTAAACTGTACCATGTGCTGTATGTGGTGTGGTACAGGTATGTAAGTGTGATGTATACTATAGTATACACTGTTCTGTGTGCTGTGTGTAGTGTGGTATAAGTGTGTGATGTATACTGTACACTGTACCTTGTGCTGTGTGTAGTGTGGTACAGGTGTGCGCTGTGTTTAGTGTGGTACAGGAGTGTGTGTGGTGTATACTATACACTGTACCATGTGTAGTGTTGTACAGGTGTGTGTGATGTATACTGTAAACTGTACCGTGTGCTGTATGTGTTGTGGTACAGGTATGTATGTGTGATGTATACTATAGTATACACTGTACTGTGTGCTGTGTGTAGTGTGGTATAAGTGTGTGATGTATACTGTACACTGTACCTTGTGCTGTGTATAGTGTGGTACAGGTGTGTGTGTGATCTATACTGTACTGTGTGCTGTGTGTAATATGGTACAGGTGTGTGATTTATACTGTACATTGTACTGTGTGCTGTGTTTAGTGTGGTACAGTTGTGTGTGTAATAGAGAATGTGTGTTTTTATGTATGTATATGTGTGTTTTGTGAATGTGTGTGCTTTTATGTATGTGTGTGTTTTTATGTAAGTGTATGTGTGTATGAATGTCTGTGTTTTTATGTGTGTATGAATGTGTGTGTTTTTTATGTATGTGTGTGTGTGTGTGTGAATGTGTGTGTTTTTAAGTGTGTGTGAATGTGTGTTTTTATGTATGTGTTTTTATGAACACACACACATTCATAAAAACACACACACACACACACACTCACAAACACATAGATACATAAAAACACACACACACACACTCACAAACACATAGATACATAAAAACACACACAGATACATAAAAACACACACATTCTCACACACGCATACATACATACATACATACAAAAATGTATCTCTAACTGGAAAATGAGTTCTGGTCGGTAATGACCAAGCCCCTGACCACACCCCCACTGGCATCGCGCCAGGTGGTCCCAGTTTCACCTCTAAAAATGATGGTAAGCCTACGTATACCTACTCCAGCTTGCTCCTGTTTGTGTAAAGGGTCTTTTCATATGCAAAAGAAGGGGGGGAGTATCTTATTTCCCTCTTGCAGTGTGCTTTCCAACTACATTTTCAACAGAGCTAAACTGAGAGCTTCTAAGTAAGTTTTATACTGGATTTTTATATCAGTATCTGTGGATCTTATTCTTTATAGTAGTGTCTATTACATGCAGTTATATGAAAATTAGTGTATACTGTCCCTTTAAAGCAGCAGGGAGAGGGAAGGAGGGAGGGGGGAGGTAGAGGGAGCTCCTATAGTGGAGGGGAAATTAGAGGGTGGGTAAACAATCTGGGAGGGGGAGGAAGTGCAGGGTAATGAGGGGGAAAGCTACACTACAGAAAAAATATTTTTATTATTATTAGATAAAAACAAAAGAAACATTTTTGTTGAAAAGCATACCTAGGTCAGCTCTCGAGCAGCAAAGCATTAATGGGAGCTTGCTGCCGATTGATGGATGCACATATATGGCTCTTGGCATTGTCGCACCTGATGAGTTCAGCTATCTACCAGTAGTGTATTTCTGCTTCTTCAACAAAGTATAACAAGAGAATGAGAACATTTGGTAATATAAGTAAATAGGAAAGTTGTTTAAAGCTGCATGTTCTATCTCAGGGGTTTTCAAACCATTACCCTGGGTAAGAGAAGGTTAATAGCCATGTTTACTAATCAGCTGATTATTTCACTTGTGTTATAGTTCAGGTATCCTGAAGATCTGGCCTGTCAGGGATGCCTTAAGACAGGTTTAAAAACTCCTGCTCTATCTGAATCATGACATTTTGAGATTCATTAACGTGAATGTAAATTTTGATAATAAAGTGCCCGTTTATTAAAAATTCGACTAAAAACAGGGGGACTTTAATTCTTCAAAATGTACATTTTACTTGTGTTGTGAAAATACCTTTTAATCCTGACAGCTGCTCCAGCTTCCCCCGGTCGTCACATGCCTCTTCCTACGTCAGAAATGATGGATTGGTCATCCTCCAATCACGGCTTCCCCCCGGGGGAATCAGTGTCTGATTTAACACCGTGATTGGAGGAAGCCGGATTCCTCATTTTAGACCCAGGAAGAGGCTTTGCGACAGGCGGAAGAAGCGATGCAGCGGCTGTCAAGATTAAAAGGTGTTTTTACAACACAAGTGAAATGTAAATTTTGATGAATTAAAGTGCCCCTGTTTTTAATCGAATTTTTAAAAAACAGGCACTTTATCTTCAAAATTTACATTTACTTTAATTAAGGGCTCCATGTACTAAGCCGTCAATTCATCCGTCATTTTAGACGCGGCTAAACTCGCCGTTACTCGCCGCGGGCGAAATGGTGTCCGCTGTAGCTATGTACTAATAATCCCACAATAAATAGACACCTCTAGCCCGCCGCCAGCAGTGGCGGAATATTGATAAATTTGACGCCTCGCTCGCCGCGACTAAGCTGATGTACTTAACTTTCAGTTTAATTGTCTGGCCAATTGTTAATACGTGACATGTAAGGTGTCATGAACGTCATAGTAGACGCGGGAATAGAATTTTGCTCCTATAAATGGACAACTTTTCTAAACAACTGTATTATTGTTCCAAAATTTTTGGAGAGTAATTACAGAGCGCTCGTTGTTGTGATCTTTATTTACAATTTCGATATGGCTTCATCTGGATCTGAAACCGCTTCAAAATCCAAGAATCCTCACTTTTCTCATCAGCAAAACGTCGTTTTGATTGACATGATTATTGACTCTTATGATTATTTGTTTGGATGTCGTGTCAAACAGACAAATTTTTCTAGAAGGAAGCAGATCTGGCAAAGGATCAGCGACGCTGTTAGTGCCCAGGGTCCAGGAAAAAAGGATGTCGATCAGCTGAAGAAGCGTTACAACGACATTAAACGCTTCGCCAAAGCTAAATTGGCCAGAGAAAAAAATTCGGCACGTGCTACCGGAGGTGGACCAGCATATGTGGCCGACCTCAATGACTATGAGCAGAAGCTTGTTCAGCGTCTGGGACCAGAGATCATCACTGGCATAACGGATGATTGTGACAGTGATTTAAGAGGTAAATGTACAACATAGTTGACGTAAATGTTTTTTTTAAAGTTATGATAGGTCATTGTCTCCAATATAATTTCTTTAAAATAACATTATCTGACTTCTTACGCTTTAGTATCCTATATGCCATCTAGGCCCCAAATACTGTAATCATTTATGTCGCATATATGTATAAGGGATTGTACAAGCCATTTAGGCCCCAAATACTGTAATCATTTATGTCGCATATATGTATAAGGGATTGTTGCGTTATTTGACTATAGAATATTATTGTTAACATCTTTCCAAATTGTTCTCCGCTTTATAAACATACTTTTTTCAGATATAGCTATGCACATAGTTGACACAGTCACATGAACCATCTATGTGCATCAACCAATGATCATTTACTGTGCCTGTATAGATTTGCTTTTCCTCAAAGTATAAAAATCCAATGAATGCAAAAACATAATACATTTAAATATTTTTGAAAAAGCATTTTCTTATGCAATTTGTAAAGGTAATTATATTTGTTCATGTCCCTTTAAAGGGCCACTAAACCCAAAATCTTTTATTAATGATTCGGATAGAGAATTGAAATTTAAACAACATATTACTTCCATTATTTCTTTGGCTTCATTTTCTAGATATTCTTAGTTGAAGAAAAATAAATACACATGTTGAGCCAATCACACGAGGCTTCTTTGTGCATCAATCAAATGCTTTTCAACAAAGAATATCAAGAGAATAAAACAAATTAGATAATATAATTAAATTAGAAAGATGTTTATAAATGCATTCTCTGCTGTAATTATTATTATTAACACTTTTAGCTTTCAGTTTCAACTAGAAATAAAAATAAACCTAATTTTTTTTTATTTATTTTTTTAAAGCGATGCCAACATCACAAGCAGAGCCTGTGAGGAGTAACGAAGTGCCCACTTGTTCTACTTCTACTTCATCTTCTGCGGTTTCAAGACCACACAGTGCAGCTGTTTCCAGACCTTCGGCCAGTTTTACACATGGACAATTAATACGCTCATCATCTAATGTTACACACACAACTTCCTCGGCGGACACACTACCTGATCTAAGGACCAGCACTCCACAAACTGTGTTGGTAGAGCAACTGGTAAGTACTTTACAAATGAATAATTTCAATGTTGTGTGTTTTATCTCTTTTATCATTTAAATGTCAAATGTCATTATTGACATATTCTATTTCGAGATCTTTTACAGATGGAATGTAATTTGAAGTTCAAATAGCAATGATCATAGATTTTCATGAAAGGGACACTGTACCAATTTTTTTAAATGAGGATTCGTGTAGAGCATGCATGCAATATATCTTATTCTCAAAAAGATTATTTTTGCTTCAGTGTCCAGTTAATTGCAAAATACATTTCCATTAATAATTTTGAATATATCGTTACATTGACAAAAAAACATTTTATTTATTTATTTTTATGTTATTTATTTTTTTATAGGTGATTTGGGACGTCTTTTCCAGCGATTGACTGGACATTCATCTCCATTATTTGATGGTATGTATCACATATGTATAAATATATATTGGTGTATGACGGTTGTATCAGCTCTCTCCTTCTATTCTATTTCTGCAAGTGTTTTTATAACAATTTATTTTTATTTACTAACAATTTGTTATGTCTTGATCTAGAAGAAGAAAACTCATCAAGGGAGATCACTATCAATCTCATGCCGATAGTGGAAAATCCCATTCAAGATGAACCACCAGGAGGGAATGATGGAAGTGAGACTCCAGATATTCTTGAAGATTTGGGAGATGCGCAACCGGATGAAATTCACACACCAGAAAACATTGAGGAACCTGTTGAAACACAGGCACCACCAATTGCACTGCAAACAGGTGGTGTAAATATTGACAATACACCGGCAGAAGGACTATTGGGCGATGTTGCATTGAGGGAAATGTTGACACTGGCAAGGCAATACAGAGAGGACCACAGAGAAATGCAACATATTATTAACACAAATATTGACCGCTGGGCTGCTCTGTCAGAAAAAAATATGGAAATAGAAATGCAAAGGAATGAGATAGAGATGCAGAAATTACAGCTGCAAAGAGAGATGTTCCAGTGGCAGAGGCAGATGGATGAAGAGAAAAGCCATCAAATTAACAGAGCTTTAACCATCAGCGAAAGGACATTACAATCTCTGTTGGCTATTGTCAGTGAAAGGGAGGCTACAACAGACCCAAAGAGGCCACGTCTGGAGTGAACATTTTGTATTATTTAGTCACTGTTCATTTTTTTAATCTGTATATTGTTTACTAAGTTATTTTTGGTGTATTTTAAAGGGACACTGTACTCTAATTTTTTCTTTTGTGATTCAGATAGAGCATGCAATTTTGATTAAAGTTGATTAAAATTGCATGCTCTATCTGAATCGCAAAAGATAAAATTTGGATACAGTGTCCCTTTAAGTTTAAAATGTTAGTCACTGTTCATTTTTTTAATCTGTATATTGTTTACTAAGTTATTTTTTGTGTATTTTAAAGGGACACTGTACTCAAATTTTAAAATGTTAGTCACTGTTCATTTTTTTAATCTGTATATTGTTTACTAAGTTATTTTTTGTGTATTTTAAAGGGACACTGTACTCTAATTTTTTCTTTTGTGATTCAGATAGAGCATGCAATTTTAAGCAACTTTCTAATTTACTTCTATTACCAATTTTTCGTCGTTCTCTTGATATCTTTATTTTAAAAAGAAGGCATCTAAGCTGAGGAGCCAGCAAATGTGTGGTTCAGAACCATGGACAGCAATTGTTTATTGGTGCTGTCCAATCAGCAAGGACAACCCAGGTTGTTCAACAAAAATGGGCCGGCATCTAATCTTAAATTCTTGCTTTTCAAATAAACATACCAAGAGAATGAAGAAAATTTGATAATAGGAGTACATTTGAAAGTTGATTAAAATTGCATGCTCTATCTGAATCACAGAAGATAAAATTTGGATACAGTGTCCCTTTAAGTTTAAAATGTTATTATTTAATAAAGACAAATTTTTTTATGGCCAAAAAAACGTTTATTTACATAAATTCAAACTCACTTTTGATTCTTCAACACAAAAGTTTTTCTCAGTTATTAATCATGACAAAACAAAAAATGAAATCAAATTACATATTTACGGTATAAAAAATCTACTTGCTCCATTAACATTCCCAAAGTTGCCCTAATTTTAGAAATTTTTTGTTTAACATGATCTTCTAGACAACTCTGAGTACTTTTGTCTGCAGTTTCAATAGTTGATGTTGAAGATAAATCTGTAGAAAAATAAATGCAAAGCAAATTTTAATTCAATTTTCATATACATATTCAATGTATGATAGGGTTTTTCATCACAAATATTACCTCCTGATGTGCTGTTATCTACGTTATCTACTATATTAGCTTCTACACTTATGTCCACTCCTTTAAAGCTTTCATCTGAGCCAACTCCTATTTGAAATATACAATATGTATTAGTTAAAACTTGGATTTTCTTAGATTTAAGATTACTGAGTATGAAACATACCTTTATCTAACATCATTGTTGGTAAAACTTCTATCCTTGGTTGAGTATCATCTGAAGTCAATGCTTCAAATATTGTCATACTATCAGGATTTTGAAATTCTTCCATTTCCATACTAGTTTCCATGTCTTCCATGGTAATATCTATGAACGAAATTACAAAGATAAAGATAGAAAACTATTAAATCAAAAACCTTGTATATATTATTTAAAACAATAATAATAATAATCATTAAAAGGGACACAGAACCCAATTTCTAAGTTTCATGATTCAGATAGTGCATGCAATTTAAATAAACTTTCAATTTTACTTCATTCTTTTTGTATCTTTATTTGAAAAGCAAGAATCTAAGTTTAGATGCCAGCCCATTTTTGGTGAACCAACTGTGTTGTACTTGCTAATTGGACAGAACCAATCAAAGAGTGCTGTCCATGGTGCTCAACCAAAAATTGGCTGGCTCCTTAGCTTAGATGCCTTCTTTTTCAAATAAAGATAGAAAGTTAATGAGGAAAAGAATGATAATAGAAGTAAATTAGCAACTTGATTAATATTGCATGCTAAAACTTTTTAAGCCAAAACCTAAAATATATGATTTAAAATTTAAATAAGTCATTACCTGTCTGTGTGTTTTTATGACAAATTTCATATGGATTTGGAGATAATTCAATATCCAATAGTGATATTGGCAAAGGTGGAGAAAGAGCTTCACTTCTGGGTGTTTGCACCAACATTGACCTTAAGTAGCGTGGTGGGTGTGCACACTTCATTCTCCTACTTCTCATATCTATAAACATATATATAATAAAAATTTGTAATAAAATTTTTTTAATTAATTATTCCAAGTAATTTTTTGTTTTCAAAACATTCAGTTCTGCATGCTTACTTTTCTAACATGTTTCAATGTTATATAGTAATATATTTATATTTTATTCTACTAACTCAGTTCTGCATGTTTCAATGGTATATACTAATATAGTTATATTTTACTCTACTAACTCATTTTTGTATGCTAAGTTTTCTAACCTTTTAAGTGTATATAGTAATATAGTTAAATTTTAATCTACTAACTCAGTTCTGCATGCTTACTTTTGTAACTTTTTGCAATTGTATATACTAATATAGTCAAAGTAACACTCAGAAAATATTATTTTCCTGGATTCGTCAATGATGACGCAGTTCATAATTTTGAAACTTACATGTCCTTATCAATCTTCGAATCAATTTATAGTACTTCGGTTCTCTTCTCTTCTCTTCAACTCACTATATTTTCTAAGACACTGTCGTCTTGTTCTTTTAATTTTTGAAATACGATGCATTCTTCTCAGCATCTCGTATATAATTTTGTCTCTGCATTCCTGTCTCACTCCCCTCACACCACCAATCCGTTTAGGGAAATATTTATCCATGGCATAAACTAATATCACCAATTCTCCAGCACCAAAAGGTTCAGGACGCGACATGTTAGACGATGACGTGATTAATCGTTATGTCAATCATTAGCGCATTGATATAGATATGAACCCCCGAAAAATAGAGAAAAATATAATGTATATGTAGATTAATGTATTTTATGAAGGTTTGTAAATATCGATGTTTATAGTTATTACAAATGATATTTGTTTTCTATACATTTTCTTTGTTTCAGATGTGTTGATATGTATTAACATTTATACTTTGGTTTACAATAGTTATTTTGTTTCTAAACATTTTATTTGTTTCAGATGTGTTTTTATGTATTAAAATTTATTTGGTTTACAATTTTTATTTTGTTTCTAAACATTTAATTTTTTTAAGATGTGTTTATATGTATTAAAATGTTGTTTGGTTTACAATTGTTATTTTGTTTCTAAACATTTTCTTTGTTTCATATGTGTTTATATGTATTAGAATTTATTTTGGTTTACAATTGTTATTTGGTTTCTAAACATTTCCTTTTTTTCAGATGTGTTTATATGTATTAAAAGTTACTTTGGTTTACAATTGTTAATATATAATGTTTAAAGATTATAATTTTGTAATAAAATAATTTATTTTGCCATTATTTTCTATATGCCACTATTCTTTTAACAAATCTTGAATGCAAAAATATATTATAAAGGTTAAGAAAATAAGTGCTAAGAGTAAGCCCTTAAGGTATTTATTTGAATATGGGAAAACCTAGTAGCTTTTAAAAATAGAGGTTAGAATAAAACAAATAAAATTAGCAAGTCTTTTTTAACTCAAAAATCCAATCTGATAACATAAAGCACTGTTGAATATACTGTCGCTTGTTACAGCTACAATTCAATGACACAATACAATGAATTAGCATCAGCTATGGAGGGATTACATTACAATAATCACATATGTAAAAGAGTGAGAGCAGCTGTAGACACTAGTGTGATGTCACAAAGACAATGTATTACCTATAATATTGTCTGTAATAACTTTGATCACAAACTTTATTTATTTGAAACCTTTGATAATTGAAGAGCAACAACTGTTATGTATTTAACTGTTTATCATGAGTGATTTTTAATAACCTTTTAATAACAAGTTAATAAAGAAAGTTTTTTATTGATCAACTGAAACTTTAATCCTCAAACACAAAATATTGTTCTGAAACCATGTCCCTTGTTGCATTTCCACGCCTATTAGCTTGTTCTACACATATTTCTTCTGGTAAATCATCAGCATCTATTGGATCTTCATCTTCTAATGGACAGCCTCTTTTAATTGCAATATTGTGCAGTATGCAGCAAACCAATATAATTTTTGCAACTTTCTCTGGTGCATACTGCATAGCACCACCAGAACGATCAAGACATCGAAACCGCATTTTCAAAAGACCGAAAGTCCTCTCAATAATCCCCCTGGTAGATCGGTGAGCTTCATTGAAACGTACTTGACTTCTGGACTGTGGGTTGTTATAGGGAGTCAACAGCCATTCTGTACATGAGTACCCTCCATCTCCTAATAGAAGATATAATAAATATAAATATTAATATAAGAATAATTATAAAGATTCAGAACTATACAATACAATTAAACTATACAGATTACAGTCGACAAATTGGGCGCAATTTTGGTACATTGAAATGAGAGACATATTAGACGCCAGTTATGCTTACCTAGAAGCCATCCGTCAGGCATATTTCCCTCCTCGAACTTCCGGTATAACCCAGTCTGCCTTAAAATGTAAGAATCATGACAGGAGCCAGGAAAGTTAGAACGGACACTGATAATCCTCATGTTGGGGTCACAGACCATCTGGACATTCAAGGAATGGAAATGCTTTCTATTCCTATAGATCTCCTCACGAGCTTGAAGTGGTCTTACAGCAACATGGGTACAGTCTATGGCACCTAGGACATTGGGCATCCCAGCCATCCTATAGAAATTTGACTTGATAGATTGCCATTCTTCAGGGGTAGATGGCAAACAAACATATCAATGAAAAATAACCATCATAGCCCCTATTACTTTGGATAAGTGGCGTGAAAAAGCAGATTGACTCATTCCAATAATGACGCTAGAAACTGCCTGAAAGGAGCCTGTTGCAAAAAAATGCAATGCCGCTAATAGTTTCAGAAGTCCCGGAATAGCTTGTGAACGAGCAGTCATCGGCTCCAAATGATCTTCAATCTATCGATACAGGTGTAATATCGATTCACAATCAAACAGGAATCTTTGTATGATCTCTCGGTCAGAAAGGCCGTGCAAACCAACCCGTGGAAGGAATACACGGGGGACTCGAACTCTCCTTCTTCTAACGATACGATTAGCTACATTTCCAGTATTCTGTCTTCTAGCCCGGATTTGCATCAAACGGAGAATAAACAAAAACAGAATTCTCTCCATAGCTGCTGAAATGAACAATGTAAGTACAATGCTGATATTACTGCCTTTTATATATGTATAGACTGGCGTCTAGTGGCTTTCCTATTGTTTTGTACCTTGCCCGCCACCTAAAAGGTGGCGAGGCAAAAATAACGAGGTGGGGGCGGAGATTGACGCGAGCGGACAAATAGATTTTTTAGTACATTCGTTTTTGGCGAGTTGGTGGTCAAATGTGTCTAATTACAGTAAAAAATGGAGAGGTAGCGAGGTATGGCGGATAAGTATGCTCGCAATTTTAAAGATGCGAGTTTTTACATAATTGACGGCTTTGTACATATCAGTTTGCGAGTTTGGACGCGAGATTTGTTGCGGGTAGCTCGCTGACTGCTTAGTACATGGAGCCCTAAATTTAGATTGTAAGCTGGAAAACAGGACTGACACATGTTAAAGAGACACTGAACACAAATTTTTTCTTTCATGATTCAGCTAGAGCATGCAATTTTAATCAACTTTCTAATTTACTCCTATTATCAATTTTTCTTCACTCTCTTGCTATCTTTAATTGAAAAAGAAGACATCTAAGCTTTTTTTTTGGATCAGAACTCTGGACAGCAATTTTTTATTGGTGGATGAATTTATCCACCAATCAGCAAGGACAACCCAAGTTGTTCACCAAAAATGGGCCGGCATCTAAACTTAAATTCTGGCATTTCAAATAAAGATACCAAGAAAATAAAGAAAATTTGATAATAGGAGTAAGTTAGAAAGTTGCTTAAAGTTGCATGCTCTATCTGAATCACGAAATAAAAAAATTTGAGTTCAGTGTCCCTTTAAGTTTAAAGCCATTTTTTCACTGAAACAGTAATGAAAAAGTGCTGTGCTTAAACAATAAAATGGCTGTCATTGCATTAAAATTTAAACAGCTCATCAGCAGCTGGCAACATGCCAATAATTATCAGACAATAGATTTGTAATCAATCTCATACTTAAAGGTGCACTACAATAATAACAATTATCTAGCATTTTACTGTGTCCCTTTTCAAATTAGTTATATTACACATATGTGTGTAATATATTAATGATAAAACATAAGGTATTAGTGTGAGGTTCACAAGGAAAAGAGGGGGAAAGAATAAAAAAACAATATATAATGCTAAAGCAAGCATTTGTGCTGTGCATCTCAAATAAAGAACGTTTTACTGATATATTTTATATGTAATTTATGCCAAAAGGAATATCATCATGTTATGATGTGTCAGTGACTTATTTTTCTCTAGGTATCCAAAGCCACCTGCTGCTTCTATGACGTGAGTACAATTAAACTAATTATTATCATTTATTTGTATTGCAATGCCAAATTCCATATCACTTAGTAGAAGAGTAGTGGTATACAGAGCAAAGCTTATAATTTACAGGTTGAGGGTGTAGAGATATAATGTTTGGGTATCTTGTCACATGGGTTGTAGTTGCAGCTGCAAGACAAGGCAATTCAAGATTTATTTTGGCTAGGAAAAAAAATGGAGGAAAGGTGGTAATCTTCTCTAAATAGGTGGATTTTCAAATAGCTCCTGGAATTATACGAGATTGGAGACTGATGGAACAGAGTAGAGAGTTTCAGAGGATAGGAGCAGCCTGTGAGAAGCCTTGGAGGTGAGAGAGGGAAGTAGAAATAATAGGAGTGGAGAGACATAGGTCAGAGTTAGATTGAAGAGGACATGTCAGGGTGTATTTGGACAATGTATTAACTGAAACCATCATAATAGATTGAAAGGGCAGAGGCAAGATTTGGGAAGGCCATTTAGGAGCAGGTTGCAGTAGTCAATATGTGACAAAATGAGTAAAGTAATTTATAATGCACTAATTTGATGTATTTCTTATAAAATAGTGAAAGGCAGATATCTGCTGCATTTCCAGCCGAGCACCCTTATTGTTCCCACATATCAAAATTTGCTGTGTTCCCAAGTATGAGACCTCCTGACGTTCTGAAGCATAAAGCTCCACAGCTCGACCAACAAACTCCAGCAAGGCCTCACAGTGCAATAATATTAAGAAAAGCTAAAGGTAAGATTTGATCTACCTTAAAAAAATGTTTTGTTTAGTTTTTGTTGTTGTTGGTAGCAATCTGGACTATATATAAATATAAATAAATAAATAAATATATATATATATATCCTCCATGTGTATCTGCACTCGCAATACAGTTAGGTCATCAACCAGGGTGCAAAGTCAGTAGTAGTCACAGTCTATTTCAATCAGGGACTGCACTCACTGGATTTAGATATAAAATTACTTATTTATTACGGTAACGTTTCAGGGTACGCAGACCCCTTCCGCAGACCAGACCTATATATATATATATATATATATATATTCCATCAGGCAAAAGAAGGCACTCACTGGACTTGTATAATAAAACACCACGTTTATTCTATGAATATAAAAAGTTACATAATGTTTCGGTGTGCTCCACACACCTTTGTCAAATGCCAAACAGTCCCACAGTGTGAACCTAAAAACAATTTGTTTTTAGGTTCACACTGTGAGGCCAAATTATCTTATGTCTGTCGGACCTGATCCGACAGTGTGGATCAGGTCCGACAGACATCGCTGAAAGCGGAGAGCAATACGCTCTCCGTATTCAGCACTGCACCAGCAGCTCACAAGAGCTGCTGGTGCAACGCCGCCCCCTGCAGACTCGCGGCCAAGGGGCCGCCAGCAGGGAGGTGTCAATCAACCCGATCGTACTCGATCGGGTTGAATTGTGGCGATTCCTATCTGCCTCATCAGAGCAGGCGGACAGGGTTATGGAGCAGCGGTCTTTAGACTGCTGCTCCATAACTTGTGTTTCTGGCAAGTCTGAAGACTCACCAGAAACACGGGCCCTCAAGCTCCATACGGAGCTTGATAAATGGGCCTCTGTGGGTTTATATGTTTGACATTTGACAAAGGTGTGAGGAGCACACTGAAACGTTATGTAATTTTTTATATTCATAGAATAAACGTGATGTTTTATTATACAAGTCCAGTAAGTGCCTTCTTTTGCCTGATGGAACACGTATGTCAATGTGGAAGCACACCCTGGCAACTGACTTTATAAGACTGTGGTTATCCATTTCAGAAGTTTCATTTTATATATATACAGACACACACTGGTGTTCAAAAACATTTCCTTTTTTTCCACAAAAACATACATGAAATGAGTTTGAATTATAGAATTTTTTAATCCAGTTTTATTGGAAATAGTATGTTATACAAAACAACAATATACGTACAAACACAGTTACAATGTATATGAACAGATTCATAATTTTAAATAAAGAACATTATAATAAGATTAGTCATCAAGAAGTAATTGGTATAAGAACATTAAATAATGCAAAATGGAAAAAATGATCTCCACTCATACTCTGGTTACTGTAGTTATATTAGAACTCTGTTTGGGTTGTCTGTGTATTATGCTTGCATAGATATTTTGGTGATTCTATCTTACAATTTTTACTGTGATTAGCAGGTAATTAAGGGAATCCTCAAAAAACTAATATCACGTTCAGAAATAATGAATTTTAAGTAAAATAATAATTGCGTCCTTCAAACTTTGATTTCGTCAAAGAATCCTCCATGTGCAGCAATTACAGGCTTGCAGACTTTTTCAATTGAGAGTTGTCAATTTGTTGAGGTAATCTGAAGAGATTTGCACCACCAGACCATCACATTGCCTCCACCATGTTTGACAGATGGCATCAAGCACTCCTTCAGCAACTTTTTTTGGTCTGCGTCTCATGAATGTTCTTCTTTGTGATCCTAACACCTCAAATTTAGATTTGTCTGTCCATGACAATTTTTCCCAATTATTCTTTGTCCAGTGTCCTTGTTCTTTTGCCATTTTAATCTTATCCTTTTATTGGCCTGTCTGAGGTATTGCTTTTTCTTTGCAACTCTGCCTAGAAGGCCAGCATCCCGGAGTCGCCTCTTCATTGTTAACGTTGAGAGTGGTGCTTTGTTGGTACTATTTAATGGAGCTGCCAGTTGAGGACCTGTGTTTATCAAACTAGACACTCTAATATATGTGTCCTCTTGCTCAGTTGTGCATCGGGCCTCCCACTCCTCTTTCTATTCTGGTTAGAGCCAGTCTGTGAAGGGAGTAGTACACATCGTTATACGAGACCTTCAGTTTCTTGGCTATGTCTCACATGGAATAGCCTTCATTTCTCAGAACAATAATAGACTGACGAGTTTCAGAAAAAAGTTCTTTGTTTCTGGCCATCTTGAGCCTGTAATCAAACCCACAATTGCTGATGCTCCAGATACAAGACATTGTGCAATTGGAACACAGGACAGATGGTTGCTGATAATGGGCATCTGTACGCCTATGTAGGTACTCCATTAAAAATTAGCCGTTTCCAGCTACAATAATCAGTGTATTTCAGATCAAATTGATGTTATTTTAATGAGGAAAAAAATTGCTTTTCTTTCAACAAAAAAAGAAATTTGTAAGTGACCTCAAACTTTTAAACACTAGTGTATACAGTATATATGAAAGAGAAAAAGTTAAAAAAATGTTTGCAGAAAAAAAGTTTTTTTTTTTGTTTTTTTTTAAATATATCTTTATTATCCAGTTCATCATAACATTTCATTAAACAAAGACAAGTAAGGATAACCGAGAAAAAGACCTCAGGGTTCCTTATAAGTACATTACAGTCAATACAATTGTTAACAGTATCACGATGTATTACATAGTCATACATACATTAGTTCAGATACTGTATATTGAGCCAGAAAGAATTATACTACTACATGAAACCTCAAATATCCCTAAAGATGTAATGCAAACGATACATTTGTCATAATATCATATCATCATATTTTTGTACAAAAAAAAAAACACCTTACTCCAAACATTTGGATGCATGTATCTAAATATATTAACAGAAAGTAAGAGAAAGGTATTTCTATGAGATCATTAATTGTTACTAAGTCCTTGTTTGCATGATGAAATTGGGATTTTCTTATATCATAAAAATAAAAATAAAAAATAAAGAAAGAAAGATAGAGAAAAAAAAAAAAAAAAGAGAGAATATGTCCTCTCGGTCCCCCTGCCCCCCACCCCCCCCCGTCCTCCAATGGTCAACTATATAGGGTATTCCTTATTCTCTATAGCTTGTTCCATGTATATCGTACCTCTGAAGGGTACAATTACCTGTCTCTGCATATTTTCTGGTAGGCTAGTAATTACGCTCTTCCATTTATAGAAAAACTTCTTAACTTGGACTTCTGAGTTTACAGACGTGTCAATTTGTTCTAAAATTATTTGGTTTTGAAGCTTTTGTTTGAATTCTTTCAAGCTTGGAGCCTTTTTAGATTTCCAGTATTTTAAAATTAGAAGCCTTCCCGTGATAATTACATTATTCAGTTGGCGGATGTTTTTAATATCTGTCTCTTCTTGATTAATAAGAAAAAAACATTCTTATCTGTTATTTGAAAGTTACATTGGTTAATTTTAGAAATCCAGTTACCTATCTTGTACCAAAATCTTTTAATTTTATAACAATACCAGAAACAATGCTGCAAATCCGCGCTATTACTCTTACACTTCTGACATGGCGTCATAGATTTATCCCATTTGGCCTTTACTTGTGGGGTAATATAAGCTCTGTTTATAAATTTGGTATGTGTCTCTCTCCATGAGGAGGAGACTGTTGCTCTATCTATAAGTCTAAAACTTTCTTGGATTCTTTTGGCGGCGTCAGCCAAATTTCTGCTAGTTTTTGTAGATTACTGGTACCGTTATTAGAGATAATCAGTCTATATATTGTTGAAATACTATCTACCTGCCTTGAAGAGCTTTAAAATGGGTTCTATTGGGTCCCATGCATCTATTGCCAGATTATTTTGTAGTAATTCTTGTATATAATGCCTAATTTGTAGGAAGCATAGAATTCTTTGTTGTTTATCTCATAATCTTCCTTTATTTTAGCAAAGGTCTTACAGGTCCATGTATCTTTATCTATAAGTTGAGATATATTGGTAATCCCTTTTTGGGCCCAGATCTTAAATATGCTTGTGTCCAATGCTGGCGCGAAGTTAGGGTTTCCCACTATAGGTAATAATTAGAAAAAGAGCTGTCAATATGTAAGATGTGTAGTATTTTTTGCCATGCAGTAATTACCATATGTATGACGGGTAGGTCCCTAATTTTATGAGGTCTTTTATCTCTGGGGATATGCAGAAGAGCATTGAGGGAAAATGGGTATACTAGGACTCTTTCTAATGGAAGGGCTGCTTAATAATCAGTTTCTGTCAGCCAGTCTAAGGCGATCTTACCAATACAGACTAGGTTGTATATTTCTATATCAGGTAGCCCTAACCCTCCTTCTGTTCTGAACAACATAAGTTTTTTATACGAGATTGCCTTCCTTTTTCCCCCCAGAGAAATTGTGTACACTCCTGTTTAAACCTAATCAGGTCCTTTTTTTTAATTATTATTGGCAGATTTTGCATTAGGTACAATAGTTTGGGGAATAAGAGCATTTTGATTAAATTAGTTTTGCCTGTTAATGTAAGCTTAAATTTTGCCCACTTTTCCATATAGTATTTTATTTTAAGAAAGATTGGTGGGTAGTTAAGGTCATACCAATCTTCAAAATGAATTGACAATTTAATGCCCAGATACGTAAAATGGTCTTTTGTTTCTCTAAAGGGGGAAATTTGTAGTGAGTCCTTATTTTTTTTGAGCCAGTAAATTTCTGTTTTTGTAAGGTTTACTTTATAGCCCGAAAATACCCCAAAGTCACGTAGTATTTGGTTTAAAGTAGGAATATTTTTTTTTGTATTGGATAGCATCACCAAGAGGTCATCCGCATATAGCAATGTTGTTATCCTTCTTTTGCCTATTTTGATCCCTTCCAATTCTTTCCTAAGCTGTATAGCCAGAGGTTCGAGCGCTAGATTGAATAAGTAGGGAGACAATGGGCAGCCCTGCCTTGAGCCCTTATATAAAGGAAAATAATCTGTAATAGTGTCATTGATAATAACTGCAGCAGACGATAGTTGGTATTGCTTGTATAAATTGAAAGAAAGGGCCCTCGACTCCATATTTTTTAAGTGCAGTAAATAGATGGTCCCAGGTTATGGAGTCGAAGGCCTTCTCTGCATCAATAGATACTATTGCTGCATCTAAATCTGTGGTATATAACTCTGTTTTTACTTGTTTGTGATATATATTAAGTATTAGCTGTAGTTTACGTAAATTGCGTGATGAGTTTCTGCCTGGCATGAAGCCCACCTGATCTTTGTGTATAAGAGATCCGATAACGTGCTTAAACCTTTGTGCAATTATAGACATTAGGAGCTTATAATCACTATTTAATAGTGAGATCGGCCTATATGAGCCTATTTCCTCTGGGTTTTTGTTTTTTTTAAGAATCAAAGTAATAAGTGAAGCCGCAAAATATTTTGAACGTAAATTATTTTGGATAAAGAATTGATTAAATAAAGAGACTAGTAAAGGTGCAATGTCCTCCGCTAGCAATTTGTAGAGTTCTGCAGGGAGCTGGTCTGGTCCAGCGGCTTTATTAGATGCCAATTTTTTAATTGCATTAGTTACTTCAAGTAAAGTAATAGGAAGGTTTAATTCATCCAAACTTGATTTTTCTAATCTTGGGACCCCGATTTTACCCCAGAACTCACTTTTAGCTTGTGTGTCGACTACTGTCTCGGAGTAGACTTCCTTAAAATATTTGCATATATAACTTTGAATTGCTGAGTTATTTGTAATACGGCTTTCTGGAGTCTTAATAGCTGTAATTGGCTCTTTTTTCTTTTGGCTCTAGTTAAATTAGCTAGGGCTTTGCCTGCTTTACCCCCATGTCTATAAAAGAAAAACCTCTTCCTAAGATCATCTTGTGCCACCTTTTGTGTCAGAAATAATTCCCTTTCTTTTTTAACTTTTTGATATGATAGCCAGAGAACCTCAGATGGATCACTAATGTAAGAATTAAACACATTACGTAACTGTGAGGCAAGCTCCAGATCCCTAGCCATTTGCTTTCTCTTTTGTACTACCAGATATGCTTTTATTTCACCCCTGATCACGGCCTTAAAGGTCTCCCAAAGTAATTCTGTTTTAATTTCACTTGTTTCATTGGTCTGTTTGAATTCTATCCATTTTAGCCTTAGCCATGCCTTAAATTGTACATTAGACACAAGATGCCTAGGAAAAACAATCTGCCCAAATTCATTTCTTGTGGGTTGCGTATTTTAATTTGCAGAGTGATAATAGCCTGGTCTGAAATAAGTATTTCTTGTATTTCGGGTTTCAAATCTAGTCGGAGCATTTTATCACTTACTAAGAAATAATCTAGCCTAGACAATGTACGATATGCATGTGACTCACAGGAGAATTTTTTCAGATCTGGATTTTGAATCCGCCAATATCATGAAGGTGAATAGGTTAGAGAAGTTCTTAAATATTTTAGCTTCTTGTTTACTATTTTTGTTTAGTGATGGCTTCAATCTATCTAATGTGGGGTATTTAACTATATTTAAGTCGCCTGCCACAATTAAGTTTTCTGTAAAGTAGGGTAGTAGTTTGCTTTGTAACTTTCCCCAGAAGGCATTATCTGTTTTGTTAGGGCCGTATATATTGCAAAATGTAAATTTTGTCCCTGCTATTTCAAGTAGCATGATGAGATATCTCTCATCTTGGTCTATTTCCGTGCTAAGTATTTTAAATTGGATTTTTTTATGGAACAGAAATGCGACCCCCTTTTTTCTATTTGAACAAGGTGTCCCCACTACTTTGCCTACCCAGTCAGTTTTAAGCTTGCCTAGCTCAATTTCATTCAAATGCGTTTCTTGAAGAAAAGCAATATCTACTTTAAATCTTTTTAACTGTTTTAATATCTTTTTACGTTTCTGTGGCGAAGTTATCCCCCCCACATTCCAGGAGGCAAGATTAAGTTTATTATTCATTTTTACATAGGTATATTATCTGATAGTATAGCCTTTCCACGAAGGAGGGGGAATATTGATGGAGGAGGGGCGGGGAGGAAGGGAAGAAGAAGAGACAAAAAAAAAAAAAAAAAAAAAAAAGCCAAACACAATACAATTAAAAAGACAATAATACTGGACCGTGTCGGTCTCCATGGCCGGATTCAGTGCAAAAGATATGGTAATTAAACACTCCATAATAACATATTCTTAAATGATTAGGTATCAATCTATTTCTTCCTGGTTAGTTTAAAGTGTGATATTTTTCAATTTTGCGAATTCTTTAGCTTCCTCTAAGTGTTAAATGTCTTATTTTCTCCCTCTGTTAAAATCTTAATCTTTGCTGGGTATATGACTGTGGCTTTAATCCCTGCCTGTATTAGCTTCGTACATATTGGGGTTACTTCTCTCCGTTTTTGTGATGTCTCAGATGAGTAATCCTGAAACATTAAGATAGATTTACCTTCAAAAATTAATGGCGCTTTTTGTCTGTAACACTGCATGAATTTTACCTTGTCCTGAAAGTTTAGAAATCTGGCTATAATTGGTCTTGCTTTAACTGTTCCATCTGGTAAGGTCCTAATTGGCCCTAGGCGATGTGCTCTTTCCACTATCAATGGGAGTATGTTAGGTGTTATTCCAAGTCTCTGGGGTATTAACAGTGAGACCAGGTGTATTAAGTCTTGGGGTTCGCTCGCTTCAGGTATACCCAAAATTCTTACATTGTTACGACGCGAGCGATCTTCTAAATCAGTTAATTTATATTGTAGGCTTTCTATCTGTGTGTTCTGTTCCTTTATTATATGCTCTTGTATTAGCTTAGCGTCCTCTAGATCGGATATACGTTGTTCTGCTTCGTTAAGTCTCAATGTAAATTGGTTTAATTTCTGTGGTCAGATTATTTATATCTATTTTGATTTGCTCAAATTGAGGTAGCATAAGCTCTGCGATCTGTTTGACTATATCCTGTGATTCTATACTAGTAGACTCTACTATAGGAGATGTTAGAGGCAGATTCCCTGCATTATCAATACTAGTTCTGGTTTTTTTATCTCTAGCTTTGACTGGCATGTTTGGAGATTGTGTCTTGTAATTAGTTATAAATTTCTCCATATGCTGCAATTTTAATGCAGTATGATATTACTTTAAAGAAAGATAAATAGGGGAAAAAAGGAAACAAGGCAGAGCAAATAAATGCTTATATGGCAACTTTAAACAAGAAGAGATTATGAGTACATGTATTAGCCTGTATCTTATATACTTATAAATAACTATACATGCCTAAACATTCCCTTTTACACAAACAAATCAGTTGTCTCTATATGATTTTATCAGAGTAATTTTATCTCACATCTATAGCTATTTCCAGCCCTAGTAAAACCCAGGTTTTACTCTTCCCGGGCCTTTTTATTCTGTGTCAGAAAATATAAATACCTTATAAGGAACCTGTAGAGAAATGTATGCAAAGAGGAAGATGTTATATGCGTACCATAAAGATCATGAAATGGGTCCCATGCAGATGTTAACCCCGCAGTTACCTGCTACAGATGCTCTCTAGGTGTTATATCTCAATTCTAAATTTAACTTCAATCTTAGTAAACCTAGGTTTCAATCTCTCGACCTTCTCTGTTGGTACAAGGAATAAATAAAAATATCCTATGAGGGACCTTTAGCAAGTTATATATAATAGAAAATTTGTGCTAGTAACTCTGGTTACAATAAAGTAAACCCCGCATAAAAATAGAAAGAGGGATATTTTCCCCTTCTGGTATTACTGCCTCTAATTAGAGGTGCAGGGTATGTCCGAATGTATACAGCCTGTAACTAAATTTTAGGAAACCCTTTTGTTACTTTGCATTTAACCAACCATAATCATAATCATTCAAGAAAAACAAAAGAAAGAAAAATAAAAAAAGCATTGAAAAAAAGAAAAACATTTTTTTAGCTTAATCTTTTTGGCAACAATACAGAGATAATTAATCAGCTTAGGATGTAGCCTTATTTGGATAAAACTGCCAGGGTTAAAGTTCATCATGCACAGATGAGGTCTTCTTAAGACATATTTGCCCCTGTCTATGTATGCAGCTGTCAGCTCAAGGCAGTGTGTTTCCCTTAATTGATGTAGGCAGGTTGTTTCGTGGGGAAAGACCTTTTTGAATTTTTAGGCCAGGGTTTTGACCGTTAAACAGTTCCAGGGTCTGGGATTGGTATTGCTGAGGCAAACCCTTTTGTATTTTTAGCCGATATTTTAACAGTTAAGCAGTTCCTGCATCTAAAATTAATATTGCTGTAAATTCTCTGTGAGTTCTCCAGAAGTAACAGTACTCTATTCCCCCAGATATTCCTTTCTGGGCCACCACCAAGGCGGGTTATTGCCTTTAAGCCTTTCTCTGTACACGCTGTATAAGTGTCTCACTTCCCTGCAGCTTTTCGCCCTTCACCAGCTCTCTTGCTAATGTCCATCAATTGCGGATGGGCTACTTAGTTCTGCAGTGACTTTGGCAAGGTGTAGCTTTCTTAACTTATTACGTACCCCCCTCCGGTTACCTTACCAGAGTCCACCAGATCGCGGATGGGATACCTCCTTTGTCACGACAGGGCTCCCAGTCTTGACATGCCGTTAACGTTGTCATTCAAGCAGTTTCCACCACTCACATGCTTGTTCTTTCCAAGCCTTTGGCCTCGCGGCTGATTGCCCTATAGGTTGTGTCACCTTATGACCTCCTCAGTGAAGTTTTAGCATCGGGCCCGGCATCGGTCAGTATAAGCCTGGGGAAAAAGGCCTCATACCCCTGCAAATGGTCCGGTGTGCAAGCCGCTCTCTGCCAGAGCAATATCCGCCGGCCGTCTAGAAAAAACCACGGCCCCAAGGATAGCTTGCCAGTGTGTTGGGGAGCGGCTGTACTCCTTCCCGCTCAGAATACCTCCACGCTAACACCGCGCGTGACTCCACCCCTTCCGCTCCTGCCGGACCTAAAGCAAAGCAGAAAAAAAGTTTAAAGGGACATTAAACACTGGAGTGACAGATTACATTGGAGTGTGCTTCCATAGGTCCTATGGGAGCCTCGTTCTGATGCCGTGCAGCAATGGCAGCAAAAATAAATGTATGTATATATGCTGATATACATACATATATTTATGTGTTAATATGTGGTATATACACATATTAACAGATAAATATATATGCATATAAGCATATACATTAATATTTACTGGAAACACACAGTTCCCATTGACCGCAATGTTAAAGGCACTTTTCAGTGCATTTTTTTTCTAACACCCCACTCACACCAACTTTAACCCCCAAATACTGTCTAGGCAGTTCATTTATTAAAAAATAAAGATGCTGCCATCTTTATTTTTTAATACACTACACTTGACAGTATTTTGAGGCCATTTTGGGGCATATTTATAAAATGAACCAGAGATCTGATCTCTGGATAATGTTTTAACCGCTAATTGCTACCACAAGCAGGGACGGCCCTAGCCATTTGCAGGGCCCAAGGCAGGATAACAAAATGGGGCCCCCTTTCTCTCCGCCCCAAACGGAGCCCAATCTCCGCCCCAACCACGCCCAATCTCCCACCCCCTCGGCTTTTATAATGAAAAAAAATAATTTAAAGGTTAATGCACAAATTTTATATATACTAAAAACATAAATCCACTAATGTGGAGCACTATAACATTGTATATATTGCAATATACCATTTGTACAATTGGAACAACTGTTTATGTATATAATGAAGAATTATGCTGACAATTATGGAAAATTTGAGTTGAACTGGGCATTATTTTTATATGTGTTTTCTTATGATAACAAGAACATTAGAGACGCCAGGGCTGGCCCCTAGCAAGTGCAGGTCCCTAGGCAGACAGACAGTCCAGGGCATTAACCAGAACAAAAAATACTTAAGAAATGGGGCAATGCACTGTACCACACAAACACACAGATATAATACACAGAGATATTTATATACACATACATCCACACACTCAGACACATACACATGAACACATGTGTACACAGCCCACACACACACACCCCACACATACACAGCCCACACATACACACACACAGCCCACACATACACACACACAGCCCACACACCACACACACACACAGCCCACACACACACACACACACACAGCCCCCACACACACACACAGCCCACACACACACAGCCACACACACACACACACAGCCCACACACACACACACAGCCCACACACACACAGCCCACACACACACAGCCCACACACACACAGCCCACACACACACAGCCCACACACACACAGCCCACACACACATGCAATAAATAAATTAAATGGTGCCCCCTGCAATAAAATGAAGCCCCAGCACAAAAATGATGCCCCAGCAATAAAATGATGTCCCATCTCCCCTGCAATAAAATAATGCCCCCAACAATAGTATGATGCCCCAAGCAATAAATTATTCCCCAGCAATAAATGATTCCCCCAGCCCCACTGCAATGATGCCCCCTGCAATAAAATTAAACCCCCAGCCCCCTGCAATAAAATGATGCCCCCAGAAATACAATGAAGTCCCCCTGCAAATAAAATGATGCCCCCCAGCAATAAATGATTACCCCAGGCCCACTTCAATTATGCCCCCAGCAATAAAATGATGCCCAGTCCCCCTGCAATAAAATGATGCCCCATCCCCACTGCAATAAAATGAAGCCCCCAGCAATCTAATGAAGCCCCCAGCAATAAAATGAAAACCCCCTGCAATAAAATGATTGCCCCCTGTAATAAAATGATGCCCCCAGGCCCCCCTGCAAAAAATGATGCCCCAGCAATAAAATTATTCCCCAGCTCCCCTGCAATAATATGATGCCCCCCAACAATAAAATGATTTCCCCAGCCCCCCAACAATAAATGATGCCCCCCAACAAAAATATGATGCCCCCAGCACCCCTACAATAAATGATGCACCCAGCAATAAAATTAAGCCCCAGTCCCCTGCAATAAAATGATGCCCCCAGCCCCACTGCAATAAAATGATGCCCCCAGCCCCACTGCAATAAAATGATGCCCCCAGCAATACAATGAAGCCCCCCTGTAATAAAATGATGGCCCCAGCCCCACTGCAATAAATGATGCCGCCAGCAATAAAATGATGCCCCATCCCCACTGCAATAAATGATGCCCCCAGCAATAAAATTAAGCCCCCAGCAATAAAATGAAACGCCCCTGCAATAAAATAATGCCCAGTCCCCCTGCAATAAATTGATGCCCCCAGCACCCCTGCAATAAATGATGCCCCTAACAATAAAATAATGCCCAGTCCACCTGCAATAAAATGATGCCCCCAGGCCCCCTGCAAAAAAAATGATGCCCCAACAATAAAATGATGCCCCCAGCCCCCTGCAATAAAATGATGCCCCCAACAAAAATATGATTCCCCAGCACCCCTGCAATAAATGATGCACCCAGCAATAAAATAAAGCCCCCCAGCCCCCCTGCAATAAAATGATGCCCCAGCCCCCATTGCAATAAATAGTGCCCCCAGCCCCCCCCCCCCACTGCAATAAAATGAAGCCCCCCTGCAATAAAAATATGCCCCAGGCCCCCCCTGCAAAAAATGATGCACCCAGTACACAAATGATGCCCCAGCAATAAAATTATGTCCCATCTCCCCTGCAATAAAATTATGCCCCCAACAAAATATGATGCCCCCAACAATAAAATGATTTCCCCAGCCCCAATAAAATTAATCCCCCCTGCAATAAAATTATGCCCCAGCCCCCCTACAATTGCCCCCAGCAATAAATGAAGCCTCCCTGCAATAAATGAAGCCCAGTTCCCCTGCAATAAAATTACACTCCAGCCCCATGCAATAAAAATTATGCCCAGGGCCCAGCCCACCTGCCAGAGTGCCTTTGAATAATTAAAATGTGGCACTAGTCACACTCACTGTGTCTGACTGTCTGGGGGCCTGGGCCAAAGCAGGGCTCCTCGCCTGGCTACGAGCGGTCTGCGAGCTGCTCACTCTGCTGCGCATTGAAGTCCCTCATGAGCATTACAGGCAGCAGGCAGCTATGCTCCGCCCCCGGTGCCTTGCTCCGCCTCCTCCTCAGTGACAGCACCGAATGATTGGAGAATAAAATTTATATCCTCCAATCATTCAGATGCTGCTGTCACCTGGCGTGCTGCCACGGTGTGTGTCTCATGGGCCGTGGCCCCCCCTCCCTAAAAAAAATGTATTGCGCCAAAAAAAGCGCAAAAAAAAATATATTTATTTAAAAAAAAATACAATTTAAAAAAAAATATTAAAATAAAAAAAAATTATATTTTTTTACTACTTTGCGGGGGCCCCCCTGACCACGGGGCCCGAGGCGGTCGCCTGCTCCGCCTTGCCCAAAGGCCGGCCCTGACACGAGCTAGCGCGGGTAGCAATAACCAGCCACTTGTAATGACTGGTTAATTTGCCCGTTTGCAGGAGCGCAAATAATTTAGCAGTCCACTTGTAATCTAGCCCTAAAAACAGTTTATAAGCATAGTATTGAGGTTATTTCTCACCTTCCTCTTGTCCTTGGAACTGCCATGTATTCTTCTTCTTACCTACAGTGAAACCTAGGTTCCAAAATGTTGACACTCACTCACCACCAGGGGAAGGTGAAGGAAATGTATTTCGTGTTCAGTGTCCCCTTTAAAGGGATAAGAAACCCAAAAATGTTCTTTCATGATTCAGAGAATATAATTGTAAGCAACTTTTCAATTTACTTCTATTCTTTAATTTATTTAATTCTCTTGGTATCATGTGTTGAAGAAGCAGCAACGCACCACTGGGAGCTAGCTGAATGCACTGGGTGAGTCAATAAGATCAGGGCATATATGTGCAGCCACCAATCAGCAGCTCCTGAGTCTACCTAGGTATCCTTTTCAACAAAGGATATCAAAAGAACAAAACAAATTAGATAATAGAAGTAAATTGTAAAGTTTTTTAAAATCGCATCCTCTATCTGAATCATGAAAGCAATAAGTGGGTTTCATTTCCCTTTAAAGTAAAATCTCATTCATTTAGTGTGACTCTAAAAGGAAGCATATTCCATGTTTGTTTATAGCTGATACTATGTATCCTTTGCTCACTGGCTCATAGGGGCAACACCCACAGGAAAGTTGATTAATTCAGCACAGGAATATCAGTTTTCCACAAAAAAAATTTTTATTTTTTCTAGGGAACAGATAAAGATTTTGGGCTAGATTACAAGTTCTGCGTAATTGATAACACTCATTATTTAGTTGTTTTGTTTAACACATATAATAACGCACAATTGGGTATTAAAAGTTGTTGGCTAAAATGTTTAACCAAACCATTTTTAATGTACTGAATACTTTCAATAGACACATGGGTAGTATCTCATTCATTTTGCTCATATTACACACAGTAGTATCTCATTCATTGTGCTCATATACACACAGTAGTATCTCATTCATTGTGCTCATATACACACGGTAGTATCTCATTCATTGTGCTCATATACACACGGTAGTATCTCATTCATTGTGCTCATATACACACGGTAGTATCTCATTCATTGTGCTCATATACACACGGTAGTATCTCATTCATTGTGCTCATATACACATGGTAGTATCTCATTCATTGTGCTCATATACACACGGTAGTATCTCATTCATTGTGCTCATATTACTCACGGTAGTATCTCATTCATTGTGCTCATATTACACACGGTAGTATCCTCATTAATTGTGCTCATATACACACGGTAGTATCTCATTCATTGTGCTCATATACACACGGTAGTATCTCATTCATTGTGCTCATATTACACACGGTAGTATCTCATTTCATTGTGCTCATATTACACACGGTAGTATCTCATTCATTGTGCTCATATTACACACGGTAGTATCTCATTCATTGTGCTCATATTACACACGGTAGTATCTCATTCATTGTGCTCATAATACACACGGTAGTATCTCATTCATTGTGCTCATATTACACACGGTAGTATCTCATTAATTGTGCTCATATACACACGGTAGTATCTCATTCATTGTGCTCATATACACACGGGTAGTATCTCATTCATTGTGCTCATATACACACGGTAGTATCTCATTCATTGTGCTCATATACACACGGTAGTATCTCATTCATTGTGCTCATATTACACACGGTAGTATCTCATTCATTGTGCTCATATTACAAGCTATTGGTTAAAGCGATAGTTCAATTTAAAAAAAAAAAGTTTCCATAATCCTAGTGCTGAAGATTATAATGAATCCGAACTATTTTAGTCACAGTGGTTAAACCACGTTATTTAATTTAAAAATTAAGTTCTCCATTGTTTTAAATAACCCTCAACGCCACCTCTCTGCTGTTAGACTGAAGGATTGTCTCTCTACCTCTTGCTTTTTGCAATCAATTTTGTAATCTGGCATTTTGAATACAATGTTCCTTTAAGGCAAGGTCAGTCCAGGCAGAGGTCTAAGAATCAGGAACCAAACTGTAGCTCACAATTGAATATATTGCTCTAATAAAACATATCAAATGAAGTTCTCAGCTTACTTATATAGCCAAGTAGCTGGTGATGGGAAATAGGTGTGTTTACTGGGGTCACTGTCAGGAGCAATTCCAGGGGGAACAGAGGTCACATGACTACTCTCAAAATCAAGATAAAGTACAAGCTCCCCCACTGAATTCAACAGATCATCTCTAAGGGTGCCTGGGTACTGTGCAGACTGCCTTTAAAACTCTAGCAGCACAAGCATGGCCTACACATTCCTATGCAGATAGACTAGAGTGACTTACAATATGAAGCAAAAAGCACAAGCATAGATACAGTGTTTTTTCATGACTGTAAACTGATTTGAATGGTGGCTATTGATGAACAGTGCTTATTGATTTACAGGCATAAGCTTCCACACACCTCTGTAATAAAAGTAGGATCATTAGATAGATTACATAGATAGATAGATACAATAGATAGATAGATTGATTAAATAGATTGATTAGATAGATGATAGATAGACAGATAGTAGACGTGCATTTGGATCCTTCATTAGAATCACAATGCGGAAAAAGGTGGCTGCTCGTGGCATTCAGCTCTTTTTGAAGCCGTATTTATTCTTGTGAAGGTTCAACACAAGATCTGAGCAAATCAAGATCTTAGTGTGTCCTAACAAAGGATCCAAATGCACATGTCTAATTGATTGTTTGATTGATAGATAGATAGATAGATAGATAGATAGATAGATAGATAGATATAGATAGATAGATATAGATAGAGATCTGTGAGAAAAGTTTTTTTGTTTTGTTTTTAGTCATTATTATTTAGATATTTTTATTTATTTTTAGCTCTTAAAAACCACAGCTATTTATTTCCCAAAGCTTTGCAAGTACAGAATTCTCATGGGAAACCACAAACTGCAGTATGTTTTGTAAAAAGAAATATATTAATATATATTTAAATCACATTTTAATGCATTCCGTTTTACAAATAGGATACATTTGTATTTTATCACCAAAGGTTCACAATCGCAATACATTTTTGACATTGTGCTTTCTCTTGTTAAGTGTATTCAGTCCACGGATCATCCATTACTTATGGGATATATTCCCTTCCCAACAGGAAGTTGCAAGAGGATCACCCAAAGCAGAGCTGCTATATAGCTCCTCCCCTCACATGTCATATCCAGTCATTCTCTTGCAACTCTCAACATAGTAGGAAGGTGTGAGAGGAGTGTGGAGTTTTTATACTTAATTATTTCTTCAATCAAAAGTTTGTTATTTTAAATGTCACCGGAGTGTGCTGTTTTTTTCTCTCAGGCAGTATTTAGAAGAAGAATCTGCCTGCATTTTCTATGATCTTAGCAGAAGTAACTAAGATCCACTGGCTGTTCTCGCACATTCTGAGGAGTGGGGTAACTTCAGAAAGGGAATAGCATGCGGGGTCCCCTGCAGATGAGGTATGTGCAGTAGATTATTTTTCTAAGGAATGGAATTGACTAAGAAAATACTGCTGATACCGATGTAATGTAAGTACAGCCTTAAATGCAGTAGTAGCGACTGGTATCAGGCTGATGAATGTATGTGCAATAAGTAATTTTCTAAGGAATGGAATTTGACTAAGAAAATACTGTTAATACTGAAGTAATGTATGAGCCTTAACTGCAGTAGAAGCGACTGGTAGCAGGCTTATTAATAACACTACCTAACTTTTAAAATGTATGTTTAAAACGTTTACTGGCATGTTATTCGTTTTTGTGAGGTACTTTGGTGATAAATCTTTTGGGGCATGATTTTTTCCACATGGCTGTCGTATATTTCTGCATAGAAACGGTTAGCTGAGGTTTCCCACTGTTGTAATATGAGTGGGAGGGGCCTATTTTAGCGCTTTTTTGCGCAGTAAAAATTCAGTCACAGTCTTCCTGCTTCTTCCTCCCTTGATCCAGGACGTCTCTAGAGAGCTCAGGGGTCTTCAAAATTCATTTTGAGGGAGGGTAATCAGTCACAGCAGACCTGTGACAGTGTGTTTGACTGTGATAAAAACGTTAATTGTTAAATTGATTATCCGTTTTGGGTATTAAGGGGTTAATCATCCATTTTCTAGTGGGTGCAATGCTTTGCTAACTTAATACATTTACTGTGAAAATTTGGTTGCTATAACTGATTTGGTTCATTGTTATTTCAACTGTGACAATTTTTTGTGCTTCTTAAAGGCGCAGTAGCGTTTTTTATATTGCTTGTAAACTTATTTGAAAGGATTTTCCAAGCTTGCTAGTCTCATTGCTAGTCTGTTTAAACATGTCTGACACAGATGAATCTGTTTGTTCACTATGTTTGAAGGCCAATGTGGAGCCCCATAGAAATATGTATGCTAAGTGTATTGATGTCACTTTGAATAAAAGTCAATCTTTATCTGTAAAGAAATTATCACCAGACAACGAGGGGGAAGTTATGCCGACTAACTCTCCTCACGTGTCAGTACCTTCGCCTCCCGCTCAGGAGGCGCGTGATATTGTGGCGCCAAGTACATCAGAGAGGCCCATACAAATCACTTTGCAAGACATGGCTGCTGTTATGACAGAGGTATTATCTAAATTGCCAGAATTAAGAGGCAAGCGCGATAGCTCTGGGTTAAGGACAGAGCGCGCTGATGATGTGAGAGCCATGTCCGATACTGAGTCACAATTTGCAGAACATGAGGACGGAGAGCTTCATTCTGTGGGTGACGGATCTGATCCAGGGAGACCGGATTCAGATATTTCTAATTTTAAATTTAAGCTTGAGAACCTCCGTGTATTGCTAGGGGAGGTATTAGCGGCTCTGAATGATTGTAACACGGTTGCAATTCCAGAGAAAATATGTAGGCTGGATAGATACTTTGCGGTACTGGTGTGTACTGACGTTTTTCCTATACCTAAAAGGCTTACAGAGATTATTAGCAAGGAGTGGGATAGACCGGTGTGCCCTTTTCCCCTCCTCCCATATTTAGGAAAATGTTTCCAATAGACGCCACCACACGAGACTTATGGCAGACGGTCCCTAAGGTGGAGGGAGCATTTTCTACTTTAGCTAAACGTACCCACTATCCCGGTGGAGGATAGTGTGCTTTTTCAGATCCAATGGATAAAAAATTAGAAGGTTACCTTAAGAAAATGTTTGTTCAACAAGGTTTTATTTTACAGCCCCTTGCATGCATTGCGCCTGTCACTGCTGCTGCGGCATTCTGGTTTGAGTCTCTGGAAGAGGTCATTCGCACAGCTCCATTGGATGAGATTATGGACAAGCTTAAAGCACTTAAGCTAGCTAATGCATTTGTTTCTGATGCCGTTGTACATTTAACCAAACTAACGGCTAAGAACTCTGGATTCGCCATCCAGGCGCGCAGAGCGCTATGGCTTAAATCCTGGTCAGCTGACGTGACTTCTAAATCTAAATTGCTTAATATTCCTTTCAAGGGGCAGACCTTATTCGGGCCCGGCTTGAAAGAAATTATTGCTGACATTACTGGAGGTAAGGGTCATACTCTTCCTCAGGACAGGGCCAAATCAAAGGCCAAACAGTCTAATTTTCGTGCCTTTCGTAACTTCAAGGCAGGGAGCAGCATCAACTTCCTCCGCTCCAAAACAGGAAGGAACTGTTGCTTGTTACAGACAGGGCTGGAAAGCTAACCAGTCCTGGAACAAGGGCAAGCAGGCCAGAAAACCTACTTCTGCCCCTAAGACAGCATGAAGAGAGGGCCCCCTATCCGGAAACGGATCTAGTGGGGGGCAAACTTTCTCTCTTCGCCCAGGCTTGGGCAAGAGATGTCCAGGATCCCTGGGCGTTGGAGATCATATCTCAGGGATATCTTCTGGACTTCAAAGCTTCTCCTCCACAAGGGAGATTTCATCTTTCAAGGTTATCAACAAACCAAATAAAGAAAGAGGCATTTCTACGCTGTGTACAAGACCTCTTAGTAATGGGGGTGATCCACCCAGTTCCGCGGACGGAACAAGGACAAGGTTTTTACTCAAATTTGTTTGTGGTTCCCAAGAAAGAGGGAACCTTCTGACCAATCTTGGACCTAAAAATCTTAAACAAATTCCTAAGAGTTCCATCATTCAAAATGGAAACTATTCGAACCATCCTACCCATGATCCAAGAGGGTCAATACATGACCACAGTAGACTTAAAGGATTCCTACCTTCATATACCGATTCACAAAGATCATTATCGGTACCTAAGATTTGCCTTTCTAGACAGGCATTACCAGTTTGTAGCTCTTCCCTTCGGGTTAGCTACGGCCCCGAGAATTTTTACAAAGGGTCTGGGCTCACTTCTAGGGGTGCTAAGACCGCGAGGCATAGCGGTGGCTCCGTACCTAGACGACATTCTGATACAAGCTTCAAGTTTTCAAATTGCCAAGTCTCATACAGAGATAGTTCTGGCATTTCTGAGGTCGCATGGGTGGAAGGTGAACGTGGAAAAGAGTTCTCTATTACCACTCACAAGAGTTCCCTTCCTGGGGACTCTAATAGATTCTATAGAGATGAAGATTTACCTGACGGAGTCCAGGTTATCAAAGCTTCTGAATGCCTGCCGTGTCCTTCATTCCATTCCACGCCCGTCAGTAGCTCAGTGCATGGAAGTAATCGGCTTAATGGTAGCGGCAATGGACATAGTACCATTTGCGCGCCTGCATCTCAGACCTCTGCAATTATGCATGCTAAGTCAGTGGAATGGGGATTACTCAGATTTGTCCCCTCTACTAAATCTGGATCAAGAGACCAGAGATTCTCTTCTCTGGTGGCTTTCTCGGGTCCATCTGTCCAAGGGTATGACCTTTCGCAGGCCAGATTGGACGATTGTAACAACAGATGCCAGCCTTCTAGTTTGGGGTGCAGTCTGGAACTCCCTGAAGGCTCAGGGATTATGGACTCAGGAGGAGAAACTCCTCCCAATAAATATTCTGGAGTTGAGAGCAATATTCAATGCTCTTCTAGCTTGGCCTCAGTTAGCAACCCTGAGGTTCATCAGATTTCAGTCGGACAACATCACGACTGTGGCCTACATCAACCATCAAGGGGGAACCAGGAGTTCCCTATCAATGTTGGAAGTCTCAAAGATAATTCGCTGGGCAGAGTCTCACTCTTGCCACCTGTCAGCGATCTACATCCCAGGCGTGGAGAACTGGGAGGCGGACTTTCTAAGTCGCCAGACTTTTCATCCGGGGGAGTGGGAACTTCATCCGGAGGTGTTCGCTCAACTGATTCATCGTTGGGGCAAACCAGAACTGGATCTCATGGCGTCTTGCCAGAACGCCAAGCTTCCTTGTTACGGATCCAGGTCCAGGGACCCGGGAGCGGCGCTGATAGATGCTCTGGCAGACCCTTGGGTTTTCAACATGGCTTATGTGTTTCCACCATTTCCGCTGCTACCTCAACTGATTGCCAAGATCAAACAGGAGAGAGCATTGGTGATTCTGATAGCGCCTGCGTGGCCACGCAGGACCTGGTATGCAGACCTAGTGGACATGTCGTCCTGTCCACCATGGTCTCTGCCTCTGAGGCAGGACCTTCTAATACAAGGTCCTTTCAACCATCCAAATCTAATTTCTCTGAGGCTGACTGCATGGAGATTGAACGCTTGATCCTATCAAAGCGTGGCTTCTCTGAGTCAGTTATTGATACCTTAATACAGGCACGGAAGCCTGTTACCAGAAAAATGTACCATAAGATATGGCGTAAATATTTATATTGGTGCGAATCCAAGAGTTACTCATGGAGTAAGGTTAGGATTCCTAGGATATTGTCCTTTCTACAAGAGGGTTTAGAAAAGGGCTTATCTGCTAGTTCGTTAAAGGGACAGATTTCTGCTCTGTCTATTCTCTTACACAAACGTCTGGCAGAAGTTCCAGACGTCCAGGCTTTTTGTCAGGCTTTGGCTAGGATTAAGCCTGTGTTTAAGACTGTTGCTCCTCCGTGGAGCTTAAACTTGGTTCTTAAAGTTCTTCAAGGGGTTCCGTTTGAACCCCTTCATTCCATTGATATTAAGCTTTTATCTTGGAAAGTTCGGTTTTTGATGGCTATTTCCTCGGCTCGAAGAGTCTCTGAGTTATCTGCCTTACATTGTGATTCTCCTTATCTGATTTTCCATTCAGACAAGGTAGTTCTGCGTACTAAACCTGGGTTTTTACCTAAGGTAGTTTCTAACAGGAATATCAATCAGGAGATTGTTGTTCCATCATTATGTCCTAATCCTTCATCAAAGAAGGAACGACTTTTGCATAATCTGGACGTAGTCCGTGTCCTGAAGTTCTATTTACAGGCAACTAAAGATTTTCGTCAAACTTCTTCCCTGTTTGTCGTGTACTCTGGACAGAGGAGAGGTCAAAAAGCTTCGGCAACCTCTCTCTCCTTTTGGCTTCGTAGCATAATACGTTTAGCCTATGAGACTGCTGGACAGCAGCCCCCTGAAAGAATTACAGCTCATTCCACTAGAGCTGTGGCTTCCACCTGGGCCTTTAAGAATGAGGCCTCTGTTGAACAGATTTGCAAGGCTGCAACTTGGTCTTCGCTTCACACTTTTTCAAAATTCTACAAATTTGACACTTTTGCTTCTTCGGAGGCTGTTTTTGGGAGAAAGGTTCTACAGGCAGTGGTTCCTTCCGTTTAAGTTCCTGCCTTGTCCCTCCCATCATCCGTGTACTTTAGCTTTGGTATTGGTATCCCATAAGTAATGGATGATCCGTGGACTGAATACACTTAACAAGAGAAAACATAATTTATGCTTACCTGATAAATTTATTTCTCTTGTAGTGTATTCAGTCCACGGCCCGCCCTGTCTTTTTTAAGGCAGATCTAAATTTTAATTAAAACTCCAGTCACCACTGCTCCCTATGGTTTCTCCTTTCTTGTCTTGTTTCGGTCGAATGACTGGATATGACATGTGAGGGGAGGAGCTATATAGCAGCTCTGCTTTGGGTGATCCTCTTGCAACTTCCTGTTGGGAAGGGAATATATCCCATAAGTAATGGATGATCCGTGGACTGAATACACTACAAGAGAAATAAATTTATCAGGTAAGCATAAATTATGTTTTTATTTAACTACATTGCCAAAACTATAAGTTTGAATTGTACCATACCACACCCTTATGCCATACATATGTTATGAGCCAAACCCTGAACCATAGTTTCTATAATTAAACTATTTGGATCATGTTGCATTTAGAACACCATTATTATTCTGGTTACATAAACAACACGTAAATGAACAATATTTAGAAGAGAATAAAAGTGTGCTAGAATATTGTGATTGCTTCATACTGTGCTGGAAATAAAGAAGATGGGTTTGTAAATTAAAACATATAACATTGTCTGCACTAAAATGAAGTAATAATTTAAATAGATGTCTTTTTGTGCATTTTTTTCCACCCATGACCATGTCTCACTAAACAAATTGGTTCCTTCCCTCAAACATTATGCAGACAATAAAAAATACAGTACTGAAGTAGGTAGTGATGCTTTTTGTTGGACTAACCTTTTCATCTGTTCTTTTTAGAAACATTTATTTTTGACAAACTCTCACCTCTCCTGTAATTTAAGTGTTGTTAAACTGCTAAAGGGTTAAATACATATGCTCCCAAAAAGGTAACAGAGTGGATCTTCTGCAGCTGTTGATAGACTGAACTGAAATCAGTATCCTTCTGTAAGAATGGTATAAATACATGTAGGGGTGTAAGCACTTTGTCAAAAAAGAAAGAACATTTTTCTTTTACTTTTATAGTCTTAAAGTAAAAATCTTTTGAGAGATATCCTAAAGTCTGTAGCAATAATGATCAATTATAGAATTATTACTTAAAATACATTACATTGTATGAAACTCAGTAAATGAATATGAAATGTTCGTAAATGTAACAATTATTACTAATTACAGCAAGACTCTTCTCTTGGCTTGTGAAGTACTGGACTAAAATAGCTTCTCCTTTCTAATAAGCATATTATTTAGCGTAAGACAAATACCAAAGGTTTGCAAATGATAATGTCTGTATCTTGGTGTCTAAATATGTCTGTATTTATATTTTGGCCTAGATTTAGAGTTCGGCGGTAGCCGTCAAAACCAGCGTTAGAGGCTCCTAACGCTGGTTTTGGCCGCCCGCTGGTATTTGGAGGTCAGTGATTAAAGGGTCTAACGCTCACTTTTCAGCCGCGACTTTTCCATACCGCAGATCCCCCTACGCCATTTGCGTAGCCTATCTTTTCAATGGGATCTTTCTAACGCCGGTATTTAGAGTAGTTTCTGCAGTGAGCGTTAGAGCTCTAACGACAAGATTCCAGCCGCCTGAAAATAGCAGGAGTTAAGAGCTTTCTGGCTAACGCCGGTTTATAAAGCTCTTAACTACTGTACCCTAAAGTACACTAACACCTATAAACTACCTATGTACCCCTAAACCGAGGTCCCCCCCACATCGCCGCCACTCGATTAAAAATTTTAACCCCTAATCTTCCGACCGCCACCTACGTTATACTTATGTACCCCTAATCTGCTGCCCCTAACACCGCCGACCCCTATATTATATTTATTATCCCCTAATCTGCCCCCCTCAACGTCGCCGACCACCTGCCTACACTTATTAACCCCTAATCTGCCGAGCGGACCGCACCGCTACTATAATAAAGTTATTAACCCCTAACCCGCCTCACTAACCCTATCATAAATAGTATTAACCCCTAATCTGCCCTCCCTAACATCGCCGACACCTACCTTCAATTATTAACCCCCTAATCTTCCGATCGGAGCTCACCGCTATTCTAATAAATGTATTAACCCCTAAAGCTAAGTCTAACCCTAACACTAACACCCCCCTAACTTAAATATAATTGTAATCTAACGAAATAAATTAACTCTTATTAAATAAATTAATCCTATTTAAAGCTAAATACTTACCTGTAAAATAAATCCTAATATAGCTACAATATAAATTATAATTATATTATAGCTATTTTAGGATTAATATTTATTTTACAGGCAACTTGGTATTTATTTTAACTAGGTACAATAGCTATTAAATAGTTAAGAACTATTTAATAGTTACCTAGTTAAAATAATAACAAATTTACCTGTAAAATAAATCCTAACCTAAGATATAATTAAACCTAACACTACCCTATCAATAAAATAATTAAATAAACTACCTACAATTACCTACAATTAACCTAACACTACACTATCAATAAATTAAATAAACACAATTGCTACAAATAAATACAATTAAATAAACTAGCTAAAGTACAAAAAATAAAAAAGAACTAAGTTACAGAAAATAAAAAAATATTTACAAACATAAGAAAAATATTACAACAATTTTAAACTAATTACACCTACTCTAAGCCCCCTAATAAAATAACAAAGCCCCCCCAAAATAATAAATTCCCTACCCTATTCTAAATTAAAAAAGTTACAAGCTCTTTTACCTTACCAGCCCTGAACAGGGCCCTTTGCGGGGCATGCCCCAAGAATTTCAGCTCTTTTGCCTGTAAAATCCAAGATGGCGTCCCTCGAATTCCGATTGGCTGATAGGATTCTATCAGCCAATCGGAATTAAGGTAGGAATTTTCTGATTGGCTGATGGAATCAGCCAATCAGAATCTAGTTCAATCCGATTGGCCGATCCAATCAGCCAATCAGATTGAGCTCGCATTCTATTGGCTGATCGGAACAGCCAATAGAATGCGAGCTCAATCTGATTGGCTGATTGGATCAGCCAATCGGATTGAACTTGATTCTGATTGGCTGATTCCATCAGCCAATCAGAAAATTCCTACCTTAATTCCGATTGGCTGATAGAATCCTATCAGCCAATCGGAATTCGAGGGACGCCATCTTGGATGACGTCCCTTAAAGGAACCGTCATTCGTCGGGAGACATCGGAAGAAGAGGATGGATCCGCGTCGCCTGCTTCAAGATGGACCCGCTCCGCACCGGATGGAAGAAGATAGAAGATGCCGCTTGGAGAAGATGTTTGCCGGTCCGGATGTCCTCTTCTTGCCGGATAGGTGGAAGACTTTGGACCCTCTTCTGGACTTCTTCAGTGGATGTCTAGCCCCCGCTTGGGTTGGATGAAGATATCGGAGCCAGGACGGATCGGTGAACCTGGTATGGTGAAGACAAGGTAGGAAGATCTTCAGGGGCTTAGTGTTAGGTTTATTTAAGGGGGGTTTGGGTTAGATTAGGGGTATGTAGGTGGTGGGTTGTAATGTTGGGGGGGGGGGGTATTGTATGTTTTTTTTACAGGCAAAAGAGCTGATTTTCTTGGGGCATGCCCCGCAAAGGGCCCTGTTCAGGGCTGGTAAGGTAAAAGAGCTTGTAACTTTTTTAATTTAGAATAGGGTAGGGAATTTATTATTTTGGGGGGCTTTGTTATTTTATTAGGGGGCTTAGAGTAGGTGTAATTAGTTTAAAATTGTTGTAATATTTTTCTTATGTTTGTAAATATTTTTTTATTTTCTGTAACTTAGTTCTTTTTTATTTTTTGTACTTTAGCTAGTTTATTTAATTGTATTTATTTGTAGGAATTGTGTTTAATTAATTTATTGATAGTGTAGTGTTAGGTTAATTGTAGGTAATTGTAGGTAGTTTATTTAATTAATTTATTGATAGGGTAGTGTAAGGTTTAATTATATCTTAGGTTAGGATTTATTTTACAGGTAATTTTGTAATTATTTTAACTAGGTAGCTATTAAATAGTTCTTAACTATTTAATAGCTATTGTACCTAGTTAAAATAAATACCAAGTTGCCTGTAAAATAAATATTAATCCTAAAATAGCTATAATATAATTATAATTTATATTGTAGCTATATTAGGATTTATTTTACAGGTAAGTATTTAGCTTTAAATAGGATTAATTTATTTAATAAGAGTTAATTTATTTCGTTAGATTAAAATTATATTTAAGTTAGGGGGGGTGTTAGTGTTAGGGTTAGACTTAGCTTTAGGGGTTAATACATTTATTAGAATAGCGGTGAGCTCCGGTCGTCAGATTAGGGGTTAATAATTGAAGGTAGGTGTCGGCGATGTTAGGGAGGGCAGATTAGGGGTTAATACTATTTATGATAGGGTTAGTGAGACGGATTAGGGGTTAATAACTTTATTATAGTAGCGCTCAGGTCCGCTCGGCAGATTAGGGGTTAATAAGTGTAGGCAGGTGTCGGCGACGTTGTGGGGGGCAGATTAGGGGTTAATAAATATAACATAGGGGTCGGCGATGTTAGGGCAGCAGATTAGGGGTACATAGGGATAACGTAGGTTGCGGCGGTTTACGGAGCAGAAGATTAGGGGTTAAAACTGTAATGCAGGGGTCAGCGATAGCGGGGGCGGCAGATTAGGGGTTAATAAGTGTAAGGTTAGGGGTGTTTAGACTCGGGGTACATGTTAGGGTGTTAGGTGCAGACGTAGGAAGTGTTTCCCCATAGGAAACAATGGGGCTGCGTTAGGAGCTGAACGCTGCTTTTTTGCAGGTGTTAGGTTTTTTTTCAGCTCAAACAGCCCCATTGTTTCCTATGGGAGAATCGTGCACGAGCACGTTTTTGAGGCCGGCCGCGTCCGTAAGCAACTCTGGTATCGAGAGTTGCATTTGCGGTAAAAATGCCCTACGCTCCTTTTTTGGAGCCTAACGCAGCATTTGTTTTAACTCTCGATACCAGAGTTAAATTTATGGTGCGGCCAGAAAAAAGCCCGCGGAGCGTTAACAGCCCTTTTACCGCCGAACTCTAAATCTAGGCCTTATATTCTTTAAATAATATTGGCAATTTTCTTCAGTGTTCAAAGAAATATTTAGATTATTCTTAACATTGTTTTGTTAAAGGAACAGTTTTTAAGTCTGCATTTCATTTATTTACTGCATTATAACTCTTGCCTCTTTGCACACATATTTTTTGTAAATTTAACCCCTTAAAGGCTGCAGTGTAACTGTCTGTCTGTAGCAGTCACCCTACGGCATACACATTTTTTCTGAAGCTTGTTATCAGACAGCAGGCGCACATTCCTGATCCTTCTTTGAGAGAATGAAGCTAGGTTGCTTAAATTCAATATCATGAATGGGTCCAATAACAAGCTTTGGAAACAAATCAGTATATTCCGTGGGGTAACAACTGAAAGCAGTTATACTGCAACCTCATTATGCTTTTTAAAAAAACACGTGTGCAAAGAAAAGGGGGTTAAAAGGATATTCTGTTGTGAGTAAATGTAATGTTTACTGTCCCTTAAAGCTATACATTGCATTTCTTTTGTTTCACAGGTAACCCATACAGACATGAGATTATAAATACTTCTAATGACTCAGAGAAGGAAGCTCTGATCTGGTCGGGTCAGCATGGGTACTTTCATGTAAGTGTCATCATCTTTGCATTTGTGTTTATGTATTTTACATCCATACTATATATAAGATGCTAAACCATTCAGTGATGGGTGTAGAAAGGTATTGAAGAATTAAAATTGACTTGTTATACTTTAGTTCAAGTTTGGAAAATACTGCATAGATATGATTAAAGAGACACAAACTGAGAGGCTAAACTAGCAATTTAGTAGAAGATCTAACTGTAAAATAACTGCTGGGTTTTGTTATTAAAATTATTTATATAAACAGCGGTACAAGTATTTAATGCTCTTATAATTTAACAACACTAAGGGCCAGAACACAAGTGGAGCGCTAAATAGCGTTTTGATGAAAGCAATATTTGCACTCCACTGCGTAATACCAGCACTGGTATTACAAGTTTTCAGCAATTTGAAGACCACCTCACATTTGCATCGCTGGGAAGCATTGGGCTCACAAAAGCTCACTTCCATAGGCTCCTATGGGAGCCTCGCTCTGATGCCGCCAGAGAAGCCATCAGAACTTCAGCGCAGTGAAGGGTGTAAGTCGTGTAGCGATGGCAGCAAATATAAATATATATGTATATGCTGATATACATATATATATATATATATTTATGTGTTAATATGAGTAAATATATGTATATAGGCATATACATAGATATATTTTTGGGAACACACATTTCCCATTGACCGCAATGTAAAGACACTTTTCAGTGGGGAGTTTTTATTACACCCCACTCCCACCAACTTTAACCCCCAAATACTGCCTAGTGCAGTAAATTTATTAAAAAATAAAGATGCTGTCATCTTTATTTTTTATTAAACTACACTAGACAGTATTTTGGGGCCATTTGGGGCATATTTATAAAATTAATCAGAGATGGGATTTCTGGTTAATTTTATAAGCGCTAATTGCTACCACAAGATCGCGGGTAGCAATAAACAGTCACTTGTAATTTGCCGCTTGCGGGAGCGCAATAATTTAGCGCTCCACTTGTAATGTAGCCCTTCGTTTCCAAATCTGACATTGCAAGAATAGGATACCCATCCCAGTACAACATAGCAGTACTCATCTTTACTTCACAACATTAGGAGTTTTTTACTAGTGGTAAAATGTGGGAGGTGCTTAGTAAATAGCAAGAAACTCTAGAGTATTTTTTTAACATTGCTTTACTGTAGTGAGTACATATTGTCAAGTGATTGCATGATGACTTTGCAACATGTGATGATTGTGACAATTTAAATCTCCATTTTTACAGATTGTTTAAAGTTTACATTTATAATCTTAGCACCAAGAGGCCTATAACTTTATACAACCACATTTTATATTTGAGTTAATTGGTTCGGTATAAATTAGATATGTGCGATTCGGTTCGGTTTGATTCGGAAATTCGGAAAATTCGGCAAATTTGGAGATTCGGATCGAACCGAATTTCCGAATTAAAATTCTGCCAAATTTTCCGAATCGAACCGAATTAGTTCGAATCGATTCATAAATTTGGGATGGCCATTGGATTACACTAGTATTGCACAGTATGTTAGGTTAACACCTAATATACAGTATAATACTAGTCTAATCCCACCTAACACTTACCGAAATGCCGAATTTCCGAACCGAATCGAGCCGAATTGAACCGAATCCAGCCGAATTTCTTCGAATCCGAAACGAATCGATTCAGAATTTTCCGAATTCGAATCGATCCGAACCGAACTTCGAAAAATTCCGAATCGATCCGAACCGAATTTTTCCGCCATGCACATGTCTAGTATAAATTACAATAAACGTTTGCTGCTTTATATTCTCTCTCACAATACCTACATAGGAGTAAGAATATGACTAAAGGGGAGTATGAGAAGAGAAAAGGCAGAAAAGTGTAATCAGAGGTTGGAAAGAAGAGAAAGTGGGGGAGCATTGGAAATCCAATGGAAAAAAGATAAGGAAGAGGCTGATGAGGTGCAGTGTAACTTAGGACACATAACTGGAGTCATAGTAAGGCAAATGAAGACCTAGCTCCTGCTATATATATTTATATAAACTGTATATATGGACCCACACACTTGCCCACCACCACAGCTCAGGAAGGACAAGAACTCACTACATTGGAGACAGGGAGATCCCCACTTAAGCTGAACATGTCCCTATTTACTCTGGTTGAGGTGTTTCTGGGACCAGTAGGAAAATGAAAGAGGGCTACAACAGGGTTTTCATACTAAGTTAATACACTCAAACATATTAATATGCTTCTTCATTATCCCCATTATCACATACTACACATTTGTATCCTGTATTTTAACTAAAAAGCAGTAGTTGGATCATTAAAACCCTGGTTATGTTTGTTAAAGGTACTATAAGACTGATGTTACGCATATTCATGGTATACATTACCAATTAAAGGGACAGCATACTATTATTGTTTAAAAAGATTGATAATCCCTTTATTACCCATTCCCCAGTTTTGCATAACCATCACTGTTATATTAATATACTTTTTACCTCTAAAAAAAAAAGTGTCACAAAACACATCAAAAATACATTTAAAAGAGCAGTTACACTCATAATAAATGTTGCACAAAAAAGTTAAAAGGGCTCAAAGATACGAGGTCTCAGGCAGGCATAGGGCTTTAACATAGAGATACAAACATATACATGTATAAATATGTATATGTATGTGTGTGTGTGTATATATATATATATATATATATATAAAGGTAGCCCTCAGTTTATGCCGGGGTTAGGTTCCGGAAGGAATGCTTGTAATTTGAAACAGTTGTAAATTGAAACCCAGTTTATAATGTAAGTCAATGGGAAGTAAGGGAGTTAGGTTCCAGGTCCCTCTCAAAAGTGTCATAAGTAACACCTAATACATTATTTTTAAAGCTTTGAAATGAAGACTTTAAAAGCTAAACAGCATTATAAACCTAATTAACCCCTTAATGACCGGACCATTTTTCAATTTTCTTACCCTTAATGACAATGGCTATTTTTACATTTCTGCAGTGTTTGTGTTTAGCTGTAATTTTCCTCTTACTCATTTACTGTACCCACACATATTATATACCGTTTTTCTCGCCATTAAATGGACTTTCTAAAGATACCATTATTTTCATCATATCTTATAATTTACTAAAAAAAAATGCAAAATATGAGGAAAAAATGGAAAAAAAAACACACTTTTTCTAACTTTGACCACCAAAATCTGTAACACATCTACAACCACCAAAAAACACCCATTGTAAATAGTTTCTAAATTTTGTCCTGAGTTTAGAAATACCCAATGTTTACATGTTCTTTTTTTTTTTTGCAAGTTATAGGGCAAAAAATACAAGTAGCACTTTGCTATTTCCAAACCACTTTTTTTTAAAAAAATTAGCGCTAGTTACATTGGAACATTGATATCTTTCAGGAATCCCTGAATATCCCTTGACAAGTGTATATTTTTATTTAGAAGACATTCCAAAGTATTGATCTAGGCCCATTTTGGTATATTTCATGCCACCATTTCACCTCCAAATACGATCAAATAAAAAAAAACTGTTACATTTTTCACAATTTTAGGTTTCTCACTGAAATTATTTACAAACAGCTTGTGCAATTATGGCATAAATGGTTGTAAATGCTTCTCTGGGATCCCCTTTGTTCAGAAATAGCAGACATATATGGCTTTGGCGTTGCTTTTTGGTAATAATAAGGCCGTTAAATGCTGCTGCGCACCACACTTGTAATATGCCCAGCAGTTAAGGGGTTAATTAGGTAGCTTGTAGGGTTAATTTTTATCTTTAGTGTAGAGATCAGCCTCCCACCTGACACATCCCACCCCCTGATCCCCCCCTGACCTCCCTCAAACAGCACTCTTCCCTCCCCCACCTCACAATTGTCACCGCCATCTTAAGTACTGGCAGAAAGTCTGCCAGTACTGAAATAAAAATCATTTATTATTTTTTGTTATTTTTTTTTTTAAACTGTCTGCAGTCTGCATCCCCCCTTACCCCACAACCTCCCTGATCCCCCCATACATCTCTCTAACCCTCCCCCTCTACCTATTTGCCGCCATCTTGGGTACTGGCAGACAGCTGCCAGTACCCAATTTGCCCCCAAAAATAGTTTTTTTTTAACTTTTTTTAGATTAAAAATTCGTTTTCTGTAGTGTAGCTGGCCCCCCTTAATTATCTACATCCCTCCCCCTCCCAGATCCCTTACTAAACAAAGAAGATCCCCATGCATCTTTATTGATCTGATTTTTTTTCTCGGGCATATTTTGCGTGCGCGCGCACGTGCGCGCAGCCGCCCCCCATCCCCCCCGGCCGCAACCAGCGATATTGGCTTAAACGGAGCTGTGAGTTACAGAGATATGGAGCATATGCTTAACGCTCCTCAAAGAAGCTGCTCCCACCCACCAACAAATGTCTGATCGCCATAGTCCGATGCAGAGAGGGCCACAGAGTGGCCCTTTCTGCATCGGTGGGCAAAATAAGGGATTGCAGTGATGCCTCAATATTGAGGCATCACTACAATCCCTTGTAAGAAGCTGGAAGCGATCATGATCGCTTCCAGCACTGCTAACAACAGAGGACGTACCAGGTACGTCAATTGTCATTAAGGGAATGTTTTTCTATGACGTACCTGGTAAGTCCCCTGTCATTAAGGGGTTAAATAATAACACAACACAGAATATATAATTAAACTAAGTTAAATGAACAAAAACATTTGCTAAAACAGCGTTATAAACCTAATAAAAAAAAATCACACAACACAGACTTTATTTTTTTGCAAACAGTCCTTTCTATGCATTCCAATCTGGACTGATTTATAGACAGGAAGATCTTGTTCCTTTGAAAGCTGCTCGATAGCTCAAGTCTAGCTAGCTGAATTTCAGCCTGCTTGTGTCCTTGGCTTGCATATCTTTGCTGCAACACAAGCGGACAGCTCCACCTACTGGCTATTTAAATCAATGCACTGCTTCTCAGTGCTTTTCAATAGCAGTCACATGACTGAAAAAATGGTTCTTATTCTGAAACGGCGCAAATTGAACCGTTGTAAACCGATGGCCACCTGTATATATATATATATATATATATGTGTGTGTGTGTGTGTGTGTATGTGTACATATGTATTTATATGTGGATATATATGTATTTACAGACATATGTACACATAAAAACACATAAATACATATGTATACATATATAGACATATATATATATATATATATGTGTGTGCATTGGAGCCCTTTACGGTCAAGTAGATGAAAACATGAAAAAGCTTTTATATGCAATATTCATATTTAATAAAGTGTTAAACTGTGTATTTACTGTAAATATGTCACATTCCAATGTTCTTCACATAGGGGAATATGTTCTATGTATTTATAAATAAATATATATATATATATTTGTATATATCTATACCTATAATTAATCCTCTATCTACAGTATATAGGTATATATTGTAGCAAAATACCATCAGATATATGCAGAAATATGAATTTATGAATAAATAGAACATAGTCTTCTATGTGAAGAACATTGGGATGTGAAATATTCATATTTTTATGTCGGGCTAGCGCACTTAAGAATATGCAATCAGATTTGCGCACGAGTAGGGTGTTAGGTTCTACTTTTTTTCTCTCCATTGACTTCTATCAGGAATACGTTAACGCAAACGTGATATCTTAACTTTGGCTTTTTGTGTGCATCGGGTTAGTGCACGAGTGAAAACTTTTTACTTTCAACTTCTAATACGAGCGCTACCCGACGTGCGTAAAAAACATACTTCTAGCGGAGTTAGCCCACAAGCAGGAGCATTAAATATCTCTCCACTTATTTCTGTCCCTTAATTTGTGTAAAAATCATCTAATCATATTTCAGTATTTTGCCATTTTAGCTTCAGAGATTGTCCTGACTTTGCACTTCAGCAACCCCCAACTAATGAACCAGAAAGGCACATTCTGAGAGCAAACATGTTAGTCAAAATGGTGATCAGGAATAAAGAAACAGTGTGATTTAATTGACTTCATGTTAAGGTTGAGTGTGTATTTGGGAACCGGTGCAGATCCATGTAACCTAGAAAAAAAACAATGAATTATATCTTTATTATGAGCCATACAGATCTGAAAAGGTCACTGATTGTCATGTAAGCTTTGCCATTAACTTAAACGGACAGTCTACTGCAGAATTTTTATAGATAATCCCTTTATTACCTATTCCCCAGTTTTGCATAACCAACACTGTTTTATTAATTCACTATTCTATCTAAGCCTCTGCAGACTGCCCTCTTATCTCAGTTCTTTGACAGACATGAATTTTAGCCAATCAGTGCAGTGCTGCCTCTTAAATAACACAATGTTATCTATATGGCTACATGAACTAGCACTGTCATTAAGAGGCGGTTTTTAACAGTTTAGAAATCAGTTTGAGCCTACCTAGGTTTAGCTTTCAGCACAGAATACCAATAAAACAAAGTAAATTTGATGATAAAAGTAATTTGGAAAGTTGTTTAAAAATGCACGCCCTATCTGAATCATGACAATTTATTTTTTACTAGACTGTCCCTTTAACAGTGCAGAATAATGGCTGGCATTCACAAGGAATGGATAAAGCAAAGATTTCTATCAGCAAATAAGATCTAAATGACAGACTTTATAGTGGGTCAAGCTAACCCTGTGCATATCCCTGGCATTTCTGTAATCATTTACCATATGTTCAATACCACTTCTGATGTAAGGCTGAAGCAAGTATCTGCTACATTTTCTGTAAAGTGCATTATACAGATTGCAAATATCAAAATTATATAAGCCACGTAGGTATCTGAAATTTTTTATGGCATAGGCAGAGAGTGGGGTATAAAAAAATCTTGATTTGTACTGTATTTTTATTCAAATATAAGCAATTGTAACTGTTCGTCATGAATTAGCACATTTTAGACAAGCTGTGCAGAAGTGCACGTAAAACACATACCAAGTATTTCTGAAGAGGCAGTGAAACCTGTTTCAGCTTGTTAATCCAGAATAGTACATTCTTTTAAGGTCACTTTTTTTCCCTTTAAATATAGTTGCCATAGAAATGTATGAATTTTTAATTTAATGGAGTACAACAATATTTTATTTTTGTAATAAAAAGTGTTAAATTATGTATAGTAAAAAAAAAAAACTTCTATTATTCATTATTTATTTTGACCCTTTTTCCTTTAATTTAACTGAAAATTGTGGGCTTTCCAAAGCGCAGACTCCAGACTTCACAATCCTAATATTGCTTTATTCGACACAGCCATTGATTTGCTCACTCTACTAACACATATCTCATTACTTGCCTCAGCAATAGAGATAAGATAACATAGGTTTCAATATGGTGGTGAGACTAAAACTGTATTTCTTCAATATTTAACTAATATAAATAAAAATAGAAATAGAAAATTCACCTGGATATTATTATCAAGCTAATCGTAGCTTTGGATACATCAGTATGTATAGCATGCATTTAGGGCTAGATTACAAGTGGAGGAGCGCTAGCATTAGATTCAATCTCTTGTTATTTTTCTAAAAGTCCCCCAAATGCCCTTAAAATAGAGGGCATTATAGTTTTTAATTCAAAGTATAGTAGCATTTTGGGGGGCGAAGTCAACCGCCATTCTGAGCAGTCGCAACAGTATAGAGCTCTGCTAGACGAGTGTGTTAATTTATATGCCCGGAGGCAATTCCCTCACCAAAAGCAGGCATATTGGTGACTGGCTACTACAGCTCTGTTGGGAAAGTGACCCGATCTGCCTATTTGGCGATTTGACCTGCAACTTCCGAAGTTCAGCCCGGACAATACCACAAGCCCACGCGGTCACAGAACTTGTGAGTAGCGAGTGTAACTGCCGAGACCAGTTCCCCCCTGAGGATCGGTGCTCCGCTCCGGAGGCTAATCCGATCAAGGAGTCGGCTGGTTGAAAAGCATAGGGCTTGGACTTTTGTTAGCTCTGGGTGGCCCATTGACCTTTTCCACCATTATCCCCTCTTGGGGGCGAGCAAATTCACTGAAGCAGGGAAGAGTCCTGCACTGTCGCGGACTACAACTATATCTTAGAAGGACACCACTTCAGTTGGGAGACCAATATATTGCAGCTTGAAGAAAAGTACAGGACAACACCAGCTGTGGTTAGGCCACAAACAGTAAGTGATCAGTGGGACAAAGTGGGATCAAATCTAGGAGAACATTGCCCCAGCAGCCCCCATAGACAACATAGACACCCCCTGAGGTATGGTCTAACGAACATCATTAGAGGGCACCACTTTAAGAGCTGTGGGACTATAGGTTTTGGCGCAAATGGCCGCCATAAAAATTAATTAAAGTGTTTGTTTTTATCACGAGCAGCACTGAGTGTAATGGCGCGGTCAGGCCGGGCTGTGACTATACAGCTGGCCCGATGTGCTGTGTGATAAAAACAGACCTGCTCAGAAGAGCACAGAGAGCGGGTCTGAAAAACAGTCATTTTTTAAAAAAAAAACAAAGGGAATATTAGGTTTTATAAAGATAAGGCTAATATAATGTTATATAATTCTGCACTATGTGCAGAATTATATAACATTATTTTTGAGGTTTACTGTCCCTTTAAGGTGCGCAACAAGGTGAGCTGATACACTGAAGGGCTCCCTATGACTCAGCGGCGCAATAAACCAGAAGGAGAGGTGAGCTTTCATTCTTGTGAGACCATTGCAGTTACTAATTCATACTACAACTGCAAGAAACCGGGTCTTTGGCTACAGGAAAGTCATTCTGTTTAGTGGTCACTGGCATGTACAGTGGGTAGCTGGAGGGCCTTGGTGCGGAGGGCTCCTGGAACTATCTAAATCCACTACATGCCTTGTTCAGACAAACTAACCCTCAGAAACCTCCTAGAGCTGGGACAAGCTGAGATTCACTCACTCTCTCCATTTCCCGCTGTCTCCAGTGTCAGTGGGTCATATACCCTTAACCTTTTCCTGGCTTGGTCTAGTGAAGGCATTTGTCCCTGAGGGTAGAGTGACTCAGCCGGTCAATATCATCTCACAGGGTGTCTACTGGTGGAATACAGGAAAGCCTCTATCACCCTCCACTTTACAAAGTAACTTTTGTACCCTATATGAAGATGAGTCCTATTGAATAAGTGTGACCTAGGGGGTCAAAGGGGAGAATGTTGTATAAAAGTGCAGGGGTGAATTCAGATCCACAACTTTTATCTTGGGGCACTGTGAAATGTTGTGTTCAGACTCCTAATTACAATGGCACATTCTAATAGAAAGAAACAGAGGCAAATGGATTGTCCCAAGAGAACAGTAGATGACCATTTCCACAGTAAAGCTCTACTGGACAGGGATTGCTCGGACGAAGAGTCAAGAGACTCACTGCTTAGCTTCAAAGATCATATAGAAAACGGCACTCCTAGGTCATCGAGACATGCTGCTAGTGATAATTCCGTGATGGAATCCATCAAAGCCCTCTGCTCTAAAATGGACTCTCATTATGCTTCACTAAAAAGTGAAATCAAAAGTTCTGTATCCGAGTTAAAAAGAGACATAAATGCTCTTGGTGAAAGGACATAGTTAATTGAAAGGAGACAAGAAGACTTATCTGTGGATCATGCCAATTTGTTACCTTATTCACAAAACTTATCTGAGCAGATCTGGAGTCAAAGTTGGCGCATCTGGAAGACAGATCCTGCTGCAACAATGTCAGAGTGTGGGGGATTCCAGAAGAAATTATAACAATTGAGCTTCCTTCCTTCTTATCAGGTCTATTCAAGGCACTTTTAATAACTTTTCAAGAGTCAGAATCTTTAATAGATAGAGCGCATAGAGCACTCAGACCAAAAAGTGCCTCTTCTGATCAACCGAGAGATATGATTATTCAACTACATTACTTCACCTTCAAAGAAAAGCTCATTAGAGCAGCATTTAGTAACAAAACCATCCCTGACGCATATAAAGATGTGCATCTTTACCAGGACTTATCGGTTCATACACTCTCCAGAAGAAGTTCATTTATGCCAATTACTACATCCTTACGAAAAGCAGGGATTACATATTGATGGGGATTCCCCAACAAGTCATATGTTGTCTCGGATCTGGAACAAGGAGTTAACTTTCTGAAGTCACTGAATCTTAACACGCTCCCTCCTACACAGACACCGTCTACAGATACCACAAAAGGCCTACGAGTGGCAGCTCCAGTGTAGGATCCTCTACCTAAAAGAGGGTATCCATCATAATCTTTTAAAAGAAAGGACCTGATTACTGAAAGTACTTAGCCTAATGTGGGCAAGTTGAAGACTGCATACAGCATCCTGGGTCAGGTAGCATTATTTTGAACTTTAACTGCTCATGTGCTTTATTATGTCTGTTAGGTTGATTTACCAGAAAGCTGGGGCTACTGCTCCAATGGTTAGACCTGGACTAGAAAGTTTTGTTTATATATTCTTTAGGACGCCTTTATTGTTATGGGACTTTGATCTTAGACTGTGCTGAGATGTGATTGAAATCATCCTGTAAAACCCAGATTTTAAAGCTTTACCACATCAGAAGACTAACCAATAATAGCTGAGGTGGCATTCCTGCCTGTAAAATTGTTAGGTTTATGCTGTTTTCTTAACCTGTTTTGCTCCCCGACTCGCTGAGTACTTCTAGTGAGTAGAGCAAGAGTCTTAGCCACAGATCTAGGTCCCCTACTAATGTACTTAACATTAAATATAAAAAAAAAACACTAGGATTGAATAAAAGCGTATGTGTATGGAACATATTAGATCATATAATGTATATTTCTCTAATACATGTTGTTTTTTTCCGCACCTGTAGCCTAGTTTGTGTTGAGCTTTTTATGTATCTATCTCAGAATAATATAACTGTATTCAGCTAAGCCTTTAGGGCTCTATCTCTAAGGCAGTGTATTAGAGTTTAATTAGGATGTTTAGTACACAAATAGCAATGCAAGATTTGTATTACATTATCAACCTTTTTTTTTTTTTAATAATTAGAAATACTCGAAGATTAGAATTATGGGCTTGCACCCTTTGCATGGACCATTACTCAATAAATCCAGCATTGTGTAATATAAAGAATATGGTTTGAACTAAAGTGTAGATTTATAGACTGTGAAAGCTGTATAATCTGTCTCAATGTTATATTAATGCTGCTTGTCCTTACCCATGGTTGTAGCCCAGCTGATGTTGGGCGGTATATCGGAAGCCCCCAAGTTAAACATTAAGGTTCTGGTTAATCAGTTGTGGATAGAAGTCACTATCTGTATCATATTGATATATACTCAAAGTTCTCTAGTGATGTTCCTCCCCGACCCCTATATACCCTATTTACAGTAAATTTAATGTATCGGCTGTTAGCAAACAGCTGCTCTCTGCCAACCACTTCAAACGTTAAAACAAGAAGTGTTTTCTGAACTCCGCCCCTCCCCCCTATTTTAACACCTAGCAACCTGTTTTATTGATAACTACTCTATGTTTACCAGAAAAGGTGTTTGTTACACACCCAGTCCTTTGATTGAGTTTTGTTAAGAGCGGCTTTGGTCCGCTATTGTCTAAATATACTCTTTGATGATATAACTGTATATTTCCACTTTGTTTAACTAAATTTAGACTTCAGAATTTGGTTTAATTTTAGCCTTGTAAGAGATAATCTACCCGTAGTAGTCCAGATCTTATAGGATCGCTATATAATCGTGTGTTCAGAGCCCCCAAACATAGAATTCTATCTGTTATGAATGTCTACTACAGGTCCGTTATATGTATTATCAAGAGAAGTTATATGCTATATAAAGAAAATATCTCTATATCTCTAGCGAAGGATAGAAGGCGCCAAATAGGGTGATAACGCTACAAACAAATATATTGGCAAAGTGATAAAGAATATTACTCACAAGCCGAGCGGCACTGAATTGTGCCTTCACAAGCGGACCGGGACCTCAGCGTCGCCCGGAAGACCAACCAAGGCAAAATCCGCTGAGGTCCCGGTCCGCTTGTGAAGGCACAATTCAGTGCCGCTCGGCTTGTGAGTAATATTTTTTATCACTTTGCCAATATATTTGTTTGTAGCATTATCACCCTATTTGGCACCTTCTATCCTTCGCTACAGATATCACTTACCCTGTCTATATCGGAAGAGCAGCCTGGTTTCTACGATTTTGGAAGCCGTCGACTACCATCTTTGTTTGCTCCCTGAGCGCACCTACATAGGAGGACGACACCCTGAACTTTTATCTCTATATCTCAACTATTGACAGAAATAATGTGTGACAAAGATATTATTCTGTATGGTAATTAAGGTTATTACCTTAAAAGGTGAAATGTAATCTTACGTATATTTCTGTTAATTTGGATTGTTTTGTCCTTTGGAGAGAAGCAGTTGAGTTATCTATATGTTCTAACTTAAATAAAAATAAGGTACGGAATAAGAACAACTATTATGAGGAAGTTTACAATGGTTTGTCCATCTGGTCATTAAGGCATGGTGATCCCTCATGAGGAAAATCCACTATGGAAATTGTTCTCATGATATGACAGTATTTCTTACATGTAATGTACTATCTTTTTAATTTACTATCGGCTAGATTACGAGTCTTGCGTTATGAGTAAAAAAGCAGCGTTAAGCCTCATAACGCTGCTTTTTTTTACTACCGCTGCTATCACGAGTCTTGCATATTTAGGGGCACCGCACACTTTTTTAGCCTTACCGCAAATCAACTTACGCAAATTGCATATAGTCTTTTTTTCTATGGGACTTCCATAGCGCCGGTATTACGAGCTTGTCCTGGGAGGCCAAAAAGTGAGCGGTACACCCTATCCCGTCAAGATTTGTACCGCATTTTAAAGTCAGTAGTTATGAGTTTTACACTACAACCCTGTAGCATAAAACTCATAACTAAAGTGCTAAACAGTACACTAACACCCATAAACTACCTATTAACCCCTAAACCGAGGCCCTCCCCCATTGCAAACACTAAAATAAAATCATTAACCCCTAATCTGCCGCTCCCAAATCGCTGCCACTATACTAAACATATTAACCCCTAAACCGCCGTACTCCCACCTCGCAAACACTAGTTCAATATTATTAACCCCTAATCTGCTGTCCCTAACATCGCTGCCACCTATTTATATTTATTAACCCCTAATCTGCCGCAGCCAACGTCGCCGCCACCACTATATTATATTTATTAACCCCTAAACCTAAGTCTAACCCTAACCCTAACACCCCCTAACTTAAATATAATTAAAATAAATATAAATAAAGCCTACAATTATTACCTAAATTATTCCTATTTAAAACTAAATACTTACCTATAAAATAAACCCTAAGCTAGCTACAATATAACTAATAGTTACATTGTAGCTATCTTAGGTTTTATTTTTATTTTACAGGCAAGTTTGTATTTATTTTAACTAGGTAGAATAGTTACTAAATAGTTATTAACTATTTACTAACTACCTAGCTAAAATAAATTCAAATTTACATGTAAAATAAAACCTAACCTAAGTTACACTAACACCTAACACTACACTACAATTAAATAAATTACCTAAATTAAATAACATTAACTAAATTAAACACTAAATTACAGAAAATAAAAAACAAATTACAAGATCTTTAAACTAATTACACCTAATCTAATAGCCCTATCAAAATAAAAAAGCCCCCCCAAAATAAAAAAAAAACCCTAGCCTAAACTAAACTACCAATAGCCCTTAAAAGGGCTTTTTGCGGGGCATTGCCCCAAAGAAATCAGCTCTCTTTCCTGAAAAAAAAATACAAACAACCCCCCCAACAGTAAAACCCACCACCCACACAACCCCCAAATAAAACCCTAACTAAAAAAACCTAAGCTCCACATTGCCCTGAAAAGGGCATTTGTATGGGCATTGCCCTTAAAAGGGCATTTAGCTCTATTGCGGCCCAAAGCCCTAACCTAAAAATAAAACCCACCCAATAAACCCTTAAAAAAACCTAACACTAACCCCCGAAGATCCACTTACAGTTTTGAAGAGCCGACATCCATCCTCAACGAAGCCGGGAGAAGTCCTCATCGAAGAGGCAAGAAGTCCTCAACGAAGCCGGGAGAAGTCTTCATCCAAGCCGGGAGAAGTGGTCCTCCAGACGGCATCTTCATCCATCCGGCGCGGAGAGGGTCCATCTCCATATATGTATATGCTAATATACATATATATTTATGTGTTTATAGGTGTATATACACATATTAACACATAAATACATATTTATATCAGCATATACATATATATTTAAAAATGCTGCCCATCTCTGCGCTACTTACCCCCCTTGGCATCAGAACGAGACTCCTATTGGAGCCTATGCAAGCGCTCTCTCATGAGCTCAATGCTTCCCAGCAATGCAAACGCAAGCTCGCGTTCGCATTGCTGTTAACTTTTAATACCAGCGCACATTAGCCTGCACTGGTATTACACAGTGGAGTGCAAATATTGCTTTCATGAAAGTGATATTTAGCGCACTTATTGTAATCTGGCCCTAAGTTTTTTATGTTCCCTTAAAAAAGGACATTTTAGTAGATGAAAATATATTCTAGTGTACCTTCCTTGCTTTCTTCCTCATAAACAGAGCAAGGTTTGCTTATGTACACATGCAGTCTGGGTGTAGAATCAAACAAGGATACAAAACAAGGACCATGAAAAGAGGCAACATGAACTATCCGGTGCAGATTTTGTTGCTAGTTATCTTCCGCCTCTCGTTGTCTTTCTATAAGGCTTGAGTTTGCTAGATATGTGCATAATCGAAAAATTTGTTTCGGTTCGGATCGATTCGGAGGTTTACGAATTTCGTTTCGGATCGATTCGAATTCGGAAAACTTCGAATGAATTCGTTTCGGATTCGTTTCGGATTCAAATTCGGCTGGATTCGGTTCGATTCGGAAATTCGGAATTTCGGTATGTGTGCTGTGTATTAGACTAGTATTATGTACTGTATATTAGGTGTAACCCATAGCAGAGTGATATAACCTAATATACTGTACAATACTAGTGTAATCCATGTCCATCCGAATTTACCGAATAAATCCGAACTAATTCGGATTTATTCGGTAAATTCAGCAGTATTTTAATTCGGAAATTCGGTTCGATCCGAATCTCCGAATTTTCCGAATTTCCGAATCGAACCGAACCGAATTACACATGTCTAGAGTTTGCTGTGTTCCTTAGGGATGCCTTGTAGACACTGGTGAACACATCTGATAAGCAGAAGCTGGGAAACAGACAGCATGTTTCTTACATGTATCCAATGGTTGTAGATTATGTGCATATAATAGGTGGGACACTAGGATTCACCATTCTTTCTTTTGTACTATACAAGTATTTGCTTTAAATTTGCATCATAAATGAATTAATGTCCCTTACAATTGCATGTCACCTGAAAAGAGTGTGAATCGGTAAGGTAGAATACTTACTAAATGCTGCTAAAATGGTGCATGCTTTAAAGAAACATTGTGTGCTGGCTGTGATCTAGATACCGTTTTACCTTTGTTAAACTATTACAGGTTTGCTGTTCTTCAGTTATCCAGTGAATATTTCCTTGTGGTCTTTTAAAGCATCTAAGTAAATTTGTATAACATCAGGGAGAATTAATTGCAATGTATCAAGTTGACACGTTGGTAAAGAATAGTGAAGATCTTGGTTGGACCTCACACTGAGTTTGGATCGATTGTTTCTTTTATGTAGGAAATGTGTGATGTCATCTATAGGATATTCTGGAAAATAAGTGCATTTAATTAGCAAGTCCTTGGTGATGGATTGTTTGAGCTAAGGTGCTAAGCAGGGGTCACATTTGAGTAAAGCAGGGATTATTTTGGTTATGATAGTTTTTGACCACACTAATACTAACCACCATTAGTAATAGTGCACATTTTTTAAGATTGTTTAATTAATCTTTATGTATAAGTGGTTAGCACATGGAATAGACTTTTCATAGAGGTGATGGGGGCAGATACATTTTGGGAATTCAAGAACTACTGGGATTTGTATAAAGCCACCCTGAGAATGAGTGCGTTAAGTTTACATTTCAGATGGACTAGTTGGGCCTTATCTGCCCTCTATGTGCCCATGCATAAATACTGCATTCATATGTTCTCTTTTTTTTTTAGTACCCCAAATTTCAAGAAAATGGTCAGATTTTCTATCCTATTCCTCCAAAAACAAGAGCTCCCAATACTCTGCACATGTCACTTGAAGAGATGCTCTCAGATAGGACAGTCAATTTGCTGAGAAATCTGGAGAAATCGCAGTGGATAACATCATATAATCACAGCTTTACAGGTACTTGATGTTTGCAAACTGTTACTTATGGGGTCTATTTTAAAATAGATTCATGCTTATTATTTCATCACAATTTTGTGTGGCTGTTGTGTTAGAATTTGTCTATATCTTATGTTGTGAATAAGCGCGGACCAAAAAACAACAAAAGAACCTCAAAAGAAATACCTACACCTAGATTACGAGTTTTGAGCGCTATAGGGAAATTAACGAACGCAACAAAAGTGGCGTTATTTAATCCCCTATAGTGCTGCCATTACAAGTTTTAAAAAACCTGGCTTGTGCGGGCGATATGGGGTTTTTAAGCTCCATACCACACCAAAAACAAGTGCTGTTCTGACATGCTCGTGCCCGCTTTCCCTATAGACATCAATGGGGCGAGTGGGTCAGAAAAAGTCTAACACCTGCGATCACGGAAATAAAAGCTCCGTAACACAGCCTCATTGATGTCTATAGGGAAAGAAAACTAATGTTTAAACCTAACACCCTAACATAAACCCCACATCTAAACACCCCTAATCTGCTGCCCCCGACATCGTTGATACCTGCCTAAATTATTAACCCCTAATGTGCCACTCCCGGTATCACCGCCACTATAATAAAGTTATTAACCCCTATTCCGCCGCACCCAAACATCGCCGCCACTATACTAAAGTTATTAACCCCTATTCCGCTGCACCCTAACATCGCTGCCACTATATTAAAGTTATTAACCGCTATTCCGCCGCTCCCCAACATCGTCACAACTAAATAAAGTTATTAACCCCTAAACCTCTGGCCTCCCACATCACTACCACTAAATAAACCTATTAACCCTTAAACCGCCAGCCCCCCACATCGCAATAACCTAACCTAAATTAAACTAACTCCTACACCTACCCCTAAACCTAACCCTAACTTTAACATAATTAAAATAGATCTAAAATAAATTTATAATTATTAACAAAATAATACCTATTTAAAACTAAATACATACTTACCTGTAAAATAAATAAATACATTTTTCAGCCAATAGGAATGCAAGGGACGCCATCTTGGATCGCGTACCTTGCATTGAAGATTCACTGTACGGCGCTGATGATGAAGAGGTTGCTCCGTGCCGGATGTCTTCAGGATGGACCCGCTCTGCGCCGCTGGAATCAAGATAAAAGATGCCGCCTTGATGCAGATTCAAGAGGCCGTCTGGATGAAGACTTCTCGCCGCTTGGATGAGGACTTCGCCGCCGGGATGAAGATTGAAGAGGCCGCCTGGATGAAGACTTCTCACCGCCTGGATGAGGACTTCTCCGCTGGGATGAAGGTCGTTCAAGCGGGACTTCAAAAACTATAAGTGGATCGTCGTGGGTTAGTGTTAGGTTTTTTTTAAGGTTTTTTTGGGTGGGTTTTATTTAGGGTTTTGGCATGTAAAAGAGCTTAATGCCCTTTTAAGGGCAATGCCCATCCAAATGCCCTTTTCAGGGCAATGGGTAACTTAGGTTTTTTTAGTTTTAGGTTTTTATTTTGGGGGGATGGTTGGGTGGTGGGTTTTACTGTTGGGGGATCTTTGTATTTTTTTTTACAGGTAAAAGAGCTGTTTAACTTAGGGCAATCCCCTACAAAAGGCCATTTTAAGGGTCATTGGTAGTTTAGTGTAGGCTAGGTTTTTTTTTATTTTGGGTGGGCTTTTTTATTTTGATAGGGCTATTAGATTAGGTGTAATTCTTTTTTATTTTTGATAATTTTGTTTGTTATTTTCCATATTTTTATTTTATTTTTATTTTTTTTTGAATCAAGGATTTTTATTGAGGCAAAACAAGAAAAAGAAAATACATGAACATAATGTACATTTTGCATTACAGTGATCATTTTTACATACATGACATTGTTTATCTATTGAATACTGAAACCTTCACAAATATGAGAATAAAAGGATCTTAATTCAAGTATGATGCATGTATCTCACTAATCAAACATAAAAAACATAGAAGATACTGTATGCATATACGAAATCAAATACACAAAATCAAGCATTACCTCATTTTTCCTTTTGTTACCTTATGTAAATACATAATATAATGATAGAATTTAAACATCCCAAGAAAATTATACTTCCTATAGAGTGGTATATTAAAGATAAAATAAGTGTATTTATTATTTGAAGATTGACAAATTATAAGGGGCCAAAACAAGTTGCTCCTATGAGATATACGTGAACAGGAGGCAAAGCGCCTCATTTTCTTTATAGACAGAAGACTAAGAGCAACTTATGACAAAGCGATATCTGTGGCGGGTTAATACCGCTTATTTGTTCACCTAAAATAAGAGTGAACAATAGCTATAAAGGCGGGGGGCGGAGCTATAAATTCTATTGGGGTTTACAAATTATCCAGGCAGTTATCTTTATAGTTGAACTTTATACATATGCTTAAATAGGCACCTGCTCGGAGACCCTGGACTTTTATGTGCAATATGGATCAGATTACATTCTAGAACAATTATTCTCACAGCAGGGTATCAGGATATATGAAATATGAGATATAAAATAAATAATATAACATATAGTAGAGAACAAGATATAGAGGGCTTCTAGAGGAGCTCCTCTCCTGGGGAGATGCCATCTACCGGCGACATGGGAAAAGGGAGTAGGGGTATGACCCGCAGGCAACCAGTACCGGCGGGAAAGGGAGGAGAGAAGACCCCTCTGTATTTTTTTTTTTGTATAATGCCAATTCCACTGGCCCGGCCGCAACCAGCAGAACAAGCCTAAATTAGCATACAAAACCCTTCTGGGTAAACATACATTATCCATATACACTGCAACATCTTCCCTATCTTGTAATATTAAAGATCCTCTGACAAGCTAAAGTGGTGGGAGATTAGAGTAATATGGCGCACATTGCCAATAATAATGTGCACTAGAATAATTAGGCCTATGAAGTGTACAAAAACAGCACTCAGCGAGTATTCAACCATACCTAACTGTTAAAATACCGAGGAATAACATGCGAGCACTAACCCAGCTCTACAATCTAGGCATACATAATTGTTAATGCATTACAATTTTTAAACTTTTAAAGGATTGCATATATACATGTGAAGGAAAAAGACAACACACACTTCACACATCATGTTGCTAGAATAGATACACCTGTGAGAGAAACTATACATTAAACAAATAGCATAACTAGAAAAATCAACCAGACAGTGTGGAGTTAAATTATGTTACATGTAAATAATAAATCATATCATATCCAGGGTCCAGTAGATAACATAACCTTATAGTGTGAGATATAGCATTCTCTGTTACAGCCAAGTGTGCTGTCTATTTAGAGATATATAAGAAAAGCACTTCTAAATATAAATGTGGGGACTGTAAACTATAGTGTAAATATGTTTCTATACATATCTATGATGTAATTGTATAGCAATTGCAATACTATAGTGTTAGGGCTATCTCAGGGTGTGCAAAGCTAGTTAGGTATTCTCTATACAATTCCATAATTGTGGGATGGAGTGCTGCTTCTGTTAGCTTCAGGCAGAAAAAATTGAAAGTTTAGGAGAAGCTTAGAATACTTTAGCAGATTTGTAAGCACATGGGTATTAGGGGTCAGTAATATGTAGGTACACATAATATGAGTATAATCTTGCACATACATTCACATTTAGGAACAAAGAGATACATGAAACTTATGAATAATGGTAGTAACTACATACATATTCAACCGAAAAACCATAATCAATCTGCCTAAACACCGGCTAAGATGTCAGGGATTCTGATCAGGAAAACCCCCCCAAAAAAAAAACAGTTGTGAAACATATAAGGCAGTATAGCAATAAGACACTGCAATGGTAGGGGTCTGACTGCAACATAGACATATACATAAGTCCCAGGGAGTCAGAGGGAAGACCCCTATGAGGGTAAAAGTGTCTTTCTAGCCAACTCCAATTTTATCGTTAGCTTTGGAATCTCGGCTATGCCCGAGAGCCAAACTGTCACTTATGCCAGAATTATGAGGAGGACATACCGCCATCATCGTTGCTGAGGGGGAAAAATCGCTAGGACCGGCAGGAGAAATATGTAGAGACGGCTCCCCTACTATCGTGCAAGCTAACCAGTATTTCCATATGTCAGCTAGTGGCGAAGAATGCTGAGGATTATTCTCTTCCTCCGTGAGCATGAGCCTGACATTCAGCTGAGGGGATAATACAGTGCAGCGAGTACCCGAGATGAGCTGGATCGGTATCAGATTCCCTGTAACTCTGTGCGATGTCAGGTATATGCAAGGAACCCAAAAGACATCGTTAGGTCGGATAACTGACGATGTCAAAGTTCTGGGTGATCTCAGGGGCTCCCCAGTGAATGAGGTCTCTGCAGCAAAAGATAGTTTCCAGGCTAGGTAATCTCTTCATAACAGCGGTGTGGAACTAGTTGGGGTCTGTATAGGAGTCTCCTCCCGGTGGTAGATTTTATCAGTCAGAATGGCCTCCTGAGACTGAGCTATAGGGCCCAAGTCATCATATATGCGCATAATATCAAAGCGCGATGCCTCCTTAGCCTTTATGTCGGCATGAGAAGTCAGTGGGTGACTGAGATCCGGGGTTCGCTCCGGGGTATCATAACCATGACTCACCATTAGCTTTCCAGCGAGGATCTCTGGGTCTTCCTGTATTATGAGTCCAGACAGAGTGTGTCCTCGGTTAGTACCCAGTTAGATTTCACTGCCTCATGTCTCAGCGACGGCGAGAGGGCTAATAATAAGGCTGCAAGGTCTTCCTTCATACTTTGAAAATGTCGCTCCAAACTTTGCTGACTTTGCTTTTCCCATCGATTAAGTGCTTCCATGTTGGCAAATCAATTTGGCTGCAACAGCTTGTATAGTCTCTCCACGTGGCGTTAGCTAGTATCTAGTATCAGCTCCAGAGTCACCAAATGTTATAGATTTAGTATCTAGAAGTTAAGAATAGGCAATAGAAGCTTGCTATTTTATCATAGTGAAGTTTAAATCTTTTGTGCATATTCTAAAACATTAAAGTATATCAAAGGGCCTGGAGCTGCATATAAACACGTCCAGTCTCCTCAACAGCCGGCTCCGCCCCATTTTTATTTTTTTTAATTAGATACTTTGTAATTTTTAGAGTAGTCTTAGGATTTTTTTAATGTGTAGTAGTTAATTTAGTTTATTTAATTGGTAGTTAGTTTAATTTTATTTTAATAATTATATTAGTTTAATTGTTAGTTTAAATTTTACAGGTAAGTTTAAATTTCATTTAAATTTATGGAATTTTACATTTTATATAACGTTAGGGGGGGCGTTAGGTTTAGGGGTTACTAGTTTAAATTAGTTTATTGTGATGTGGGAGGCTTTCAGTTTAGGGGTTAATAGTTTAATTTATTAAATTTCGTTGTGCGGGGCTTTCGGTTTAGGATTTAATAGGTTTATTATAGTGGCGGCGGTGTAGGGGTTAAAGGGACAGTTCACCCAAAAAAATTCTCCCCTTTAAGTTATTCCCAATGAGCCTTTTAACCTGCTAGAGTGTATTCAATTGGTTACAAGTAGCTCCTTTACTCCTATTTCAGTAAAGCCTGTGGTATCGCCACCTACACTGAACAAATTAATACTGGAGTACAGGCTATTGAATAGCCTAAGTATACACAGCCAGCAGAAGAGATTACACTCTCAGTGGGATGCAGGATAGTTAAGTAATAAAATGATAATTTTCCATTGTTCTCTCTATGTATTGAGCTTTGGTGTTCCAGCCAAATAAAAGATAAGGAAGCAAGTCTGTTTACACAAACTTAGAACATAATGAGATCTGATATCACCTTTAAGTTCAACCCATTGTAATAGGCTGTGGTTTCAAAGCACAAAATCAGCTACTTTATATACACAAATAAGCATGAAAATGGAATTTCTCAAATATTGCAGTGGGTATAACAAGTCATTTAAAATACATTAATGGAAAAACAATTTTACAGTGTACTGTCCCTTTAATAACTTTAGTATAGTGGGGGCTATGTGGGCGGACGGCAGATTAAGGGTTAATAATATTTAAATAGTGTTTGTGATGCGGGAGGGCGGTGGTTTAGGGGTTAATAGCTTTAGTATAGTGGTGACGATGTCGGGGAGCAGCGGAATAGGGGTTAATACATTTTCTTAGTGGCGGCGATTATTGGTTAATAAATTTATTTTAGTATTTGCGATGCAGGAGGGCCTCGGTTTAGGGGTTAAGAGGTCATTTATGGGTGTTAGTGTACTTTGTAGCAGTTTAGTTATGAGTTTTATGTTACAGATTTGTAGCGTAACACTCATAACTACTGACTTTAGGTGGTGGTACGGATCTTGTCGTTTTAGGCTGTAACGCTCGCTTGTTAGCCTCACCGCAAAACTCGTAATACCAGGGCTATGGGAGTCCCATGAAAAAAAGGCATTTTTAAGAGTGCGGTACTGACGTTGCGTTACAGGCTAAAAGGCTTGCGGTACAGCTATACCGACAAGATTTGTAATGGCTGTGGTGCTGTTTTAAGGCTAAAATTACCATATTTTCAGCGTTAAAAGACGAACGCACAATCTTGTAATCTAGCTGCTAGTTAATTAAAGTTATGCTACTGAAATAATAACCAACAATTCTACGTCATGTGCTTGTTTTGATTTCCAGACTTTCACATAAACAAAAGGAAAAAGAACAAAAAAAAGATATAATGGAAGCATAATTGTTATAAAAAAAATCTGTTAAAGGGACAGTAAAGTCACATTTACAGGGAGTGCAGAATTATTAGGCAAGTTGTATTTTTGAGGATTAATTTTATTATTGAACAACAACCATGTTCTCAATGAACCCAAAAAACTCATTAATATCAAAGCTGAATAGTTTTGGAAGTAGTTTTTAGTTTGTTTTTAGTTATAGCTATTTTAGGGGGATATCTGTGTGTGCAGGTGACTATTACTGTGCATAATTATTAGGCAACTTAACAAAAAACAAATATATACCCATTTCAATTATTTATTTTTACCAGTGAAACCAATATAACATCTCAACATTCACAAATATACATTTCTGACATTCAAAAACAAAACAAAAACAAATCAGTGACCAATATAGCCACCTTTCTTTGCAAGGACACTCAAAAGCCTGCCATCCATGGATTCTGTCAGTGTTTTGATCTGTTCACCATCAACATTGCGTGCAGCAGCAACCACAGCCTCCCAGACACTGTTCAGAGAGGTGTACTGTTTTCCCTCCTTGTAAATCTCACATTTGATGATGGACCACAGGTTCTCAATGGGGTTCAGATCAGGTGAACAAGGAGGCCATGTCATTAGATTTTCTTCTTTTATACCCTTTCTTGCCAGCCACGCTGTGGAGTACTTGGACGCGTGTGATGGAGCATTGTCCTGCATGAAAATCATGTTTTTTCTTGAAGGATGCAGACTTCTTCCTGTACCACTGCTTGAAGAAGGTGTCTTCCAGAAACTGGCAGTAGGACTGGGAGTTGAGCTTGACTCCATCCTCAACCCGAAAAGGCCCCACAAGCTCATCTTTGATGATTCCAGCCCAAACCAGTACTCCACCTCCACCTTGCTGGCGTCTGAGTCGGACTGGAGCTCTCTGCCCTTTAACAATCCAGCGACGGGCCCATCCATCTGGCCCATCAAGACTCACTCTCATTTCATCAGTCCATAAAACCTTAGAAAAATCAGTCTTGAGATATTTCTTGGCCCAGTCTTGACGTTTCAGCTTGTGTGTCTTGTTCAGTGGTGGTCGTCTCTCAGCCTTTCTTACCTTGGCCATGTCTCTGAGTATTGCACACCTTGTGCTTTTGGGCACTCCAGTGATGTTGCAGCTCTGAAATATGGCCAAACTGGTGGCAAGTGGCATCTTGGCAGCTGCACGCTTGACTTTTCTCAGTTCATGGGCAGTTATTTTGCGCCTTGGTTTTTCCACACGCTTCTTGCGACCCTGTTGACTATTTTGAATGAAACGCTTGATTGTTCGATGATCACGCTTCAGAAGCTTTGCAATTTTAAGAGTGCTGCATCCCTCTGAAAGATATCTCACTATTTTTGACTTTTCTGAGCCTGTCAAGTCCTTCTTTTGACCCATTTTGCCAAAGGAAAGGAAGTTGCCTAATAATTATGCACACCTGATATAGGGTGTTGATGTCATTAGACCACACCCCTTCTCATTACAGAGATGCACATCACCTAATATGCTTAATTGGTAGTAGGCTTTCGAGCCTATACAGCTTGGAGTAAGACAACATGCATAAAGAGGATGATGTTGTCAAAATACTCATTTGCCTAATAATTCTGCACTCCCTGTATGATTCAGACAGAGCATACACTTTTAAACAACCTTACAATTTACTTCTATTATTTATGTTGCTACCTTCTCTTTTTAGTCTCTGTTGAAGGGTTTATCTAGTTAAGTTCAGAAGCAGCAAAGTACCTGGGTGCTAGCTGCTGATTGGTGGCTGCATATATATGTCTATTGTCATTGGCTTACCCATGTGTTCAGTTAGCAACCAGTAGTGCATTGCTGCTCCTTCAACAAATGATACCAAGAGAATGAAGCAAATTTGATAATAGAAGTAAACTGGAAATTTTAAATTGGATTCTCTACCTAAATCATGAAATAAAAATTTGGGGATTAATGTCCCTTTAATTACAGGATGTTTGCATTTTAAATTATTTTATCTTAAATCATAGATGTATAACCAAAATCAAGATTTACAGGACATAATTAGTAAATATCCTTATATTTACTATGTTTATCATTTATGAAAGCAAGCACTATAGGAGAATGTTCTGATCATACGTAATATAATTTGTAATTCTTTATGCAAAATACACCAACATCTATTAACATTATGTTAAATATGAACCTTAAATGCTATCTAAAGCTGAGACATGTGATTCTCACTTGTAGCTTGATTTATTGCAATATGCCCAATCTATGATTTGCTTTACTGAATAATCAAGACTAGCCCACAACTCCACAGATATACAGTACATATTCCAATCTACGCATGAGGAAATATAAATGAAAGTGGCAATGGACAAAACTCCCTTTAAACATACAGTCAACTACTTTATTAAGGGAAACTCAATTAAACTTTCATAATTCAGATAGAGCACACAATTTTAAATAACTTTCCAATATACATTGTAAATTGTACAAGTTCAGACATGGGGGCCGATTTATCATGTGTCGGGGGGACATGCTCCGCTGTAGCGGATCATGTCCGCCGACATCAATAAATGCAGACAGCATACGCTGTCGGTATTAATCATTGCACAAGCATTTTGTGTGAAATGCTTGTGCAATGCCGCCACCTGCACATTCGCGGCAGGGGGTGTCAATCATCTGAGGTGGCGGATGAGTTAAGAAGCAGCGGTCTTACGACTGCTGATTCTTAACTTTTGTTTCTGACGAGCCTGAAGGCTCGCGCAGAAACTGCTGCATTCGCAGCATGATAAATTGGCCCCTTAGGCCCTAATATTCAAAACCTCTCCGCTCAGGTGAGATATTCTAAAATTATTCTCCAGCACTGGGGTACAAAGTTTCACATGGGAGAGACAAGGTAGCTGGATAACCCCTGGGGCTGATATAAAGGCTCAGTTTACATCAATGCCAAATTAAACCAAAATGTTTTCACTACAATTTAACTTGCTTTTTCCTATAATTTAGTATATATTCCTTTTCTGTTAGTTAAATTAAGTCTATCATGAACTTTGAGCAAAATTCACTTGCATACAGCTGGCAAGATAAATCAGTGAGACCAGCTAGTTCAGCCCAGGGAATGGTCATCTCCCTCCCACTTTCTGAAAGTGTCAGTTTAATTTGCAATGCAGCAAAATCAAGGTGCAATGTAATTGTATATATAAACAGAAATATACAAAGTATGATCCTAATTTGTGAAAATAACACAGAAGTGTAACAAAACTCTCATATCATGCATTGCTGTATTGCACTGGGCTTGTCTCTCCTTCATATATAGAAATGAGAGAGATCTCGCAGTGCTGGAGAGTTCCACACTTTTTCTTTTGAATATTCAGTGAGTTCAGCCCCTGTGAAGTCTTAACTGCAATTTCTCTCTAAGCTGGAGAACCTTTGAATATCCAGGCCATAGGCCCTGATATTCAAAACCTCTCTGCTTAGGTGAGATATTTGAAAATGATCTTCGGCATTGTGAGATCCCTAGTGAAATTTTCAAAAGGCGGATTTTGCTTTTCTTCTCCAAGGGGTGTTCTCAATAAAATGTTAAAAAAAACACTTATTATGAAGATATCAAGATAGGACTGAATATGTACATCCATTTTTTTTTGTTTTTTGTTTGTTTCTTACATCTAATAAATTAAATTGGTTATTAATGTAGGTCTTTTTTACATTTAACATAGTTTTGGAAGGATTATGAACTTATAACATTATCATTCATTATGCTTCCTGACTTCTGATTGTCTTCAGAGGTTTACAATATTTCTCTTATAAAAAACAATATGGCATATTTTAACGTAAAATGTATCCATTAGTACAGAATAAAACAGCCTTGTGCTCACCTTAAAGGGACATGAAACACAATTTTTCTCATGGTTGAGGTAGAGTTTACAAACCTAAAAAACAAACAAACAAAAAAACACATTTAGAATTGTATTTTAAATTTAGGGTTGCGGCGAAATGCACATCAGGCGTTCTTAGGGACCAACTACCCCTATTCTACAACTTTATATGATTTATGTGACATACTTATATGACATACTACATATTATTAGCAGATTCAATAGATTTTGTATTTTCATAGCGCCATTACACCTATCTATTTAATTAAGTCTACCTGGTGACTCTTTCAGTTTGGTTAACACGGCTCCAGTATTGTACTTAAGCAGTCTTAATTGTTGTTGGAGGTCAATCCTTCTTTGCAGATAGTTACTTGTACAATCCGCAAGCATTTTCTAGTGTACACCAAACTGAATTTGTCTTACCCTTTATTTGGATGTTTATGTCGTTCACATACTGTTAATGGTGCCTTGTGGGATTAGTTCATTTTACTATCATTACACATAGCACACTTTTTGTGAAGCTCCACTTTCTCAGTATTGAATCTGCTAACTATATCCATAATGGTTTTTGCATGGATATTTATTGGTATATAGGTATGCTGGTACTCTTTCCTTCAGTTTTTAATCTAAGTTTTATGTGTCAATTGTAGACATCACCTACACTGTTAGATTTTTAGCAATGTATTCAATAAACATTAAGTTTTAATCTGCTGATCCCCACTGGCAACCTTCCTGCCTTTAGTTTTCTAATACTACTTATATGGGATTATCTTTTGTGAGTGCTCAAGTAATGTCTGCCTTTTCTCTTCCCTCTGTTTGAATTCACTTTGAATTGGACATTTGGACATTGATCAACCCCCATCAATTGATTATATTAATTGTAAGTGATTTGCACCCTTTGCCAACCACTGAACCCCCTTCTTCATTGAAGGGGCCACTTCTTCTTGGCTATATAATTTTTGTTTATGGGGTCTAGATAAGCCTTGTGCTCACCTTAAAGGGACATGAAACATCATTTTTCTCATGGTTGAGGTAGAGTTTACAAACCTTAAAAAAAAAAAAAACACCTTTATAATTGTATTTGAAATTTAGGGCTATATTACGAGTGGAGTGCAAAATTGTGCTTACCACTCACAATTGTGCGCTGGTATTATACGTCCAGAGCAATATGAACGCAAGCTCACGTTTGCATCACGTTAAAGCTTTGCGCTCAATAGAGTGCACTTCCATAGGCTCCAATGGGAGCCTCGTTCTCATGCCATGAGAAACGGCATGAGAACCTAGCGCAGTGAAGGGGGTAAGTCATGCAGCGATGGGTAGGAAATTGAAATGTATATGAATATGAGAATATGAGATATATAGAGAAAATGTCAATCTAAAAAATACTGCTATTATTCTGGGCCGTAGTTTGATACTGAAAAATTGGAAGAGTAAATCAGCTCCCACATCTTATCCATTGTCAATCCAATTTACTTTGACACAACAATTTCGTAAAACAGAATATTTTTAACTATTAATCTTATGAAATATTTTTCCAGATGGATGGTATTAGATCCCACTTGACTAATATTTGGGGGGCTGGAGAGAGGAAATTACCATTATTATCCTTTTTTTTTTGTTATGCTTTGTTTTGGCTTGTTTTGTTTATTTTATTTTAGTTAATATAGAAGGAGGTAGGAGGAAAAAGTCAACAATGGGCATTATAGCGAGTCATGTTGGTTTTAATAATGGTTACTATATTCTTTTTTCTGTATCTGCATATCTTGATATGTTAAAGCTAAGCAGTGATAGGCTTGACGTGTAATGATTTCTACAAAAGCAGTTTATTATTTGTTTTGACTATAGATTTGCTATATAGGGATTTGGTATGTAATGATTTGTGCAGAAAGAAATGTACACAAAACCATAAGCTGTATATTGTATATTATTGTGTTCGGGTTTTTTTGTCGCAAGAATATGCATCAATCTCTTGTATGATTATCCCCTCACACCGCTATGTAAAGGCATTTTTCAGAGCCTTTTTTTTCTTACACCCCACATCTCCTAACTTTAACCCCTTAAAACTGCTTTAAGCAGTTGTTATTTTAAAAATTAGAGACGCTACATATTTTGTTTATAATAAAACCAACACTAAACCATATTTGGGGGGCAATTGGGGCACATTTATAAAAATAACCAGAGATCTGATCTCTGGTTAATTATATGAGCACTAATTGCTACTGCAAGCTCGTGGTAGCAATAACCAACCACTTGTAATGGCTGGTTATTTATTGTGTGCCCGTAAACAGGTACATTTGCCAATTTATAGGCACGCGATAAATTAGCTCTCCACTTGTAATCTAGCCCTTACTTTGTTCTCTTGGTTTGATGGGTTAAAAAGCAGTTTGGCCAGCTCTGACACATGCACATGTCTGAACACTGTATGGAGGCAGCTTTGCAAGAATACTTTCAACTATGTTATATTTGTTTGTGAACTAGATGGCAACAGTTTTGAACAATGTATAAAATTGTTAAAAGCATTATTGCAAACCTATTGCAATATAGTGCTCCAGACATGAACATGCTCCTAAGCCGACCTAGGTTTGCTTCAACAAAGGATATAAAAGTACAAAGTAAATTTGATAATAGAAGTAAATTGGGATTTAAAACTATACATTCTTTCTGACTCATGAAAGAAACCTTTTTGTGTTTCATGTCCATTTAATATTTATATATATATTTGTATGGACAATATAAAACAACTGAGGTAATGTTAATTTAGTTGATTGTTGAAGGAGAATATTGGCTATAAAAACTTCTCAAACTTGTCTCCAAATGCATGTTTCAATAAGGCTGTATTCATAGGGCCAATATTTCCTTTCCCCCGTCCTTCTATTCCAGTGAAACAAAATAACCAGTTATGTTTCTATAATTGTTTCTAATTAAAGCACCTCTACTCAATGTATCTGTATAATGCAGCATAATTATTTGACATATTTGTTTTTTTTATTGGTGGAGGGGAATAAAACAAATGATAATATTTTATCTCTCTTATTTTAGGTAGAGGTGAAATGAACCCTCTGGAACTTGATGATTTTAATGAGAAGGCTTTATCTACTTTCACTGGACAGGCAGACATAAACACAGCAATGGTAAGACATGCTCATGTGAAATTTCCTGCACTGCATATAATAATAAAGTCCCTCCTTACAATATCATCACTTTTATTCTCAAACTCACAGCTTTAGCCTTATAATATTTAGATAAGTACAAGCAAAAAATGTGCAATTAATCGATCAATATTCAAAAAAATATTAGTTATCGCTCATGCTCTAACCTGTGACTGCACTAGATCAACTGCGCTAAACCCGAAGGTGCATTAGAAATACTTTAAATTCCTATGTTCTTAAAATAGAAGAACAGGTTTTTACTTTTAAATATATATACAGTATCCCACAAAAGTGAGTACACCCCTCACATTTTTGTAAATATTTTATTATATCTTTTCATGTGATAACACTGAAGAAATGACCCTTTTCTACAATGTAGTGAGTGTACAGCCTGTATAACAGTGTACATTTACTGTCCCCTCAAAATAACGCAACACACAGCCATTAACGTCTAAACCATTGGAAACAAAAGTGAGTACACCCCTAAGTGAAAATGTCCAAATTGGACTCAAAGTGTCAATATTTTGTGTGGCCACCGTTATTTTCCAGCACTGCCTTAACCCTCTTGGGCATGGAGTTCACCAGAGATTCACAGGTTGCCACTGGAGTCTTCTTTCACTCCTCCATGATGACATCACGGAGCTGGTGGATGTTGGAGACCTTGTGCTCCCCCACCTTCCGTTTGAGGATGCCCCAAAGATGCTCAATAGGGTTTAGGTCTGGAGACATGCTTGGCCAGTCCATCACCTTTACCCTCAGCTTCTTTAACAAGGCAGTGGTCATCTTCAAGGTGTGTTTGGGGTCGTTATGTTGGAATACTGCCCTGTGGCCCAGTCTCCAAAGGAAGGGGATCATGCTCTTCTTCAGTATGTCACAGTACATGTTGGCATTCATGGTCCCCTCAATGAACTGTAGCTCCACAGTGCCAGCAGCACTCATGCAGGCCCCAGACCATGAAACTCCCTCCATCATGCTTGACTGTATGCAAGACACACTTGTCTTTGTACTCCTCACCTAGTTGCCGCCACACACGCTCCAGTAATCCATGTCCTTAGTCTGCTTGTCTTTAGCAAACTGTTTGCGGGCTTTCTTGTGCATCATCTTTAAAAGAGGCTTTCTTCTGGGAAGACAGCCATGCAGACCAATTTGATGCAGTGTACGGCGTATGGTCTGAGCACTGACAGGCTGACCCCCCACCCCTTCAACCTCTGCAGCAATGCTGGCAGCACTCATACATCTATTTCCCAAAGACAACCTCTGGATATGATGCTGAGCATGTGCACTCAACTTCTTTAGTCGACCATGGCAAGGCCTGTTCTGAGTGGAACCTGTCCTGTGAAACCACTGTATGGTCTTGCCCACCGTGCTGCAGCTCAGTTTCAGGGTCTTGGCAATCTTCTTATAGTCTAGGCCATCTTTATGTAGAGCAACAATTCTTTTTTTCAGATCCTAAGAGAGTTATTTGCCATGAGGTGCCATGTTGAACTTCCAGTGACCAGTATGAGAGAGTGTGAGAGCGATAACACCAAATTAACCACACCTGCTCCCCATTCACACCTGATACTGGGGAGGGAAAATGGCTAATTTGGCCCAATTTGGATATTTCCACTTAGGGGTTTACTCACTTTTGTTGCCAACGGTTTAGACATTAATGGCTGTGTGTTGAGTTATTTTGAGGGGGCAGCAAATTTACACTGTTATACAGGCTGTACACTCACTACTTTGCATTGTAGCAAAGTGTAATTTCTTCAGTTTTGTCACATGAAAAGATATAATAAAATATTTACAGAAATGTGAGGGGTGTACTCACTTTTGTGGGATACTGTATATGATTATTTTTGTGAAAAATATATATCTATGTAAATATATATATATATATATTTATATATATATATATATATATATATATATATATATACATATTAGGAAGGGCTCAAAAGTTAATATATATATATATATATATATATATATATATATATATATATATATATATATATATATATATGCAAAAAAAGAGAAATGATAGATAAAAGATATATGTGTGTGTGTGTGTGTGTATGTTGTGTATACATGTGTTTTTATGTGTATACTATATATGTATGTATGTACATACATATTTACACATATAGACACATAAATACACACATATTTTATATATATACATATATATACACACACATACATTGGAGCCCTTTCCAGTCAAACAACTTGCTATATACCATATTTCTTTTAACCCTATTAAAACATTTTTATTAAGATTAAAATGATATGTTTATTGTCAAGGATGCCACATTTCTGAACTTTTTATGTGGACATAAAATAGTTCATTTTACATGGATTATAATAATGGGAAGTGTATTTTAAAATGTGTATTGTACATTGTTACCAGGGAAGGTAGGAGCTGCATCATCAATAACACAATAAGTCCAGCAAGCACTCTGCCTCCTCTGGCTCTTGAATGTATTAAGAGAGGGTGGGAATACCAACAATCTGCAGCCTGACAAACTTAATGAAAAACTATTCTGATTAGCTGAACACATTAATTTGATTGGTTCTGTTTTAGCCAATCAAGAGTCGAGATAATGACCAATTAGAAATTGTTGCAGTGGACTTTCTGCTATTGGCTGGCTTACCATCAACCTGCTAGTTGGTCACAGTTTCTAGATTCTGGCTGATATTGTTCAGTGTCTAAGAAAGTTTTTTTTTTTTTTATTGTTTTATGGCACTTAGAGTGTGATAAGAAGTGCTATTTATACCCCTGTAGTTCCCACAATAAAGCAGACTTCCCAGGATACAAGTCTCCGCTGTGTCCCTGGAATGAATGGGCTATTATCACTATGTCTGCCTGAGCTGCTATCACTTAAAGGGACATTCAACTCAAAAAATGTTATTGTTTAAAAAGATAGATAATCCCTTTATTACCCATTCCCCAGTTTTGCACAGCCAACATGGTTATATTAATATACTTTTAACCTCTGTGATTACCTTGTATCTAAGCCTCATTTGACAGCCCCCTGATCACATGACTTTTTATTTATCGACTTGCATTTTAGCTGTGTTGTGCAAAACCCATGAGCATGAGCACAATGTTATCTATACGACCCACATGAACTAGCAGTCTCCTGTTGTGAAAAGCAAATAAAAAAGCAGGGGATTTAGAGGCTGTCTATAGTGGCTTAGAAACAGGCAGACATTTAGAGTTTTAAATGTTATACAGTATATTAATATAACAATGTTGGTTGTGCAAAGCTGGGGAATGGGTAGTAAAGGCGTTATCTAACTTTTTAAACAATACCAATTTTAGTGTTGACTGGCCCTTTTAAGGGTTTGTTACACTGGGCATGCTGTGACCCACAGGTCTGAGAAACATACCCCTTTCCACTGCAGTGGTGCAGGAGATTGCAGAGTCCCTCTACTACAAACTGGTCCTTTTCAGAACCAAGGAAGGCCATGCTGACCGTTCCTCCCTCCAGCAACCTCTGGCAACACCCAACCCGTGACATTTATTAAAAGTGTATATATGTGTGTAATACTTTAATGTGTTTTTTAGGTGTTTTGTAAAAAAAACTTTTTTAACCCTTACACTTTACTTCAGGTCTTAAATCACATTTAATATTCTATCGCAGTTTCAGCTTTCGCTTGAGCACAAACTATAACTTTCAACTTGTAATATGAGCGCAAGTTAAAACGTTTGCGATATCCATTGAAAGTATAGGTTGTGCTAAAGTGATGTCGGCCATGCTAACCCTTTTCTGGTAAATATTCTTTACCATGGACTTGTAATATCAAGATGCATGCTAACATTAGCAGGTCCAGCTATATATTGCATATCGCAACCCACGCTTTCATTAGAGCACCACTTTGTAAGGGTTGTAGTAAACGTCTGCCCGGAGCAGGACCCAGTGGCTGAGATGTGGCTAAGTAACACTGTCCCAACATAATGGATAATACCCAGCATGAGACTTCCAGTACTTTAGCTCAGAGAATGTAATTGGATGAAAAAAAGAGAAAGACTCATGTCACAGATAGCAGCATGTAGGAAACTCAGAGAATGGTCAAGCAGTCACAGGTTGGTAAGCCATACGAGCCGCAGAGGTACCAATACTGGAGGCAAAAAGAGGTTGAAGATAGCCAGAGGTCAGATGAGCAGATCCAGGCACAGAATCACAATCCAAAAGTCAAACACAGTCCAGAGTTCAGGACAGGCAGCAGGCAAGGATCCAAAAGACAAGCAAAGGTTGAGTAACAATACTGCAACAAAAGATAGAGCTCTCAGGAACAAGTCCTATATACAGGCAATGACAGGAAGCAGTTTATATAGCCTGCCGATTAGGTAACTGCCTGCAATTTTGGTGGTGTAACAATTATGCAAGTAAAATTTAAGCAATGGGACATAGAACACTGGGTGAGGGCAAAGCAAGCTGATATACCACATGATTCACTTGACGTAGTATGCAAAATGGTCCAATAAACTGAGGACCCAGCTTGGTTGAGGCTTGTTTTAATTTAATTTAATTCTTACTAGATAGCCAGACCTTTTCACCATTACTTATCCTTGGGGCCCGATGACGGCAACTGTCAGATGTTCTTTTATACTGGGAGATAGAGGTGTTCAGTACCTATTGAATTTGTCACCAATGCTGCAACATAAGTGTTACATGACAGACAGCAGCAGGGACTTGAAAGGGTGTCATCTTAAAGGGACACTGAACCCAAATTTTTACTTTCGTGATTTAGATAGAGCATGCAATTTTAAGCAACTTTCTAATTTACTCCTATTATCAAATTTTCTTCCTTCTCTTGGTATCTTTATTTGAAATGCAAAAATGTAAGTTTAGATTTTTGGTGAATAACCTGGGTTACTCTTGCTGTCCAGAGTTCTGAAACAAAAAAGAAGCGTAGATGCCTTCTTTTTCAAATAAAGATAGCAAGTGAACGAAGAAAAATTGATAATAGGAGTAAATTAGAAAGTTGCTTAAAATTGCATGCAAAGAAAAAAATTGGGTTCAGTGTCCCTTTAATGGAAGAGTTGATTCTGGAATTATAAGCAAATTGAGCTAAAGGTAGCTGAGTAGACCAGTTATCTGGCTGAGGAATAATGATGAATATACACTTACAAAGACTGGTTAGTTCTCTCGATTTGCCCATTTGTCTGTGGATGATAATATTATTGAGGTCTCTGTAATTGTTACAAAGTCGTAGACCTCCGTCCTTTTTTTTCCACAAAGAAGAACCCGGGCTGGGGAGGAGCAGTGTCTAATGTACTCTTCCAAAGCTTTAAATTCAGGCTGTGAGAGAGAAAAAGTTCTTCCTTTGGGAATAGGAGCACAGGGTATTAATTCAATAGAGCAATCATAAGGCTGACGAGGTGGTAGCTTTCTCAGGACTTTTTTTTAGCAAACACATCCGTGAAAGCTGAGTATTCGGGTGGTATCTTGGGAACTATAGTAACAGCAGAAATAGTCATTTTTGGCATTTGATGCCTGATTTGCTAGCCCTCACATCAATTATTTGGTAATGATCTGTCAGGATTGGACAGGGGAAGTTGTACACATAATGGTCAGACCCCCTGTACATCACTGCAAACAAATGAGTTGATATGTTAAACGATCTCAGCTACTGGCCCTTTTTTTTGTTGCCAAAACTGCCAATTGAAAACAAAATGAATGCAACTAATGACTACACGACCATTTTGGTCCCATTTCCATTCATCTACTCATTATGCAGATGAACAGAGAAATGAGCCAAAATTTGGATGAATATATGAAGATGAAAGCACAAGTGTCTGCTATTAAGACTTAAGAAATTTGTATTAATAAATAACTTTATATTCATCAATTTTGCATTTTTATATTCATCAATTTTGCATTTTGCGTTTTATAAAGATAAGAATAGGTAAATTATCACTTGGTTATAAACTGGTTAAATCACAGGTTGTGTTTCATTCATTAATCACTATTTTTTTGCATGTATTTTTTTAAGAATTTACCAATTACCATGTCACTCATATATAGAAGTGTGCACTATTTAGAGTTTAAAAAAAAGGGGGTTATATATTCCAAACACTTTATCACAATTAATAACAACCATTATAGAAACACCTTAGATCGCCAAGGTGCACTGTTTTAAAGATAATTTTAAAAAGATATTTTTAAATTACACAAAGATCACAATATACACAGTACCACTAAGGAAGTTATTTTAGTAGCTTTATTATTTGAGATTTAATCGGAAGATTGTTTATTCAATACAAAAGGATACAGTTTTTTTGAACACATTTATTTTTGTCAGAGTAAATACCTAAAAACGCTCTAAGCGCCCTCTATAAGGAAACTTTTGTAATTACAATTTATTACGATGCCTATTCTATTGAAAATTAATAATCTGTTTCAATACTTTGACAGCGTGACAAATTTGAAACTCTATAAATCAATATGTTCAGAATAGTCTAAGTAGCTCTCCCCATTCTCCAGAGTCCAGTATAGATTATTCTACAAGGTACAGGGCTCACACTTAGCTTTCATTAGATGGCAGAAATTTCCCTGGTGTAAGTATATACCAGGTTATAGAATTATTATTCTTTAAAATAACCTCCAATTAAAACGTATATACGAAACAATTGAAATTAATATTTATTCCTAAATCCTTGTATTAGTTAAATTTATATACACATTGAATTATATTTAAGTAGAGACTAGATTATGAATCAATTATGCACGCTTATTTCGTTACAGTATTCTATACAACAGATCATAAAATATATACCTTTAAAATTAACTGTACTCACAATGATTTGCATTAAAATACCACAATAAAATACCAGAATATGGACCGCTAACTTAACAGTCTTTAGTTAAACAATATAACAAGATACTTCACACAAATCTTACTGGATCTGAATAGATTTAAGGTAACTTTCAGACAAGTATAATTAAGCTACTTAGCCCACAAATGGTTCTATATAACTTCGATTAAAAACACCAGAAATTATATATATTATTAATGCAAACAGCCAATTTATATGCCAATATGTCTGACCTGAAATAACCTCTTATTTAGCTACAATAACGCAAATTCTAAAATATATATATATATATATATATATATATATATATATAGCAATAACTGTAATTCATTTATGATATTAAAATACAAAATTCTTTCTAAACATTAATATTTAATACCAGTATACTTACTACCCTTGGTCTAATTAATATTAAAGGGACACTGTACCCAAATTTTTTCTTTTGTGATTCAAATAGAGCATGCAATTTTAAGCAACTTTCTAATTTACTCCTATAATCGAATTTTCTTTATTCTCTTGGTATCTTTATTTGACATGCAAGAATGTAAGTTTAGATGCCGGCCCATTTTTGGTGAACAACCTGGGTTGTCCTTGCTGATTGGTGGATAAATTCATCCACCAATAAAAAAACTGCTGTCCAGAGTCTGAACCAAAAAAAAACTTAGATGCCTTCTTCCTCAAATAAAGATAGCAAGAGAACAAAGAAAAATTGATAATAGGAGTAAATTAGAAAGTTGCTTAAAATTGCATGCTCTATCTGAATCATGAAAGAAAAAATTCTCCTTTTAAATCACAACTACAATATAACTATAGTTTTAGAATACCTTGATTTAAAACATTAAAAAAAAAATATATAGAACAGTCATATACCTCACCAAATAAATCAATTGAGTGTTTCAGTTTTTTCAGATAAGTCCAATTCACCTCATAAAATAAGAGAAGTATTTTGCAATAAGGATAACAAAAGGTAGCCCAATTTTTGCTTATAGAGACTGCGTTTCCAAAAGGCCAGCAAGGTTATCAGTCAAAATTTTAGCAAGCAAAGACCCTTTTTTCTACTATGCATGAACTTTTCAAGTCATAAGCCCCGCCTCTATTTTTTAATCATTAGTGAATGTTTGGATACGCTCAACGGAAGCTTGTCCCTTCATTGGCCATTGGATCTGAAAATTCAATTTGCTTACTGGGAACGCATGGACTCCTCGCTTGGCTGTCATACCGGTTTTAGTCCATTGGGGGGCAGCAGACAATCAGAAATGTAGTTTCATTATCAACATTGCTAACAGTCTAGTATCTAACCTTTAAAATATTTATTAAATATCCTTTAATTTCTGGTGTCAACAAGCCACATGTTTCATGTGTATTGGATTATGTCATACTATTTACCCTGAGTATTTCAAGACTAAATATGAAATATTTCTTATAATATTTTAGAAGATGCATTTAAAGTTGCATTTTTATGAGGGACTAGTGGTATAAATCAATAAAATATATATGTTTATCTGACTTATCTTGTATATCAGTTCATTTGATATACTGGTACATATTTCATTTTCTAGTCACATCTTATATCAGACATACATGAGCATTATAGTTATTTATTAATACATGTCTCAACAGCATTTAAGACATGGGCTCAAAATCTATGATACATTTATATATTAACTTATAGTATCTTATTTGGAAACCTCATCTTCACACGAGGTTCTGAAAAACAAAGAAAAGCATTATTTATTTATTTTGAAATAAATTGGTTAGATATTTTTAATCTACTGTACAGCTACTTATTCAATATAGAGGAAATGTATCCAATATAGTATAAGTTTCAGATCAATATATATATATATATATATATATATATATATATATATATAGAGTATATATATGTGTGTGTATATATATATATATATATATATATAAAACACATGTTGTTAATATAATCCCATATGAAGATCAAGTCACAGCATTCCCATATGTCTGTAGGTAACTTGAGTTCAGATGCCTTATGTATATTGAAACACAGCAGGTACCAATTTGTATCGAAGTGTGAATAGTCACTTCCCCTGTAAAACATTTTTTTTTTCTCTGCATATACTCGGACTTCAAAAGTTTATTATAGACAGTATGTCTGTATACAGTATCTCCACATGGGGTCATTACCTGATAACTTTTATTACATAGAAGAGAGATCCTTTGTTAAAGTGACATCTTGAGTTTACAAGTGTATTTATTTTGTTCTACAAATCTGTGTTTCAGAACAAGAGGGGGTTGTTTTACAAACAGTTTCACAAATAAATGCATTATTTGGTGTATATATATATATATATATATATATTTATTATTTAATAACACTCACGGATATCCTGATATAAATCCCTCTTCCAATTTTAAATATATGTAGGACACATGTATTTGAATTGGCTTAAAGTCAGTGGTACTTGGTGAGTGTACTGACGGTATCCACCGTAGACAGTATTCTATGAAGAATACCCATTATTTTTCGATCCTCACATTTATGCTCGTTAGCTAGGCGTCTTTAAACTACAGTACTCTTGTGTATTTGGGGATATGACACTTAATTCTCCCTCTGTGACTTGTAGTTGGCATCTAGAATGGCACGCTCGCTGATTAATATGGATCCATTTGTCCATAAAGTATAATTTTTAGGTATCCTAATTTTATAGGCAACTGGAGATATTTTGTCAGTAATGACAAAAGGACCCTTCCTTGATGGAAACAATTTATTCTCCTTAACCTGATCTCTTCCAAAGTTATTAAGATAAACTTATCATTTATTTCATATTCCTTTTTGGACGTTTTGAGATCATAATAGGTTTTAGCGGCAATTGCAGACTTTCCTATGTTCCTTTGAGCAAATGCAAAGGCTTATTGCAGGTGCTTCCTTAAGTTCTCCACATATTGATGTGTATTGGAGGCATTTATCAAGTTCTGGTCTGATGTACGATACAATAGATGTTGAGGGAGAACCATTCTTCTACCAGTCATCAATTTGAAAGGTGACATCTTAGTAGCACTACTTGGAGTTGCTCTCAATGCCATTAGGACTAGAGGTAATTTTAAATCCCAGTCTTTACTTGTTTCACTCACAAATGTTTTGAGGATTTTCACAATGGACTGGTTGTAACGCTTTACACCACCACTAGAGGCAGCTCTATATGTAATAAGGAGCTTTCTTTTGACCCCTAGTTTTTTCCACATCTTGGTCATCAATTCGCTAGTGAAGTGGGTTCCCCGATAGGATTAGATTCGCTGGGGTAACCCAAATCTGGAAAACACGTGGTTGATTAGCAATGCTGCACATGTTTCAGCACTATTGTTAGGCGCACTGATGTACTCCACCCATTTAGTGAATAGGCATGTTACTGTCAACATGTATTTGTTACCTCTTGATGACCTAGTTATTGGACCAATAAAATCAATTTAGATATCTGACATGGCATTACCATCCCCCTTTTCTGCAATGGCGCTCTATGCGTTGGTGCAGTGGGTTGGAACTGTGGACAGATTAAACAACCTTTACAGTAGGTTTAAACATCCTTCAACATATGCGGCCAAAAGGCGTAATCATGCAATATTTCATATGTTAATTTGCCACCACAATGACCAGATGTGGGAGCATCATGGGCATGTTGAAGCATGAGACCTCTGAACTGGGTAGGTTCCACCCATTGCTGGATGCCAGTTTTGGAGGTTCTAACTAACCAAACATCCTGTAACTTGAATTGTGATTTGGATTTCATTAAGATTCTAAGATCTTCCTTGCCAATACCGTCCTCTTTTGAGATGGGGTTGCTTTCAGGATTTTCTATGTGTTTATAAAAGATACCTATAATGGGGACTTCCTTTTGACTAGTGATCAGGTCCTCACTAGGAGAATCCTGACTCCATTGTACCAGGTTAGGCTCATTTTGTTGTTTAGCCTGGTTCCTGGTAATGGTTTCTACCTGAATTGCACCCATTAAGTCGATATTAAGGAGTTCTACAGTTATGGCTCCTTGTTTGGCTAATGAATCCGCAAGATCCTTGCCTTCCTTATCAGGACCTTGACTTCTGAAATGACCCTTGGTCTTTTTCCAGTGTATGGTTAAACCGTTGGTCACCACTAGATTATCAATCTCGCAGAATAACTTGCCATGTTTGACTGGTTTGTTGTTAGTTTTCTGCATGCCATTTCTTTTCCAAGTTGGCAGTTATTCAACAAAACTGTCACACACATAATGTGAATCAGTAATGGTCACAAATTCATGAATACCTTGTTCAATAGCCATTTCAATGGTTTTTAGAACAGCAGTTAGTTTTGCCACTTAACTGGATCTTGGTCCAATGTTGAAACCCACAGAAATATTTGAGAATCTATTTGCCCAAGTTATACTAATGTCAGCGACTAATCAGCGCTCATTTTCAATAGTGGCATGGTAAGAACAACCATCAACATATACCCAAGGTAATGTTTGACAATGGTCCTCGTATATTTTATATGGGGAAAGCAATTGTTCCTCCAGGAAATCAACTTCTAATAACTCTTCTCCATGATCCTTAGCAGTACAGTCATAGAGCTCAGCAAGTCTATGTGCGACTGGATTCTTTTTGTTTTGCTTGTAGCACATTTCTAAAGGCCAGCCTTGAAAGGAAAGAGTCCAAGCTGTTATGCGGCTATTAAGTTCCCATCTTTTATTCTCTCACTTTGCAGATATAGAAAAGGCTGGTGGGCCGTTTCAACAATAATTTTGTCGCCCTGTATATAGCTACGGAAATTTTGTAGAGCCCATACAGTAGATAAGAGGGCTTTTTCGCATTCACTGAATTTTATTTCTATTAGCAGCAGTGGTTTAGCTAATTCTGCATAATTATCAATAAATTTGCGAGAATAATTTGTCATACCCAGGAATGATCTTAATTTCTTTAAGTTAGTTGGGTTCTTAGGATTTATGCATGAATACAGCAATTCATGTCCTGAATTGATGTATCCAAATGGGAGCCTCCGGAATGCATACTGGACCTTTTGGAACGAGAATGCAAGCTTATACTGGCCTCCTCGTACCTTTATGATCCAATATCCCTGTGCACAATCAATGACAGTGAATATTTTAGATCCCTGCATCTGTGCTAGTCACTGGTCAATGTATGGCACAGACCAGACAGATATGTACACTTGTTTGTTTAGCTGTCTTAAGTCAGCACACAAACGCCATTGTCTATTGGGCTTAAGAACACCTATAATAGGATTGTTATAAGAGCTATGCACCTGTCTGACAATACCTCTTTCTTCCAAGTTCCTTATGATTTCTGCAAGAGAATCCTATGGACTCCATGCAAAGTTCTCGTAGCTGTCGGCGTTCATCATCACTGGAACAGCCATTAGCTAAGGAGATTTGCTCTTTGACTATTTGCTGAAATCCTGGAAAGACTTCAGGCTGTCCTATCGCATAGGCTTCTTCCAACCTAGAGGTGAGATCCCCTTGATTGTCATTTACATTGCCTCCATGATTCTGGGTATTGGGATATTCTTGCCCTTTGATTGGCTGATCAAATACTAGGGAGGCTTCTTCAATTCCTCTGAGCTGAAGTGATAAATAGACTGAATTGTAAACAATTCCTTTGGCATATATGCAAAGGATTGTTCTATTAACTGTTCTTCAGTTAGGCATCCTTCAGGTATTAGCTTAATCACATTATTCTGGTCCCAAAAGTATAGTAACTGGATTCTAGAGCATATCCTATGGTGGTTCCCTTGGACAAGGTGATATCCTGTGGGGTCATGTTATGGCCAATAACATGTATTGGAATAGTTCCAATATTTACCATAGGAGTAAAGGTCATTGTTATACCCAGACTTTGCATTCTATGGGAAAGGCAAATTAATGTTTCAGAAGTTTTTAATTTCTGACCTCTTTTTACCTGTAAGGATAAGAGGAATTTGTCAGCCCCAGCAGGGATTACAACACTGCTAGACACCTGCTTATTCACAGCATATGGCATTTTCTGGTTTGATTACAGGGCTGCATTTTCATCCTGAAATATTTCAGGGTCCCCCTTCAACCTGCTCCAGAGGCAAAGGTTAATCAAATCTATTTGTATGGCATATCTATGTAAGAGATCATTGCCAATGTATAATTGATTATGAGGAGTATTTAAAACTAAAAACAGGTGTTTCGCTGATTTATTACCTATAGATATAGATAATAAGCACTTTGCTGTGATGTTATAGCTTTCACACTTGTCATCCAGGTCATGGACCAAGAGATCTTGGGGAGAAAGATATTTAATAACTTTAGGTTCGCTATTTGTACTAATAAGCCTTCACTTATATAGCTAGCTTCCTGTTTTAAGCTTAATTTGGCATACTTGGTTTTCCCAAGGTCATGCACTTGCATAGGGATAAATAGATCATCTTTAACTTTCTCAATTTCTGCAAGGAATTGAGAACGATCTACCCCTTTAGGGGATTTAGTGTCCCCCTTGTGGAGAGATATGGTTACTACATTGCCGTCTAAGGAAATTCTGGCTACCTTTCCAGGCAAAATTTAAAAGTATTACCATCAGAGGTGCTTAGGGGAGTCTGATCATCTATTTGTAGGATAGTGATCTCCTGAAATGAATCTTCACAGCATCTGGCTTCTCTTCTACCACGTGACAGTTATGTCTGGTGCCAGATATGCCGGATCGTTCATAATTAATAGGTCTTTATACTTGTAACCAAATTACATTATTTATGCAATCAATTATGGAGCTTAATCGCTTCAGGAGATCACTACTAATTATCAAACAATCAGTTGGCAGATCCACTATAATGACAGGGTGTCTTATTACCCTGTTCCCCAGTTTTAGCTTTAACCATGCCGTACCGTAGACTTTGAGAGAGTCACCCCAACACATATTAGTGAACCATCAAATTATTTTATTTTAGGTTTGTGGGGTGTTAGCACATTTAGCTGTGTGTACTACCTGTGGGATAAAATAGTTTCCTGAGATCTAGTATCAATTAATCCCATGATAGGGTTGGAGACTGAATCCTAGAGCTAATACATAATATCTCCCTGCAGTTTCTACAATTTCACACACAAAATTTGTATGCTTACACAATTGTGGGCTTCGCCACTTTCTACTTGTATCAACCACTTGATGCAGAAGAATTTTCGTTCTTCCCAGTTATATTCTCTATAATAGGGTTGACAGGGTTCTGTGTACTGCATCTGTGGGAATAAGGTTAGTGGACAACTGCAAAATAAGAGGTTTGTTAGAGCTTCTCGGCTGAGGTTGCTTGTCATCACAGCTAAAATGTCCGTTTCTCGGCTGTAGGGAGAGAACATTATTTGTACCATTATCGACATTTATCATTTCATTTGGTATATCTCTCCCCTCTCTCTCACGTAATACTGCAGTATTTATGACTGTGCCTGTGGCCCACTGCTGGCCACTGGCTGTCCCCCTAAAAAAGGATTATTAGGGTGCTGAGCCGTCAAAGCTTGACTCATATTAGTGAATAGTGTACATAAATGACTTAACTGTGTACTAAGTTGGCCCACTTGACTATACAAGCTCTTTTTACCCATGGACAGATTTTTTGATATCCCAGGGTATTGATTGCTGGATCCTTGGGATCCCTCAGGATCATAGCTATTGTTTCCCATTTTGACGTGGTTGTCTTTGGGGTTCAACTTGCTCAGCGTTAATATCTTGGGGAGCACTATTTACTTGGGGTGCTTGGTTACCCTGGGAGTATTTTCGCCACTTTTGGTATTTATTTTTACAGGGATACCGATAAACTTGTGTGTGTTCATCTCTTTGAGGATAACTATTTGTCTGGGTATGCCCCCCATTTTGAGTATATTCTCTCTTCACCCTGGCCATGCTGGGGGAGGGGCAGAGTTAAAAACTTTGTGGGGAAAGCCTGTTTTCTCGGGTCACCTCCGCATAAGTTTTCTTTTTAGACTCCAAATTGAGGGGGCTAGGTGACACCCTAGTTTCTGACACAATTTTGGGGCTGGGCCTTGGTTTCTTTTTAACCCCCTGTTCACCGCACTGCTGAATAGAGTATAACTTGGTACTCTCTTTGATCAGCCAGTCCAATGACCAGTTCTCATCAAAATTTCTAAATTAAATTTGATGTGTGCGGGCAATGCTTCGTAAAATAAATTCACAAATTCTGAGCTTTCAAATATGGGGTAGTCTTCGGCCATACTATATACACTTTTTAGTACAGAAAGGAATTCTCTAGGGCTTTGGTTCATGCAACATTTTAAACCATATAAAGCTATTTTCGCTGCAGTTTTGGAGCAATATTTCCCGAACTCCTTTTTGCACTGATGCTTTGTTTCACTCCAGGAATGAATATTCATATCCTTTAGTGAAGCAAAGAATTTGTGGTGTTTACCCTCAAATACCCAGGGCAGATATTTAATTTTGACTGTTCACTAGTAACATTCATTATAGATAAAGCATTTTCATAGTTCTCTATGTGGTGAATTATAGAAGTGGTTCAGTTTTTGGAAAATGTAGGTACTGCATCCCTTAAGAAAGTAATTATTTTAGGGGTGTCATATACTTTAGCTGTATCTTGGGCTTTCCTAGGGACCTTATTTTTGGGACTGGAGCACCCCCTATTTGCCCTACTTTTACCATGCAAAACCCCTTACGCACATTAGTATTATATTAGCTATCTGGGTAGCTGGCTCCACCCTCTGACTCACTACTAGAGCTGCCCTCCCCCTGTGAAGTGTAGCAGTTCCCTGAAATTATAACATGAGGTGACTGTCTATGTGGGAAGTTTACCACTGACCCTATAGGGGTCCTTTGTTTAAACTCTTCCCTAATGTTCTGCAGCTCATTTTTCATGGATTCTTTTAGGGATTTTAAAATATCTATGTGCGCTACAAAAGCTAAGGGGTTGTTAATTTTTAGCCCAGGAAATCCCTAATTATATTAAATTATATTGTTGCAATATCATTAAAGCAATATCTTTGAATCAATAAGAAACAGAATTGTATAAATTGTGGATGTTTATTGCTATACAAAGTTGCTATGCACCTATTTCTAAAAGATCTCTTTTACTGAAAAGTACACTTCTACACTTAAAATACACAATGTACACAAATCTAAAAAAAATGTATAATATATACAATTCAATAGTGTGAGATACACATTTGCACAAATAATTTCATACACACATTGGCTCCAAAAAAAAATGTTAAATCTGACCGGTCATATGTTTAAACAATACTATTTTAAAAACTTCTTATTAAAAATTTCTATTAAAAAGGTATCCACCCTATTGTTGTAAATATATCAGTACCTACAGTGTGGGGGCTAATATGAATTTGTATGAGTTACTACCTTATGTTTCACAAATTGCGCATCTTTGTTACTATAATTAGACACTTTAAAAGAACATCTAGGAAGTTTTATTATTGAGTTTGGAAGACTTATATTTCATGGTGTTCTTCTCATAAATTTTCCTGGCATTCTTTTAGAATTCCTAAAATGTTACACTTTCTTCAGGATGGTTTGGATAAGGGTTTGTTTGCAAGTTCCTTGAAGGGACAAATCTCTGCTCTTTCTGTGTTATTTCACAGAAAGATTGCTAAGCTTCCTGATATTCACTGTTTTGTACAGGCTTTGGTCCGTATCAAGCCTGTCATTAAATCAATCTCTCCTCCTTGGAGTCTTAATTTGGTTTTGAAGGCTTTACATTAAACTACTTTCTTGGAAAGTACAAATAAAGAGAGGGCGCTAAATAGCTTGAGGTAACCAACACATTTATTCTATAGACATCTAGTCAAATATCGAAAAATATAAGTTAGGCAAATTTTGTAAGCAAGGGACGTCTCCCTGGTAACACAGTATATGATGATATAATTTCAATAGCTGAAAAGCTTGCAAAAAGACAAAAAATAAGACAGAAAAAAATATAAAATAAAATAAAGGGTATAAATAAAAAATAAAAAAAATAAATAGCCAAAATACCACATTAAATGGACAGTCTAGGCCAAAATAAACTTTCATGATTCAGATAGAGCATGTAATTTTAAACAATTTTCCAATTTTCTTTTATCACCAATTTTGCTTTATTCTCTTGGTATTCTTAGTTGAAAGCTTAAACTAGGAGGTTCATATGCTAATTTCTTAGACCTTGAAGGCCACCTCTTTTCAGAATGCATTTTAACAGTTTTTCACCACTAGAGGGTGTTAGTTCACATATTTCATATAGATAACACTGTGTTCGTGCACGTGAAGTTATCTGGGAGCAGACACTGATTGGCTAAACTGCAAGTCTGTCAAAAGAACTGAAATAAAGGGGCAGTTTGCAGAGGCTTAGATACAAGATAATCACAGAGGTTAAAAGTATATTAATATAACTGTGTTGGTTATGCAAAACTGGGGAATGGGTAATAAAGGGATGATCTATCTTTTAAAACAATAAAAATGCTGGTGTAGACAGTCCCTTTAATAAAAGAAGACCACTTAAAGTGGGTAACGATAATATATATAACAAATGTACTTCTCCAACTAGAGAGAAGGATAAAACATCAAGTACGTGTAAACAAAAGCAACCACTCCGAAAGTTACTGTGGCCACATGTAACAGAGTGACGGCTGAAGACTGAGAGAAACAAGTTGTAGCAAGTATCAAATCTTCTTAAACTTTGTTGCTTTAAATGAGCAAAACAGTCTTGGTACAGAATAATAAACAGCCCGCCGGGACCCTATAATGACAGGTCAGCAACTGTGTACACCACTGCTCACCTTCAGGGGAAGTCAGAATGAAAGCACTAACCCCACTTGACAATCAAAGCAGCCTGCTTGCGTGTATTTAAACTTTCAATCTTACCGGATCACAGATCTGTCAAGTTGGCGTCTTAATGTGATGATTACCACTAATCGCGGCTTCTTTGCGTAAGTAGTACAGACAAGACCTCGGTGGTTGAAAAGTTTGTGTTCCAAAAATAGAAAGACCCGCACTTAGCGTGTATCACGCGCGGGTTGAACTAAGTACCTAGTTAGATGATATGTTCTTAACAGGACAAAACAGCTTTACTTCCTTCAACGCGTTTCCCCCGTTATGTTGGGCTTTTTCAAGATCATCAAGATAAAATCTTGAAAAAGCCCAACATAACGGGTGAAACGTGTTGAAGGAAGTAAAGCTGTTTTGTCCTGTTAAGAACATATCATCTAACTAGGTACCTAATTCAACCCACGTGTGATACACGCTAAGTGCGGGTCTTTCTATTTTTGGAAGTCTTGTCGGTACTCCTTACGCAAAGAAGCCGCAAGTAGTGGTAATCATCACATTGAGACGCCGACTTGACAGATCTGTGATCCGGTAAGATTGAAATTTAAATACACGCAAGCAGGCTGCTTTGATTGTCAAGTGGGGTGAGTGCTGTCATTCTGACTTCCCCTGAAGGTGAGCAGTGGTGTACACAGTTGCCGACCTTTCATTATAGGGTCCCGGCGGGCTGTTTATTATTCTGTACCAAGACTGTTTTGCTCATTTAAAGCAACAAAGTTTAAGAAGATTTGATACTTGCTACAACTTGTTTCTCTCAGTCTTCAGCTCTGTTACACGTGGCCACAGTAACTTTCAGAGTTGTTGCTTTTATTTGTCTACACGGACTTGATGTTTTATCCTTCTCTCTAGTTGGAGAAGTACATTTGTTCATTATATATATTATCGTTACCCACTTTAAGTGGTCTTCTTTTATTAAGGTGGTATTTTGGCTATTTATTTTTTATTTTTACCCTTTATTTTATTTTATATTTTTTCTTTTTTGTCTTTTTGCAAGCTTTTCAGCTATTGAAATTATATCATCATATACTGTATTACCAGGGAGACGTCCCTTGCTTACAAAATTTGCCTACCTTATATTTTTTCGATGTTTAACTAGATGTCTATAGAATAAATGTGTTGGTTACCTCAAGCTATTTAGCATCCTCTCTTTATTTGTACTTTTGAATTATTAACTGTGTCCATCTTTAGGGAGGTGGTTTGGGAGTGGCCAGTGGTAACCTTTAGGCTTAGCGCTTTGTTTTTTTCTGCGTAGTTACTTTCTTGGAAAGTGTTGTTCCTTTTGGCCATCTCTTCTGCTAGAAAAGTTTCCAAATTTTCTGCTCTTTCTTGTGATTCTCCTTTTCTGATTTTCCATCAGGATAAGGCAGTTTTGCAAACTTCATTTAAATTTCTACCTAAGGTTGTGAATTCTAACAACATTAATAGAGAAATTGTTGTCCCTTCTTTGTGTCTGTCAGGGTGCCAGGAATCAGACTGAGACGAGAAGTGCAAAAATAATCACACCTTTATTACTAGCAAAAAATAATAAAAAGTCCACAAGTCAAATAACAAGCCAGGAATCAAAACCAGAGCTGGTAGTCAGACGAGCCGAGTCAGGAGCCAAAGCTAATAGTCAGACGAGCTGAGTCAGGAGCCAAAGTGAGTAGTCAGACGAGCCAGAATCAGGAACAAGGAGAACAGCAGAGTCAGGAACAAGCCAGGGATCAGGAACCAGGAGGGACATCAGACAGCCAGGTAATACACAGGAGCCCTCACAAACAGGTCTGAGACAACGCAAGGGCAAAGCATACTGAACAGAGGCCCTTTAAATAATAAGTGATGACACAATTCTGAGACTGCATCCTGTCTCACACGGATGATGTACACCAGTCTGGCCATAAAAGGAAGTGCAGGAATTGAGCAGCATCACACAGTATGCACCAGAATCGGCAAGAGAGGTGAGAAATATGGCTGCCAGCAGCACATGGTAAACAAGGCAGGGAAAAAACCCTGACAGTACCCTCCCCTCAATGACCACTCCCCCACGGGAGGACAAAAGGCTTATTGGGGAAACGGACATGGAAGGCACGGAGGAGGGCGGGAGCATGAACATCAGAGGAGGGAACCCATGAACGCTCTTCCGGACTGTAGCCCCTCCAGTGAACCAAATACTGTACGCGGCCCCTGGACATACGAGAGTCAATAAATGCTGCTGATCTCATACTCTTCATGGTTGTCAACAAAGATAGGATGGGGACGAAGCAACACAGTGGTAAACCGATTACAAACCAATGGTTTCAAGAGGGAGACATGAAAAACATTGGAGATGCGCATTGCAGGAGGAAGGTCAAGAGCGTAGGCCACAGGATTGACCCGTCGGAGTATTTGAAAAGGACCAACATAACAGGGAGCCAGTTTATTGGAAGGCACATAATAGTTCAAGTTGCAGGAGGACAGCCAAACTCTCTCACCAACCTGGTAGGAAGGCGCGGGCAGATGCCTACGATCAGCCTGGAACTTTTGGTGCTGCATAGAATGATGAAGGCAATCCTGAATCTGCACCCACTTGGAACGGAGTTGCAGGAGATGCTCCTCCAAAGCCGGAATACCCTGAGACATGAATGAATCGGGCAACAAGGATGATTGAAAACAATAATTTGCCATGAACGGGGATAACTTGGAGGAAGCATTAATAGCACTATTACAAGCAAACTCTGCCCAAGGTAACAGTTCAGACCAATTATTGTGGTGATCTGAGACATAGCAATGGAGGAACTGTTCCAGAGCTTGATTAGACCATTCCGCAGCCCCATTGGATTGAGAAGGAAAAGCTAGATCCCCATTTGAGCACAAAAGGAACGCCAAAATCTGGAGACAAACTGGCTACCCCGGTCCGACACTATCTCCTTGGGTAACCCATGTAAACAGAAGACCTCCCGGGCAAAAATTGAAGCAAGCTCCTGAGCGGTAGGCAACTTCTTCAAGGGAATGCAATGTGACATTTTAGAAAAACGGTCAACCACCATAAGGATAACAGTATTGCCATCGGAAACAGGGAGCTCGACAATGAAGTCCATGGAAAGATGTGTCCAAGGACACTCACCATTAGCAATAGGTTGAAGAAGACCCACAGGAAGACGTCGAGGAGTCTTATTCTGTGCACAAACTGAGCAGGAGGCAACATATGCAGCAACATCAGAACGAAGACCTGGCCACCAGAATTGTTGAGTGACGGACCAAATCATTTGGTTCTTGCCTGGGTGACCTGCGGCTTTAGGATAGTGGTAAGTGTGCAAAAGTTTAGTTTGAAGATTCTCAGGAACAAAACACTTACCACTAGGTTTCTCAGGAGGTGCATTGGTTTGTGCAGCCAGGATCTCCTCCCCCAAGGGAGAAGTCAAATTAGTATGTATGGTAGCCAAAATATGGTCAGGAGGTATAACTGGAGTGGGTACAGACTCCTCCTTGGACAGAGGCGAAAATTGTTGAGAGAGGGCATCAGCCTTAACATTCTTACTACCAGACAGGTAGGAGACCCCATAATTAAACCGAGATAAAAATAGCGTCCATCTGGCCTGTCGGGGCGGCAAACGTTTTGCTTCAGATAGATAAGTTAAATTCTTGTGGTCAGTAAGAATGAGCACTGGCACGCTAGTACCCTTGAGAAGATGCCTCCATTCCTTAAGTGCCAAAATTATGACCAGTAATTCCCTGTCGCCAATTTCATAATTGCACTCCGCTGGAGAAGAAACCACACGGATGCAAGCAACCGTCAGGCGTAGGACGTTGAGACAAGAGGGCACCTACTCCAGTCTCAGACACATCGACCTCAAGAATGAAAGGCAGGACACGGTTAGGATGAACCAGAACTGGAGCGGCAGCAAAGGCAATCTTAAGACTATCAAAGGCCTTAATGGCAGTAGGTGACCAATGGAGTGGATCATTCTCTTTACGGGTCATGTCTGTGATTGACCAAGGAAGAAAAGTTTTTAATAAACTTTCCTTAGTAATTGGCGAACCCCAAAAAACATTGAATAGACCAAAGACCAACTGGGCGAGGCCACTGCAGAACTGCAGATAACTTGTCAGGATCCATGGAGAAGCCTGCAACGGAGATAGCATAACCTAGGAAGGTTACTTGAGTCTGATGGAACTCACATTTCTCGAGTTTACAAAACAGGCCGTTCTCACGTAGTCTCTGAAGAACCTGTGTAACATCAGAACGATGAGACTCAAGTGTGGGTTAGTGTATGAGGATGTCGTCTAAGTACACCACAACACACTTTTGCAACATATCTCATAGGACATCATTAATAAATTCCTGGAAAACAGCAGGAGCATTACATAGGCCAAAGGGCATTACAAGATACTCATAATGCCCACTCCTGGTGTTAAATGCTGTTTTCCATTCGTGGCCCTCCTTGATCCTAACGAGATTGTATGCACCTCTCAAATCAAGTTTAGTAAAGACTGTTTCTCTGTTGAGGCGGTCAAAGAGTTCCATAATAAGCGGAATAGGGTAAGCATTCTTAATGGTAAGACGATTAAGACCCCTATAATCGATGCATGGTTTTAACTCACCACCCTTTTTCTTCACAAATAAGAAGCCAGCCCCTGTAGGAGAACAGGATTTGTAATACACAGGAGCACTCACAAACAGGTCTGAGACAATGCAAGGGCAAAGCATACTGAACAGAGGCCCTTTAAATAATAAGTGATGACATCACAATTCTGAGACTGCATACTGTCTCACACGGATCATGTACACTAGTCTGGCCATAAAAGGAAGTGCAGGAAATGAGCAGCATCACACAGTATGCACCAGAATCAGCAAGAGAGGTAAGTAAAATGGCTGCCTGCAGCACATGGCAAACGAGGCAGGGAAAAAACCCTGACAGTGTCCTAATCCTAAGAATTCTTTGGAGAGATCCTTACATTGTTTGGATGAGCTTTGAAATGTTATGTTGAAGCTACTAAAGATTTCAGGAAGACTTCTAGTCTATTTGTTATCTTTTCTGGTTCTAGGAAAGGTCAGAAGGCTTCTGCCATTTCCTTGGCATCTTGGTAAAAGCTTTTGGTTCATCAGATTTATTTGGAGTCGGGTCAGGCCCTGCCTCAGAGAATTACAGCTCATTCTACTAGATCAGTCTTCACTTTGTGGGCTTTTAAGAATGAAGCTTCAGTTGATCAGATTTGCAAAGCAGCAACTTTGTCTTCTTTGCATACATTTACTAAATTCTACCGTTTTTATGTATTTGCTTCTTTGGAAGCAGTTTTTGGTAGAACAGTTTTTAAGGCAGCTGTTTCAGTTTGATTCCACTGCTTATGTTTAAGTTTTTTCTTTTAATTATGAGAATAAACTTATTTTCAGCAGAAAATTACTGTTATTATTTTATCCCTCCCTCTTTAGTGACTCTTCTGTGGAGTTCCACATCTTGGGTATTACTATCCTATACGTCAGAAAACATAATTTATGTAAGAACTTACCTGATAAAATAATTTCTTTCATATTGGCAAGAGTCCATGAGACCCACCCTTTTTATGGTGGTTGGAAATAATTGTGCTTTACACCAAAAATTATAAATTCCTTTGTTGATGCTTTTTACTCCTTTCTTTTTCACCCCACTACTTGGCTATTTGTTAAACTGAATTGTGGGTGTGGTGAGGGGTGTATTTATAGGCATTTTGAGGTTTGGGAAACTTTGCCCCTCCTGGTAGGATTGTATATCCCATACGTCACTAGCTCATGTACTCTTGCCAATATGAAAGAAATGAATTTATCAGGTAAGTTCTTACATAAATTATGGTTTTGCAATAAGGATAACAAAAGGTAGCCCAATTTTTGCTTATATAGACTGTGTTTCCAAAAGGCCAGCAAGGTTATCAGTTAAAATTTTAGCAAGCAAAGACCTTTTTTTCTTTTATGCATGAGCTTTTCAAGTCATAAGCCCCGCCTCTATTTTGTAATCATTGGTGAATGTTTGGATACGCTCCATGGAAGCTTGTCCCTTCATTGGCCATTGGATCTGAAATTTCAATTGGCTTACTGGGAATGCATGGACTCCAACAGTCAACTTGCTTGGCTGTCATACCAGTTTTAGTCCATTAGGGGGCAGCAGACAACCAGAAATGCAGTTTCATTATCAACATTGCTAACAGTCTAGTATATAACCTTTAAAATATTTATTAAATATCCTTTCATTTCCGGTATCAACAAACCCCATGATCCATGTGTATTGGATTATGTCATACTATTTACCCTGAGTATTTCAAGACTAAATATGAAATATTTCTTATAATATTTTAGAAGATGTCTTTAAAGTTGCATTTTTATGAGTGACTAGTGGTATAAATCAATAAAATATGTATGTTTATCTAACTTATCTTGTATATCAGTTCATTTGATATACTGGTACATATTTAATTTCCTAGTCACATCTTATATCATTGACATACATGAGCATTACAGTTATTTATTAATACATGTCTCAAATCTATGATACATTTCTATATTAACTTATAGTATCTTATTTGGAAACATCATCACACCAGGTTCTGAAAAACATCACTACCGCTGCTAGTCTTGTAGGTATAGCTGTACCGCACACCTTTTTGGCCGTAACGCAACTTAACTACCGCACCTTCAAAAAGTCCTTTTTCAATGGGACTTCCATAGCGCCGGTATTATGAGTTTTGCTTGGGAGGCCAAAAAGTGAGCGGTACAGCCCATACCGACAAGATTCGTTACGTCATCTAAAGTCAGTAGTTATGAGTTTTACGCTACAAAGCTGTAGCATAAATCTCATAACTAAAGTGTTAAAAAGTACACTAACACCCATAAACTACCTATTAACCCCTAAACCGAGGCCCTCCCGCATCGCAAACACTATATAATAAAAATATTAACCCCTAATCTGCCGCTCCGGACATCGCCGCTACTATAATAAACATATTAACCCCCGCATCACAAACACTAGTTAAATATTATTAACCCCTAATCTTCCGCTCCCAACGTCACTATACTAGAGTTATTAACCCCTAAACCTAACCCTAACCCCAACACCCCATACTTAAATATAATTAAAATAAATCAAAATAAAAATTTCTATCATTAACTAAATAATTCCTATTTAAAACTAAATACTTACCTATAAAATAAACCCTAAGCCAGCTACAATATAACTAATAGTTACATTGTAGCTATCTTAGGTTTTATTTTTATTTCACAGCTAAGTTTGTATTTATTTTAACTAGGTAGATTAGTTAGAAAATAGTTATTAACTATTTACTAACTACCTAGTTAAAATAAATACAAATTTACCTGTAAAATAAAACCTAACCTGTCTTACACTAACACCTAACATTACACTAAAATTAAATAAAATTACATTAATTAAATACAATGAACTGAATTACATAAAATAAAAAAGAAATGATCAAATATTTAAACTAATTACACCTAATCTAATAGCCCTATCAAAATAAAAAAGCCCCCCCCCCAAAAAAAAAATTTAAAAAAAAAAACTAGCCTAAACTACCAATAGCCCTTAAAAGGGCCTTTTGCGGGGCATTGCCCCAAAGAAATCAGCTCTTTTACCTGTAAAGAAAAAATACAAACAACCCCCCAACAGTAAAATCCAATACCCACGCAACAAACCCCCTCAAAAAAACTACCTAAAAAACCTAAGCTCCCATTGCCCTGAAAAGGGCATTTGGATGGGCATTGCCCTTAAAAGGGCATTTAGCTCTTTTTCGGTGCCCAAAGTCCCTAAGCTAAAAATAAAACCCACCCAAGAAACCCTTTAAAAAAAACTAACACTAACCCCTGAAGGTTAGAATGCGAGCTCAATCCTATTGGCTGATTGGATCAGCAAATAGGATTAAAGCTCAATCCTATTGGCTGATTGCATCAGCCAATAGGATTTTTTACCCTTTAATTCCGATTGGCTGATAGAATTCTATCAGCCAATCGGAATTCAAGGGACGCCATCTTGGATGACGTCATTTAAAGGAACCTTCAGTGTATGGCTGGGACCGTATGAAGTGGATGCTCCGCGCCCGATGTCTTGAAGATGGAGCCGCGTCTGAAGAATGAAGATAGAAGATGCCATCTGGATGAAGACTTCTTCCCGCCTTGAGGACGACTTCTTGCCGCTTAGATGGCGACTTCTCCCGGCTTCGTTGAGGACTTCTTGCCGCTTCAATGAGGATTTCTGCCCGCTTGGATGAGGATGGATGTCCGGTCTCCAAAAACTGTAAGTGGATTTTTGGGACTTAGTGTTAGGTTTTTTTAAGGGTTTCTTGGGTGGGTTTTATTTTTAGCTTAGGGACTTTGGACACAGAAAAATAGCTAAATGCCCTTCTAAGGGCAATGCCCATCCAAATGCCCTTTGCAGGGCAATGGGGATCTTAGGTTTTTTAGGTAGGTTTTTTGGGGGGGTGGGTTGGTTGTATTTTTTTTATTTTTTTTACAGGTAAAAGAGCTGATTTCTTTGTATTTAATTAATGCAATTTATTTAATTTTAGTGTAATGTTAGGTTTTAATTTACAGGTAAATTTGTATTTATTTTAACTAGGAAGTTAGTAAATAGTTAATAACTATTTACTAGCTAATCTACCTAGTTAAAATAAATACAAACTTAGCTGTGAAATAAAAATAAAACCTAAGATAGCTACAATGTAACTATTAGTTATATTGTAGCTAGTTTAGGGTTTATTTTATAGGTAAGTATTTAGTTTTAAATAGGAATTAGTTAGGTAATGATATTAAGTTTTATTTAGATTTATTTTAATTATATTAAAGTTAGGGTTAGACTTGGGGTTAGGTTTACGGGTTAATATATTTATTTAGTGTTAGTGATGTGGGAAGCCAGAAGTTTAGGAGTTAATAACTTTAGTATAGTGGCAGCGGCAGATTAGGGGTTAACAAATGTATGTAGGTGGCGGTGACATTGGGGGCGGCAGATTAGGGGTTAATAAGTGTAATGTAGGTAGCAACGACATTGGGGCAGCAGATTAGGGGTTAATAAGTATAATGTAGGTGTTGACGATGTCAGGGGCAGCAGATTAGGGGTGTTTAGACTTGGGGTTTATGTTATGGTGTTAGGTGTAAACATACATTTTTTTTCCCCATAGGAATCAATGGGGCTGCATTACGGAGCTTTACACTCCTTTATTGCAGGTGTTAGGCCTTTTTTTTTTAGCCGGCTCTCCCCATTGATGTCTATGGGGAAATCGTGCACGAGCACATAAAACCAGCTCAAAGCAGCGCTGGTATTTGTGTGCAGTATGGGGCTGAACACAACCATATTGTCCGCTAACCCAGGTTTTTGGAAAACTTGTAATAGCAGCGCTATTAAAGGTGAGCAATAGAAATAACTTGCAAGTTATTACCAAGCCGTTCATAACGCAAAACTCGTAATCGATGGAAAGAAAATCAATATTTATTTATTTTGAAATAAATTGGTTAGATATTTTTAATTTACTGTACAGCTACTTATTCAATATAGCAGATATTTATCCAATATAGTATAAGGACCAATTTGTATAGAAGTGTGAATGGTCACTTCCCCTGTAAAACTGATTTTTCTCTGCATATACTCAGGCTTCAAAAGTTTGTTATAGGCAGTATGTCTGTATATCTCCACATGGGGTCATTACCTGAACTTTTATTACATAGAAGAGGGATCCTCTGTTAAAGTGACATCTTGAGTTTACAAGTCTATTTCTTTTGTTCTACAAATCTGTGTTTCAGAACAAGAGGGGGTTGTTTTACAAACAGTTTCACAAATAAATGCATTATTTGGTGTAGATAAATATAAAGCTCACCACCTTTTAGTTTGGGAGAAAAACCTGTGAGATCTGGGGCGCGATCCGATATAGATCGCAGTTTGCGGCGCAAGCGAGGGAACCCGCATCGCCCGCAGTTTCAGCTCGCAACTCTAGCTATCCCATATATGTCGCCGTCAGATGCTAACGTGCCGTAAGTCTGATAAACCAGCGATGTCCAGAAATCTGCGCAAGTACAAATTTCTGGCGTCGCCAGTGACTTGCGGCACGTTAGAAACTGCCGGCGCCTACAAAACCTGACTAAAGTCTAAATCACCCGCACTGTCTAACACGCCTCCCTAACATAGCCCGACACGTCTAACCCTCTATCCGCTATCCCAACTCACTATCCTAACAATAAAATATGTATTAACCCCTAAACCGCCGCTACCTAATAAAGTTATTAACCCCTAAACCGCCGCCAGCTATATTAAATCTATAACCCCCTAAAGTGAGCCCCTAACACCGCCGCCATCTACCTTACCTACCCCCTAAAGTGAGCCCCTACCCCGCCGCTATTTTAAAATTATTAACCCCTAATCTAATCCCCCTATCCCGACGCCATCTATATTAAATTATTTAACCCCTAAAATACTAAACTATCCCTACCACTAAACCTAAGTCTAACCCTACAAATAGCCCTGAAAAGGGCTTTTTGCGTGGCATTGCCCCAAAGTAACTGCTCTTTTGCCAGCCCTTAAAAGGGCTTTTTGCGGGGCATGCCCCAAAGTAACAGCTCTTTTGCCAGCCCTTAAAAGGGCTTTTGGCGGGGCTTTGTCACAAAGTAAACTGCTCTTTTGCCTACAATCTACATCCCCCTACACCGCGACCACCTATAATAAATGTATTAACCCCTAATCTAATCCCCCTACACCGCCGCCAGCTATATTAACTATATTAACCCTAATTATATTAGGGTTAATATAGTTAATATAGTTATTATATTATATATATATTAACTATATTAACCCTAATTATATTAGGGTTAATATAGTTAATATCGTTATTATATTATATATATATTAAGTATAATAACCCTATCTAACTCTAACATCCTAACTAAACTCTTATTAAAATAAATCTAATATTAATATTATTAATTAAAATATTCCTATTTAAATCTAAATACTTACCTATAAAATAAACCCTAAGATAGCTACAATGTAATTAATAATTACATTATAGCTATGTTAGGGTTTATATTTATTTTACAGGTAAATTGTTAATTATTTTAACTAGGTATAATAGCTATTAAATAGGTATTAACTATTTAATAGCTACCTAGTTAAAATAATTACCCAATTACCTGTAAAATAAATCCTAACCTAAGTTACAAATACACCTACACTATCAATAAATTAAATAAACTACAAATATCTATCTAAAAATACAATTAAATAAACTAAACTAAATTACAAAAAAAAAAAAAACACTAAATTACAAAAAATAAAAAAAAGATTACAAGATTTTTAAGCTAATTACACCTATTCTAAGCCCCCTAATAAAATAATAAAGCCCCCCAAAATAAAAAAATTCCCTACCCTATTCTAAATTAAAACAAGTTCAAAGCTCTTTTACCTTACCAGCCCTTAAAAGGGCCTTTTGTGGGGGCATGCCCCAAAGAAAACTGCTCTTTTGCCTGCAAAAAAAAAACCACAATACCACCCCCCCAACATTACAACCCACCACCCACATACCCCTAATCTAACCCAAACCCCCCTTAAATAAACCTAACACTACACCCCTGAAGATCTCCCTACCTTGTATTCACCCCGCCGGGCAGAACTCCTGATCCGATCCGGGCGATGTGTTCCAGCAAGTGGCAGTGAAGTCTTCTTCCATCCGGGCGATGTCTTGAAGCAAGCGGCAGAGAGTCTTCTTCCATCGGCGACGTCTTCAAGCAAATCAGCATCTTCAATCTTCTTACTTCGCTCCTCCGCCGCGGAGCATCCTTCCGGCACGACGACTTCCCGACGAATGAGGTTCCTTTAAATGACGTCATCCAAGATGTCGTCCGTCGAATTTCGATTGGCTGATAGGATTCTATCAGCCAATCGGAATTAAGGTAGAAAAATCTGATTGGCTGATTGAATCAGCCAATCAGATTCAAGTTCAATCTGATTGGCTGATTGTTTCAGCCAATCGGATTGAACTTGAATCTGATTGGCTGATTCAATCAGCCAATCAGATTTTTCTAACTTAATTCCGATTGGCTGCTAGAATCCTATCAGCCAATCAGAATTCGGCGGACGCCATCTTGGATGACGTCATTTAAAGGAACCTCATTCGTCGGGAAGTCGTCGTGCCGGAAGGATGCTCCGTGGTGGCGGAGCGAAGTAAGAAGATTGAAGATGCCGCTTCATGGAAGATGCTGCCGGAAGGAAGAAGACTTTGCTGCCGCTTGGAGGAAGATGTCGCCGGGAGGAAGAATTCTTCTTTGCCGCTTGGAGGAAGACATCGCCGGAGGAAGAATTCTTCTTTGCCGCTTGGAGCAAGACATCGCCCGGATCGGATGAGGAGTTCGGCCCGGTGTGGTGAAGACAAGGTAGGGAGATCTTCAGGGGGGTAGTGTTAGGCTTTTTTAAGGGGGGTTTGGGTTGGTTTAGAATAGGGGTATGTGGGTGGTGGGTTGTAATGGGGGGGGTATTGTATATGTTTTTAAATGCAAAAGAGCTGAATTCTTTGGGGCATGCCCCACAAAAGGCCCTTTTAAGGGCTGGTAAGGTAAAGATCTTTGAACTTTTTTTAATTTAGAATAGGGCAGGGAATTTTTTTTTATTTTGGGGGGCTTTATTATTTTATTAGGGGGCTTAGAATAGGTGTAATTAGCTTAAAAATCTTGTAATCTTTTTTTTATTTTTTGTAATTTAGTGTTTGTTTTTTTTGTAATTTAGTTTAGTTAATTTAATTATATTTTTAGATAGATATTTGTAGTTTATTTAATTTATTGATAGTGTAGGTGTATTTGTAACTTAGGTTAGGATTTATTTTACAGGTAATTGGGTAATTATTTTAACTAGGTAGATATTAAATAGTTAATAACTATTTAATAGCTATTATACCTAGTTAAAATAATTAACAATTTACCTGTAAAATAAATATTAACCCTAACATAGCTACAATGTAATTATTAATTATATTGTAGCTATCTTAGGGTTTATTTTATAGGTAAGTATTTAGATTTAAATAGGAATATTTTAGTTTATAATATGAATTAGATTAATTTAATATAAATTTAGTTAGGGGTGTTAGGGTTAGATAGAGTTAATATAGTTAATATAAATACTATAGTAACTATATTAACTATATTAACCCTAATATAATTAGGGTTAATATAGTTAATATATATAATGTAATAACTATATTAACTATAATATACTTAGGGTTAATATAGATAATATAGCTGGCGGCGGGGTAGGTAGATTAAATTAGGGGTTAATAATTTTAATAGAGATGGCGGCGGTGTAAGGGGCTTACATTAGGGGTTAATAATATTAATATAGCTGGCGGCGGTATAGGGGGATTAGATTAGGGGTTAATAATTTTTATATAGGTGGCGGCGGTGTAAGGGGTCAGATTAGGGATAGATAAGGTAGATGGCGGCGGTTTTAGGGGCTCACAGTAGGGGGTTAGTTTATGTAGATGGCGGCGGGGTCCGGGAGCGGCGGTTTAGGGGTTAATAACTTTATTAGGAATTTCGGGGGGGGGATCGCGGTTGACAGGTAGATAGACATTGCGCATACGTTAGGTGTTAGGTTTTATTTAGCAGATCGCGGGTGACAGGTAGATAGACATTGCGCATGCGTTAGGTGTTAGGTTTATTTTCTAGCTAGTTTAGGGAGTTACGGGGCTCCAATAGTCAGCGTAAGGCTTCTTACGGCTGCTTTTCGTGGCGAGGTGAAAATGGAGTAAGATTTCTCCATTTTCGCCACGTAAGTCCTTACGCTGCATATTGGATACCAAACTGCGCTGGTTTGGTATGCCTGCCTATTGCCCAAAAAACTACGGGCGACGGCAGAAATATACGCGCGTAACTTCTAGGTTACGCCGTATATGTGATACCAAACCAGCGTAAATATTGGCGTTGCCGGCTTTTGTGGGCGACGATTTTTATCGGATCGACCCCCTGTAGTGCGAAAATCTTTATAGAATTACGCTGGAATTAGAGAGACAATTTCATATACGTCCACTGAACACCCATGTGCAGCCCTTTTTACGAAAAAACAACAATTACACTTAGGAATTTCTAAGTGATTTTTGCACACCCAGTGTATTTAAAAGGGACAGTCTAGGTAAAATTAAAAACTTTCATGATTTCAATAGGTCATGCAATTCTAAACAACTTTCAAATTTACTTTTATCATCAAATTTGCTTTGTTCTCTAGGTATTCTTTGTGGAAAGCTAAACCTAGGTAGGCTCATATGCTAATTTCTAAGCCGTTGAACTGCCTCTTATATCAGTGCATTTTGACAGTTTGACACTGCTAGTTCATGTGTGTCATATAGATAGCATTGTGCTCACTTCCGTGGAGTTATTTACGTGTCGGCAGAGGCTTAGAAACAAGGTAATCACAGAGGTAAAAAGTGTATTAATAATAGTGTTGGTTATGCAAAACTGGTTGACTGGGTAATAAAGGGATTATCTATATTTTTAAACAACAAAAATTCTAGAGTAGACTGTCCCTTTAAAATATGATTTCCAGGGGCGGAGCCAACTACTGTGGAGACCTGGCGTGTTCTTATGCAGCTCCTGATTTTTGGCCAACTTTATGGAGTAACACACAAGTATAAACCCTGAAACTTTTTCCTTTTATATGCTGAAGACCTCAAATACATGCCTCATGCTATAGAAAATTCAGAAACACTTCATTTTTGCGGACTTACGAACACCATGCGCCCCTAAGTGAAGTGAAGCCATGTGGTGTGTACCGCCATCTTAACTACTGTACTCCTCTCACATCCACAAGTCAGCCTGGCCTACCAAGGATCATCGGCTCTACCACTGACAATGGAGAAATCTTACTCTGAAATAAGAGCCTGCCTAACGGAATTTGGACATCGCATGACAAGCCACTTCAACTGCCTGAGTGGCGTCATCAGATGCAGCTCTGAACATAACGTGGCATCTGCGGTAGCAATGGTGGAGCGAGCGGAGCTTCAGTTCCACATACAGCTACCTACAGCTTTTATTCTGAGTGCTGCAATGACACCGTCACACCAGATTCAGGTGGCCTTCCTCCCGCACACACCCTGGGAAGCTGTTTGCTCAGAGGAAGAGATGGGATGTCAGCTGCCTGATATAAGACCATCTCAGTGTGGTCACAACATTCTTGAATTCACCTCAACCCTGGGGGAACAGGGGCTGGGCTCCGATAAATTTGTGAACTCTCCCACACTCAGCTCTAACATAGGCCCTCTCTGGTACATCCCGCTTGTAGTAAAATCTCAGGAGGAGAGGCTGCACACAAGCGGTTTGGCTCTCATTGCGATCCCCCCCTGGGGATAATTTTCTCTGGATCCCTCGGAACACATTTTGGCTAGCAAGGTTTCATCTCCTCACAGACTGGACAATTGGGCCATTAGAGCAGGCAGGCATACACAGCTCTTTTGTTTTATGCGGTATAGGATGAGGAGGGGATGCAGCACTTCTTCTGTTCGTTTTCCCTAAGACAGTTGAAGAACTATATATATATATATATATATATATATATATATATATATATATATATATTGTTGCACGTTTAGTTACTTTACAATTCCACAGATTATTATTATTAATGGCGACATAATTGAAATGTCTGATGTAGCGTTTGCTATGCACAAGTTACTAGTCTGCAGTTATTATGGAACGGTCTATATGAAAGTAGTACAAACATGGATAGAGTTCCAGATATCAATGCCAATTTTGCCTGTCTTGAATTCGTCCACATAAATATGTTATTGCTTGCTCGCTATTGTTTACGCTTATTGTATATATTTGGTATAACTTAGAGGTACCCGAGATACTTAGGCCATGTATATCTGGCTCATTTGGGGATATCCTATCACCTTCTCTGCATTCGCCAGAAAAGTTTTGATACTCTATACTTTCATAACTATTTATATGACCATGTTATGCTTCTGAGATTTGTATGATTCTCTTAGCATTAGTGTCTGTCTTTATTAAGCAGTCCTCAAGTGTTAGTTAGCCACAAGATAAAGCCTCATATTTTTATTTGAAATACCCCCACATAGCTAACTATGTAGCTTTGCTGCAAGGGGGTCTCATCTCTTTCTAAATGGTAGACATGAAACTTAATTTTTTATTATTATATCAGGTCCTACACGAATGAGGTCTCTCCTCTCTCTCCCTCAGCCGGCAGGGGAGTCGGGGATTGCAAGCGACAGTATAGAGGCTCCCTTGTTGCTTTTTCTGGTACATATGCTGACATTCAACTCCATTAATGCTAGCTATAAAAATAACTAGACGATCAGATACTACTAGTCTATAGCTTACTTTGAGGACAATAAGGCTATAACCATTATTAACCTATACTCTCGCAGCTACATAACAAATATTAGGATTAGACTATATATTTTCCTTAACTTATCCTACATCAACAGTTAGGCATTAGCTGATCAGTATGGAGGCGGAGACGCTGGATGACCCATAGATTATAATTTGTTGTTGTTACCTCATTCTCAGGTATACTACTTTTTTTATCCAGCAAGCTTTATTATTGTGTTATGAGCATTAGATACTGGAAATGCCCCAGTCTATCCTCTAAATATTACTGCTAGTGCCATCAACATCCTACCTTATTCATGGCTATAATCTCGATACTCCTAAGTAGTTTTCATTACTTAATGCTAATTGCTTATGTTATTCATGTATGTATATATGTATGTATGTATGTATATATGTATGTATATATGTATGTATGTATGTATGTATGTATATATGTATGTATGTATGTATATATGTATGTATGTATGTATGTATATATGTATGTATGTATGTATATATGTATGTATGTATGTATGTATGTATGTATATATGTATGTATGTATGTATGTATATATGTATGTATGTATGTATATATGTATGTATATATGTATGTATGTATGTATGTATATATGTATGTAAATATGTATGTATATATGTATGTATGTATGTATGTATGTATGTATATATGTATGTATGTATGTATGTATGTATATATGTATGTAAATATGTATGTATATATGAAATGTAGCCCATTTATTTTAGTCTTATCAACATCCTGTTCCACTAAGGTTGCTCTTCCCATCTCGGGTAAACTTTTTTACTTCAGATGATAAACCCCCCCCCCCCCCACATCCCATCTTATATTATATCATTTCACCCTATACTGTCATATATTGGATGTTGTCCACCCATGGTCCATATGTGACCATTTCATTTCAAGCAGTACTTACCCGCTGAAAAACTACCCTGAAAGTGTCATTAGGCCCAATAGGGTCTTCGGTATGACTACCGTACCACAGCGTCTATTTTACCTATATTAAAGGGTCCATGAGTAGCCAGATAACTACAGTAGTCATTTATAGAAACTACTGTAAACATAAAATGGAGGTTTCAGTTAATGTTGTGATACTTTTTATGTCTGTCAATTTTTTCTTTTAAAAATTGCATTGTATTGTGCCTTATGACAGGCTGTTGTTATTCACAATATGCACCATTCATTGTACGTTTTATTCTTGCAAAACCTCAATAAAAGTTTTTATTATAAAAAAATATATATATATAATTTCCACTGTGCATATTTAATATGATTTACTTCTGTGTAATTTACATGCAAATTTTAGGTTTTTGGTAAAATATGATTTTTGGTGTAGAATCTTGTTACGATTTTCAATGCATCTTAACAATACAGTGCAAGATTACAAGTCACGTGGCAATCAGTTGCAAAAACTCCGCTTGCGTTATGGCTTTTTTGCATTTTGGGTTGCGCAAGTATTACAAGTTGCAAAATAACTTATTTTGCGCGTGCCTTAACCTGCGTAATGCAAACTGCAAAATTGCGTGCATGTTCGCATATTCCCGATAGAAATCAATGAAGAAAAAAACCCACTAAAACCCTAATCTGTTGCGCAAAGACCATGACGTATTCTCCTCGAAAAGTGTACATGAAAATGTGAATATTTCATATTGTGAAAATGTTTTCATAACGGAGTATGTTCTATTTATTTATAAATAAATATTTCACTATATATGTAATAATTTTTGGACTGATATATCTATTTATAGCGAGATATGTATATGAATATATATATATATATATATATATATATATATATATATATATATATGTCTAGATATCTCAAAATCTATATGCGAATATCTCTTTGAAAATCCCTCTAAGATAGTGTTTAATGTGCATAAGCTTGTAATGAGAAATATTTTCATTATCTCTATAGTTAAACATATTTCTATACATATAAAAAGCCGATGTAAAATCCCTGCGTCTGCTTTTTTTTTATAACACCCAAGGTCTCCTATCTTTTAGCCCTTTTAACATTTGTGTGCAATATTTTTTTAAATTATTTTTATTAGACAGTGTTAATATGAGTGTAACTGTACTTTGTAATGTATTTTTAAAGTATTTCGTAAAACTTTTATGTTGCGGAAAACTGTTAACTACAGCTCTTGGAGCGTGGAAAGGATAGTTGCCTAAAAGGCAATTGCGCTCGCAATAGCATTTTTCAAGACTTGTAGTATCTGTGCAATGAAAATTGATTGCGAAAAAGACCATATCGCACACGGAAAACGCATACCGCATGACTTGTAATCTTGCCCACAATTCTTTCTGCATATTTTTGTGTGAGTGGTTAAATTATTCCTTTAGTAAGATTTTTAAAATACAAATGTTATTGTGCATTTTTTATGTATGCATCTCCTCCCCATACAGAAATGCAGTATACGCCCCTTAGCAAGACACCATGTTTCAGAGTAAAAAGTGGCTTTAGATCATTCCACCAGGGAAATAGAAGTACCGGCAAAACCAGAGACCTTTAGATCATCAGGAACAAAGTGTTTAATATATGTGCTATGATCAGCTTTCTCTCTCTAGAAGTTTACTTTTGCAAGTCCTTCCTAATTTGCAGACTTTCATGCTCTGACCATTAACTGGCAACAAGAGAGTCAGACCCTAGTCTGAGCAGGGCCGTATATGTTATTTATTAGTACATTAAACCGACAGTATACACCAATTTTCATATAACAGCATGTAATAGACACTATTATAAAGAATATTATGCACTAATACTGATATAAAAATCCAGTATAAAACCGTTTAAAAACTTACTTAGAAGCTTCCAGTTTAGCTCTGTTTAAAAGGTTACTGGAACACCCACTGCAAGTGGGAAATAGCAGACACTCCCCCCTCCCTCTTCTTTTGCATATGAAAAGACCCTTTATACAAATAGAAGCAAGCTATAAGTCGGTATTCTCCTAAAACTTTGGGGCTTGGTTAGGAGTCTGAAAATCAGAGCAATGTTATTTAAAAATAAGCAAAACTGTCCATTTAAAAAAAAAAAAAAACTGTATGGGCTATATAAATAGATCATCTACAAAACATTTATGTAAAGAAAAATCTAGTGTATAATGTCCCTTTAAGGACATGTTGGATGCATATCCTATATAATAAATGGCCAAGTATGTTTGTCAGATGCAGTCATGTGCAGTAGAGACTGCACGTGACAAACATACCTGGCCGTTTGGATCCTGACACTCAGCACTCAGCACAGAGCAAGGCTGAAGCAGAGTGTCAGGGAGCGTGGCCGACGGGAGCGTCGCGTTGGGGGCGTGACCGGGCGTTGCGAGGGCGTGGCCGGCGGGTGTCACCATGATGGGGCGTGGCGCCGCGATGGGGGCGTGGCCAGAGAGGCAAAGGCTTTCAATTAAGACAGAGCCAGGGAGAAGGGCCAAAGAGGGGGGAGAGAGACAAAGAGGATAGAGAGCCAAAGAGGAGAGAGAGCCAAAGAGGAGAGAGAGCCAAAGAGGAGAGAGAGCCAAAGAGAAGAGAGAGCAAAAGAGGAGGGAGAGAGAGCCAAAGAGGGGGGGGGGGGAGAGAGCCAAAGAGGGGGGGAGAGAGAGCCAAGAGCCAAAGGGGGGGGGGGGAGAGCCAAAGAGGAGAGAGAGCAAAAGAAGGGAGAGAGCAAAAGAGGGGAGAGAGAGCCAAAGAGGAGAGAGAGCAAAAGAATGGAGAGAGCCAAAGGGAGGGGGGGAGAGAGCCAAAGTGGGGGGAGAGCCAAAGAGGGGGGAGAGAGAGAGCCAAAGAGGAAAGAGAGCCAAAGAGGAGAGAGAGAGAGCAAAAGAGGGGGGAGAGCCAAAGAGGGGGGAGAGAGAGCCAAAAAGGGGGGGAGAGAGAGCCAAAGGGGGGGGAGAGAGCCAAAGGGGGGGGAAGAGAGCCAAAGGGGGGGGAAGAGAGCCAAAGGGGGGGGGAAGAGAGCCAAAGGGGGGGGGAGAGAGCCAAAGGGGGGGAAGAGAGCCAAGGGGGGGAGAGAGCCAAAGGGAGGGGGGAAGAAAGCCAAAGGGGGGGGGGGGATAGAGAGAGCCAAAGAGGAAAGAGAGCCAAAGAGGAGAGAGAGCAAAAGAGGGGAGAGAGCCAAAGGGGGGGGGGAGAGCCAAAGAGGAGGGGGGAGAGCCAAAGAGGGGGGAGAGAGCCAAAGAGGGGGGGGGGAGAGCCAAAGAGGGGGGAGAGAGAGAGCCAAAGAGGAAAGAGAGCCAAAGAGGAGAGAGAGAGAGCAAAAGAGGGGGGAGAGCCAAAGAGGGGGGAGAGAGAGCCAAAAAGGGGGGGAGAGAGAGCCAAAGGGGGGGGAGAGAGCCAAAGGGGGGGGGAAGAGAGCCAAAGGGGGGGGGAAGAGAGCCAAAGGGGGGGGGAGAGAGCCAAAGGGGGGGAAGAGAGCCAAGGGGGGGAGAGAGCCAAAGGGAGGGGGGAAGAAAGCCAAAGGGGGGGGGGGATAGAGAGAGCCAAAGAGGAAAGAGAGCCAAAGAGGAGAGAGAGCAAAAGAGGGGAGAGAGCCAAAGGGGGGGGGGGGAGAGCCAAAGAGGAGGGGGGAGAGCCAAAGAGGGGGGGAGAGAGCCAAAGAGGGGGGGGGGGAGAGCCAAAGAGGGGGGAAGAGAGCCAAAGGGGGGGGGAGATAGCCAAAGGGGGGGGGAGATAGCCAAAGGGGGGGGGAGATAGCCAAAGGGGGGGGGAGCCAAAGAGGGGGGGAGAGCCAAAGAGGGGGGGAGCCAAAGAGGGGGGAGAGAGAGCCAAAGAGGAGAGAGAGCCAAAGAGGAGAGAGAGCCAAAGAGGAGAGAGAGCCAAAGAGGGGAGAGAGAGAGCAAAAGAGGGGAGAGAGAGAGCAAAAGAGGGAAGAGAGAGAGCAAAAGAGAGGAGAGAGAGTGCAAAGGAGAGAGGGGACAGAAAGCAAAAGAGAGGGGGAGAGAGAGCAAAAGAGAGGGGGGAGAGAGCAAGGGGTGGGACCGCTGTACTGCAAAAAATGGCCAGTGTACACGGGCTTTAGTACTAGTTTTGTTTATAAGTGGCACAATATTAAAAGAACTGTATGTTGTGTGATTTCTTTACTTGCTGCTATACTATTTCTAGCAATTTGCATACAGTAAAAACGAATTGTAAAATAATTCCTCAGAATAAATAATTATATTTGATGCCAGTTTATCACATTCTGGGATATGGAGTCTTGCTTCTTAATGTTTTAATATGATATTTACATGTTGCAGGTGGGGAATTTTGGGCAATAATGTATGCCTATTGGGATACTTTCTATAGAGAGGTTGAGAAACACTGCTATACACATTTCATCTGATTGTGAATATACTTAGGGCTAGATTAAAAGTGGTACACTAATTTCCATTACAAGTGGCTGGTTATTGCTACCACAAGCTTGAGGTAGCAATAAGTGCTCAAAAAATTAGCCAGGTCAGATCTCTGTTTAATTTTTTTAAATGTCTCCCAATTGCCCCCAGAATAATATGTGAGGTCCCTCTTTAAAAAAAAAAAAAAAAGTAGCATTTAAAAACAAACAAACAAAAAACGTACTAAGCCGTTTATAGGGTTAAAGTTGGCGGGTGTCGGGTGTTAGAAAAAAATGTCACTGAAAAGTGCCTTTACATTGTGGTCTATAGGGACTGTGCTTTCCCTGTAAATATATATTTGTATATGCTTATGTGATAACATGTGTTTATACACATATTAACTCAGAAATGTATATGTATATATTCATATATATTTAAATTTGCTGCCCATCGCTGTGCGACTTACCCCCTTCGCTGCATTTAGGTTCTGTGCCGTGTATGACAGCATCACAACGAGGCTCCTATTGGAGCCTATGGTAGTGCACTCTTGTGAGCGTAATGCTTCCGTGCAATGTGAATGCAAGGTCACGTTTGCTTTGCACCTTACTTGTAATACCAGCGGACATTTGTGTGCTCTGGTATTACTAAGTGGAGCGCAAATATCGCTTTTGCGTAAGCAATATTTTGCGCTCCACTTGTAATCAACCCCTAATTTTTAGAATGTACATTTACTGTAAAAATCAATAATAAAAAAAACATTTAAAAAAGTCAGTCCCAGGACATTCAAAGGTAAGGGCAAAGTAGTTAAATTGTTGATATGTATTTCAGAAACCCAAGTGGTTATATAAGCTGCTGTGCTTCTGGTAACCAAGCTATTAAATCACTGTTGCAAGAGTTTAACACTGCACTGGATTAAAACCCTTGATTTCCTGTACTAATTAGACAATAAATAGGCTACATAATTGCTAACTTAGCAATTATGTAGCCTATGTATTGTCTAACTAGTACAGGAAATCAAGGGTTTTAATGCTAAGTCATAACAATCAAGAGGTTAAATCACAGTTTTATGTATCAACATACACCATGAAAACTTAAAAAATGTCCGAATTTTTTAAGGCAGCTTGTAGATTCATAGATGTTTTTAAGTTGTGTATTAAATATGACCAAAGTACGCTGTCATCTACTTATTTGTTTGATTTTCCTTGTTATCATTAAATACACCATGCTAATGAACTGAATAGTCCAATACATATCAATATTTTGTTATTTTAAATGTTATAGCATGCATATTAAATTGTGACTCGTCCTTGTTTTTCACAGAAACAAACATTTGTGTCAAGTATATTAAAAGCACGGCCACTAGAAGGAAGGAAAGCACGTTTACAGGATGGTCGAACATTATCAAATTCAGATGAAAAGATGACGGACTTAGCTTCTAAAAATGTGAAGCACACGACTACATCTCTCCATTCACCTGAAGACAGTGGCACTAAGCCAACATACCATTTAACAGGGCAGCTTATGCCTGATACGGAAGTGTTAGCTGGGTGGAATAACTCCAAGAACCTCCCTGTGGAAAAGCAACATAAAACATATTTGTGCAAAAATAAGATCACAGATAACATACAATCAGGTGTTTTATATGAGAGACAGTTTACTCAAGTACCAGACAATGACCACATACTTAATACAGCATTTTATGAAGATTTAAAAGCCAGTAAGCAAAATCAACATATGATCTTTGAAAAACTGTCTAAAATTAGAAAAACAAATGTAAAGACCCAAGAAAACCAGGGTATGTTGAGCTTTACGAATAATCTCAGGCATTTCGGAAAAACATCTGCAACAGGAGCATTTACAAACGCTGAGAAGCCACGCCCTCAAACTGCTCTTCTACAACTCCAAGACTCTTTTTCTAAGTCAGAAGCAAATAAAAAATTTCAACAGGCTTTCCCAGAGAAGACAAAGAATCTCGCGGAAAATAACCATTCTGGGAAGAAGAATACATTTTATGGGTTTCACTCTTTTTACTACCATAATTAAAGGGGCATGAAACCTTCACACTTCATGAAGATTGTGCAATAGTAACCAATGTTTCTAATTTAATTCTATTATAAAATTGAGTTTGTTCTCATGGTATCCTTATATGGAGAATATACCTAGGCAGGCGCAGAAGGGTTCATATATCTTCAGCATTATATGGCATCGGTGTCTGCAACAATGTTTAATAATGTTATACAATGTTCAGTATTATAGGGCAGCAGTGTTTCAATGTATAACATTGTCACAAATATTGTTGCAGACAGTGCTGCCATATAATGCTCAAGAAATGTGCACTCTCTCAAGCCCTGCACCTTCATTTATGTACTGCACCTGCTCAGAGAGTCATATATCGTCTCAGTGATGACTCAATCGTTGTCAAGACGATAACTACAATGTGAAGACATGCTGGTGAATGCTGGTTTACGTGGCATATGAAGCATATTTGATAGCTTTACTAGAAACATTTTTGCAATAAAAGTATTCTGCAGAATGCTTGCTCATGCACATTTGGTCCCTTTAAGAAGATTGTCAGTACATTTTCTTGTTACCCTTGAAATTAAGCAATTTACTTTTTTCTGTCATTACAACTTATTTTTCTGTGTAGTATCTTTATTGTAATAGTAAACTCACTGTGGTTGTCAAGCAACCACAATGGGTTGTAAATAGGTGTGTCTGCTACAAGTAGGATACAAAGTTATTAATAAAGTATAACGTATAATAAACTAAAAAAAAACGTTGACAAAAAGTTCAGATGGTATAATTGTATAAAAAGGGCAATGTCAGTGATATTGCACTGCAACAGGCTGCTCTCCTTCAGTGAATGGCCTTCCACTTCAAAAGGCACCTTCTTTGATATATTGATGGTATCTTTATTGGCCTATGGACATGAGGAATATAATGCAGCTAATGACCCCCTCCAAAAAAAGATTTAAGCTACATTTTTAATTCCTGTGACATATGGGACTTCATTGTTTTTTTAAATGTCTAATTAGTGATGGGTTGTGCTTTGTTAGAGCAGTAAGAACCACCCACTGTTCAATTTGAAAATATTTAAACAATTGAAGGGCTTGAGTTATATGATTCAATCTTATAACAGATCTTTAATTGTCTACCAGATATAAAGTTTATATGTTATGATTTTTTTTATGGATAGTTATGGTTGTAAAACTATATGTTAAATTTAAAAAAAAATGTCAAAAGCTGAATGTAAAACATATAGGGCTAGATTACAAGTGGAGCGGTAATTTATCGTGCACCTGCAAACGGGAAAATTACAAGTGGATGGTTATTGTTACTGCAAACTCACAGTAGCAATTAGCGCTCCGAAAATTAACCAGAGATCAGATCTTTGGTTAATTTTCTAAAAGTGCCCGAAGTGTCCCCAAAATAGAGGGTCTTTTATTTTTTTATGAAAAAAGTAGCATTTTTTTTCTTCATAAAAAAAAAATACTGCACTAGGCAGTTTAAAGGGGTTAAAAGTTGGCAGGTGTGGGGTGTTAGAAAAAAACGGCACTGAAAAGTGCCTTTACATTGCGGCCTATGGGAACTGTGTGTTCCATGTAAATATATATGAATATGCTGATATACATATATATTTATGTGTTAATATTTGTATATACACATATTAACACATAAATATATATGTATATATTAATATACATATATTTAAAATTGCTGCACTACTTACCCCCTTCTCTGCGCTTAGGTTCTGTGCCGTGTATGATGGCATCAGAACGAGGTTCCAATTGGAGCCTATAGAAGCACGCTCTCATGAACTCTCTCTGTGTAATACAAATGCGACTTCGCATTCGCATTGCACCTAACTCGTAATACCAGAGCACATTAGTGTGCGCTGGTATTACTAAGTTGAGCGCAAATATCGCTTTAGCGTAAGCGATATTTTACTGTTAACTTGTAATCTGGCCCATAAAGTTTAAATAAGTCCAAATATCCAAAAATATATAAAAGTGGATTCAAATGTTGTATCTAAAAAGGTGATGTTTATTTTATAGTGGCTAATCCCTAGAATGAAAAGCATTAATATAAATATGCAGCAACAAATTTAGACAGTTAAATAAAATAGGGGTTAACATTTTATTTTATTTTTTTAATTAACCATCAATAATCCCATCTAATCCATCTTAATTTCTGTATGAATTGCCTTGCATGGCTTTTCAAGGGTACACACATGTCAAGCAAAGAAGTGTGCCAAAAGCGCTGCACCTACTAAAGATGTAGTGTGGTGAAACAAAATTGAGTAGAAAAAAATAATAACACACAGTGCAAACAAGACTGTGATAAATACTGGAGCAATAAAACACATGAGGCTAAAAAAATCACTCTGAAAGAGAGAGTACAGACACCTACATGTTAGTTATTGGCAAGACAAATATTTTCATATTCTGAGATATTTTGGCTTTTACTTAGGTTTATTTTTTGCAAAAAAACTACATCCTGAAATGCCTACTATTATATATTTAAAGGACCACTAAAAACTGTAGAACTGAATAACTGAAACATGCACAATAAAAAGACAATGCAATAGCACTTACTTTGAATATGAAAATATTTTCTGACAAATTTCAAAGTTAATTTTCCCTCCCCTCATGTGTCAGCCATAACCAATCACAAAAAGTACATATATATATATATATATATATATATATATATATATATATATATATATATATATATATATATATATATACTCTGTTCTCTTTTGCACATGCTCAGTAGGAACTGGAGCTTTAAAAAAATATACAAAGAATGTGTACATTCTCATAATGAAATTATATTGGAACGTTGTTTTAAATTGCATACTCTGAATCATGAAACTTTTGACTTTAGTGATCCTTTAATAGAATAAGATTGCACATTTTGAAGACTATTTGAAGAGGGTTTTTATCTCACTCTCTGCAATACATATTAATTTATAGTACTTTTGATATATACATAATTGTTTGTATACAGAAATGTAATACAATTTACGAAATATAGTTTTCATTTTGGTGCTTTAAATGTTTCTGGGCTGTAAATTCTAAATTACAGACTACATGCTCAAAACTTGGTCCACACTCACATCATCCCCCAAACTACTCTCTAGCAAATCGACTCCTTTGAAATTGATAACACCAACAGATCAGACTCCAACTATAAAGAAATGGTAAAATAGAGGCTTATACAGGATTGCAGACTTAGTAGACAAAGGTAAAACAGTGACATACACACAGCTACAGGATAGACTAACGCCTTTCATTTATTTGTAGAATGCCAACAGATTCCACAGGGCTAATTACAGCTATCCTCTATCATACATAACTACCTACTTTCATCGAAAAGGCCACCCCTTCACCACCCTAGAAAACATCTGTAGCTCCCCATCCAGACCTAGAAAAACGATCACACAACTATACCAATTGATTCAGTCCTCCACACAAACCACTAAAACAAACCTACACCTTAAATGGGAAGCTGACTTAAACATAGAAATTGATATTCCCGACTGGAATAACATTTTATAAATGGCATGTAAAGGCCTATTAAGTGCTGACATGCTTGAGAATTGCCTTAAAACCAATTTTAGATGGTATCTCACCCCAACCATCACTTCTCATACAACTAGACGGGGGTCCAAACTCTGTTACAGAGGTTGTGAAGTTGAGGGTACATACAGACATATGTGGTCGGACTGTTCTCACTCTAAGGTAATTTGGAATAAATTATCACTCTAAGTAGGATCCTAGACAGCCCCATTCAGCTGACCATGAGCCAAGGACTATTGAATGAACGCCTAAGGCAATTTAACAAAGACATCAATTTATCAGGATTTTATGCACAGCTACAGGCATATGTATAGCCCGACATTGGAGAGAGGGGCTCCTTCTTGGGACAAAATCATACATAAGATTAGGCGCTTTTACAACATGTCAGCACAAGCAGCAATAATACAAGACAATCAGCAAGATTTTCATAAAAACATGCTTACCAGATAAATTCCTTTCCTTCCTGGTAGGGAGAGTCCACAACATCATTCCTTACTGTTGGGAAATACAACACCTGGCCACCAGGAGAAGGCAAAGAAAACGCAGCCAAAGGCTTAAATATTGCTCCCACTTCCCCTATCCCCCAGTCATTCTGCCGAGGGAACAAGGAAAAGTAGGAGAAACATCAGGGTATAAAGGTGCCAGAAGAAATAATATAAAAAAGGGAGCCGCCCATGAAAACATAAATTACAGGTGGGGTCGTGGACTCTCCCTGCTAGGAAGGAAAGGAATTTATCTGGTAAGCATAAATTATGTTTTCCTTCCATAAGGCAGAGAGAGTCCACGACTTCATTCCTTACTGTTGGGAAAACTATACCTAAGCTCCAGAGGACACTGAATGAATAACGGGAGGGCCAATCAGCAAAAAAAGGTTATTCCAGCCTCCAAAATTTAAAAAAAGACCTTTATTGTTTCCATAGAAAAAGAAATACATCGTTTCAGGCCTACTATAGGCCCCTGGTCATGTATACTTGAAATTACACAGATTAATGACCTTATATACCCTCACCTGTTACCTATTTTCATGTGAGCAACCAAGCAATTTGCACAATAGTGAGATCTTGTGGACGCAGATGATAACACATCCCAACTATGTTTTATTTTAGATGATCACATGAAAATAATTTTTGCATAAAAATATAAAACATAAAACCCACGTATACATTTTAAAAGAGGAATATTGCACAATATTAGCAAAATTATCCCAAATGAGGAAAATAATTTATATCTATACTGACAGAATTACAAGGTCGACACCAACAAATTAGATTTAAAGAACTCACAATTTTTGAAGGCACTAGATAGTGCAAACAGGCAGGCTGACACTTGCAGTAGTCAGCTAACTGGATACTGATCCTGTATCAAGGTAGAGACCAGTTCTCAGGTCACAGGTAAGATCACAGGGAAGTTTGAATTCAAGTATCAAACAACAGGCTGAAGATATGGTGCAGGCAAACCAATTGTGAAGTAATGGTTTGCAAAGTTATCTGTGCAGATAGAGCAAATTCAATCTGAATAATCAGGCAGAAAGACTCCTCCGTATATAAATGTTAAAAGACAAGTTTAATGTTGCTGCAACGCGTTTCTCGACCACACAATAAGGTTGTTTCATCAGGCATAAAAATAAGATAAAAATACAAGTAAAAAAGCGCTTTTTTAAGCTGCCACAACGTGTTTCATTGGTTATACAGCACTTTCAAATCATCTAATGGACAACGGAGGGTTATAACTGATGTTTCTGGCGAGTCTGAAGACTTGCCAGAAACAGGGACCTACAAGCTCCGTACGGAGCTTGATAAATGGGCCCCAATGTGTTTAATTGCTTATCCAGCACTTTTGAAATCATCCAATGGACAACGGAGGGTTAAGGTGTCAAGTGTGGAATCAATTATTCACTAATAATGTGTATTTGCAAACAGACAAAGAAATCTGTGATGAGACTTTTTTTTAGGAAAAAATATCTAGAAAATTGCATATAATGGTTTAAAAAAAGGGTTTTGTTATGAAAGGAATGGTATTGATAAATATGTAATTAGGGATATTTGTAAATTCATAAGATATACTATGAAATAAATGTGTTATAATGAAATAAGATAGTATATGCTTTGTTGCATCAATAAAAAATATATAAATTTGTTGTTATTTCAAAAACCACTGGGAGAGTCACTATATATAGCAAAATATATACCATTTTTTGTGACAATGTTTGGGATAAATCATTGTCTCCAATAAAAAAAAGAGGAAAAAATGAGGAAACAGCAAGCAGTTTGTGTAATAAACCCAGTAACTTGGATAACAGTAAATAAGTGTAGCAACTGTCTAAGGTAAAGTGTGTAAAACAATATCGGCCTGATTACGAGTTTTTGTAGGTAAGGCTGTGAAGTGCTAACGCTCCTTTTTTTCTTACCGCTCACTTAAGACAATGCTGGTATTACGAGTTTTCTGCAAGCTGGCGTTAGCCTCAGAAAAGTGAGCGTTGAGCAAAATTTAGCTCCACATCTCACCTCAATACCAGCGTTGCTTACGGTAGCGGTAAGCTGGCAAAACGTGCTTGTGCATGATTTCCCCATAGGAAACAATGGGGCTCAGCCGGATGAAAAAAAAACTAACACCTGCAAAAAAGCAGCGTTCAGCTCCTAACATAGCCCCATTGTTTCCTATGGGGAAATAAAAGTTATGTCTACACCTAACACCCTAACATAACTCCCGAGTCTAAACACCTCTAATCTTACACTTATTAACCCCTAATCTGCCGCCCCTGCTATCTCTAACACCTACATTATATTATTAACCCCTAATCTGCCGCTCCGGACACCACCGCCACCTACATTATACTTATGAACCTCTAATCTACTGCTCCCAACATCGCCGACACCTACATTATATTTATTAACCCCTAATCTGCCCCCCCCCAACGTCGCCACAACTATATTAAATTTATTAACCCCTAATCTTCCAATCCCAATGTCGCCGCAACTATATTAAATTTATTAACCCCTAATCTTCCGACCCCAATGTCGCCACTACTATATTAAATTTATTAACCCCTAAACCTAAGTCTAACCCTCACACCCCCTAACTTAAATATAATTTAAAAAAAATGAAATAAATTTACTACTATTAAATAAATTAATCCTATTTAAAACGAAATACTTACCGATAAAATAAACCCTAAGCTAGCTTCAATATAACTAATAGTTACATTGTAGCTAGCTTAGTAGTTATATTTATTTTACAGGCAACTTTGTATTTATTTTAACTAGGTACAATAGTTATTAAATAGTTATTAACGATTTAATAACTTCCCGGAATTAAGGTAGGAAAAATCCTATTGGCTGATGCAATCAGCCAATAGGATTGAAGTTCAATCCGATTGGCTGATCCATTCAGCCAATAGGATTGAGCTTGCATTCTATTGGCTGTTCCAATCAGCCAATAGAATGTGAGGTCAATCCTATTGGCTGATTTTTCCAACCTTAATTCCGATTGGCTGATAGGATTCTATAAGCCAATAGGAATTGAAGGGACGCCATCGTGGATGACATTACTTAAAGGAACCTTCATTCAGTCGTCGGATCAAGAAGGAAGAGGATGCTCCGCGTCGGATGTCTTCAAGATGGACCCGCTCCGCTCCGGAGTTAGGGGGTGTTAGGGTTAGACTTAGGTTTAGGGGTTAATAAATTTAATATAGTAGCTGCGACGTTGGGGGCAGCAGATTAGGGGTTAATAAATGTAGGTAGGTGTCGGCGATGTTAGGGATGGCAGATTAGGGGTTAATAAATTTAACTAGTGTTTGCTAGGCGGGAGTGCGGTGGTTTAGGGTTTAATAAATTTATTAAGATGGCGGCGATGTCCGGTCGGCAGATTAGGGGTTAAACATTTTAGTTAAGTGTTTGCGATGTGGGGGGGGCTCGGTTTAGGGGTTAATAGGTAGTTTATGGGTGTTAGTGTACTTTGTAGCACTTTAGTTAAGAGCTTTATGTTACGGCGTTAGCCCATAAAACTCGTAACTACTGACTTTTAAATGTGGTAGGAGTCTGGACAGGAGAGGGTCTACCGCTCACTTTTTCAGGCGATCATAATACCGGCGTTAGGCAAATCCCATTAAAAAGATAGGATACGCAATTAACGCAAGGGGATTTGCGGTATGCTAAAATTATGGGAAAAAAGTGAGCGGTAGACCCTTTCCTGCCTGACTCGTAATACCAGCGGTCATTAAAAAGCAGCGTTAGGACCCCTTAACGCTGCTTTTTAAGGCTAACGCAAGACTCGTAATCTAGCCGCCAATGTGGTGTCAAGATGAACAAAAAAAGGGCAACAGCAGTAGAAATTCCTGATCAACATCATATATATGAATAAATATTCTGAACAAGATTTTTTTATAAACTTAATTCTCCAAAAAACGTTTTCTACGTGAGTTAGTGGGAGCTAGCTGAGTTAGCTCAAAAATTAGTGTGTTATACTCAAAATAAATTTCTGTTTGACTAATGTCAAAAGACATAGAAGACATATAATTGTGACCTAAATGCAACTGACAAAAAAATTTGAATGTAAAATATCTTTTTTTTAAATAATTTGGTATGTAAACAACAAAAATTCCCATCTAAAAAATGAGATGAATGAGATGAAAAAAGTCAACAGCAGTAGAAATTCCTGATCATCATATATATGAATAAATAAATATTCTAAACAAGGTTTTTTTTATAAAATTAATTCTTTAAAAAACTTTTTCTGCATGAGTTAGTGGGAGCTATCTGAGTTAGCCCAAAATATTAGTATGTTATACTCAAAATACATTTCTGTTTGACAAATGTCAAAAGACATAGAAGACATATGATTGTGACCTAAATGCAATTGACAAAAAATTAAATGAAAAATCTTTTTAAAATTTTTTTGGTATGTAAACAACAAAATTTCCATCTAAACAATGAGATGAATAGTTAAATAAACTGATATGCCCAGCTGTATAAAAATCAACAGCTGAGTGTATGGACAATCTATACATGATCTTTTTAAAAAATGTAAAAAAAATTTTTTTTAAAAAATATAAAAAAAAATTAAATTAGGGGGAGCTAGCTGAAACATGGCCCAAAATATTAATAATAAAAAAAAATATATTTTATATATATATATAATAACCTAAAATTTTAATAAAATCAAATAAATATAAAAAATAAAAAATATATAAAAAATATATATATAAAAAATATATATATATTTTTTTATATATATTTGATTTTATTAAAATAGATTTTTTTTTATACAATTATCTCTCATACAATTATCTGGTCTCTTCGCATTTTAGGTTATTATATATATAAAATCATTTATTTTATTATTAATATTTTGGGCCATGTTTCAGCTAGCTCCCACTAATTTTAAAAAAAAATCATGTATATTTTTAAAAGATTGTCCATACACTCAGCTGTTGATTTTTATACAGCTGGGCATATCAGTTTATTTAACTATTCATCTCATTGTTTAGATGGAAATTTTGTTGTTTACATACCAAAAAAAAAAATTTAAAGAGATTTTTTATTTAATTTTTTGTCAATTGCATTTAGGTCACAATCATATGTCTTCTATGTCTTTTGACATTAGTCAAACAGAAATTTATTTTGAGTATAACACACTAATTTTTTGGGCTAACTCAGCTAGCTCCCACTAACTCATGCAGAAAAAGTTATTTAAAGAATTAATTTTATAAAAAAAAACCTTGTTTAGAATATGTATTTATTCATATATATGATGTTGATCAGGAATCTCTACTGCTGTTGTCCTTTTTCATCTCATTCATCTCATTGTTTAGAAGGGGAATTCAAAATTCACAAGGTAACAATTATATGTCTTCTAACAGAAATTTATTTTGAGTATAACACACTAATTTTTGGGCTAACTCAGCTAGCTCCCACTAACTTACGTAGAAAACGTTTTTTGGAGAATTAATTTTATAAAAAAATCTTGTTCAGAATATTTATTTATTCATATATATGATGTTGATCAGGAATTTCTACTACTGTTGCTCTTTTTTTGTTCATCTTGACACCACATTTACGGCTAGATTTAGAGTTTGGCGTTAGCCGTCAAAACCAGCGTTAGAGGCTCCTAACGCTGGTTTGGGCTACCGCTGGTATTTAGAGTCAGTCAGGAAAGGGTCTAACGCTCACTTTGCAGCCGCGACTTTTCAATACCGCAGATCCCCCTACGCCATTTGCGTATCCTATCTTTTCAATGGGATCTTTCTAATGCCGGTATTTAGAGTCTTGGCTGAAGTGAGCGTTAGAAATCTAACGACAAAACTCCAGCCGCAGAAAAAAGTCAGGAGTTAAGAGCTTTCTGGGCTAACGCTGGTTCATAAAGCTCTTAACTACTGTGCTCTAAAGTACACTAACACCCATAAACTACCTATGTACCCCTAAACTGAGGCCCCCCCCACATCGCCGCCACTCTATTAATTTTTTTTAACCCCTAATCTGCCGACCGCACACCGCCGCCAGCTACGTTATCCCTATGTACCCCTAATCTGCTGCCCCTAACACCGCCGACCCCTATATTATATTTATTAACCCCTAATCTGCCGCCCCCAACGTCGCTTCCACCTACCTACAATTATTAACCCCTAATCTTCTGACCGGACCTCACCGCCACTATAATAAATGTATTAACCCCTAATCCGCCTCCCTCCCGCCTCAATAACCCTATAATAAATAGTATTAACCCCTAATCTGCCCTCCCTAACATCGCCGACACCTAACTTCAAGTATTAACCCCAAATCTGCCGACCGGACCTCACCGCTACTCTAATAAATTTTTTAACCCCTAAAGCTAAGTCTAACCCTAACACTAACACCCCCCTAAGTTAAATATAATTTAAATCTAACTAAATAAATTAACTCTTATTAAATAAATTATTCCTATTTAAAGCTAAATACTTACCTGTAAAATAAACCCTAATATAGCTACAATATAAATTATAATTATATTGTAGCTATTTTAGGATTAATATTTATGTTACAGGCAACTTTGTAATTATTTTAACCAGGTACAATAGCTATTAAATAGTTAATAACTATTTAATAGCTACCTAGTTAAAATAATTACAAAATTACCTGTAAAATAAATCCTAACCTAAGTTACAATTAAACCTAACACTACACTATCAATAAATTAATTAAATAAAATACCTACAATTATCTACAATTAAACCTAACACTACACTATCAATAAATTAATTAAATACAATACCTACAAATAAATACAATTAAATAAACTAACTAAAGTACAAAAAATAAAAAAGAACTAAGTTACAAAAAATAAAAAAATATTTACAAACATTAGAAAAATATTACAACAATTTTAAACTAATTACACCTACTCTAAGCCCCCTAATAAAATAACAAAGCCCCCCAAAATAAAAAAATGCCCTACCCTACTCTAAAATTAAAATAGAAAAGCTCTTTTACCTTGCCAGCCCTTAAAAGGGCCCTTTGCGGGGCATGCCCCAAAGAATTCAGCTCTTTTGCCTGTAAAAAAAATCTTCTATGTTCTTCCATCCGATGACGAGCGGCTCCATCTTGAAGACCTCCGGCGCGGATCCATCCTCTTCTTCCGACGACTAGACGACGAATGAAGGTTCCTTTAAGGGACGTCATCCAAGATGGCGTCCCTCGAATTCCGATTGGCTGATAGGATTTTATCAGCCAACCGGAATTAAGGTAGGAAAATGCTGATTGGCTGATGGAATCAGAATGGAATCAGCCAATCAGATTCAAGTTCAATCCAATTGGCTGATCCGATCAGCCAATCAGATTGAGCTTGCATTCTATTGGCTGTTCTATTGGCTGTTCCGCATTCTATTGGCGAGCTCAATCTGATTGGCTGATCGGATCAGCCAATCGGATTGAACTTGAATCTGATTGGCTGATTCCATTCTGATTCCATCAGCCAATCAGAATTTTCCTACCTTAATTTTGATTGGCTAATAGAATCCTATCAGCCCATCGGAATTCGAGGGACGCCATCTTGGATGACGTCCCTTAAAGGAACCTTCATTCGTCGTCTAGTCGTCGGAAGAAGAGGATGGATCCGCGCCGGAGGTCTTCAGATGGAGCCGCTCATCATCGGATGGAAGAACATAGAAGATGCGGCTTGGATGAAGATGTTTGCCGGTCCGGATCGACTCTTCTGCCCGTATAGGATGAAGACTTCTGCCCGAAGATGGAATTCTTTAACCGCCGCTTGGATCAAGACTTCAGCCGGAGGATGGACGTCACTCTTCAGCCCCCGCTTGGGCTTGGATGAAGAATTCGGAGGCTCTTCTGGACTGATCGGGACCCGGTGTGGTGAAGACAAGGTAGGGAGATCTTCAGGGGCTTAGTGTTAGGTTTATTTAAGGGGGATTTAGGTTAGATTAGGGGTATGTGGGTGGTGGGTTGTAATGTTGGGGGGGGTATTGTATGGGTTTTTTTTACAGGCAAAAGAGCTGAATTCTTTGGGGCATGCCCCGCAAAGGGCCCTTTTAAGGGCTGGTAAGGTAAAAGAGCTTTTCTATTTTAATTTTAGAATAGGGTAGGGCATTTTTTTATTTTGGGGGGCTTTGTTATTTTATTAGGGGGCTTAGAGTAGGTGTAATTAGTTTAAAATTGTTGTAATATTTTTCTAATGTTTGTAAATATTTATTTATTTTTTGTAACTTAGTTCTTTTTTATTTTTTGTACTTTAGTTAGTTTTATTTAATTGTATTTATTTGTAGGTATTGTATTTAATTAATTTATTGATAGTGTAGTGTTAGGTTTAATTGTAGATAATTGTAGGTATTTTATTTAATTAATTTATTGATAGTGTAGTGTTAGGTTTAATTGTAACTTAGGTTAGGATTTATTTTACATGTAATTTTGTAATTATTTTAACTAGGTAGCCATTAAATAGTTATTAACTATTTAATAGCTATTGTACCTGGTTAAAATAATTACAAAGTTGCCTGTAAAATAAATATTAATCCTAAAATAGCTACAATATAATTATAATTTATATTGTAGCTATATTAGGGTTTATTTTACAGGTAAGTATTTAGCTTTAAATAGGAATAATTTATTTAATAAGAGTTAATTTATTTAGTTAGATTTAAATTATATTTAACTTAGGGGGGTGTTAGTGTTAGGGTTAGACTTAGCTTTAGGGGTTAATACATTTATTAGAGTATCGGTGAGGTCCAGTCGGCATATTAGGGGTTAATGCTTGAAGTTAGGTGTCGGCGATGTTAGGGAGGGCAGATTAGGGGTTAATACTATTTATTATAGGGTTATTGAGGCGGGAGTGAGGCGGAATAGGGGTTAATACATTTATTATAGTAGCGGTGAGGTCCGGTCGGCAGATTAGGGGTTAATAATTGTAGGTAGGTGGAGGCGACGTTGTGGGGGGCAGATTAGGGGTTAATAAATATAATATAGGGGTCGGCGGTGTTATGCGGCGGTGTAAGGAGCGGCAGATTAGGGGTTAAAAATAATATACAGGGGTCAGCGATAGCGGGGGCGGCAGATTAGGGGTTAATAAGTGTAAGGTTAGGGGTGTTTAGACTCGGGGTACATGTTAGAGTGTTAGGTGCAGACGTAGGAAGTGTTTCCCCATAGGAAACAATGGGGCTGCGTTAGGAGCTGAATGCGGCTTTTTTGCAGGTGTTAGGTTTTTTTTCAGTTCAAACAGCCCCATTGTTTCCTATGGGGGAATCGTGCACAAGCACATTTTTGAGGCTGGCCACGTCCGTAAGCAACTCTGGTATCGAGAGTTGAAGTTGCGTTAAATATGCTCTACGCTCCTTTTTTGGAGCCTAACGCAGCCATTCTGTGGACTCTCAATACCAGAGTTATTTTAAAGGTGCGGCCAGAAAAAAGCCAGCGTTAGATACGCGGGTCGTTACCGACAAAACTCTAAATCTAGCCATTTGTTTGCAAATACACATTATTATAGTGAATAATTGATTCCACACTTGACACCTTAAACCTCCGTTGTCCATTGGATGATTTGAAAGTGCTGGATAACCAATTAAACACATTGGGGCCCATTTATCAAGCTCCGTACAGAGCTTGTGGACCCCTGTTTCTGGCGAGTCTTCAGACTAACCAGAAACATCAGTTATGAAACAGCTGTCTAAAGACCGCTGCTCCATAACCCTGTCCGCCTGCTCTGAGCAGGCGGACATGAATCGCCACAATTCAACCCGATCGAGTACGATAGGGTTGATTGACACCCCCCTGCTGGCAGCCGATTGGCTGTGAGTCTGCAGGGGGCGGCGTTGCACCAGCAGCTCTTGTGAGCTGCTGGTGCAATGGTAAATGCGGAGAGCGTATTGCTCTCCACATTCAGCGAGGTCTTACGGACCTGATCCGCACTGTCGGATCAGGTCCGCAAGACCTTTAATAAATAGACCCCATAGTGGCAGCTTAAAAAGGCGATTTTTTTACTTGTATTTTTATGCCTGATGAAACGACTGTGTTGTGTGGTCGAGAAACGCGTTGCAAAGCAACATTAAACTTGTCTTCTAACATTTATATACGGAGTCTTTCTGCCTGATTATTCAGATTGAATTTGCTCTATCTGCACAGAGAACTTTACAAACCATCACTTCACAATTGGTTTGCCTGCGTATTGCTCTCCACATTCAGCGAGGTCTTACGGACCTGATCCGCACTGTCGGCTCAGGTCCGCAAGACCTTTAATAAATAGACCCCATAGTGGCAGCTTAAAAAGGCGATTTTTTTACTTGTATTTTTATGCCTGATGAAACGACTGTGTTGTGTGGTCGAGAAACGCGTTGCAAAGCAACATTAAACTTGTCTTCTAACATTTATATACGGAGTCTTTCTGCCTGATTATTCAGATTGAATTTGCTCTATCTGCACAGAGAACTTTACAAACCATCACTTCACAATTGGTTTGCCTGCACCATATCTTCAGCCTGTTGTTTGATACTTGGATTCAAACTTCCCTGTGATCTTACCTGTGACCTGAGAACTGGTTTCTACCTTGATACAGGATCAGTACCCAGGTAGCTGACTACTGCAAGTGTCAGCCTGCCTGTTTGCACTATCTAGTGCCTCCAAAAATTGTGAGTTTTACTATTTACCTTCTTTATTATATATCACATATGGATTTCACTATGAGGGGCCCATTTTCTTTCTAGCCTAGATCATCAAGGTGAATGGAGATCATTCCCCCAAGTGGAGCTGCCAGATACACTTCCTTTTTTACTTGGATTGAAAAAAAATTCAGCAATTGAACTTTTGTTTCTTTAACATGAACACTATTTCTGTCATTTATTAAGGTTAACCAATTTCACATGTGTCAACAGAATTTATTAATTCATTACTTTATCATGTTAAATAATATTTTACCATTTCACTAATTTTTACTCATTTTTGAGAGTCCACTTAGCATTCATAAACCTTTTAAAAACCAAAAAAATAAAAAAATGTTTACACACTTTTTCACATTACAAACATTTCTACCAAATCTTTTTTTTTCACTAGTTATTTTTAGTGCGCCACCTCCTGGGTGTTTCATCACCTTCGCTTTTCAGAGATTTAAAGAAACAGGTTCCAATCAAAATCCTTATTCATACCTTTAGGTATGAGGGCTTCTAATTTAAATATCCAAAACATCTCTCTAATTTTTAAAAGGCATTCCCTATCCCCACCTCTCCTTGGCCTATCCACTTTTTCTATAATTTGAAATCTTAGTTAGCTAATATTGTGAGAGGACACTGGAGCATCTTTGTTGTTACATCTAATATTAGACTTATGTTCTGTTATCCTCTCCCTTACCTCTCTACAGGTCTCGCCGATATAAATTAGGCCACACGGGCACTTGATAAGATAAATGGAATAAGTGGCCCTGCAGGTTAGGTATTTATTTATGTGGAACTTTTTCCCATTTATTGGGTGATGGAAATATTCTCCTTTTATCATTGAGCTGCAATTACTACAGCTAAGACATGGATAACACCCACTTCTTTTTTAACCTATTGTTCTCTGAATACTTAGTTCATACTGACATAGGTAGTAGTAAACAAACATGTCCTTGATACTCTGGTTCCTTCCCTAGGCTACCATTGGATTTACTTTAAATTAATTTACCTGTGGATTGCAGTCTCTCAGAATATGCCAGTGTTTTTTTAGTATACCAGTTATTTTTTGGCGAAGTCTATTAAAGGGGCATGATACCCAAATATTTTCTTTCATGATTTAGAAAGAGCATACAATTTTAATCAACTTTCTAATTTACTTCTATTATCTAATTTGCTTCATTCTCTTGACATACTTTGCTGAAAAGCATATCTAGATAGGCTCAGTAGCTGCTGATTGGTTGCTGCACATAGATGCCTCGTGTTATTGGCTCACCCGTGGGCATTGCTATTTCTTCAACAAAGTATATCTAAAGAATGAAGCAAATTAGATAATAGAAGTAAATTAGAATGTTGTTTAAAATTGTATTCTCTACTTGAATCATAACAGAAAATTTTGGGGTTTAATGTCCCTTTAAATTGGGTAACAAAGATAATATTATTTACCTCCTATTCCTTGTCCTTCTTAATTTCTATTGTATCATTAGTAACTGTGCTGAGTTGTTCAGCAACTAACGTAGGGGGTAATTTCTATTAATAAATTTATTAGCCATTTGTGCCAATCTATATTTACACTTTGTCTCATCTGACACTACTCGTTTCACTCTAGTGAACTGACTTTTTGGAATGGCCTTAAAATACAGTGTCTGGATGACAACTCCCATATTGAAGCAAATTATTTCTGTCTGTACTCTTTGTATGGAGATCCGTTTTAAGAAAACCACTCTCAACATACACATATGTATCTAAATATTAATCTCACTCATATTCAAAGTAAATTTTAAACCTCTGACCGAATTGTTCAGATCTTGGACAAAAGACAATAGGCTACCAACCCCCCCACACACACGCCAAACACATCATCTATGTACCTCCACCAGGAGGCACCATAGAGTTGGAACAAGCTATGAGGGTACACAAAGTATTACTCAAAGCTATTCATGAAAATGTTGGCATATGTGGGGGCAAAAAGAAAAAAAGAAGCGGACCCTACAAAACTTTTCTCCCGAAAGCTGCTTCAGCCAAAGCAAACACATAAAACTTGTAAAATTTAGAAAAAGTGTGTAAGGAAGTCCAGGTAACCGCCTTACAAATCTGATCCATTGAGGCTTTGTTCTTAAAAGCCCAAGAGGAAGCCACTGCTATAGTGGAATGAGCCGTTATACTCTCAGGAGGCTGTCATATCGCTGTCTCATAAGCTAAGCGGATGACACTCCTCAACCAGAGAGATAGAGAAGTCATAGTAGCCTTCTGCCCCTTATGCTTTCCCGTATAGATGACAAAGAGGAAGATTGTCTGAATCCCTTAGTAGCCCGAAGATAGAACTTCAAGGCATGAACAACATCTAGATTGTGAAGCAAACATTCCTTCTCTGAAGAAGGATTAGGACACAAGGAAGGAACAACAATTTCTTGATTAATGTTACGATTTGACACCACCTTAGGGAGGAACCCTAGTTTAGTGCGGACAACTGCCTTATCTGCATGAAAAAACAGATAAGGGGTGTCACATTGCAAAGCAGAAATTTTAGAAACTCTGCGCGCAGAGGCAATAGCCAACAAAAAAAAAGAACCTTCCAAGATAACAATTTAATGTCAACAGTACGCATAGGCTTAAACAGAGCCTGATGCAAAATACTAAGAACAAGAATGAGGCTCCAGGGTGGAGCCCCAAATCTAAACACAGGTCTGATCCTAGTCAGAGCCTTAACAAAGGACTGCACATCTGGAAGCTCAGCCAATCTTTTGTGCAGTAACACCGACTGGGCCAATATCTGTCTCTTCAGGGAGCTAGCAGATAAACCCTTCTCCAGTCCATCCTGGAGAAAAGCTAAAATTCTGGCAACCTTAACCTTATGCCAGAAAAAAACGCTCTTCACACTAGTACAAGTAAGTCCTCCACACTTTATGGTAGATACGACGAGTAACTGGCTTACGAGCTTGAACCATAGTGTCTATAACACTCTCAGAAAACCATCTCTTGGCTAAGACTAAGTGTTCAACGAAGGGACCCTGTATCAGCTGATCTCGGCAACAAGGTAACCTCCACTGAGGAGATGGGAACATCCCCACCAGATCTGCAAACCACGTCCTTCGCAGCCACGACAGAGCAACCAGAATCACTGATACTTGCTCCTGCTTGATGCGAGCCACCACACGAGGGAGAGGCGGTAACTGAGGAAAAAGATATGAGCCTGAACCTCGATGGTACTGATAGGGCATCTATCAGTTCTGCCTGAGGATCCCTCGAGCAGTACCTGGGTAGCTTGGTATTGAGGCGGGATGACATGAGATCTATCTACGGTGTCCCCCACTCACTGCATATCTCTGCAAACACCTCGGGGTGGAGGGACCATTCCCCTGTGTGAAAGGATTGCCTGCTGAGGAAGTCCTCTTCCCAGTTGTCCACACCCGGAATGTGGATAGCTGACAGCGTACATCTGTGAGTCTCCGCCCCTCTAGTATCTGAGATACTTCTCTCATCGCCAAGGAACTCCTCTTTTCCCCATGATGGTTGATGTAGGCAACTGAGGCTATATTGTCTGATTGGAATCTGATAAACTGGGACAAACCCAGAAGGGGCCAAGCCTTCAAGGCATTGAAGATTGCCCGGAGTTCCAAAATATTGATCGGAAGGGAGGACTCCTCCTAAATCCACAAACCTTGTGCCTTCTTGGCACCCCAAATGGCTTCCCAGCCGGAAAGGCTTGCGTCCGTAGTCACAATCTCCCAGGACAGTCTCAAAAAAGACTTGGGACAGACGATCTGGACAGAGCCACCAGGAGAGAGAGTCTCAACAGGCTGTCCAGCACAATCTGTTGAGACAGATCTGAATGGTCACTGTTCTTATGTCTCAGCATGCATAGTTGTAAGGGTCTGAGATGGAATCTGGCAAAAGGAATGATGTCCATGCAGGACATCATGTGTCCGATTACCTCCGTACACTGAGCCACTGAGGGTCTCAAGAAGGCCTGGAGGGCAAGACATGCAGAAGTTAGTTTGCAACGTCTCTAATCTGTGAGGAATATTCTCATGGATATGGAGTCTATTATTGTTCCCAGGGAATTCCAGCTTGTACTTGGAGTAAGAGAACTCTTTTCCAAGTTTAGCTTCCATCCATGTGATCAAAGAAGACTGAGAAGAGACTCTGAATGTTCTTCCGCTAGATGAAAAGATGGTGCCTGTACCAAGATATCTTCCAGGTAAGGTGCTACTGCAATACCTTGTGTTCTGGCAATGGCTAGAAGAGCCCCCAGAACCTTTTTTAAATATCCTTGGAGCAGTAGCTAGGCCAAACGGAAGAGCTATGAACTGGAAGTGCTGGTCCAGAAAAGCAAACCTCAGGAACTGAAAATGTTCCTTATGAATCGGAACGTGAAGGTATGCATCCTTCAGGTCTATTGTGGTCATAAACTGTCCTTCCTGAACTAGAGGAAGGATTGACCGTATTGTCTCCATCTTGAAAAAGGGAATGCTCAGAAACTTGTTTAGGCACTTTAGTTCCAGAATTGGACTAAAGATCCCTCCTTCTTTGGAAACACGAAAAGGTTTGAATCAAACTCCAAACCTCTTTCTGCTGTAGGTACCAGGACAATTACTCCTAGAGAGGAGAGATCCCGTACGCAACCTAAGGCAGCAGCCCTCTTTTCTGGTCTTGTCAAAAGACTGGAGAGTATGAATCTGCCCCATAGTGGATGAGACTTGAATCCTATTCTGTATCCTTGAGATACAACCTCCAGGACCCAAGGATCCTGTACATCCTGGAACCAGGCGTCTGAAAAAAGAGACAGTATGCCCCCTACTTGATCCAATCCCGGATCAGGGGCCACCCCTTCATGACGATTTGTTCTCGGCAGAATTCTTAGTCTGTTTGGACTTATTCCAGGAGTGAGTGGGCTTCCAAGTACTCTTGGGCTGCTCGGACTTAGAAGAGGACTGCTGTCGTTGCGACTTGTCAGCACGAAAGGAAAGAAAATTAGACAGATGCTGTCCCTTAGGCCTATTCTTATCTTGCGATAGGAAGGCACCTTTCCCTCCGGTAACCATAGAGATAATGGAGACCAGCCCTGAACCCTTGAAGGGAAGAGAAAGGAGTCTGGATTTAGAAGTTATATCCACAGAACAAGACTTCAACCAGAGAGCCCGGCGGGCTAGAACCGTAAAGCCAGCAGCCTTTGTATTTATGCAAATAATCTGCATATTCGCATCACAGATGAATGAGTTAGCAATTCTCAGTGCCCTAATTCTCTCCTGAATTTTCTCGAGGGGAGTCTCCACCTCAATGAGCTCCGACGGGAAAACCACAGCCTCCTCAAAATATAAACAGGAATTATTAATCAGTACAGAAGGAGCGGAACCTTCTAATGTAGTATCAGAGTCCTCCATAGCATTGTATACCCCATTAAAAAATGGCACCTTAATGCTCCCAATGGCTGGGGCATTTACCACCTCCTAGATCCAGACAGCTAACAGTGAAAACGCTCTCCTCAGGAGTGATGTTTGCAGCAAAATCTTAGGAAATGAAAGAGACCACACCCAGTCACGTGGTACGTAAGACAGGACTTCCCCTGCTATGAAAAAGGGCACCAAGCTATTATGAGCTGCGCAACACTTCAAAAATGAAAGTGAAACCTGTTTGTTCCAAGCCAAAAACACACAGCCTATGAGCCTAAAAAAAACCTCACATTAAGCAGATATAAATACCCAAACTGTTAAAATAATCTCCCTGAAGGAGATATTAACCCTTGATCCCATCAAGGTATAAGGGAGCCACACTGTGATCCTGTATAGCGTTTTAAAATGTATATATAAAAAACGGCCTTAACCTCCAGGATCCATGCTGTGGAACAGACACAGCCTCTCAATAGTGACAGTTTTTCAGCAGCGCTTCTGACATGGACTTGAGTGTGTAGCAGCAAGCAGTGAAACTCGTCAACACTGATTGCTCAGGAGCTGTTAGCGACAGTCTGGATGGGTTCACAGAAAAACAGTCCCTGCATCTCCAGACTCTAACTTTCATCAATACTCTCACTGAGAGGTTGACATGATTACTTAAAACTCCAGTCCTTTCTCAAAGGGAACATACCCATACAGGACTATCCAAATCTTCTGACACTTCTCTGCCACCTCCAATAGTGATGAAAGGCAAAGAATGACTGGGGGTAGGGGAAGTGGGAGGGATATTTAAGCCTTTGACTGGGGTGCCTTTGCCTCCTCCTGGTGGCCAGGTGTTGTATTTCCCAACAGTAAGGAATTAAGTAGTGGACTCTCCCTGCCTTATGGAAGGAAATCTGCTTTTATTGGATCACATAAGACTCTATATAACAAAGATCAAATAGACACTTAACCCAACACTACAAAGATTTTCCATATATAAAAACGTCAATTGGTTACCCAGTAAATTTTCAATGTTACTGGAAACTTCGCTAGGTGTGTCTGGTCAGAAGGCATTTTTTCCTTACATTTCTTCTTCTTCTCTCTTTGTTTCCTTTTCTTCCTGTTTCTTTAATTCTCTTTATTTACTCATCTTTAAGCCAAGATCTTCACACTGTATTTGAAGGTGTAGGGATGAGGCTTTGTCCCAACCCCTTTCAGATTATCTAGGCATGATGTCAGATAAGATTCATTGTTATTGACAACCAGAGAGTCTGCTATAAGGTTATGCAAATAATAATGTTTCAGAGTCTCTTTAGAATATATAGAAAATGTTCATTACTAGTTGACGTGTTGAAATGTCTGCCATTATGCCGCTATGTTTCTAAAGAATGTCTTGTCTATTTTTATGTACAAATAATTTCTCAATACAAAATGTATTTCATTTAAATGTTTCTGGGCTGTGTTTTATATATATATATATATATATATATATATATATATATTATTTCTGATCAAAGGGGTTTAATCAGTGTGATCAAAAAGGGCAATAATAATAGAAATATGACATGCTCTAATTTGCTAGAGCATGTCATTTTAACACTAGCTACACTGAAACTTTATGTATTTAACTCCTGTAAATGTATTAAGCACATAGTTAAAGTACTGTTCGTGAGCCACAGAGCACTGCTGGTCCCAGACATAAACTACCAGTCACCCAATTAGCAATGGTAGTTGCACAGCTGATTGGGTCAGCAGCAGGTTCTGCTTGGGAATAATAGTGTCTGTGGATCACAAGCTCTAATTTAAAGGGACAGTCAACACCAGAATGTTTGTTGTTTTAAAAGATAGATATTCCCTTAATTATTCATTTCCCAGTTTTGCATAACCAACACAGGTATATCTTTTAGGGAGGGAAAAGAGGGAGTAGTTGTATGATGAAAAATGTGACTTGGAAGCTCTGCTTGCAGCATTTGGCCAACTCTGAAAAAAATAAAAAATATATTATTTGTAAAGCATTAGCAAATTCAACAGCTCTGCAAGCATAAATGAGATTACATTAGATAAACTACCCTACCAACTGTATACTAGACTCTTCCTGTATTTAAAGAGGGAAGACCCATGATTAAAATATTTTCATGTTCCTAGGCACTCTGGCCTTAGAAGTAGGTGAGGTCCGTTTTCCCTTCTTTTTTTCGTTGACCATTTCCCTTCCCCTCCTAAACTCCTACTGCAAAGCATATTAGTACACTTACTGCACTATCATTTTTCCAATGATGCACTTTCTTTAAGTTCTTATTGATGTTATAGTACTTTGTTGGTTTCAAAGACTTTATTATTTCCGGAGCATATAGTAGCTCATTACGGACTCCTTCCTCTACGAAACTTAGAGCAATATCATCTGGACACTGCCTGAGGACTTTTTGTCATTTCTTCAGCGCCGATGATTAAAATTGGTACGAGGCGACAAAATATTTCATGGGATCCGCCGCTATCTCGAGCGAGCCTGTCAAAATATTTCAAGCTCCCAACATAGCAGCATCGCAGAGAGGCGTTTACTACACATGCTGTTGGTCAGTGATGCTAGCTATAGATAAAACCCAGCATCACCGCCCATATTTGCAATGTATAGAAAAGGATCCTTTGATATAAAACTGCCGTGCATAACCACTAATCCTAATACCCCTAAACCGAAGTACCCCACGATCGCAAACTAACACTACACTGATATCTAGACCGCCACATACCCACCGCAAGTACTATCCTATTAACCCCTATACTGCCACATAACCACAAGTACCTATCCTATTAACCCCTATACCGCTACATACCCACCGCAAGTTCCCTATACTATCCACTCTAAACCACCCCTATCGCAATCTAACCCTACTCTACCTAACATCTAAACCCCCCTCTAAACAAAACCCCCTAAGTCACTTTTTAAAAAAAATCTAAGTTATTTTAAAAATAAGAATATTAACCCTAAACCGCCACAACCCCCAACACAATCTAACCTTACTCTACCTAACACCTAAGTTACTTTAACCCCTTAACGACCGAGGACGTGCAGGGTACGTCCTCAAAAAAAAGGCAGTTAACGCCTGAGGACGTACCCTGCACGTCCTCGGTGTGGAAAGCAGCTGGAAGCGATCCCGCTCGCTTCCAGCTGCTTTCCGGTTATTGCAGTGATGCCTCGATATGGAGGCATCCTGCAATAACCTTTTTAAGCCATCCGGTGCAGAGAGAGCCACTCTGTGGCCCTCTCTGCACCGGAGATCGGTGGCTCACTGCGTTGGTGGGTGGGAGCCGGACCGGGAGGCGGGTGGCGGCCATCGATGGCCCTGCTGATGTGGAGGGGGGGGGCGGGATCGTGGGCGGGGATGGCCGGGGGCGCACACGGACGCGCGCGTGCACGGGAGGGCGGGGCGGGCGCGTGCACGGGGAGGGAGCGGATGGGAACCGCTATGCTACAGAAAATCAAATAATAAAAAATGTTAAAAAAAATGTTAAAAACGGCTAAAAAGTTAAAAAAAAAATGATCAGCAAGGTGGTGGGGGTTTGTCTGTGTGGGGGGGAAGCTACACTACAGAAAAAAAACAAACAAACAAAAAAAAAGCACTTTTTTTTTGCAAACTGGGTACTGGCAGACAGCTGCCAGTACCCAAGATGGCCCCCAATGAGGCAGAGGGAAGGGTTAGAGAGCGGTTTTGGGGGGATCAGGGAGGTTGGGGGCTAAGGGGGGATCCTACACAGTAGCATATGTAAATATGCTAAAAAAAAAATTTTTTTTTTTTTTTTTAAAAACCCTTTTATTTTAGTACTGGCAGACTTTCTGCCAGTACTTAAGATGGCGGGGACAATTGTGGGGTGGGGGAGGGAAGGGAGCTGTTTGGGAGGGATCAGGGGGTGGGATGTGTCAGGTGGGAGGCTGATCTCTACACTAAAGCTAAAATTAACCCTGCAAGCTCCCTACAAACTCCCTAATTAACCCCTTCACTGCTAGCCATAATACACGTGTGAGGCGCAGCAGGATTTAGCGGCCTTCTAATTACCAGAAAGCAACGCCAAAGTCATATATGTCTGCTATTTCTGAACAAAGGGGATCCCAGACAAGTATTTACAACCATTTGTGCCATAATTGCACAAGCTGTTTGTAAATTATTTCAGTGAGAAACCTAAAATTGTGAAAAATGTAACTTTTTTTTTCAATTTGATCGCATTTGGCGGTGAAATGGTGGCATGAAATATACCAAAATGTGCCTAGATCAATACTTGGGGTTGTCTACTACACTACACTAAAGCTAAAATTAACCCTACAAGCTCCCTAAAAGCTCCCTAATTAACCCCTTAACTGCTGGGCATAATACACTTGTGGTGCGCAGTGGCATTTAGCGGCCTTCTAATTACCAAAAAGCAACGCCAAAGCCATATATGTCTGCTATTTCTGAACAAAGGGGATCCCAGAGAAGAATTTACAACCATTTATGCCATAATTGCACAAGTTGTTTGTAAATAATTTCAGTGAGAAACCGAAAGTTTGTGAAAAAATTTGTGAAAAAGTGAACGATTTTTTGAATTTGATCGCATTTGGCGGTGAAATGGTGGTATGAAATATACCAAAATTGGCCTAGATCAATACTTTGGGATGTCTACTAAAAAAAATATATATACATGTCAAGGGATATTCAGGGATTGCTGAAAGATATCAGTGTTCTAATGTAACTAGCGCTAATTTTGGAAAAAAGTGGTTTGGAAATAGCAAAGTGCTACTTGTATTTATGGCCCTATAACTTGCAAAAAAAGCAAAGAAAATTTAGAAACTATTTAGCATGGGTGTTTTTTGGTAGGTGTAGATATGTAACAGATTTTGGGGGTCAAAGTTAGAAAAAGTGTGTTTTTTTCCATTTTTCCTCATATTTTATAATTTTTTTTATAGTAAATTATAAGATATGATGAAAATAATGGTATCTTTAGAAAGTCCATTTAGTGGCGAGAAAAACGGTATATAATATGTGTGGGTACAGTAAATGAGTAAGAGGAAAATTACAGCTAAACACAAACACCGCAAAAATGTAAAAATAGCCTTGGTCCCAAACGGACAGAAAATGGAAAAGTGCTGTGGTCATTAAGGGGTTAAAAAAAATCAGTATCCAAAATAAAACACCCACAAACATACTAAACACTAATTTACATGCCCCATGGTTTTGTTTTTTTGGGGGGGTTTTTTTGGATAATGTATATTATTTTTTTGTAACATGTTTGTTTTTTTTAACTTAGTTGTTAGTGTAGTTATAGTTTGTGTTGGGAGGTGGTGGTTTAGGCTTTAATCACCTTACCACCCCCATACATGTAAGGGGGTTGATTAAGTGATTAATGATGTTTATCATTTAGTAGGCCTTAATCACCAAACCACCCTCCATACCTGTATGGGGGTTGATAAAATGATTATTGAGGTTTAGCATTTAGTAGGCATTAATCACCTAACCACCACCCATACCTGTATGGGGATTGATTAGGTGATTAGGTTAGAGCAACTTAGGGGTTAATAGTGCATGTATCTACAATGTTTAAAATATGCATTTTTATGTATGATTCTTATTCTTTTAACTATTGTATATAAAATCATATGTATTTGTTTTCTCTTGTAAACATATATATTTTTTTTTATTTATATTTATGTTACAAAAGTCATTAGTATAACAATTGTATTAATACATAACAGGCACACAGTTATTTAATACTACAATTATAATGCAACTGTCTTTTATAACAAATATATATTTTAAAAATATATTTATATTTAAAATAATAAACATATCAAGCAAGAATATCTACATTTTAATATATATCCAACACTTAAACTAATATGCATTATACATGACCATGCATTTTATTTTAAACATTGTTGATATAATGTAGTTTGGCCATGCATTTATATTCAATATTTAAAATGGAAAGCATGTATATTGCATATTATTTTAAGTTTTGCATATACATTAAAATGTATTTATGTTAGCTTGTAGCTTGTTCTGTTTATTAGTGATAACATAGATTCAAGTAGTCAGTAGCATTAAATTATATTTTTACATAACAGGCATGTTGCTTATACTGTCTTTAATAACAAATAATAAACACAACACGCAAGATTAATTACATTTTAAATGATGCACATATTTTAATAATATGCCTTCTACATAACAATGCATCATTTTAAATATTGAATATGTATGTGTTGGGTCTTAGATTCTACAGTTAGTTTTAGGTTATGGCAGTTTAGGGGCCAATGTTTAAATGATATGCATAGCCATTCACAATGCATATTGTTTAAAGTATTGTATATATCTATAGCATAAAAGGTATTTAATTATGCTTTCTATTATTTTAAACATAAACATACATTTTGAAATATATATTTATGTTTGAAATAATAGCAAGCAACCATTACATACATTTTAAGATATCTACAATACTACATATTTTGTCAAGGAGATGTGGTAAACGTTGGAGGGCCGTTAAAACCTCACCTGCCTAGCCAGGGTCCTGAACTGAATTGAGTTCCATTTCCGTGCTTCTTAAAATGGGTGCTGATCGAGCAGGATGCAAGGAGTTAAGTTGCCCTTTTAGTATGTTGTCAGCAATATGATAAGGCCACTTGGGGATACCACGTTTGGGGGTGCTACCTTCTGTGAGGAATGGGGGACACTTAAATTACGGTCCACATTCCTCCCAGACTATAAAGCCAATGAGGCCAGTAAAGTGAATATCGGGGCCATAATGAGGCCTATCATCTGTCTCACTCTATGGACTTCATTGTAACAACTTTGAAATAGTCTGTATTTACGTTACACCCATGTATTGTATTAGTTGTTTGCCTCAATAAAAATATCATGTAACCAAAAAACAAACAAACAAAAAAAATTTCATGTCCCTAAAGCTAGCAGCAATACACAATTTATTTTAGTTCTCAAATATAGTCGGTAAAAAAATAATCAATTTATATATATATTTTTTTTAAAAGTGAGTTGATGCACTTGGTATTGTAGCGTGTATCATTTGAGGAAAATCAGGAAACAAATATCTAATAAATGTGTATGGCCTGCAGAAAAAAATATTTTTGTGGATATTTTACAGAAAAATATTAAAACTACAACAATGGCTTCAGCTGAGGAGTTTTAAATATATATTTTTTAAAGTTGCTCAAACTTTCGTTGTATCATATCATAGAGGGTACAGAACAATGGGGATACTTTACCAATTGTGAAGCTGCCAACATTCAGATGTACCAAGTCATGAGGGACGAGTTACGGGACAGATTATAAATATGTATTCAAGTTATTTATTTTATTACATTAACCACTACATGTACAAATCCCCAAATCCGGAATTCCAAAATCCAGACTTTTTCATTAATATTTTTTATAAAAATAAACTGATTAAAAACAACAATTTTTCCCCACTAGTAAGGCACAAATTTCTCTGCCTGTGTCTAGTTTGGTTTCTGTGTATTCAAATGTAAATGCTAGTCTATATTTATTTAAAACAATGATTGCCTTTCTGATTACAGCACTGTACTATCTTTCTGATGGTACTATGTATACAAAAGTATTGAAAATTATGAAAAACTATGTCTGAGGGCACCATGCCTGAAAACCACTACTCAACAAAAAAAAACGCTTTGTCAGAAGCCGACAAAAACAGAAAAGGGAAAAGGCCCCATGGACACTGACCAGCAGATAACCCGGAAACCTAGGTAGAGACCGCAACATCAGACACAACTGAGCCAACAGTCCTCCGGAAGACACCTTAGCCCAACAGTCAGTCCCCCACCACACACCCCTTACTAGCGAAGGGACCCTCCGCCGAAACTTTGCATATGAATAGACCCTTTACACAAACAGGAGCAAGCTGGAGTAGATATCTGACGTATTCTCCTAAAACTTTGGGGCTTAATTAGCAGTCTGAAAATCAGAGCAATGTTATTTAAAAAAAGGCAAAACTATACATTTTTTAAAAAACAAAACGTTATGGGCTATATAAATAGATCATCTACAAAACATTTATGCAATGAAAAAAATGAGTGTATAATGTCCCTTTCATGCAGTCAACTAAATTCCCGGGTGTCATTCGTATTTTTATGAATTTTAGGCAGCAAGTAAAAGGTAGCTATACGAGGATTAGTAACTGACAGGAATTTAGTTTCCTCCTTATCTTTAATCTTTGCATCATGAGCCGCTTTAATTAGTCTTATGTATTGTTTTAAAAATACTTCAGTAGGTCCTCTGTCAGTAGTCTATATTTGTTTGTGTCATGTAGTTGTTAAACTATCCTATATAATAAAAGGCCAAGTGTGTTTTTCCGAAGCTGCCATGTGCAGTAGAGACAGAACGAAGACAAACACACCTGCCCTTTGAGTCCCTAGCTGATCTGTGACAGAAGTGGGCGTGAATGGCCGTGAAGGGGCGTGGCCGGGCGCGCTCGCGCGATAGAGGGTGGAGAGATAGAGAGGGGAGAGAGGGGGGAGAGAGAGAGAGAGAGGGGGAGAGAGACAGCAAAAGACAGGGGGGAGAGAGAGACAGCAAAAGAGAGAAGGGGAGAGAGACAGCAAAATAGAGAGGGGAGAGAGACTGCAAAAGAGAAGGGGGAGAGAGACAGCAAAAGAGAAGGGGGAGAGAGACAGCAAAAGAGAGGGGGGAGAGAGCACAAAAGAGAAGGGGGAGAGAGACAGCAAAAGAGAAGGGGGAGAGAGACAGCAAAAGAGAGGGGGGAGAGAGCACAAAAGAGAGGGGGGAGAGAGAGCGCAAAAGAGAGGGGGAAGAGAGAGCGCAAAAGAGAGGGGGGGAGAGAGAGCGCAAAAGAGAGGGGGGAAGAGAGAGCGCAAAAGAGGGGGGAGAGAGAGAGAGCGCAAAAGAGAGGGGGGAAGAGCGCGCAAAAGAGAGGGGGAGAGAGCGCAAAAGAGAGGGGGAGAGAGAGCGCAAAAGAGAGGGGGAGAGAGAGCGCAAAAGAGAGGGGGGAGAGAGCGCAAAAGAGAGGGGAGAGAGAGCGCAAAAGAGAGGGGGGAGACAGCGCAAAAGAGAGGGGGAGAGAGAGCGCAAAAGAGAGGGGGGAGAGAGAGCACAAAAGAGAGGGGGGAGAGAGAGCACAAAAGAGAGGGGGGAGAGAGAGCACAAAAGAAAGGGGAGAGAGAGCACAAAAGAGAGGGGAGAGAGAGCGCAAAAGAGAGGGGAGAGAGAGGGGGGGAGAGAGCGCAAAAGAGATGGGGGAGAGAGTGAGCGCAAAAGAGATGGGGAGAGAGAGCGCAAAAGAGAGGAGAGAGAGCACAAGAGAGAGGGGGAGAGAGAGCACAAAAGAAAGGGGAGAGAGAGCACAAAAGAGAGGGGAGAGGGAGCACAAAAGAGATGGGGGAGAGAGAGAGCGCAAAAGAGATGGGGGAGAGAGAGAGTGCAAAAGAGAGGGGGAGAGAGTGCAAAAGAGAGGGGGAGAGAGAGCACAAAAGAGAGGGGGAGAGAGAGCTCAAAAGAGAGGGGGAGAGAGATTGCGCAAAAGAGAGGGGGAGAGAGATTGCGCAAAAGAGAGGGGGAGAGAGATTGCGCAAAAGAGAGGGGGAGAGAGAGCGCCAAAGAGTGGGGGAGAGAGAGAGCGCAAAAGAGAGGGGGGGAGAGAGAGAGCGCAAAAGAGAGGGGGAGAGAGAGAGAGCTCAAAAGAGAGGGGGGAGAGAGAGAGAGCTCAAAAGAGAGGGAGGAGAGAGAGAGCGCAAAAGAGAGGGGGAGAGAGAGAGAGAGGGGGGAGAGAGAGAGAGATCAAAAGAGAGGGGGGAGAGAGAAAGCTCAAAAGAGAGGGGGAGAGAGAGAGCAAAAGAGAGGGGGAGAGAGAGAGAGAGAGAGAGAGAGAGAGAGAGAGAGAGAGGGAGAGAGCGCAAGGGGTGGGACCGCTGTACTGCAAAAAATGGCCCCTGTGAACGGGCTTTAGGACTAGTTACTAATAAAAATTAAGTTTTACTACATGAACTCATTAGTAGGAAAGTGCACTAAACCCCTATTTTTTCTTTTCTTATTTATTGTTATTGTCTGTTTTATTATATGTTAACTCATTGCCATTGGGTGGTAACAATGGGTAATATATTATATACAAACAGTGCCAGTTATAAATGTTTTATTGTCCTGGCAAGCTGCAATCTAATTTCCTTAGAAAGTAATGGAGCTCTTTGGAATGCAGAATCTCACAGGAAAAATTTAACGTAATAGGGAGCAACATTTTTAGCACAAATCAAATAACAGTGTTTTCAGCTTAAAGGGACAGTATACACTCATTTTTATATAACTGCATGTAATAGACACTACTATAAAGAATAAGATGCACAGAAACTGATATAAAAATCCAGTATAAAACGGTTTAAAAACTTACTTAAAAGCTCTCAGTTTAGCTCTGTTGAAAAGGTAGTTGGAAAGCTCACTGCAAGTGGGAAATAAGACACTCCCACTTCTTTTGCACATGAAAAGACCCTTTACACAAAGGGGAGCAAGTTGGAGAAGTTATCTGACGGTATACTCATAAAACTATGGGGCTTGGTTAGGAGACTGAAAATCAGAGCAATGTTATTTAAAAATAAACAAAACTATACATTTAAAAAAAAAAAACAAAAAAAAAACTTTATGAGCTATATAAATAGATCATCTACAAAACATTTATGCAAATAAAAAGAGAGAGCGTATAATATCCCTTTAATCTATCATGTGTTTGTTTGTGTTTTCAGCTGCCTTAATCTATAATGTGTTTGTTTCTAGCTGGCCAAAGTGTATTTTTGTTTCTGTTCAATAAGCACACTGCCCATTTTGAAACTAACTCACCAGGATGCAGGCATAACAGGGCCGCGATCCGATATAAATCGTCGCCCGCAAAAGCCGGTGACGCCAAATTTTGCGCGGGTTTGGTATCCTATATACGGCGTAACCTAGAAGTTACGCTCGTATATTTCTGCCTTCGGCCGTAGTTTTTAGGCCCATAGACAGGTATACCAAACCCGCGCAGTTTGGTATCCAATATACAGCGTAAGGACTTACGTGGCGAAAATGGAGAAATCTTACTCCATTTTCACCTCGCCACAAATTGCAGGCGTTGCGCTGAGTATTGGAGCCCCGTAACTCCCTAAACTACCTGCAAAATAAAACCTAACACATAACGCATGCGCAATGTCTATCTACCTGTCAACCGCAATCCCCCGCCGCAATCCCTAATAAAGTGTTTAACCCCTAAACCGCCACTCCTGGACCCCGCCGCCACCTACATTAAATGTCTAACCCCCTAATGTGATCCCCCTACACCGCCGCCACCTATTTAAACTATATTAACCCCTAATGTGAGCCCCCTACCCCGCCGCCACCTATTTAAACTATATTAACCCCTAATGTGAGCCCCCTACACCGCCGCCACCTATTTAAACTATATTAACCCCTAATGTGAGCCCCCTACACCGCCGCCACCTATTTAAACTATATTAACCCCTAATATGATCCCCCTACACCGCTGCCACCTATTTAAACTATATTAACCCCTAATATGATCCCCCTACACCGCCGCCACCTATTTAAACTATATTAACCCCTAATGTGAGCCCCCTACACCGCCGCCACCTATATTATATGTACTACCCCCTAATCTGACCCCCTTACACCGCCGACATCTATATTGAAATTATTAACCCCTAATCTAATCCCCCTATACCGCCGCCACCTATATTAAATTTATTAACCCCTAAAATACTAAAATTTCCCAACCACTAAACATAAGTCTAACCCTACAAATAGCCCTGAAAAGGGCCTTTTGCGGGGCATTGCCCCAAAGTAACCAGCAATATTACCAGCCCTTAAAAGTGCCTTTTGCGGGGCATTGTCCCAAAGTAATCAGCTCTTTTACCTGTAATCTAATCCCCCTACACCGCCACCACCTATATTAAATATATTAACCCCTAATCTAATCCCCCTACGCCACCGCCACCTATATTAAAATGTATTAACCTCTAATCTAATCCCCCTACACCACCGCAACCTATATTAAATGTATTAACCCCTAATCTGAACCCCCTACACCACCGCCACCTATATTAACTATATTATCCCTAATTATATTAGGGTTAATATAGATAATATAGTTATTATATATATTAACCCTATCTAACTCTAACACCCCTAACTTAATTATTATTAAAATAAATCTAAATAATAATAATAATAATATTAACTAAATTATTCCTATTTAAAACTAAATACTTACCTATAAAATAAACCCTAAGATAGCTACAATATAATTAATAATTACATTGTAGCTATTTTAGGGTTTATATTTATTTTACAGGTAACTTTGTATTTATTTTAACTAGGTACAATAGCTATTAAATAGTTAATAACTATTTAATAGCTACCTAGTTAAAATAATTACCAATTTACCTGTAAAATAAATCCTAACCTAAGTTACAAATACACCTACACTATCAATAAATTAAATAAACTACAATTATCTAAACTAAAATATAATTAAATACACTAAACTAAATTACAAAAAAAACCAAACACTAAATTACAAAAAATAAAAAAAGATTACAAGAATTTTAAGCTAATTACACCTAATCTAAGCCCCCTAATAAAATAACAAAGCCCCCCAAAATAAAAAAATGTCCCTACCCTAAACTAAATTACAAAAAGTAACCCACCCAATCCCCCCTTAAAAAAACCTGAGTCTAACCCCCAAGTGCTCCTTACCTGTCCTGAAGACCGGCGGAGAAGGTCCTGTTCCAGGTGGAGAAGTCTTCTTCCAGGCGGCCTCTTCTTCTTCCAGGATCCAGCCGGCGCGGAGCGGAGGAGTTGAAGACCGATGACCGCGGAGCTGAAGACCGTCCATCTGGAACTGAAGACCGGCGATGCTGGAACTGAAGATCGGCAACGCTGGAACTGAAGACCGGAGCCGGAGCGTGGAGGATCCTCTTCATATGATCGCCGCCGTACACTGATTAGGAATTCAAGGTACGCGATTAAAAATGGGGTCCCTTGAATTCCTATTGGCTGATTTTAATTTAAATCAGCCAATCGGATGCGAGCTACTTTAATTTTATTGGCTGATTTGAATAGCCAATAGAATAAGAGCTACTGTAATTCTATTGGCTGATTAGAAGAGTTTCTTTTTGTAATTTAGTTTAGTGTATTTAATTATATTTTAGTTTAGATAATTGTAGTTTATTTAATTTATTGATAGTGTAGGTGTATTTGTAACTTAGGTTAGGATTTATTTTACAGGTAAATTGATAATAATTTTAACCAGGTAGCTATTAAATAGTTATTAACTATTTAATAGCTATTGTACCTAGTTAAAATAAATACCAAGTTACTTGTAAAATAAATATAAACCCTAAAATAGCTACAATGTAATTATTATTATATAGTAGCTATCTTAGGGTTTATTTTATAGGTAAGTATTTAGATTTAAATAGGAATAATTTAGTTAATATTAATATTTTTTAGATTTATTTTAATAATAATTAAGTTATTATTAATATAGGATTAATATAGTTAATATATAATAACTATATTAATTATTAACTATATTAATAATATATATAATATAATAACTATATTAACTATATTAACCCTAATATAATTAGGTTTAATATAGTTAATATAGGTGGCGGTGGTGTAGGGGGGTCAGATTAAGGGTTAATATATTAAATATAGGTGGCGGCGGTGTAGGGGGATTAGATTACAGGTAAAAGAGCTGATTACTTTGGGGCAATGCCCCGCAAAAGGCCCTTTTAAGGGCTGGTAATAGAGCTGATTACTTTGGGGCAATGCCCCGCAAAAGTCCCTTTTCAGGGCTATTTGTAGGGTTAGACTTAGGTTTAGTGGTAGGGAAATTTTAGTATTTTAGGGGTTAATAAATTTAATATAGGTGGCAGTACATATAATGTAGGTGGCGGCGGGGTAGGGGGCTCACATTAGGTGTTAATATAGTTTAAATAGGTGGCGGCTGGGTAGGGGGCTCACATTAGGGGGTAATAATTTTAATGTAGCTGGCAGCGGTGTAGGGGGATCACATTATGGGGTAAAACATTTAATGTAGCTGGTGGCAGTGTAGGGGGGTCAGATTAGGGGGTAAAACATATGTAACTGGCGGCGGGGTCCGGGAGCGGCGGTTTAGGGGTTAATATATTTATTATTAGGAGTGAGAGGGGGGATTGCGGATAGAGGGGTATACGTGTCGGGTTATTTTTGGGAGGCGAGTTAGACAGTACGGGAGATTTAATACTTTAGTAAGGTTTTGTAGGCGGCGGCAGTTTCTAAAGTGCCGTAAGTCACTGGCGACTCCAGAAATTTGTATTTACGCAGATTTCTGGACATCGCTAGTTTGTCCAACTTACGGCACTTTAGCATCTGACGGCGCCGTATATGTGATAGCTCGAGTTGCGAGCTGAAACTACGGGCGGCGCAGGTTTCCACGCTTGCGCCAAAACCTGCGCCGTATATCGGATCGCGCCCCAGGCTTAAAGAATTCTGCTAACTGCAAGAAAATATTATGGATGCCCAAGGAATTTCCCTGCTCTTCCCACTTGCCAAGGCTATGAGACACTTTTTACAATAAAAATATAATAAACCCTTTCAATTTGTACCTTTTGATTATGATTTCAACTTTCAGAAATTATGTTGTACATTAAATACCAGTTTTGTGGTTTACTTTAAATACTATTTTTTTATGTAAAAGTTAAAACAAAAATGACACCGTAATGCAAATTTGCATTTTGCTGCTGGCTTGAAATACAAATATTGATGTGGATTATTATGGAGACATTAAACTGCTGGACACTACTACAATAGCAAGATTAATACTCCCTATGACATTGTTTCCCTCATATTCCTGCAGCTCTATTTGAATCTGTTTTTATTTAAACCCCTTAAAGGTGTCAGATGATGACGCTGTCTCTTCATACTGGGCACCGCCATCTTGGAGCACAGGCATTCTCACACACTGGACAAGAGCAGGGTGCATTTACAGACTGGTATGGTTGCCAACTTTTTGATTACTGTATAATGTGTCTCAGGTTAATGTGAGATAACAAAACAAGGCATCCACGGAATCTTCTAAAATACAACTTTTATTATTCACAGCGATTAAAACAGGTGAATGGCAGCAACATGCACACAGAGAGCTGGTGTGGCACTAATGGCTTACGCATTTCGGCAGTGAGCCGTAGTCATAGCCTGCAGTGCCTGGTGTCACACTGGTTTAAGTAATCATACACAATGTCCCATTCATTCTGAAAAACAAGTCAGTATCTCTATTTGACCATTAACCAAGGTTGAACCCCACTAATGTTTATAGAAAAAGAGACTTACTGGAACCAAGTATGACAAACATGGGGATATTTGTGAATATTTATACCAGTAATATAATGATAGGAATCATGCAGCTATGTTGGGGACCTTGAATATCATAGTAACAAAACATGGATTATTTTGAAAAAGTACAAAAACTTCACAGTAAGCAATTATATACTGACAATCAGCACTAGCTAATAGCTACATATTAATACAGAAACATAATACACATGATCAATTGTACCCCTATATTATATAGCACAGACATATGTGATTAATATGCAATTTCAAAATGGTGAATTATACTGGACAATTGTCCTGACATAAGAACAACACCCCCTACTCTGAGTGCAAAGTTAACCCATACATATCCATCTATATCCTAGCCTACTTAATGCCTTAGCAAATACCAATTAACACAGATCTAACATTAAAAACATAGCCACAATCTAATGAACTGTACATGGATAATAATGACATAATGCAGCATAGGGAATACTTATTACCTGACATGAAGGTGCCCGGTTGGAAAGGGACAATATTAATGTTACAGTATATGTAAATACAATGTATGATGCTACGATAAAAAAAAAAAATTCACATACCAGGGACAGTGCCCCATAGGAGAATGCCTGGAAGAAGATAATGCACAGTTATTTAGGAATTAGTAGCATAGTTGTGAGTAATAAAAAATATCCTGGATACACAGAATAAAGAGTATGAAACAAAAATGGAAATGGAACCTCCTTAATGGGGAGACACCTGCTGCATAATATACATATTGTGATACGAAAGATAATTAGTATGCTAGCAGAGGAAAAATATAGGAGAACCCATAATGAACTGTTAGTTAGCTCATATTCTAAGCTTATAAATAACCATTTCCAGAAAGTCATAATATCGTATTTTGAGTTGAGGCCATTGGGAATCCTAGTCCTCAATGTGAAAATCCAAAAGGCTTCTCTCAACTCTAAAATGCGATCTTTTGGGCTTTACAATTTTTTCAATGGCACACCACGAGAAGGTGGCAAGATTACCACCATGTAGAACCCCAAAATGCTGTACAACTGGGATGGTAGACTTGACCACTTTGAAAGAAGAGAGATGTTCTCTAATTCCAGTGTTCACATCCCTTGAAGTGAGCCCAACGTATTGGACTTGACATTGTGTACATTCTAGCAAATAAATCACGTATCTAAAAGTGCAATTCAGACAAGATTTAATGCTATACGTTTTCCCAGTGATGTAGCTAGAGAACACATTGGTGATTTTCACATAATCACAGGGTTTGCATTTTGGATGGCCACATTTGTACATGCCCTGATGTTTCAACCATGAACTGGTGTTCCTATCTTTTGCAGGCAACATGGTAGGAGATAAAATGGATCCTAGTGTTGGACCATTCTTGTAGGAACATCTTAGTCCCTTATCTACGGTGTCTACCAGTTTATCGTCCGCTTTGAGAATTTGAAAATGTTTGCAAACAATAGAGCATATCTGGATATATGGGCTACTATGTGTAGTAACAGTGATTTCTTCAAACCGATTTCTATTGGTACCGTTGGATGGATTGGTTTCTAGGAGACTTTCCCTTGATCTGGTCTGCACTGATTGTTTTGCTTTCCATACAGCTTTATGAGGATATTTCCTTTGTTTCAGTCTAGCCTCCAGATCAGTGGCAAGTTCCCTGAAATCGTTATTATCTGAGCAATTACGTTTGAGTCTGATAAGCTCTCCTTTTGCTATGGCCTGGGGAACATGTCTGGGATGGCAACTGGTACCATACAGTACAGAATTACCAGAAATTGGCTTCCAATAGGCCTTGGTTTTAACTGTACCATTAGATTGCCCTACTAGAGTCAGGTCAAGGTAATTAATAGATTCCACATCAAATTCAAATGTAAATTCCAAACCCATCTGGTTTGTATTCAAATACAGACAGAATTCTCTAGCCTCAGACTGAGAGCCTGTCCAAATGAACAGCAAATTGTCTATGTACCTCATATACAGAGATACATAGCAACGAAAGGGATTACTATCCCCAAAAATGTGGAAGAACTCCCAATATCCAAGGAATAAATTGGCATACGATGGGGCGAACTTCGCCCCCATCGTCGTTCCACATTTTTGGAGATAGTATACCCCCTCAAACATAAAATAATTATGAGTGAGGAGGAAACCCACAGCCTTGACAATATATATTTTGAAATCTTCTGTGTATTCAGAGAAATTTTCAAGAAAGAAGCAAACAGCTTCAAGACCCTTATCATGTGGTATACAGGAGTAAAGAGAGACTGCATCCACAGTAAATCACTTGGATTCCATTGTCCAGCCAACTTCTTTGGTTAGTTGTAAAACATGTTTAGTATCCTGTCAGAGTATATAAATATTATGATGAATATTACATATGTGTATATATATATATATATATATATGTATATTTTATACACTGTATATGTTAGATGAGACCTCAGGATTAATTAAACATGAGTTTGTTGAACACAGCTTCTAATACACGTCTATCAGGATTGACGATCAGTAGAGCCTTTTTGAAACACAAACATTTCTTTTCTAAAGGAAATAGCTCAGTGACCCTATTCATTTGACTATATATGCAGATTTTATAACCTCAGAACATTTGGTGAGGTGAGAAAAGAATGTGTTCAAGGACCCCTTTGGAATTTGACACGTGTGATACAACAGTTCTATCTCACTGAATCTCTATTTGAAGACTTACTGCAAAAACCCCTCTTGGGGGAAGGTGACACAAATAAAATCAAATACACATCTGCACTGCTGGCTAAACAGGAAATATGCTGTTTTAAAGACTCTTACAACTCCTCATGGATTGACCCCATGTGGAGCAATAAAGGCCTTGGAAAACACAGACAAATGCTAAGATGTGACTCTGGAAGTCACGTAAGCAGACAGCAAATAAACATTTTTTTTTTTCTCTCTCTGTTTAAATACATGCCCCAGAATGTATTAAATATAGAAATTTGGGAAATTGTCTAATTCTATATTATTATTACATGGGTATTTGCTAAGCTTGGGAGGTAACTGTTTTAATCAGTCAAAAATGTGTAATAAATTCTGTTTTGTTTATATTTTTCAGACAGATAATCTCAAATCTACATAGAAGTGAATGTGCATGTATGTGTGTATATATATATATATATATATATGTGTGTATATATGTATATATATGTGTATATATATTTATATGTTTTGAAAACATAAAAGATCTTACTTAGCCTCTGTGTGTTTAAAAACATGAATAGATGTTTATGGACCTGAAGAGAAGTGATTATTAACATTTATTTTCTTATTTCAGATCTACATAGACAGGATTCACTTGGAATACAGTACAATACTGAATTAAAAATAAGCTATTATTCACATATAAATGCCAGGATACCGATAAAATTGTAATGCATTTTAAGCTACTAATTAGCAGTATTAAATTGCCTTGATATAATAAAATGTTAATAATATAACATATTTGGTATCAGAATAATCAAAAAAAAAAATAACCTAATATTAACCATCTGTAATTGGGGTTATATATGATTAATGCAGAGAGTGTGATCTGATTAAATAACCATTTTATAAAAAAAAAATTAACTTGCTTAAAAATGTCAGAAATGCTGTATTGTATTGCTATGTTGTACTGTATGCTGCCACCTGGTGTTATGTTGCGAGAACTACAGCCAGAAGATTCTTTCTGGCTGTTAAAAATGAAATTTCCAAGGGCCAATCCGATTTAGACTTCCCAGATAACCAATGGGAAGGTCAGCTCCCGTAGTGCCACCCACATGATGTCATCAATGATTATATAATGGGAGTGTTGAATGCACAAGGGAGAGTTGTCTGTAACTTGTTGAAAATTAGTGATCTGATTTTGGCTGCGATATACCTGAAAAAAAAAGTTCACTTCAGCAAGGAGCTTAAAACTTATCCTCGATTTGTGCAAAAACCTTCTTTCAAATGAGATGACCTAAAGACCGCTACAAATTGGTTCAAAATTGGTGAAGTATATTGTATTTTAAATTGGTAGTTATAAGCCTAGGTATTGTTCAAATCTGTGTCTGAATTGGCTAAGTAACTCATCTATACAAGTTCTGATATTGTCGGTTAATTTTGTATTAGGATAAATTGCAGTTAAATAGCAGAATATATATTTTATCCTATTGTTTTATAAACACTGTTTAGAATTGTATTGCTTGGATGTTAAAGGTTTTTAGTCCCATTGTGTTAAATAAATAAGGCTGAATTGCGAAGGTATATTGTTCTGGGTTTTGTAAGAAGAATAGCATATCTTAAGAGTTGGTTCTAACGCATATAAACTTTTATTTAGTTTCCTTTTATTGCAAATATAGTTCAATATGTTTATGGATATTAACTAAATAAAAGAATTCAGATATTTATATTAATTGTATGGTCTAGTAGGTGCATGGTTGATAAGGGTTTCTATTTCTTTGTATTGTGTTTATAACCCTGCCATAAACTTATATATATTATTTGGATAGCACTGCTAAGATTTTCATAAATATACTGACATAATAATTGGAGGCACTTTTTCTGAGATTTAATAATATCCATCATAATTGATATAATATATTTGTAAGTAAATAGAAATTATTATAAAAGAGAAAAAAAAAATAATAATTCATATTTCGATATTAATATTTTGAAGATATATTTTTTTTTTTTTTTGAAAGGTTGAAATATTAATTTTCATATTTCGAGATTGACATTAATATCTTGAAATATTATTAAAGATTAATTTTGAAAAAATTAATAAAAATATTAATTTTTCATATTTCAAAATTAATCAAAAATATTGATTTTTCATATTTTCAAAGTTAATCAAAAATATTAATTTCTCATATTTTGGAATATTAATTTTTCATATTTCAAAATTAATAATATTTTTTTGAAATATAAAAATTTTCCTTCTCTCTTTTTATTGGCAAAAATTGTATTAGCGTTTTAGTTTAACTAAGTACTAAACCAATATAATAATGTCTGTAGCCAGAAGTGACTCATTTAATTCTATACATAGCAATGAAATTGGTCCCATAACCATACCTATTACTAAAGGTCAGGTCCTTAAGAAAGATATCTTAAGTTACCTTAAAGGGAAGTTTAATATTGCGGGTGAATTAAATGATTTTATGGATATGCTTGAAACTAGGGCTAAAAATATTACCGTTAATAATAATATGTGGAATGAAGAGAATGAATTCTTCCAGGAATTATTAATGATTAATCAATGCGAAGCTCCCAAAAAGCGAGACGAACTAATACTAAAATCCTGGCCCCTTTTAATATGCATAATTGACGAAATGTCGTTTTGTGTCACAGACAAACGATTGCAAATACAGGAGCTAGAAAATAGTATTCGTTCCTCGCGCAGACGCGAAGAGGGTTTAAAAATAGCCAAAAATAAAATGGATGAATTTGCCCAAAACCTAGCCACCTTAGATAAGCACAATATGGACTTAATCGCACAGATACAAGATTTAAATAAACAGCTTGCGCAAAGCCAGAGAGAATTAAGCGATTTAAAAAGGTCATATCGCCATAATGAAAACCCCTATATTAGCAATGAGAATAATACAGATAATGCTAACTCCTTTAGCGAACGCGTCAGGGACGAGGTACGAAAATATATAGAACAACATAGACAAATGACCCCTAACGGGTCAGAAGTAGATTTCCCAAATAGACAATCCCCTCAGGATGTAAATCCAGAGGATAGCTGTAGCGCAGCTGATGCGGGGGAGGGAAACTCTAACAGAGAATCCCAAAATAAGTCTGATAAAGTCTATGATTCCCATAAAATAATCACCTTCGTACAACGCGCAGTACCTATATTCTCCAATAAGGGAACAACATCTGTAATTGATCATTTACAGGCTTTTGAAAATGCGTTAGCTATAATGAATGTTACAAGTGAGAAATTGAAAATTGAATTTCTACCTTGGGTATTTGACAGTAAGCATCACAAATTCTTTGCCTCACTAAAGGATATGAATATTCATTCCTGGAATGGGGTAAAACGACAATGCAGAAAAGAATTCGGGCAATATCGCACTAAAACTGCCGCGAAGATAGCGGTATATGGTTTAAAGTGTCGTGCGAATCAGAGTCCAATCGAATTCCTTTCTGTATTGAAAAATGCGTACAGTATGGCTGAAGATAATCCCAAATTTGACGGCTCAGAATTTGTAAATTTATTTTTTGAAGCACTGCCTACACCCATCAAAATTAACTTAGCTAGAGATTTTGATGAGGACTGCTCATTGGAATGGCTGATCAAAGAGAGTACAAAATTATACTCTATTCAGCAGTCCAGTGAGCAGGGGGTTAAAAAGGAATCAAAACCCAAAATTGTAGCAGAAACTAGGGTGTCACCTAAACCCCTCAATTTGGAGTCTAACAAGAGAACTTATGCAGAGGTGGCCAGTCAAAACAGGCCATCTCCACAGAGGTTTAATTCTGCCCCTCCCCCTACACAGGTTGAGGCGCAGGGAGACTATAACCAAAGTGGGGGACATAATCAGGTGAATAATTACTCACAAAGAGAATACTCACCAAATAATTGGTATCCGCGCAAGGGTAGATACAATAGACGGCGAAGATATTCTCAGGGTAACCAGACACCCCAAGTATATAATGCTCCCCAAAATATTAATACTGAACAAGCTGAACCCCAGGGGCAACCACGCCAGAATAGAAATAGTGGCCCTGACACTGAGGGAACCCAATGGTCCAGGAATCAGTACAATGGGGCACCAAGAGATAGGCCCAGGGGTAGAGGTAACTTGTACAATCAGGTAGATATGCTGTTTACCCAATTAAATCGGTTGAGCGAACAAATCGCTAATATGAGTCAAAAATCTACGGCTCAGCAACCGAACAATACTTTTTTAGGGGTACAGCCAGTGGTCAGCAGTGGACCACAGGCACAGTCATAAATACTGCAGTATCACCTGAAGGGGAGGGTAGAGATATACAAAATGTAGTAATAAATATCAATGATACTAATCATGTTATCTCCCCACAGACCGGAAACGGACAAATTAGCTGTGACAATGAGCGACATCAGCCGGAAAAAGTTAACAAATCTCTTCCTTTGCAGCTCTCTCTTAACCTTGTTTCCACAGATGCAGTACAAAAGAATCCAGCCGACCCTGTCATAGAGGAAACAGGTAGGTATGAAGCTTATTCTGCATCGGAAAGCATGGCAAACTCAGGTAATACGTGGCGAAGCCCACAAATGTATGAGAATGCAAATTTTATGTGTGAAATGATAGAAACTGCAGGAAGATATTATGTACTAGTTGAGCTGCAAGATTCAGTCTCCAACCCTATCAGGGGATTAATTGACACTGGGTCACAGGCAACTATCCTATCCCACAGATACTACACACAGCTAAATGAGCTAACACCCCACAAACCTAAAATAAAAGAATTTGACGGTTCTCTAATAGGTGTTGGGGGTGACTCCCTAAAAGTTTACGGTACTGCCTGGTTAAAATTTAAATTGGGGAACAGGGTCATAAGACACCCTGTCATTATAGTGGATCTGCCAACTGATCGTTTAATTATTGGTAGTGATCTCCTGAAACGATTAAGCACCATAATTGATTGCATAAATAATGTAATTTGGTCGCAAGTTAAACGGCCTATCAATTATGAAAAATCTGGTATATCTCACGCCCGACATAGCTGTCACGTGGTGGAAGAGAAACCAGATGCTGTGGAGATTCATTTCAGGAATAACTCTGCACCTGAAATCACTATTCTACAAATAGACGATCAGACTCCTTTTAGTGGTTCTGATGGTAATACTTTTAAAATTTCGCCTGGAAAGATAGCGAATATTTCCCTAGATGGCGATGTATTAACCATATCACTCCACAAGGGGGATCATAAAATCCCTAAGGGGGGAGGCCACACTCAATACCTCACAGGGATTGAGAGAGTTAAAGAGGATCTATTTATCCCTATACAAGTTCATGACCTTGGTAAAACCGAGTATGCTAAAATAAACTTAAAACAGGAAGCTAGCTATATAAGCGAAGGTTTATTAGCGCAGATAGCTGAACCTAAAGTGATTAAATATCTTTCTCCCCAAGACCACAGTGTCAGCAACCTGGATGACAGGTCTGAAAGCTATAACATCACCGCTAAGTGCTTATTATCTATCTCTATAGGAAATAAGTCAGTGAAGCACCTGTTTTTAGTTTTAAATACTCCCCATAATCAAATATACATTGGCAATGATATCTTACATAGATATGCCATACAAATAGATTTGATTAATTCTTGCCTCTGGAGCAGGTTAAAGGGGGACCCTGAAGTATTTCAGGATGAAAATGCAGCCCTGAAATCAAACCAGCAATTGCCATATGCTGTGAATATGCAGGTATCTAGCGATGTCATAATTCCTGCTGGGGCTGATAAATTTCTTTTACCCTTACAGGTAAAGAGAGGTCAGAAATTAAAAACTTCTGAAACACTGATTTGCCTCTCCCATAGAATACAAAATCTGGGTGTCTCAGTAACCTACACTCCTATGGTGAATATTGGAACTGTTCCAATAAATATTATTGTGCATAACATGACCCCACAGGATATAACATTATCCAAGGGAACTACCATAGGATATGCACTGGAATCAAGTTATTACACTTTTGGATTCCAGAATAATGTAATTGGGCTAATACCTGAAGGATACCTAACTGAAGAACAATTAATAGAACAATCCTTTGCATCTATGCCAGAGGGTCTATTTAATATTCAGTCTATTTATCCCTTCAGCTCAGAGGAAGGCATCTGTAAAATTGAAGAAGCCTCTCTAGTGTTTGATCAGCCAATCAAACAGCAAGATTACCCCAATACCCAGAGTCATGGGAGCAATGTAAATTATAATCAAGGGGATCTCACCTCTAGACTGGAAGAAGCCTATGAAATAGGACAGCCTGAAATCTTTCCAGGATTTCAGCAAATAGTCGAAGAGCAAATATCCTTAGCTAATGGCTGTTCTAGCGATGATGAACGCCAACAGCTGCGAGAACTCCTGATGGAGTACAAGGATATTTTCGCTAAGGATTCTTATGACTGTGGTACCACAGACTTACACATTGCAAGAATACAAACAGATCCTAATGCGCCACCTGTATTTGTCAAACAATACAGACTTCCCTTAGCCTCATATGATTCTCTTGCAGAGATCATAAGGAATTTGGAAGAAAGAGGTATTATCAGACAGGTGCACAGCTCTTATAATAATCCTATTCTAGGTGTCCTTAAGCCCAATGGACAATGGCGTTTGTGTGCTGACTTAAGACAGCTAAACAAACGAGTATACATGTCTGGCTGGCCTGTACCATACATTGACCAGTGCCTAGCACAAATGCAGGGATCCAAAATATTCACTGCCATTGATTGTGCACAGGGATATTGGACCATAAAGGTACATGAAGAGGACCAATATAAGCTAGCATTCTCCTTCCAAAAGATTCAGTATGCATTCCAGAGACTTCCATTTGGATACATAAATTCTGGACATGAATTTGCTGTATTCATGCATAAGGCTATGCCTGACGCACTGGAAAGGGGGACCTTATCTTATGTTGATGATGTTTTAATCAAAAGCACAGACTTTGAAAAACACATCGTAGAGCTTAAACACGTCCTCAGCCAACTTAAAAGGGCAGGTGTCAAATTATCCCTGCAAAAAGCTCAATGGTGCCGCACTCGTGTAAACTTCTTGGGACATGAAGTTACCTCTGACGGATTAAATCCCCAGAAGAAAAAGGTGGAAGCTATAGTGAATTCTAAAAACCCAACTAACTTAAAGGAATTGAGATCATTCCTGGGTATGACGAATTATTCTCGCAAATTCATTGATAATTATGCGGAATTAGCTAAACCACTACTACTTCTTCTAAAGAAAGATGTGAAATGGCACTGGGGTGAGTCTCAAGAGACAGCCATCAGAGAGCTGAAGAGAAAACTCACTCAAGCACCTTGCTTAGCGTACCCTGAAGGTGGTAAACCTTTCTTCTTAGAGACAGGTTACACAGATATAAGCATGAGTGCTGTGTTATACCAAAAGCATGATAATTTGAACAAAGCCATTGCTTATGCGAGCAAAAATCTATCCCCAGTAGAAATAAAGTTTAACGATTGCGAAAAAGCCCTCTTATCTACTGTATGGGCTCTACAAAATTTCCGCAGCTATATACAGGGCGAGAAAATTATTGTAGAAACGGCCCACCAGCCTTTGCTATATTTGCAAAGTGAGAGAATAAGAGATGGGAATTTGTCTAATAGCCGCATAACAGCGTGGACTCTTTCCTTACAAGGCTGGCCCTTAGAAATTCGCTACAAGCAGAATAAAAAGAATCCAGTCGCACAAGGGCTTGCTGAGCTCCACGACTGTACTGCTAGAGATCCTGGGGAAAAATTATCAGAAGATGATTTTCTGGAAGAACAATTGCTTTCCCCATATAAAATGTACAATGAAGACCATTGTCAAACATTACCTTGGGTATATGTTGATGGTTGTTCTTACCATGCCACTATTGATAATGAGCGCAGACTAGTCGCTGGCATTGGTATAACTGGGGCAAATGGATTCTCAAATATATCTGTAGGTTTCAACATTGGACCAAGATCCAGTCAAGTTGCAGAACTAACTGCTGTTTTCAAAACCATTGAAATGGCTATTGAACATGGTATTCATGAATTTGTGATCATAACTGACTCAAATTATGTGCGTGACAGTTTTGTTGAATACCTGCCAACTTGGAAAAGAAATGGCATGCAGAAAAGCAATAACAAACCAGTCAAGCATGGCAAATTGTTCTGCGAGATTGATAATCTGGTAGTATCCAATGATTTAACCATACACTGGAAAAAGACCAAGGGTCATTCCAGAGTTTTAGGTCCTGATAAGGAAGGCAATGACCTTGCGGACTCATTAGCCAAACAAGGAGCCATAACTGGAGAACTCCTTAATATTGAACACTTAATGGGTGCAATTCAGGTAGAAGCCATTACCAGAAACCAGGCAAAACAACAGAGTGAGCCTAACTTGGTACAATGGAGTCAGGATTCTCCTAGTGAGGACCTGATCACTAGTCAAAAAGAAGACCCCATTGTAGGCATCTTCTATAAACACATAGAAGATCCTGAAAGCAACCCCATCTCAAAAGATGATTGTATTGGCAAAGAAGATCTGAGAATCTTAATAAAATCTAAATCACAATTCAAATTACAGGATGGTTTGTTAATTAGAACCTCCAAAACTGGCATCCAACAGTGGGTAGTACCCACCAAGTTCAGAGGTCTAATGCTTCAACATGCCCATGATGCTCCCACATCTGGTCATCGCGGTGCCAAACTCACGTACGAAATATTGCGTGACTACGCTTTTTGGCCACACATGTTGAAAGATGTTCAAACCTACTGTCAAGGGTGTTTAATCTGTCCACAGTTCCAACCCACTGCACCAACGCATAGAGCGCCATTGCAGAAAAGGGGGATGGTAATGCCATGGTCAGATATACAAATTGATTTTATTGGTCCGGTAACAAGGTCATCAAGAGGTAACAAGTACATGTTAACAGTGACATGCCTGTTCACTAAATGGGTAGAGTGCATTAGTGCACCTAACAATAGTGCTGAAACATGTGCAGCATTGCTCATCAACCATGTATTTTCCAGATTTGGTTTGCCCCAAAGAATCGAATCAGATCGGGGGACCCACTTCACTAGCGAAGTGATGACAAAAATGTGGAAAATACTAGGGGTTAAAAGAAAGCTCCATATTGCTTATAGAGCTGCCTCAAGTGGTGGTGTAGAGCGTTACAACCAATCCATTGTTAAAATCCTCAAAAAGTTTGTGAGTGAAACAGGTAAAGACTGGGATATAAAACTACCTCTAGTCTTAATGGCATTAAGAGCAACTCCAAGTAGTGCTACCAAGATGTCACCTTTTGAGCTGATGACTGGTAGAAGAATGGTTCTACCTCAGCATCTGCTGTACCGTACATCAGACCAAAACTTGATAAACGCTGCCAATACACATCAATATGTGGAAAACCTAAGGAAACACCTGCAACATGCCTTTGCATTTGCTCAAAGGAATTTAGAAAGAGCCGCAACTGCCACTAAAACCTATTATGATCTCAAAACATCCAAAAAGGAATATGAAATAAATGATAAAGTTTATCTTTATAACTTTGGAAGAGATCAGGTTAGGGAGAAGAAATTTCTTCCCTCATGGAAAGGTCCTTTTGTCATTACTGACAAAATATCTCCAGTGGCCTATAAAATACGGATCCCCAAAAATGAAGGTTTCATAGATAAATGGGTACATATAAATCAACTGCGGGCATGTCATCCCAGGTCCCAACTACAAGTCATAGAGGGAGAATGAAGTGTCATATCCCCAAATGCACTAAAGACATACTGTAATTTAAAGATGCCTAACTGATAAACATGAAAGCTCAAAATAACAAACTTTCTTCATAAGAGACTGTCTATGAGGTATACGGTTGATCCTCATCAAATACCACTGACTTTAAGCCAATTCAAATACATGTGTCCTACATCTATTTGAAGTTGGAAGGGGGATTTATGTCAGAGTATATAAATATTATGATGAATATTACATATGTGTATATATATATATATATATATATGTATATTTTATACACTGTATATGTTAGATGAGACCTCAGGATTAATTAAACATGAGTTTGTTGAACACAGCTTCTAATACACGTCTATCAGGATTGACGATCAGTAGAGCCTTTTTGAAACACAAACATTTCTTTTCTAAAGGAAATAGCTCAGTGACCCTATTCATTTGACTATATATGCAGATTTTATAACCTCAGAACATTTGGTGAGGTGAGAAAAGAATGTGTTCAAGGACCCCTTTGGAATTTGACACGTGTGATACAACAGTTCTATCTCACTGAATCTCTATTTGAAGACTTACTGCAAAAACCCCTCTTGGGGGAAGGTGACACAAATAAAATCAAATACACATCTGCACTGCTGGCTAAACAGGAAATATGCTGTTTTAAAGACTCTTACAACTCCTCATGGATTGACCCCATGTGGAGCAATAAAGGCCTTGGAAAACACAGACAAATGCTAAGATGTGACTCTGGAAGTCACGTAAGCAGACAGCAAATAAACATTTTTTTTTTTCTCTCTCTGTTTAAATACATGCCCCAGAATGTATTAAATATAGAAATTTGGGAAATTGTCTAATTCTATATTATTATTACATGGGTATTTGCTAAGCTTGGGAGGTAACTGTTTTAATCAGTCAAAAATGTGTAATAAATTCTGTTTTGTTTATATTTTTCAGACAGATAATCTCAAATCTACATAGAAGTGAATGTGCATGTATGTGTGTATATATATATATATATATATATGTGTGTATATATGTATATATATGTGTATATATATTTATATGTTTTGAAAACATAAAAGATCTTACTTAGCCTCTGTGTGTTTAAAAACATGAATAGATGTTTATGGACCTGAAGAGAAGTGATTATTAACATTTATTTTCTTATTTCAGATCTACATAGACAGGATTCACTTGGAATACAGTACAATACTGAATTAAAAATAAGCTATTATTCACATATAAATGCCAGGATACCGATAAAATTGTAATGCATTTTAAGCTACTAATTAGCAGTATTAAATTGCCTTGATATAATAAAATGTTAATAATATAACATATTTGGTATCAGAATAATCAAAAAAAAAAATAACCTAATATTAACCATCTGTAATTGGGGTTATATATGATTAATGCAGAGAGTGTGATCTGATTAAATAACCATTTTATAAAAAAAAAATTAACTTGCTTAAAAATGTCAGAAATGCTGTATTGTATTGCTATGTTGTACTGTATGCTGCCACCTGGTGTTATGTTGCGAGAACTACAGCCAGAAGATTCTTTCTGGCTGTTAAAAATGAAATTTCCAAGGGCCAATCCGATTTAGACTTCCCAGATAACCAATGGGAAGGTCAGCTCCCGTAGTGCCACCCACATGATGTCATCAATGATTATATAATGGGAGTGTTGAATGCACAAGGGAGAGTTGTCTGTAACTTGTTGAAAATTAGTGATCTGATTTTGGCTGCGATATACCTGAAAAAAAAAGTTCACTTCAGCAAGGAGCTTAAAACTTATCCTCGATTTGTGCAAAAACCTTCTTTCAAATGAGATGACCTAAAGACCGCTACAAATTGGTTCAAAATTGGTGAAGTATATTGTATTTTAAATTGGTAGTTATAAGCCTAGGTATTGTTCAAATCTGTGTCTGAATTGGCTAAGTAACTCATCTATACAAGTTCTGATATTGTCGGTTAATTTTGTATTAGGATAAATTGCAGTTAAATAGCAGAATATATATTTTATCCTATTGTTTTATAAACACTGTTTAGAATTGTATTGCTTGGATGTTAAAGGTTTTTAGTCCCATTGTGTTAAATAAATAAGGCTGAATTGCGAAGGTATATTGTTCTGGGTTTTGTAAGAAGAATAGCATATCTTAAGAGTTGGTTCTAACGCATATAAACTTTTATTTAGTTTCCTTTTATTGCAAATATAGTTCAATATGTTTATGGATATTAACTAAATAAAAGAATTCAGATATTTATATTAATTGTATGGTCTAGTAGGTGCATGGTTGATAAGGGTTTCTATTTCTTTGTATTGTGTTTATAACCCTGCCATAAACTTATATATATTATTTGGATAGCACTGCTAAGATTTTCATAAATATACTGACAATCCCGTAGGTATGATGGCAATGAAATGAAAAGTGGCTGTACGATGCAGTCAATCCATTCAGAAAGGTTACAGAGCAATGATTCAACCCCTCTCACTATAGGGCGTCCCTTTACGTTAATGAGCAACTTATGTACTTTAGAGAAGTGGTGAAACAGGGGTATTTTAGGATGATCAGGTAGCAAGTATGACGCAGCAGCTACATCTAAAAACCCCTGTTCCACACCTTCATCCAAAATGTCCCTAAGTTCAGTAGCGAAAATGGACGTGGGATCCCCTCTCAGCATACAGTATTCATTGTTATTACTTACTTGTCTGAGGGCCTCAGTAACATAACAATCACGGTCCATGACTACAGTCATGCCTCCTTTATCAGCCTTACGTATAGTTATGGACTGATTATCCTTGAGCTCTTTAATAGCTATTCTCTCTTTGTGGCTCAGATTTTGTTTGTGTGGCATGTATGTACCTTTGAGAGCAACCAAATCCCTCTCAACTCTACTATAGAACGTTTCAATAATGTTCCCACGAGCTTGAATGGGATAAAAAGTGGACTTATTTTTCAGCAAGGGACCTCTGCCACAGTGGCCCTCATCCCCATCTTTGGATTCAATCTGAAGTTGTTGTAACGTAACAACATCACAAGAATGAGTGAAGGTAGTAGATTCAGATTGAAATGAAGACAGGGTAGAGGTACGGGGCACCTGCTCAGAGGAGTTGGCGGGGTTAGCAAAATATTTTTTAAGTGTTACATTCCTCAAAAATGTATTTAGATCTAATAAAGTTTGGAAAATGTCAAATTGGTTAGAGGGAGAGAAATTAAGTCCTAAGCTTAAGATTTTCAACTGATCTTCAGTGAGATGCACAGAAGATTAATGACATTATCATGTATTGTGTTCATTTGTATTTTGATATGAGCTTCATGTTCTCAGCTCATATCTGGGCTGACCCTGCGATTTGTTGGACTTCATGTGAGTGGTCGATGTACCTCCTCCTTTCTGGTTGATCTGTTCCTGGGGAAAAAACTGTTCTAATAGGCTCTGATTACCTGAATAGTGTTTAAGTGTGGATGCACTATTAGCTTGATAATTAGTGGTGTCTTTAGGTCTGACAACTAGATGTTGTGGATTACTATGCAGCATCGGGTATGCTGGGTTGCTAGTGGTAGAGATATTAGGATGAGTTACACTATCGTATGGAATGGATTCTTGGGTAGAATTTCCGGAAATACCCTGTATACTGTTAGGATTAGAACTAGGTACTTCCCCCTCTGCTTGATTCTCGTCTGTACAGGTTAATGTGAACAGTAAAAAGCAGTAGCTTTACATTTTTTGCAGCAACTACGTTATTCTATGGAATTGTTGAGTGCTTTTTTTTAAATATATTGGGTTTTTTTTGTTTTGTTTTTTATATTTTTTATTGAGGCATAAAGAAAATACAATTGAAAGCATCATTTGCTTCAGGAACAGAATAATAACCATAGTCAAGGAAAATAAAGAATACACAATATCATGACCGCTATGTACTGTATACATAAGTGAGTACATCATAATCATAACAGTCAAGCGGCAAGTCGCAAAGATTAGACTATAAACAAATATAACAGATGCTAGATAACTGAGCCCCATTTTTTTTTTTTAATTGTATAGAGAAGTTCCCCTCATAATTGCATAAAGTGTAACAAATATTACCCCAGTTAAACTCTAGCAGCCTCTCTTGGACTGCTGAAACTATAGAGAGGAAGATATCTGGGGGCATGTAGGGGAAAAAGATAAAAGGGCCACTTTTGGATCCACAGGACAGTATTTGAACAAGTTAGTTGAAAATTAAATTGGGAAGGAAACCCTCATTACTAGTGATTGAGAGAATGCATTTGGGGGAGGAATTAAAGCAAAACATCTTAGCGCATACAAACATCATAGGGTTCCACAAAATAGGGCATGGTAAAAGTATCTTGCATATAAAGAATGCTATGTCAGTAGACAAGTATTTTAAATTATATATTTGGGGGAGGGCTAACAACAAACATTATCTCTAGGTACCAAGAGATGTGAAGGAGATATCATAAAAGTAAGAGTATATGCAGCAATCCAGGGTCAGCAAATAGATGATTACCAATATCAATATAATAGAGTGAGTGGCTTCCCATCACCTAAGTGTGTACCAACTATTTTAAGGACAATGGCGAGAATAAGAATTCGGCAGAGTACACTGACTTATGCACAGACTAATAATTACCTAAGTTAATCAGATGTTATTTCATATAGTGAAATATATGAAGGATCCTGCATCTCTACCTAAGTGAGAACTATGGTGTCTTGTTATAAAGGGGTGTAAGGGATAAAGAAAATTGCACACAATTATAAACAGTGGATAAAATAAGTGCAGAGATATCATTACACATTATGATGAAGTACAGTGACCGACAGGGTGATCAATATATATTAAGTAAGGTAAGAGTCACTGCATAGCATAACTTGGGGAATAGTCTTTACAGGATCAAGTAGTGGAACAATCATTATTGGAAAGTTCGATCCAAACACAAGCCCTCAGCAATAAAATGGACATCAAACCTCATGGGGGGCATTAGTAATGTACATAATGATAAGGGGTAGCTAAACCGGAACATGAACTAACATATGTAGATCTACCGACTCCAGTTAGGTCCATACCACAGATGCTGAATATTAACAGGTAGATAATTTTCCCCAGTTCAGTTGAGATCTCCGTGTGGCATGCAGGTCAGTCCCCAGACAAATGCCATTAGTAACTCGCGCCAAGTCTGCAAACCTACCAGACACCTTCCGATGCGTCCAGGACTCCAGTTAAAGTGCAGCCACATCAGAGCCGCCACCCCGACACCTGAGGGGTAGAAGCTATATGTTTAACCCACTCCGGCTCTGCTGAAGGATCTGGCTGACAGCTGCAATGTAAGTCTTTGCAGTAGGTCCAGAGGCTCCCAGCGACAGCAATCTTCGGTCGCCATCTTGAAATCGTTGTGTGGAGGGGGGATCTGACCCTTCAAGAGCAGCCAGTCAGCCAACGTGTGAGGAGGACATTTCTCAGCTCCCACTAGCTTATGTAGCCAGGGCAATTGTGGGGTCCTTTGTTTAATTTTTGCAGACGCCTTTATATTCCGCTGTTGCTTTGCATCTGACACCTGCTCCGGAGTCGCCACTGCCGTCGCAGCTCTTGTCAGTGCCGTAGGTGCGCCCACTTGTTCCTGTATATCGCTCTCAGTAGGTCCTTGAGGTGCAGCATTCTCCACACAAGTGATAGCTGTTTCCTGGACCTCCGTAGCCAGAGCCTCAAGCCGAGCCTCCTTGTAGTTTGCTGCTGCGTTGTCCGTAGCAATAGCGTCAGAGCAGCAGACATTGGGATTGTTCCAGGCAGCATCGATACTCCTAATAAGGCGCGCAAAATGTTCATTTAGCAAGCGGATTAGGTCCCGCTCGAGAATGGCATATTCAGTCTCCATCTTATTTATAGTTTTCTCCATAGTTTCCCACTTAATGACTCATACAGAATGGCAGTGGCGTAGCACTGCTTTACCCCGTTTACCGGGGGGGGGGGGTGTTGAGACCTCTCCTATACAGGGCCGCTGTAGGCCTCAACCCTCCGGATCGGTAAGATAATGCAGTCACACAGTCACACACTAAACTTGGTAACACTCGGTTGTGCTCAGTCTCCTGAGGAACAGACTTGAGGTTTTAGGGATAATGGTGAAGAAATACTGTTGGAAAATAGCGAAGTTTAACAGCAGCCTGCACGCAGCTTCCAATATTGCATCCATTCAGGATGCTGCCCAGAGACACGCCCCCTTAAATATATTGTTTAACTTTAAAACTGTAAAAAATAATTACAAGCTGTATCACACACATTAATCCAGCTGTCAAAAAGCTAATATCATGATCAGTGAGGGTGCACCACTTCTGTCACAGGATGTGAGAATACCTAAGCTCCAAGATGGTGGTATCAAGATGGTGGAGCTTAAAGGGACATGAAACCTAATTTTTTATTCTTTCTTGGTTTAGATAGAGCATACCATTTTAAACACCTTTCCAATGTACTTCTATTATCTGATTTGCCTTATTCTCTTGGTATTCTTTGTTGAAAAAGCCGCAATGCCCTTCTGGGAGATAGTTACGATACTGGGTGAGTCAATAAGATGAGGCATATTTGTGCAACCATCAATCAGCAGCTCCTGACCCAACTTAGGTATCCTTTTCAACAGGTGGATAACAAGACAACTAAATAAATCAGATAATAGAAGTAAAGTGGAAACTTGTTTAAAATTATCAATTTTTCTTCGTTCTCTTGCTATATTTATTTTAAAAGCAGGACTGTAAAGCTTAAGAGCCAGAGCATTTTTGGTTCATAACCTGGGTTATGCTTACTTCTTGGTGGCTAAATGTAGCCACCAATAAGCAAGCACTATCCAGGGTTCTGAACAAAAAAAAAACGGCCGGCACATAAGCTTAGATTCCTGCTTTTTAAAATAAAGATAGCAAGTTAACAAAGAAAAAATTGATAATAGGAGTAAATTAGAGATGCTTAAAATTGCATGCTCTATCTGAATCACAAAAGAAAAATTTTTAAAGGGACACTGAACCCAATTTTTTTTTTCTTTCGTGATTCAGATAGAGCATGCAATTTCAAGCAACTTTCTAATTTACTCCTATTATCAAATTTTCTTCGTTCTCTTGCTATCGTTATATGAAAAAGAAGGCATCTAAGCTTTTTTTTTTGGTTCAGAAATCTCTGGACAGCACTTTTTTTAACGGTGGATGAATTTATCCACCAATCAGCAAGAAGAACCCAGGTTGTTCACCAAAAATGGGCCGGCATCTAAACTTACATTCTTGCATTTCAAATAAAGATACCAAGAGAATGAAGAAAATTTGATCATAGCAGAAAATTCGAAAGTTGCTTATAATGTCATGCTCTATCTGAATCACGAAAGAAAACATTTGTGTTCAGTGTCCCTTTAATATTTTGAAATAAGAGAATTGTTTTGAAAAGAATTGCAGGTACAGGAGTAAATACAACATGGTGTGTATTAACTATTGCATTGCCCCTTTTACATCATACATTACATACACTTTTTAAATGCTTATTTTCTGAGCACCAGACTGTATGTGTTTTGCCTTCAAACATTGAAAATTTAGATTATTCACTTTAACATACACAGCTATCAAGGTAAAATGTGTCTTTAGAGTATCATGTGAAGGACCTCATAGCAATAATAGATCTTTTATAGCAAATTTCATCTGAGTTGCTCAATTTTCAATTGGTGATGACCTCTTCCCCATCAAACAAAGCTAGTTTATAGAAGTTCACACAATCAGTTGCTAAAGAGACACTTAAAGGACCAGTCAACACATTAGATTTGCATAATCAACAAATGCAAGATAAGACAATGCAATAGCACTTAGTCTGAACTTCAAATGTAGTAGATTTTTTTATAACAAATTTCAAAGTTATGTATATTTCCACTCCCCTTGTACCATGTGATAGCAATCAGCCAATCACAAATGCATATACATATAGTCTGTGAATTCTTGCACATGCTCAGTAGGATCTGGTGACTCAAAAATTGTAAATATAAAAGACACTGCACATTTTTATTAATGGAAGTAAATTGGAAAGTTGTTTAAAATTACATGCTGTATCTGAATCATGAAAATTTAATTTAACCTGAGTGTCCCTTTAAAGGAACATTAACCCATTAATGACCGAGGACGTGCAGGGTACGTCCTCAAAAAAAAGACAGTTAACGCCTGAGGTCGTACCCTGCACGTCCTTGGTCTGGAAAACAGCTGGAAGCGATCCTGCTCGCTTTCAGCTGCTTTCCGGTTATTGCAGTGATGTCTCGATATGGAGGCATCCTGAAATAATGGGACCAGTGATGTGGAGGGGGGCGGGATCATGGGCGGGGACGCGCACGCGTGCACGATGGGGAGGGGGCGGGCGCGTGCACGGGGAGGGAGCAGGTGGGAACCGCTACACTACAGAAAATATGGACCATAAGAATTGGTGATCAGTGGCTAAAAAAATAAATAAAAAATACATATAAAACGATAAATCAGGGGGTGTTGGGTTGGTCTGTAGGAGGGAAGCTACACTACAGAAAAAAAACTGGGTACTGGCAGATAGCTGCTAGTACCCCAAAAAGGCAGAGGTGGACGGTTAGAGAGATGTTTGGGGGGGGGGGGGGTCAGGGAGGTTGGGGGCTAAAGGGGATCCTACACAGCAGCATATGTAAATATGCTATAATTTTTATTTATTTTTTTAAAAATCAAAGATTCCCTTTATTTTAGTACTGGCAGACTTTCTGCCAGTACTTAAAGGACACTGAACCCAATTTTTTTCTTTCATGATTCAGATAGAGCAGGCAATTTTAAGCAACTTTCTAATTTACTCTTATTATCAAATTGTCTTCATTCTCTTGGTATCTTTATTTGAAAAGCAAGAATGTAAGTTTAGATGCCGGCCCATTTTTGGTGAACAACCAGGGTTGTCCTTGCTGATTAGACAGCACCAATAAAAAAGTGCTGTCCAAGTGCTGAACCGACAAATGGCTGGCTTCTTAGCTTAGATGCCTTCTTTTTCAAATAAAGATAACAAGAGAACAAAGAAAAATTGATAATAGGAGTAAATTAGAAAGTTGCTTAAAATTGCATGCTCTATATGAATCACCAAAGAAAAAATTTGGGTTTAGTGTTCCTTTAAGATGGCGGCGACAATTGTGGGGTGGGAAGGGAGCTGTTTGGGAGGGATCAGGGGGTGTGATGTGTCAGGTGGGAGGCTGATCTCTACACTAAAGCTAAAGTTAACCCTGCAAGCTACCTACAAGCTACCTAATTAACCCCTTCACTGCTAGACATAATACATGTGTGATGCGCAGTGGCATTTAGCGGCCTTCTAATTACCAAAAAGCATAGCCAAATACATATATGTCTGCTATTTCTGAACAAAGGGGATCCCAGAGAAGCATTTACAACCATTTGTGCCATAATTGCACAAGCTGTTTGTAAATAATTTCAGTGAGAAACCTAAAGTTTGTGAAAAAGTTTGTGAAAAAGTGAACAATTTTTCTTTATTTGATTGCTTTTGGCGGTGAAATGGTGGCATGAAATATACCAAAATGGGCCTAGATCAATACTTTTGTATGTCTACTACACTACACTACACTAAAATTAACCCTACAAACTCCCTACAAGCTCCCTAATTAACCCCTTCACTGCTGGGCATAATACACGTGTTGCGCATCAGCATTTAGCGGCCTTCTAATTACCAAAAAGCAACGCCAAAGCCATATATGTCTGCTATTTCTGAACAAAGGGGATCCCAGAGAAGCATTTACAACCATTTTTGCCATAACTGCACAAGCTGTTTGTAAATAATTTCAGTGAGAAACCTAAAATTGTGAAAAATGTTATGTTTTTTTTTTTAATTTATCGCATTTGGTGGTGAAATGGTGGCATGAAATATACCAAAATGGGCCTAGAGCAATACTTGGGGTTGTCTACTACACTACACTAAAGCTAAAATTAACCCCAGATGCTCCCTATATGCTCCCTAATTAACCCCTTCACTGCTGGGCATAATACACGTGTTGTGCGCAGTGGCATTTAGCGGCCTTCTAATTACCAAAAAGCAATGCCAAAGCCACATATGCCTGCTATTTCTGAACAAAGGGGATACCAAATAAGCATTTACAACCATTTATGCCATAATTGCACAAGTTGTTTGTAAATAATTTCAGTGAGAAACCTAAAGTTTGTGAAAAAATATGTGAAAAAGTGAACGATTCTTTTTATTTTATCGCATTTGGTGGTGAAATGGTGGCATGAAATATACCAAAATGGGCCTAGTTCAATACTTTGGGATGTCTTCTAAAAAAAAAAAAAATATATATATATATATATATATATATATATATATATATATATACACACACATGTCAAGGGATATTCAGGGATTCCTGAAAGATATTAGTGTTCCAATGTAACTAGTGCTAATTTAGAAAAAAAAGTGGTTTGGAAATAGCAAAGTGTTACTTGTATTTATGGCCCTATAACTTACAAAAAAAGCAAAGAACATGTAAACATTGGGTATTTCTAAACTCAGGACAAAATTTATAAACTATTTAGAATGGGTGTTTTTGGTGGATGTGGATGTGTAACAGATTTTGGGGGTCAAAGTTAGAAAAAGTGTGTTTTTTTCTATTTTTTCCTCGTATTATATAAAAAAAATTATAGTAAATTATAAGATATGATGAAAATAATGTTATATAATATGTGTGGGTACAGTAAATGAGTAACAGGAAAATTACAGCTAAACACAAACACAGCAGAAATGTAAAAATAGCCTTGGTCTCAAACGGACAGAAAATTCCTGTGGTCATTAAGGGGTTAAACACTAAATAAATGCTAGATAGAATGAAGCATTCAAAGACAATATTAGTCTGAGAAATTGAATAACATGTAGATGTATTTTTAGTTTCATTAGCTGTTTAAACAGTGACAAAATAAGTGTTAAAGGGACATGAAACCCAATTTTCTTTCTTTCACGAGTTAGAAAGAGCGTGCACGTTTAAACAACTTTCTAATTTTATTTCTATTATCTAATTTGCTTCATTCTCTTGATAATCTTTGCTGAAAAGCATATCTAGATAGGCTCAGAAGCTGCTGATTGGAGGCTGCGCATAGATGCCTAGTGTGATTGGCTCACCCATGTGCATTGCTTTTTCTTCAACAAAGGATATCTTAAGAATTAATAAAATTAAATATTAGAAGTAAATTTGAATGTTATTTAAAACTGTATTCTCTGAGTCTAGCTGAATCACAAATGAAAAAAATTAGGTTTAATGTTCCTTTAAGTGCAACGGGAGCTTTAATGTTGTAACTTAGGTTACCTTCTCTGCTGTGGCCAATTAGGGACAGTTATAAATAGGTCACTAGAGTGTGCAGCCAATGGCTGTGTAGATTAGAATATAAGTGTTCTGCACTTCCATTTCTAGGAACTGAAAAGCTCAATTTCAGAATGGAATTACAGGAAACGGTGACAACATAATGAAAGTATGGGTTATATATATACACGATTTATCCTTTAATATAATCATACAAGGGTGTTTAATGTCCCTTAAATATGACTTTTAACAACAATTCCACCCATAGCCGCGTTATTCACGGTCAAGTATATGTCCCCAACACTAGCGTCCATCGATCGTACATTGCAGCTAAACTTCTTATTTATAACACGTATATAGCAAGTCTTCACATATACACTGCCGTATTACAAATGTTGCCAGCGGCCATTCGTGTACCACCTTTTCTGAGTAACTAGGAAGAAGACACGTAATAACCCACATTAGCTAACATCTCCCTCGCCCTTCAACTTGCGTAACACGGCAATACCCATATCACGTGTGTATACGTCACGTCGCAAAAGAAAAGTAGAACGACACCACCAAATGTCCTTTAGAAAGTCTTCTTTCCCACGCCCCACGCTTACCTAACCCAATATCATAAGGCTGGCCAATCGGTTGTGAGTGTGGTATGCGCTTTTTAGCCGACAGCTGCGTTGATTGGCTGGTAAAACATTGTTTCGTCATACGTTAGATTCCAAGTTTGTTTGAGGGATACCGGTTACATAGCCCGGCTTGCAGCGTGTCCTTGTGAGTATTGCAAAGCTAACAGAGACGTGGAGGCACCACCAGCACCTTAACAACCAGGTGAGAGCCTGCAATGGGATTTGTTATTTGTTCAATCCTCTGTTTTAATTTATCATGTATGTTTGTCCTTTGTTTTATTTCCTGTATTATATAAATTACGGTAATGCATGCGGCATGTTAGACTATCATGAAAGAGGTTTATTGTCCGGTATAGTCAGTTTCAAATGTAGGCAGCAACAAATTTGTTCATTGCCTTTATGGGTTTTTTTTGTTACTGTATCTCATATAACATTTTTTTTTATTTAGTTATTGGGTGGTGCGAGTAGTGCTCATCTAACAGAACTATGTCTTGGTCTCTTTACATGTATCGATTTAGATATCTTATAACAGATTTTCATGACATGTTTTATTTTCAAGTGTAAGCCTAAATATAGTCCCTTTTTATAGTTGAAAACTTACATGATTTAATTCCTTAGAGCATTTAATTTCAACATTAGGTACCCTGTACTTGCTGATTGTATCAGTCTCTGCTCGGGCTCAGCAGTGTTCTGTATTTGAATGGTCTGTGGTGATAACATTTCATACTTACATTGAGCATGTCATTTTTAGACTGTAATGGCCCTTTAATTGTTGGGATAGCCTAATGCTTTTTCCTGCTATTCTTGGACTTCCTTAGCCTGTGACCTTGTAATCTCTGTTGGTTCTACCAACATTCACAATTCCTCTTATGTTGGGGGATGGGGAGCTGCAAGCTATGGGTAGTGGAAATCTGGAATTGTACAAAGACCCTTTTTTTTAATGCTTTGGGAAGATGTCCATTTGTTCTGTTTGTGACTTGTATTTCATTCTTATTGGGGATTTGTCTGATTTCTCCAATCAAGTTGTAAGTTACATACTGAAGGGCAGGGGCCATGTAGTGGTTGCTGATTTAGGTCCCTTCAGACTTCAGAGATGGGGGAATACCCCACCTCCCTATTTTTGTTTAATATATTAGTTATTACCTGTGGGCCACTAATATATATATATATATATATATATATATATATATATATATATATATATATATATATAATTTTTTATATTTTTTTTCTAACATCTAGCTTAAAACATTAGCTAAAGCAAAGTATACTAAATATCAAATACTGTATATATTTTTCTGTACATAAATAGCTGTTATAATTACATAGCAGACTTTCTTGGGCCTAAACTTATTTTCTATTTGTACTTTTCCTGATTGGTGCTGACCTTTATAAACTGGTGCTGAAAAGGACACACAGATCAATGTCATTAGTGGGACCGGAGTTGCTGCTTGGGCTGGTCCCCCTTTCTCTTTTACCTATAAATCTAAGAATAGGTGGAACATTGCTTAATTGCATTGCATCATTAAAACTCCTCATGTACAAAACTTGTAAACTCTCAACAGAGGGTCACAGGTTCCATTAAAATATGATTCATAAATCCTGTAAATCTCAAATGTGTACAAAGCTGAAAACTACTATTTTTCCTCTTACAGGTTTAATTATGGGAGACGTAGAGAAAGGCAGGAAGATCTTTGTCCAGAAATGCTCACAGTGCCACACCGTTGAAAAAGGTGGAAAGCACAAGACTGGACCAAACCTGCATGGCTTATTTGGACGCAAGACTGGTCAGGCAGAGGGATTTTCCTACACTGATGCTAACAAAAACAAAGGTAAGATTATTCTAAAACTTTATACATACGTTTTTATTTTTGTGTGCGTTTTCCATCTTTAAAGGAACAGTCAACACTAGAATTGTTGTTGTTTAAAAAGATAATGCCTTTACTACCCATCCCCTAGCTTTGCACGACCAACATTTTTATATTAATATACTTTATAACATTTTAAACCACCTAAATGTCTGCCTGTTTCTAAGCCATTAAAGACAGCTTCTTATCACGTGCTTTTTGTATTAGCTTTTCACAACAGGAAACTGCTAGTTCATGTGAGCCATATAGATAACGTTGTGATCATGCTTGTGACAGACACTGCACTAATTGGCTAAAATGCAAGTGAATAGATAAGTCATGTGATAATGGGGCTGTCAGAAGATGCTTAGATACAAATTAATCAGAGGTAAAAAGTATATTAATATAACGGTGGTGGTTATGCAAAACTGGGGAATGGGTAATAAAGGGATAATATATCTTAAAGGGACATTGAACCCAAATTTTTTTTCTTTTGTAATTTAGATAGAGCATGCAATTTTAAACAACTTTCTAATTTACTCCTATTAATTTTTCTTTGTTCTCTTGCTATCATTATTTGAAAAAGAAGGCATCTAAGCTTTTTTTTTTTTTTTTTTTTTCAGTACTTTTTTTTTTTTTTTTTTTTTTTTTTTTTTTTTTTTTTTGGTGGATGAATTTATCCACCAATCAGCAAGGACAACTCGGGTTCACCAAAAATGGGCTGGCATCTAAACTTACATTCTTGCATTTCAAATAAAGATACCAAGAGAATGAAGAAAATTTGATAATAGGAGTAAATTAGAAAGTTGCTTAAAATTTCATGCTCAATCTGAATCACGAAAGAAATTTTTTGGGTACAGTGTCCCTTTAAAACTTCTGGTGTAGACTGTCCCTTTTTAAGCTCAAAATTTAATTTCCTATAAAATGCTTGTGTGGTAAATATTACTTATTTTTCATAGTCTCCTATAGTTTAAATAGCAAGACTGTTGTTTTTCCACTGCACTTGAGTTGTTTGAGTTTAGTTTAGAAATATTTTCATAACCCTTTGAAGACCAAGTAAAAAAAAAAAAAAATACTGTTTTGTATTTCAAATATACTGAACTGTGTACCTTGGTCTGTTTTAATGATCTGTTTCTATGTTGTTTTGTAGGGATAACCTGGAATGAGAAAACATTGTTCGAATACTTAGAAAATCCCAAGAAGTATATCCCAGGCACAAAGATGATCTTTGCTGGCATTAGGAAGAAGCAAGAGAGAGAAGAATTAATAGCATATCTGAAAGATTCAACCTCCAGCTAATGTCCATATGTGCTGCCTTATTTATTTCTGAGAGGAGGTTGCTGTTAATAAGATGCTTTTTAAATTTTATATTTTTTTTTATTTGTACTGTCCTTGCATCTTTGAAGATTGTCATCTGGCAGAGCATGTAAACATAAATGATCACAGAAATTCGGCTATTTAAATACTTTCAAAATCAAAATTGTAAACTCTTTCCACTATTAAAAAAACCACACAAAAAACATTTAAATTCTCATACTATTTATTTTTTTATTTTCCATTCCTTACCAAAAAAGTTTCACATAACTGCAATGACTTTCGTATGGTATCTTGGGCAAATATTTTTTTGGTTTTATACACTGCAAAATCAGAGACATGTAAGGGATATACAATGCAGGGTGGATTTGATTAAAATCAAACTGATTTAAATCACTAGTCAGTAAGGCTTGATTTAAATCATAGTTTTCTACATAGACTAATTCTTGCTGGTATAACTTTAATATGCAAGTAGATGAAGATTTTTAGAATAACAACTTTTTCATATTAGTTTTTTTTATCCCCAGTTTAATAGGTTAATCAATATAATTCATATTTGGACAACTTTTCTGTTGTACTTAGGAAGAAGAAAAATAATCATTACCTTAATAATAATTTAAATTGATTTATTCAACTGAAACAATAACATTACAGCATATGTTATTTGCTTAAACAAACATCCATGTTTGTTAACTAATTTGGCTAAACAAAATATATATATTTTAAGAAACTTACTGTCAGCCCAGCCTACACATGAAAAACTTAAATACTGTCCTCTGTAGCTCACTCGTCATCTTCAGCTTCTTCTTTGTTCATAATCTGGAAAAGAAAAACGAGCTTTCCTGCTTTATCGGGTCCCAAATGATTTCTCAATTTAGAATGAATGAGTCCAAAGGAAGAGAATATTCTTTCAACGCCTGCGGAAGAAGCTACTGCTGTTAAAAATGAAATCATTACTTGAACAGTCTCTAAATCCAAATGCTTAAAGGGACAGTCAACACCAGAATTGTTGTTTTAAAAGATAGATAATCCTTTTATTACCCATTCCCCAGTTTTGCACAGCCACCACTGTTATATTATACTTTATACCTCTGTGATGACATTGTATCTAAGCATCTTCTGACAGCCCCATGATCACATGACATTTTATTTATTATCTATTGACTTTCATTTTAGCCAATTAGTGCAGTGTCTGCCACAATTCACAGGCGTGCTCACAATGTTATCTATATGACTTACAGGAACTAGCTCTCTCCTGTTGTGAAAAGCAAATACAAAAGCATGTGATTAAAGGCGGCCTTCAAGGGCTTAGAAATTATCATGAGCCTTCCTAGGTTTAGCTTTCAACTAAAAATACCAAGAGAACAAAGCAAAATTGGTGATAAAAGTAAATTGGAAAGTTGTTTAAATTTACATGCCCTATTTGGAACATGAAAGGGTTTTTTTTGGACTTGACTGTCCCTTTAAGTGACTTCCACCAGTTTACTGGTGTGACTTTCTTTAAAATATCTTCAGCAAACATATATTTCTTGAATGGTTCCCCCTTAGCTTTGAAGTTTATTATAGTTGGCATTACAGATGGATGATTGCTAGATACCCATGTCATAGCTAACTCATCTTCCTCAGCACTTAAGTTTTGACCCTGATACTGGATATTGACAATATTTGCCAAAAAATGAGCTGGAGACAGTGCTTGTCCCAAATCAGATTTAAATAAAAAAAATCAGATTTAAATTAAAAAAAATCTTTTTTTTTTTTTTTAAATCATTAATTTTTATCCACCCTGATACAATGTCATACAGATCCATACATAGGGTGCCCATTCCATGTTTATAAACATCAAATATATGTAAAGTCCTTGATGTTCACATTATTTGATCAAGAAAGTACAGTAATGCAAAGTACATTTTATTTACAATTCTCTTTATAGAAGGAGAGGTAGAAAAGAAAAATATGGGTGGTGGAAATGAGAATTAAAGGCACAGTCTACCCCAGAATTTTTATTGTTTAAAAGATAGATAATCCCTTCATTTCCTAGTTTTGCATAACCGTTATATTGATACAATTTTTACCTCTGTCATTACCTTGTATCTAAGCCTCTGCAAACTGCCCCCTTATTTCAGTTATTTTAACAGACTTGCATTTTAGCCAATCAGTGCCGATTCCTAGGTAACTCCACGTGTGTGAGCAGTGTTATCTATGACACACATAACCTAACACCATCTGGTGGTGAAAAACTGTCAATGTTTTTTCTATTGTCTTTAGGAGCCCCAGCATTTAGCAACCCAGGCCTTGGTTTCTGATGCTCCATAACAGTCAAGGGTTCTCTGCAAGGCCACAGACTCCTAGTATAAATATGTTTTCATGAGGCCTAGACCTCCACTTCTATTGGACCTATAGAGAGTGGATTTGTTTATTCTTTGTTTACTCCTTGTTCCAGATGAAAATGTTTATGGAGATCTGCAGTTGACCTATGTACTATTTTGGAATGTGTATTGGCAGCGCTTGTAAGATGTATAGTATCTGTGGTAATGTGGACATTTTAATAGTGTTTTCGGCCTCACCAAGATAATGGTCTCATACTCAATCTTCGGAGGTCCTCTTGAATTTTCTTTAAGGGGGCAAAATTGTGTTTTAACAATAGAGTATTCAGGGGAAGTGTGTGTCTGCCCCTAAATATTTATTTGATGTATGTTCTTGGAGTAGACAGATTTTGCTTAAGGTTATAAAGTAGGGTCGGTCTAAGTTTTTTTTTTTTTTTGAGTGTGACCCGAATGTTTGTAGTTCTGTAATTATATGGACAACGGAAAGAGAGGAATGCTCAGACCTATCCTGTATTGGTAATGGCTGCAGCAATGTTAAGGGTTAATACCATATGTGTAATGCAGTCTGCACAGAGAATTAAGTCATTATCAGTCATAGTAACGTAGTGGATGATAAAGCAGTTTAACGGTACAACCCCTTTCGGTGTAACAATTCGAATGTTCAAAACGGGCACATTCCTCTGATTATCCCAGATTGGTTGGGTGATGCTGGGGAGGATGAGGTCAAGCAGACGGCGTGATAGTCTGCAAGTTTCACACGTAGTGAAAGGGCTAGGTAGATAACCGCTAGCCGTCGGGTAAACTGGATAGTGTGCGCGGGTGATACCGCGTCTAGCTCCTCAGTGATGACGTAAGGGCAGAGGCGGCCAGATCATCGGTGACGCTCACAGTATTGAAGGGGGGTTGTTCTCTGTGTGAAGACTCTGCTGAAAGTACCAAAGTAGAGTAATTGTTCCAGTCCTCAGGGCAAGCTCTGCCATAAATCCGAAGAACAACAAAAAGCGAGGACGATCAGGAACTGTAAACCAAGTGGATTTATTCAAGCAGTACAAGTAGAGCACTAGACAGTGTACAAGGCTCTGTAGTTACGGATCTGATGCGTTTCATGCATACTCAATGTGCTTCATCAGTTCTGTAATTATAGCTGGGATCAAAGTTTTGGTAGATGTCATCATAAAGAGTACGTCATCTGCATAAAGGGCAATTTTATTGTTGTTTGGACCCACTTTAATTCCCTCAATCTTATGTTGTGGTGGACATGAACCGCCATGACTTCCATAATGAGAACAAATAAGGTGGGGTAAAGGGGACAGCCTTGACTTTTACCGTTTCTGATTGAGAAGGGAGTTGACAAGATGCCTTTTACTTTAGTGGAGGGTCTAGAATATAACATGAATGTTTATAATCATGTTCGGCGCAACTCCGAATGCTTCTAAGGTGTGTTTTAGGAATTGCCAACTAATCCTATCAAAAGCTTTTTCTACATCTTTTGTGATCTAGGACTGACTTTTGGTGTGTGCGGTAAGGGTGAGAGCACTAATAGTATTATCTCTTGCTTCTTTATATGGGACAAAGCCCACTTGGTCTGTGTGTATGTCTCCTAAGATCTTATTCTTTCTGTTTGCAAGTATTTTCCCTGGTATCTTTATATCGGAATTTAGGGGTGAGATTGGTCTAACTCTTGACATTTGTCAGGTGGTTTTCCCTCTTTCAGGATCAGAGATGTGAGCCTCTAGTGATGTAGGGGAGAATGGTATGTTGTCATCTAACGAGTGAAACTTTTTCAGGAGTTGAGGGGCCAGTACTTCCCTAAAGGTTTTTTAGTAGGTGTTCGTGAACCTGTCGGGCCCTGGGCTTTTACCATTTGGTAAATCATTGATAACGGACGTCCGTGAAGGTGATGGTTTCTCTAGTTAGTAAGTTTGCTTTGTCTATAGTAACTAGGTTAGCAGAAGAAATGTAATTGATCATGTCTGTCAGTATCTTCTGTGTGGGGGACTGGGAGGCTATAGAGTTATAGTATCTGCTAAATGTATCGGCAATCTGTTTATCTTGAATAAGATAATTATCTAGGCTCTGTAAGCTGTGTATATTGGAGGGTTGCGATCTTTGATTTTTTTTTTTTTTTTGAGCGCTCTGAGGTACAAAACTAATTCCGCAATTTATACCTAATCTGCACTATGCACTTTAACATTTCTAGTCAACTAAGATTCGGTTACCGCTTTAATTTACTGAGGGTTATATTTAAGTGACGCCTCTGCACAGACTCTTTATTGGAGCTCATATACTATTATGCACAATGCAACAGGCCACATTTATTTACAACATACTATACTAGAGCTCTTGTGCTGATACTTATTTCACGGCATATATTGTTCATAACAGACTTTATATGAACTCTTGTGTGTATACTCATTTCACTGTGTAAAAGGCAACCACAGTTATCCCTATGTCACTGCAGTAGTGTCACATAGATGCAAGGTATCTAATCAGAGTCTTATGTTGAACAATCAAGATTCCTCATCCCACCTATATTAAAAACCTGGAGCTTTCCAACACATATATGGAAAGTTAGACATATTAGTGTGTGCGCAATACGAGGTTTAAAACAATTAGAAGTGTTTGATTAATAGGGGAATCTGGAAATTAAATAACAAAAGCGGAGTGTTGATAACAGCTACAAGCTCGCTCACAGTATATTTTGTTTATCATGCTTAGTAACTCAATCCAATTGCCATAATACAGTTTACTGCTTGAATTACCTGAGTGTGCTTTTAATATATACTAACTATCCTATTTTAAGAGACTTAATAAAAGTTAAAGGGACAGTCAAGTCCAAAAAAAACATTTTTATGATTTGAATAGGGAATGTAATTTTAAACAACTTTCCAATTTACTTTTATCACCAGGTTTGCTTTTGTTCTCTTGGTATTCTTAGTTGAAAGCTAAACCTAGGAGGTCCATATGCTAATGCATTTTGACCACTAGAGGGCATTAGTGCATGTGTTTCATATAGATAACATTGAGCTCATGCACGTGAAGTTACCCTAGAGTGAGCACTGATTTGCTCACATGCAAGTCTGTCAAAAGAACTAAAATAAGGGGGCAGTTTGCAGAGGCATAGACACAAAGTAATCACAGAGATAAAGTGTATTTCTATAACAGTGTTGGTAATGCAAAACTAGGGAATGGGTAATAAAGGGATTATCTTTCTTTTTAAACAACAAATTCTGGTGTTGACTGTTCCTTTAAGTTTTAATTTGTCCTATTTTTTAATCCCACATTTCCCATACTTGATCAAAGTTGTATATTTTTTCAGTTTTTCAAGCTGTATGATTGACTCTAAACCCCCAAGTGCTACAAGTGTATTCTTCTATAAGAATTGGTTCCTTCACCTCTCTTATTTTCAGTTTGCTATTTAACTCAATACACAGCACACCCTACCCACAATACATACGATATTAGTTGTATTAAATTCTAAAATATGGTATCTGGAGGGTTTACTCAATATAAGCAGTAGTGCCATTGTTACCTTTTTCTTATAAGCCATTGCAATGAGTAGTCTACAGTACCTACTAATCTTATCTAGGAGCTGGAATGGCATGTTCCTGTTCAAGAAGATTAACATCCAACAACATTTTAGGGTTGAGTTAAAGTAACCTGCCGGAAACTCACTGCTAGATAATTTGGGTACTGTCAAAATTAGACATGTGCATGGCGAAAAAATTCGGTTTGGATCGATTCGGAATTTTTCGAAGTTCGGATCGATTCAAATTCGGAAAATTTTGAATTGAATCGTTTTGGATTCATTTTGGATTCAAAGAAATTCAGCTGGATTCGGTTCGGAAATTCGGCATTTCGATAAGTGTTAGGTGGGATTAGACTAGTATTATACTGTATATTAGGTGTTAACCTAACATACTGTACAATACTAGTGTAATCCAATGGCCATCCGAATTTACGAATCAATTCAATTCGGCAAAATTTTAATTCGGAAATTAGGTTCGGTTCGAATCGCCGAATTTCCGAATCGAACCGAATCGCACATATCTAGCCAAAATCTGCTTTTGTGGGGAGAAAGCAAAGATCTGCTCTAGTAAGAGGACTTGTCTGTTGGTGGGATCTGGTCTCCCCTCATATCTGGAGATTTAGGAGTAGGCTGTGAGTCTCTATATCCAGGACTGTAGATTCTATAGTTTTAAAATGTTTTTGGCTTAGTCCCTATTATCCCCTGAGGTTTGCTAGGTTTCTCTGGTATGGTGCTTCTTCTTGAAGCCATATGAGATTTGGTGTCGGTCAGTATTTATCTTTGAGATAGTTTTGTACAGTTAGGGGCTTGTTGTCGTTATTGGGCCTTCAGTGTGTGAAGAGGCTGCACAAAGGTTTGTAATAGTTATTGGGTAGACTAGTAGGCGAAGTGTCAAGTTTGGGAAAGTGTATAAGCAATCTATCAACTCTCTTGTTAATATAGATCGGTTTAGTGCTTAGCAGCTTGTTGTGGAGTGTGAGATCCGATCGTATCAGGCACCTCATTTTACAGCGAAGCTGCGTGAAGATAACATCTTAATGTTTGGAGTTGGGTTACACGACCTGGTCTAGTGATAGTCACCACGTTGTGCCGGTATTAGGTGACTTTGTTTTCCTGCTTTGGTGTTTATTTTTGCTAGGCCACAAGTAAGCTTTAGTGGAGGTGTTCCTGATGTATGGAGCTTTGTAAAGGGTTATCTACCCTGTTTAATAAGGATTAGTTGTCACCAATACCGCTGTCACATGTTCTGTGGGGATGATGTTCGTGTACTAAGAGGCTGATGCGTGGTCCAATGTTGCAGACCCTGTTTGTCTCTGCTTTTGATAGGCCTAGTTTAATCTTATGAGGGAGAATACCCTGTGTCTTGAGAGGGTTAGGTAAACGACCTTACTTAGAGTAGTGCTGAAGTCACTTGCTCAGGTTACAGTACTAACGATCCGTGGATAGTCTGGTTGCAAGGCTGTATGTTCCTCTGTGTGCAGGAAGATGGTGGCAACGTGGGTAAAAGGTGATGTATGATCTTCATCTCTTGTATCTCTTCCCAGTTGCGTAGAAAGGGAAGAAAAAACACCTTGATGTGTAGCCCCCGCTTTTTGCTGTGAGATGCTGCAGTGTTTGGTCTGGAATGATGCCGTGACCTTATAGTAAAATGATCCGTTTGTGCATCGCCTACGGAGCGTTATTCACTTGCGGCCATATTGGTCAGCGGCCGGCTCAGTCCCCCCTGGCAAATATTTTTTAAAATTATACATATTTTAACCTCTTAGTGACCAGACCATTTTTTAATTTTCTTACCGTTAAGGACCAGGGCTAATCTTACATTTCTGTGGTGTTTGTGTTTAGCTGTAATTTACCTCTTACTCATTTACTGTACCCACACATATTATATACCGTTTTTCTCGCCATTATTTTCATCATATCTTATAATTTACTATAACAAAATTATAAAATATGATGAAAAATTGAAAAAAAAACACTTTTTCTAACTTTGACCCCCAAAATCTGTTACACATCTACAACCACCAAAAAACACCCATGCTAAATAGTTTCTAAATTTTTTCCTGAGTTTAGAAATACCCAATGTTTATATTTTCTTTGCTTTTTTTGCAAGTTATAGGGCAATAAGTACAAGTAGCACTTTGCTATTTCAAAACCATTTTTTCCCCAAAAAATTTGCGACAGTTACATTGTAACAATATCTGTCAGGAATCACTGAATAACCCTTCACATGTATATATATTTTTTTTAGTAGACAACCCAAAGTGTTGATCTAGGCCCAATTTGGTATATTTCATGCCACCATTTCACTGCCAAATGCGATAAAATAAAAAAAATTGTTCACTTTTTCACTAGCTTTAGCTTTCTCACTGAAATTATTTACAAACAGCTTGTGCAATTATGGCACAAATTGTTTTAAATTCTTCTCTGGGATCCTCTTTGTTCAGAAATAACCGACATATATTGCTTTGGCATTGCTTTTTGGTAATTAGAAGGCTGCTAAATGTTGCTGTGCACAACACTTGTATTATGCCCAGCAGTGAAGGGGTTAATTAGGTTGCTTGTAGGGTTAATTTTAGCTTTAGTGTAGATATCAGCCCCCACCTGACATATCCCTCCCTGACCCCCCTCAACCAGCTGTCTTCCCTCCCCCACCTTATAATTGTCACTGACATCTTACTACCTATTTTCTTTTTAAAAGGGAAGAGTCCACAGCTGCATTCATTACTTTTGGGAAATACAGAACCTGGCCACCAGGAGGAGGCAAAGACACTCCAGTCAAAGGCTTAAATACCTCCCCCACTTCCCTCATCCCCCAGTCATTCTTTGCCTTTTGTCACAGGAGGTTGGCAGAGAAGTGTCAGAAGTTTGAGAGAGTCTCTTATGGAGGGTAGTACTCCGCAATAAGACTGGAGTTTTAAGTAATCCTGTCAACCTCTCAGAGAGAGCATGGATGAAAGTTAGAGTCCGGATATGCAGGGGGAGTTTTCCTGCGAACCCATCCCGACTCAGATTAACAGCTCCTTGGTAATCAGCGTTGATGAGTTTCGCTGCCTACCTTTCTTCACTCAAGTCCATGTCAGAAGCGAGGCTACTATCTGTCACACTTGAAGGGCAGTGTTCCTGTTCCACAGCGTAGATTCCGGTAAGATTGTTTCATTTTATTTCAATCTGAGAATATATTGTTGACGAAACAAGGTAGGGTCCCAGTGGGACTCCTTTTATCTTAATATGGATCATGGGTTAATATCTCCTGAGGGGATTATTGAACAGGTGGGGATTTTAATCATGTTTGTTATATGGTTCTATCTGCTAATGTGTAGCTATGAATAGGCTCACGGCCTTTACGGAACATAACGGCCTTCTTTTAATGACTTGATCTCACAAGATTGAGCACCCTTTTTGTGACTGGCACGGTGCACCTCACGACGGGTGCGGTTATGTTGTTTTTTTCACTTCCGTATGCTGACTGTGTGTGACCGAGAGAGTATAGCTCGTGGGTTGACTGGTTCACAGGAGGGAGTAAATGCCCCAGCCATTGGGGGTGTTAAAGGGTGCCAGTTAGTTTCTGTAATTTTTGTAATCCCAAGATTATGGAGGATTCTTATATGCGAGACACGGATGCCTCCGATACGGAGAATGCGTCATGTGATGAATATGAAATGGCCTGGGTAATCAATTCCCATCAGTTATGTTCCGATTGCCCTTCTAGAGTACTCTCTTCTCCCCAGTCAGGGGGCTTAGAGTGCGTTGAGCCATCCGCCTCCGAGGTTTCCGTGAGGCGCGTGACCCAGACCCTTTCCCGGCTACGCATGCAGGTGTCCCTATGGCTTTTACTCCTCCGGAGGGTGGCTTGTTTCCTCCAGAGGTTACAGCACGGTTCTGCATGGCCATTTCTATGGTGCTGACTCATTTATATCTCCCAAGTGAAGTGTTTCTAAGATACAGTCCGTGTTCTGTTAACCAAGGCCCGTCAAGCGTGGGATCGCCAAATTTAGTGCGGCCTTCTGGGAAAGCGTTGGCCCCTTAAGCTTCAGGGGCCCCAATCTCGGAGCCAGGGTCTTTGGTTGATCTGGCGAGGGATGATTTTGCCTTCCGTTACAGGCTGGCTCACCTTCGTGTTCTTTTAAGACTTGTTTTGGCAATGTTGGAGGATCCTAGTCCTAGTGGGCCGAGGGATCCAAGGCCTTAGAAGCTGGATGGCAAAATGGATATGACGTTTGGTGATTAGGCCAATCTCCTTAACGTCTCCATCTTATTTTTTCTTTCTCAGTTCTGAGCTTGGGAGAATGGGGCTTCTAATCGGCTGGTCCCGTTGTCTTTTTCATTCACCTTGGACGTTCACCCGATGGGTGCTGCTTTCATTTTATTTTCTGATCCGGATGGATGTGTTTAATTTGTTTAAGCTCATGTCTGTTAGATTTTTGTTTTATGAACGTTCTTCTCTGGAACCGATACTTGCGATAGTGGTCGCGTGGGCACTCCCTCGGAAGTTGCGCACTTGTTGAATATTAGAATTATGTTTTTCTAGTTCATTTATCTATCCTTCGGGACAAATTTTCTTGACCTTGAGCAGTTCTGGAGTGTCCAGGCTGGTACTGGCAGATGCTTTTTAGGCTGTTACCAGGGTTCATGTCACCTTCATGGTGCTGATTAAATCCGGTTGGATTCTGAATGTCACTTGGCCTATTCTATGGACTCCGGGCTCGGATACTACCGAAGTATGAGGCCTTTGGTATATATGCAATCCCGGACGGAGGGTTGAGATGCCAATCTAAGGTTGGTTGGTACGGGCTACTCGCCTGGGATACGGATCTGTTTTTGCAGACGGCATCATGGTTCTTCTGGTCCCTGATGTGTGTGACCTTTGTGGTCTGGTGTGCCGAGTGATTAATGGTTTGAGTTTCACTTAAAGTTTTTCCTTCTCGCCTTGGTAGGATCATCTGGTCTGGATGCGGGGGCATGTTTTTCTTCCTCTACCCCGAGTTGTGTTACTCTAGGAGGTGGTGTGCACGGGTTCCCTGTCTTCTGTGGGGGCTACGGCTTCAGCGTTGCCTGCTTAAAGTAGTTTCTTGGAAGATAGATCAAGGATCTCTGGCTGTTGTCTCTTCCATTTTATACCCTTGGTCTGACCACAGTCTTCGACTTTCGGGTGTCTTGCGTCCTCATCGCAACTCTAGCCTGGAGACTTGTCAGTGATGAGTCGAGGTCGGGTACGAATGGCCGCCCTTCTGGGGTCAGTTAGTTGACCATTTATCATTGATGCTCCGTTTGGGGTTTCGTGGGCAGTGCCTTACGTTTACCTCTCTGGGATTGCGAGCAAGGTCCAGGGTTATCATTCGCCTTCATATGTTGGTTGCTACCCTGCCTGTGTGCGTAACACGTGTTATCAATTGCCTTGCGATCCTTATGCACTGGGTGATGAATCTCAGACCGTTCTGGAGTTCTTTGTGACTCTTGGGTTTGGGGCTATTGCTAGATCGCCAAGTCTACTGACTTTAGAGGTGCGCTCCTCCTTGTAGGAGGCAGTTTAGGGTTCCTCTGGAAGTTGGCTCTTTCGATCGACTCCTTTTTGAGGACCCAGGCCTAGGTCCATGTCTCTCCTTGGATGCGTGTGGCCCGTTCGATCTCACACTAGATGTTTGTGGCCTCGCGGGCCTCTCTCGTAGGGGCCGGGGCTCTGTGAGAGATGGCTATCTGATTGTGGCTTAGGCTTTAGGTCCTTCTGGCGGATCCCTACTAGTCTTCTGGTGCATTTAAGATGTTTCTGTAGACTCCTGGTGTCTTTCAACTGGGTTTGTGATATGGTCAAGGGGTCTCGACTATATGGTAGGGTGTTTTTCCGTTGGTTTCATTCCTTTATCTTCTAGAGTGGGGGTTGGGTTCTCCGGGTTTGGAGTTACCTTAGTATCTGTGGGTCCTTGGTCTAGTCTTACAGGGATTTTTTTCCCTTCTTGTGGTCAGGAGCCTGGAAGGGGAGCTGCGATATAGTGTCTGGTTCCTTTGTTTATGCAGCGGGAGGCTGAGGGTTTGCACCCTTTTGGGCTTCTGCTCTATGTTGGATTCAATATATGGACGCTGAGGGTCTGTGGGCCTTCTTCCCTTGGGATGTGTTCCTTTTTTTGGACGAAGACAGCGTGTAGGGGGTTTCGTACCCAAGCACAATGTCTATCCTGACTCACGGTAGCATGCGGTTGGTACCAGCGGTCTAACCGGAGACTTCCTCATTGATCCTTCCTTTCTTTTCCAGAAGTCTGGGACTCCTGTCTCTGTCTTTCACTAGCCTTGGGGCTGGGATCATTATCCTGAAAGGAAGGTTGGGGATCAGTTACTCTATGCAGTGTTGACCATTTTAATTTTCTATTAGCGTTTGGTCTACCACCACACTACTCTGAATGCGACCCGTCTGATCTGGGTAGTTAAGCAGGGTCAGGTCAGTCAGTACCTGGATGGGAGTTGGTCTGGGAACACCGGGTACGGTAGTGCTGGGAGGGGGCGCTCCTTGGAACCTGCTTTTCGGAGGGCTGTAAGCCCTTGGAAAGTTGGCAGTTGAAACCATCTACAGTTATTTGCACTGTGATGGTGTATCCAGCTACAGTTAATTGCTCTTGACTATATGCTAACAAGCTTTGAAGCGCCTTTTGGTGGTTTGGGTTAACAATGGTGAGTCAGCTTTCTTCCTGGAAGCTGGTCATTGTGAGTTCCTGTTCAGGTGGTTTGAGGTTCTTTTTGAAGAGCTCTTTTCTAGCTGCTGGGATAGTTATCCTGTTTCTGCTGTCTGCCTGTCTAGCCTGCGGTCTAGATATGTTATGAGGGGACGGGGGGACTCATGGTTTCCTGGAGTGCCTTAGGGTATGGTACAGGATCAGGGATATGAGGGTATTCCTCGAGTCCTTTTTTGGGACGTTTCCCTGTGTTTGGATCCTTTTTTTCTCGGTCCTTGTGTTCTAGGGAGCTTGTTTCCCATGGGTTGTTTTATATGTGTTGAGTGGAAAAAGTTCCTTTGGATTTTTCCTGGATTCTGGTTTTCCTTTTGGGGGCAGATGCAGTCTTTGTCTTTGGCCAGGTACCTTCTTAGGAGTCATGTTCCGCGGGGGCGGTCGTCTCGGAGGTTGTTTGGACTTGATGGACTCTGGGACTGAGTGGTCTTTAGTTCAGCTTTGCTGGAGGTGTAACTGATGTGCAGTTACCTGGGCTCGGGTTTTTCTCCCGTGTCGTTTGTTCTTAAATTTTAGGGTTTTTCTCTATGTGGCGGCTGTAATTTTTTTTGTTCTTCTGGCACCTTTTTTCACCCTGATATTTCTCCTACTGTTCCTTGTTCCCTTGGCAGAATGACTGGGGGATGAGGGAAGTGGGCCTTTGGCTGGGGTGTCTTTGCCTCCTGGTGGCCAGGTTCTGTATTTCCCAAAAGTAATAAATGCAGCTGTGGACTCTTCCCTTCAGAAGAAAATGAAATTATCAGGTAAGGATAATTTATGTTTTGGTGCCATCTTGAGTACTGGCAGCTGTCTGCCAGTACCCAGTTTACTGAAAAAAAAAATGTTTTTTATTTTTTTTTAATAAAGAATCTCAAGTTTCTGTAGTGTAGCTGCCCCCCTTAACCCCTTAATGACCACAATGTACCCTGTATGTCACTGGTCATTAAGGGTTTTTTCAGGACATAATAGCACAAGTCTAGCAAGAACACACTATTAATGCCACCCCTCCAGCAGGCTTTGTGGAATAGAGCAGTCTCAACGCTGGTGGCAAGACCGCTCTTTAAAACAATCAAGTCCCAAAAAAAGGCCAGTGACATACAGGGCATGTCACTGGTCCTTAAGGGGTTAATACCCTGCCCCCTCTCCCAGATCCCTTTCCCAACATTAATTTCCCCCTCTCTCTCCATTTCTTACACTTTGCATAGCAGACCCAGTTCCACCCGTTCCCACATGCTCCCGTGCACGCTCCCGGCCCCATCATCCGGCCTAACCGGAACTCCCTCCAGCGATGGGCCATCAACCCGCATCCCTGCTATGACTCCCACCCACCAACGATCAGAACCATCGCTGGCCGATGCAGAGAGGGTGTCAGGTTAGGAAATGTCCAGAAGAAGACCCAAATGCTAGGGCAAACTTAAACAACACCCTTGCACTCTGAGTTTAATCCAGGACGTGACCCCACGACAACCTCCAAAAAACAAAGTACTCACGATATGGAGCAGGGTTAGCCTGTGCCAAAGTAATTCAAGATATCAGCCAGATAGACTTCTGAATAAGGAACTGGATTCAGGAAATGTCTTCCACAGAATCAGGAGAGCAGGGATAGTCCACTTATACTCAGACAGAAGAAGGGTAAAACAGGAAACAGTTAATAATGCAGGAGTAGGTAATTTGTTATCAGGCAGTCTGAGGGTTAACACTGTGTAGACAGTCTTTGCAGAGTATGCAACAGGTAATCAGGCAGTTTGAGGGTTAACACTGAGTAGACAGTCTTTGCAGAGTATGCAACAGGTAATCAGGCAGTTTGAGGGTTAACACTGTGTAGACAGTATTTGCAGAGTATGCAACAGGTAATCAGGCAGTTTGAGGGTTAACACTGTGTAGTCAGAACTTGCAGAATTAACAACATGTAATCAGGTAGTTTGAAGGTTAACACTGTGTTGTCAGAACTTGCAGAGATAGCAACAGGTAATCTGGTAGTTTGAAGGTTAAAGGATTACTTTCTGTTATAATTTTTAAGCTAAACAACTAACATGTTAAAGTTAACCTCTTAAGGACATATGACGGAATTTTTCCGTCATAAAACCATTGAGCAAACTGAAAGCTGTGTCCTTAAAGGGTTAATAAACATTAATTAAAACCTACTGACCTATATTTTCTCCAAAACGAAGTTTCATAACGTTCTAAAAGTTATATCTTTTTTCGCTGATGATGTCACGTTATCCTGCCCACTATTTTCAGCACTGCATGTTCAAAATACTTAAACCAATAACTTTGTGTTTAAAGCGCCATTTTGAAACCTAGGTATTGTAAACGGATTGGTACAGAGCAAAGGATACCCACGGAGTGGGTTTGGAAAACAATTAAATTTGCAGACAAGATTTCTGATATACAGTAGAGATATGTTAATTAAATGCTATTGATAAAAAGTGTGTTTGGGGTAGTTACTTAGTAACAGGCATAGAAAATATTTACTTACAGTGGCCCTTTAACACTGATTAATCAGTACTTGTTGAGATTAGCAACAGGATATCAAGCAGTTTGAAGGTTTACACTGAATAATTGTATTTGCAGAGTTTGGAAACAGTTAAACATGCAGATTGAAGGTTTCACAGAAATAACAGTATTTGAATAGTTTGGCAGTACACAGAGTAGTCAGAATTTGCAGCAGGTAAACAGGCAGTTTGAAAGTTTCACAAAACAAACAGTACTTGCATTGTTTGGAGACAGGTAATCAGTAGGTTGAAGGTTAATCCAGCATAGTAAGTCCTTGAAGAGATTGGCAACAGAAAAGCAGCAGTTAGAGAGATTCCACAGCAAATTCCTAACAGAAGCCACAAAGTTAAACAAACAAACGGGCACTGGAGAAACAGGAAGCCCGGAATAAAAAGCCTGGTTCTGACATCATCAGGAAGGGGTGTCTCAGACACCTGTCAATAAAGCACACAGAGAGGACTGCAGAGCTTCCCAGCAGCCGAGCGTGACAGAGGGCCACTGAGTGTCTCTCTCTGCATCAGTGGCTAGTAAAAGGGTATTGCAGGATGCCTCAATATTGAGGCATCACTGTAATACCCTGTAAGCGATCACGATCGCTTGAAACCTCTGAGGACGTACCAGGCACGTCCTTGGCACGTCCTTGGTCGTTAACAAAGTTTTTTTTTAGGACGTGACTGGCACTTTCTCGGTCATTAAGGGGTTAAACAATGTTTTATTAAATAAGCCTCTTAAAACAATACAAACTATGATATGGTTATAATGTTTAGAGGCACTATAAATCATTTTTTAAGATAACTAGTAGTTAACAAAATTCATAGACTTGTCATAATGCAATTTATATAAACATAAGAGATATCTGTGTCTTGAAAGGCTACATAGTAGCTTAAATATGGTTTTATAAACGCTATGTTTGATGGTACAGATGGTCCTACCTTATGGTGTAATAACCTACTGAGGATGTAGTAGTCTAGCCAGGGCCTCCAGTAGTAGTGATTTGACACACCCCAATCTATATTAGGGGTTGACTGATTATCGGAGCGGCCGATTATTAGGGCTGATGTAAGAATATATATTAAAACCATACTGCTTCCATTTTGTATCTATGAAGCCATTTTTAACTAACATTGCAATGCTCGTGGGATATCTCTCTATCAGACCAAACTTGGCCAGTAGTCTTCTTATACTGGCGTCAAGTGGAAAGATAGGAAATATCCCAGAGTAAGTTAGTACAATGAGGTAAGCAGTACTCACGGTAGACATGGTAGTCCTTCAGGGCAATAATAAGACGGCAGAGAATGGTCAAGACAGGCTGAGTCCAGCAACAAGAAACAATCCAGCAGTGTAGCAGTTTAGGGGTAAACCAATAGAATGGTCAGACAAGCAAAGTTCAATAACAGTATGGTAATCCAGCAGGTCAGGGGTTAAGCAAGCAGAGTGGTCAGACAGGCAGAGTTCAATAACAGTATGACAATACAGCAGTTCAGGGGTTAAGCAAGCAGAGTGGTCAGACAGGCAAAGTTCAATAACAGTATGGTAATGCAGCAGTTCAGGGGTTAAGCAAGCAGAGTGGTCAGACAGGCAGAGTTCAATAACAGTATGGCAATTTAGCATAAAGTAACACAGCACCCAGGAGCACACGAAGCAACACCTATACTTGGGCACAGGTGAATGTAAGTGAGGTACTTACATAGCTGCAGGATTCAGGCCACAGGAGGAATCCGGACCGGAATCAGAAAGAGAGGCGCGTCATCGCCGACACCCGAAGCTCACCGCAGCGTCCATGGCAACGGACAAAGCGGCGGCCAGGCGGCATGCCATATCCCCCCACTCAAGGGTTCCCTCCGGGAACCAGAGTCAGTTTCAAAGGATGAGCAGCATGGAACCTGGAGACCAAAGATGGAGCATGCACATCATGTGCAGGAACCCAAGAACGATCTGCTACAGTGTAACCCTCCCAATGCACAAGGTACTGCAGTTGCCTGCACCTGTATCGAGTCCAGGATCTTAGCAACCTCATACTCAGGGTCACCATGAAGGACGACGGAGCTGAGAATATCTGTTCTTGATGTAGGGCTTGAGCAGTGAGATGTGGAAGACTGGGTGTATGTACAGGGCTCTGTGCAAGGCCACTTTGTAGGCAACAGGAGACAGTCTTTTAAGGACTTTGTAAGGGCCGATATACCTAGGTCCTAATTTATTAAAACATGTTGACTCAGGTCACAGGAAATGTGAGCTGAGTGCAAAAAGATATGCTTCTATGCACTATTGAGAAGACTTCATATGTATTATTGCTATCAACACAGTACTTCAATAATATTAAAATTTAACCTTTATTGTATACCTATAAAATGACAGCTGGATTGCACTAGTATCTGCTGCCTTCGCATATACTTAAAAACACTTCTCCATGATGTTGGGTTATAACTCTGATAATTAGGAGGTGTGCGGGGTAAGACACTGTGTATGATTGGAACTTTAACACTGTTATAGAAACATTATCATAGCCTTTGTAGTGGCTTGTCTAAAATAACAGCTTAGTTAAATTCTTGTCATATTCTCCACTGATAGGTTTGTCTTACTCTAGTGTTTGCATAAGTCTGTATTAGCCAAATTATGTCTTGCTGCAAATTGTCAATTGCTGGCCTTTAAAGGAGTCTCCTGCATCTATACAAAATATTGGTTCTTATGAAATCTGACTTATTGTGTATTCTAATTGTTTGTTATGACTTTGAATAGTCGTAATGTCCTTAATGACACTTAAAGTTTCTTCATAGTATCAATATTTAACGTGTATGGGTGCTAGCTTTAGGCTAATCTGCTTTCTTTGCAAATGACAACTACTGAAGGTTATAAATGGCCTTGTTGTTTATTAAATAGCAGTATAAGTGTAGCTGGTTTGTAGTTTCTAGTATCTCCTCAGAAAATGTTTTCTAATACTCTTAATTATTAAACCATGTTAACTGATAATGGTAAATCATTTATAAGATAGGAGTATTGGCAGTCTATTCGATTGATATACTTCTTTGTTCAGATAAGGAAAGATTACCTCTTAATACCTTACCCTTGTATTGGGTTCTTATCACACAGGATTAGAGCTTTATTTTAAAGTTATAAATGTATTGTAGAAAAATCAGATATTGTCACTCGTATCTTAAAATAATAAGTAGCATAAACTGCTTGTAACTGAGATATATCAGTTATCCAATATTGTTTACCTGTTAGTTACCGCTATTATATAGCTTTATTAAGTAGAACAGGTCACTGCTATGTTGCTAGCCCTATTACCTTTGAATTACTGCTCTTAGAATAGCTTGCTCAATGCAGTTACCATAAAGACTGGGTTAAGTATTGACTGGTAGTGGTTACAACCTCTCATTGTTTTATAGTCGGTTCTCTGAGAAGAATGTCAGTTTGATAATTTTTGCAACCTATAAGTTACCTTAACAGTATGTAAAAGTTACCGTTTACTAGATATCAAGGATTACCTATTTGTTACCGCTTTACTGAGTAACTGTTACGCTACAGTACCTCTAAGTGCTACATATGAAAAAAGGCTTGATCACAGCAAAGAGTTTCGGCCGTGCCAGACTTAAAATATATTACCACCATTTTACAGAGTTTAATACTATATTAACAACATAGGAGAGCACATAAAAAATTGGGGAACCCCTGACGCCGCGTTTCCCATATGCTACCTCAGAGGGGGTTACGCGAGGCGGCAAACAGGTAAGTTTAAATTGCCTGTCTGAACACACCCTCTGTTTCCATTCGGTAAGAGTATTGGTGGAGTGATTGGATCGACCAACTGTCAATCATGCTTTCTGATGCAGTATTGGTAAAGACATACATAGACCCTGAGATCCTACCAAGTACCGGAATGTATCATTAGCACTTGAATGTATCGTTATATTGGATTTGAAATGTCTACATTTATGGTACTCATGTCCTTCATATTCTGCTTGCATTGTGATTTTGAATAACATTTAGTTTGCGCTTGCCTTATCCTTTTACGAGAAGAGCAGGGGCGAAACTACAGGGGGTGCAGAGGTCTCAGGTGCGACTGGGCCCCTGAGGGTGGGGGCCTAGCTTCAAAAAAAAAAAAAAAAAATTTTTTTTTTATAATTTTTTTTTTTAATAAAAAACGTTAACCTACCACTGCCTGCACTGATATCATGTGAGTGTGACATGACTACAGGGGTTAGTGTTTCTGTTTTACCCATTGGTGTTTATGTGTGTGTGTATGGTGTGTGTATGTATGTGACTGTGTGTGTATTTATGCATGTATGTGTGTGTGTATGTTTGTGGAACCAGCAAATTACAGACCTTGTTAATACAGCATTGGTGGGGCAGGGGGTGAACAGTCTCATTATACAGTACCACTATATACAGTATGGGGGGTGGACCATGTCACTGACTACTGTGGTCACTTTATAAAGTACTGGGCGGGTAGGGTCAGGCCAGCCATCTCACCGGCAGATTACTAACTTACTATATACAGTTCTGGGGGGTTAAATAGTGTCACTATATATATATATATATATATATATATATATACAGTAATAGGGGGTCAGACCATCTCACAGACTGTGGGCACAGGGTACCTCCTTTTGCAGACATGTAATCTGATTCACATTTTTTTTTTCTGTGTTAAATGTAAAAAAAATAAAAAAAAAAGTTTTAAATTCACCTTTTTAGATTATTGCACCTGGGCCCTGTGGTTTCTAGTTACGTCTCTGGAGAAGAGAAAAACATTAGCCTTTTATTTGTATTGCTGTTGAGCTTAGATCTAGCATGTGTTATCTTTCTCATATTTTTTACATTCCTTAGAAGCTGTTGAACTACAATACAATCTTAAAGTATGTTCTTAACTTAAGAAATAATACTGGATTTACATTGGGCTACTGATGTTGCAAAAGGAATAAAAATACTTTGGCTTATCATATACCGTTAGTTTGAGATCAAGCGGATGTCTCCTAACTCATGTCAATCTAATGCTGAGAAAAGGTCAGATCTAACCTATTGGTCAGCAGGTATGCCGACTAGGAGATAACAGGTAAACTGAAATGACAAAAAAGGAAGGAAAACGAGCATAACGACTGAAAAAGAAAAAATGCAGGCTCACAAAATATTGGACTTTAAGTGTCATTAAGGACATTACGACTATTCAAAGTCATAACAAACAATTAGAATACACAATAAGTCAGATTTCATGAGAACCAATATTTTGTATAGATGCAGGAGACTCCTTTAAAGGCCAGCAATTGACAATTTGCAGCAAGACATAATTTGGCTAATACAGACTTATGCAAACACTAGAGTAAGACAAACCTATCAGTGGAGAATATGACAAGAATTTAACTAAGCTGTTATTTTAGACAAGCCACTACAAAGGCTATGATAATGTTTCTATAACAGTGTTAAAGTTCCAATCATACACAGTGTCTTACCCCGCACACCTCCTAATTATCAGAGTTATAACCCAACATCATGGAGAAGTGTTTTTAAGTATATGCGAAGGCAGCAGATACTAGTGCAATCCAGCTGTCATTTTATAGTTATACAATAAAGGTTACATTTTAATATTATTGAAGTACTGTGTTGATAGCAATAATACATATGAAGTCTTCTCAATAGTGCATAGAAGCATATCTTTTTGCACTCAGCTCACATTTCCTGTGACCTGAGTCAACATGTTTTAATGTTCAGTTTCATGCTTAAGCACTGCTCCTAAAGGCAGACTCAATTATTTGAGCAATACACCAATTCAAGGTCTCATAGGAGATTACGACAAACTATATTAAAACACAGTAAGAAATTACCAAAATTTTGGATAATTGTTTCTTTTTTTCTTTTTTCTAAGGTCCTAATTTATGACTGGGTTGACGTAGACGAACATGTCGAGTAGAGACCCAGACACGTTCACCTACCGAAAAGGCATGAACAGTAGCTCGATGATGATGAGCAAACCTTTTGTATCTGGAGACAGCTGAACGTAACAGAGCGAATACGTTGCCAATTAGTAGTATGGTTAGTAACATGTTGGTCTGCAGCAGGAACCCCTGTTGACTGAGCGGAAAGAGGAAAGACACGAGGTTGGTAGCCTGCTTTGGCTTGAAATTGAGAACATCATAGAGAATAGTGCCAATGAGTGTTCTTTGCCAATTCGGCTAAGGGCAACAATTCAGACCAATTGGTATGAAAATAATTAAGCTACAAAGAATTCAGCTGAGAGCTTAAAGAAGAGTACAAATATAGCACTTTATTTATGTTAATTACTTGAGTAAAGCAAAGAGTGGAAAAGAAATAAAACAACTTTTATTAAAATATATTGTTAATGGTAAAAAGAGGGGGAAGGGGGTTTATTAAAAAAATGTGAATGCTCCTCAAATGGTGCGGTATAGGGACAAGTGACTTAAGAGGTGAATCTCATGGCCTAGGTAATATTAGAATTGGATTCCTTAAAATACCCGGGTAATTTCTGAGTATGGGTACCAAAAGTGCTAAGTATCTGCACTATTATATTATCATGAGGTAATTATAGAATAAAATTACCCAATGGTGCCGGATAATACTATTGAGTGCCAGATAATAGTACCTGTTGATGCCTTCGAATATCTGATACCTAAACAAATGATTGTCGGCTTACCTTTTAATACCAAATAGTGATAGTATCCTTCAATACTGGGTGATATCCTATAATATCGGATACCTATACCTTTTAATAGCAGAGATATGCCTATTGATGTTGGATCACTATTGCAATACCGAGTCATTGATCCCTGGTAATACCAGAAACCTGTACCTTTTAATTACTGGAGTAAAAACTATACATATGGATCATGGACGGGTTACCTTTAAATTCCAAATAGAGACAAAATCTCTTGATAATAAAAAAATTGTTGGGTTACCTTTTAATACCAAATAGTAATGATATCACTAGAGTTGGGTAATATCCTTTAATATAAGAAAACCTATACCTTTAAATACCGGAGATATGCCTGTTGATATTGGATCATTATCAAGTTACTTTTTAATACCAGATAGTTATAATACCTTTAATACAGAGTCCTTGATCCCTTGTGATACCAGAGACCTATACCTTTTAATACCCTATAATATAAGAAAAGTATACCCTTTGAGTGCTAAGCACTTTCCCACCTGGTTGCTAAGCTGATTTAAGATTTTTTTTTAATTTTTTTTTTTTAACTTTTGTATTTGTTTTTCCAGATCCCCACTTACATCGTTGGAAAGGTTAGGCGATTACCTTTCCAACGGTGAGTCTTGGGTGTCTGTAGCTGCTTAGATGCCTGAGATGCAGGCTTCTAAGCAGCATGCCCCCTTTCCCTGTACTTTGTATTGTAAATTGTTAATAAAGTTGCGCAGTGAAGTCCCGGTGATGTCTGTCACTATGCAGGCCCGATCGCCGGGGTAGGAGCGGGTGGGAGCCCCCAGATCTCCCTCAAGGTGAGAGAGTGCTAGTGACGGCTCTGAGCCGTCATTAGCACCAGAGTGGGAAACTCTGCAACAGCTCAGAGCCATTGTTAGCACTCAAGGGGTTAAAGGGACACTGAACCCCAATTTTTTTTCTTTCATGATTCAGTTAGAGCATGCAATTTTAAGCAACTTTCTAATTTACTCCTATTATCAATTTTTCTTTGTTTTCTTGCTATCTTTATTTGAAAAAGAAGACATCTAAGCTTTTTTATTAGCTCAGAACTCTGGACAGCACTTTTTTATTGGTGGATGAATTTATCCACCAATCAGCAAGAACAACCCAGGTTGTTCACAAAAAATGGGCCAGCATCTAAACTTACATTCTTGCATTTCAAATAAAGATACCAAGAGAATGAAGAACATTTGATAATAGGAGTAAATTAGAAAGTTGCTTAAAATGTCATGCTCTATCTGAATCACAAAAGAAAAAATTGGGGTTTAGTGTCCCTTTAAATACCAGAGATATGAACTCCCAGGCTATTAGAGCCATAACGAGACTGAAATCTCAATACTTATGCCAACAAACCAGATACATTTTTGGCCCATACGATTAGGGAGAAATTTAAAGCAGCTAATATAGCATTAATTGAAAAAAAAGACGGCACTATTACCACCCATCCTCAAGAGATAGTAAACACGTTTAGGGAGTTCTATGCAGAATTATATGACAGTCAAAAAGTTAATCACACACCGCAGGTGGAGAGACTCATACAGGACTTTTTAGAAACTACCCCTTTGGAAAAGTTGATAGAGGAAGATAAAAATATTCTGAATGAACCCATAACAAAATTAGAAGTAGTCCTTGCAATCAGAGCCTTAAAACCGAGTAAAGCTGCTGGGCCAGATGGCTTTCCCGGGGAATATTACAAATTATTTAGAGACAGTCTTGTCCCCGTTTAACTCAATTTTGCAATTACATTATGAAAGGAAACCCAATTCCACGCGAATTACTACAAGCAAAGATAATAGTCATACCTAAACCAGACAAAGATCCAAAAAAATGCTCCAGTTATCGCCCCATATCCCTAATTAATCAAGATTTGAAGATTTTCACTAAAATTTTAGCTAATAGACTCATGCAAATACTACCCAAACTAATACACAAATATCAGGTAGGCTTTATAAAGGACAGGGAGGCCCGGGACATTATCAGACGCTTGATAAGCACTATCCATTACTCAAAAACGGCTTCTCTGCTTCTATCGTTGGATGCGGAGAGGGCGTTTGATAGGGTGGACTGGGGGTACATGAGGAAGATTCTGACACGGATGAACTTTGGAGGTTCTTTTGTTGATGCTATAGGAGCCATATACACTGACCCGACAGCTCAGGTTTCCTCCAATGGATATAGATCCAGTGCTTTCCCAATTTTAAATGGAACACAGCAAGGGTGCCCATTGTCGCCTTTATTATTTGCGCTCTGCATTGAGCCATTGGCAGCTAAGATAAGGGCCAACCCAGACATTTCGGAAGTCAAAATAGGGGAAATTGAATACAAGCTAAATCTCTTTGCAGATGACGTGTTAATCACTTTAACTAAACCTCTTTTATCTTTGTCCAACCTTAACTCAGTACTATGTGACTTTTCAACAATTTCAGGTTATCAAATCAATTTAGATAAATGCGAAATATTACCAATAGAGATCTCCCAGCACACAAAGAAATTGCTAGAGATTAACTATGAATCAAGACAGACAAAACAAACATTAAAATATCTGGGGGTATATCTGACATCTCAGGTTCATCAACTATACAAAGCTAATTACCTTCCACTATATAAGGCAATAAGATGGGACATTTAAAAATTGAGAAATTACAATTTCTCCTGGATGGGGAGGATGTCAACGGTGAAGATGACAATATTGCCCCGACTGCTTTATCTCTTTAGGGCCCTTCCCATACGGATTACATATTCTGACATAGAGAGGTTGCAGCTGGGCATTTTAGCATTTATTAGGGGTAAAAAGACCGCCAGAATAGCTAGAAAAACCATGACTAAGCACAAAAGTTTAGGTGGGTTGGGGGTGCCAAATTTAATTGATTATTATAAAGCAGCTAGATTAGCCCAAGACACGTTGATACTCAGATCCAAACAGGAAGCTCTTTGGATACAGTTGGAATCAGACATGGGAAAATGGGATAAAACAGACGCCATTCTCTGCGAACATAAAACTACAACACGTAGACCGAGCTCCTGCCATTCTGTGGCTAGTGAGAGCACCCAATACATTTGGTCAGAGTTAGCACAAAAAAAGGGATTTTGTCCAGTAGGGTCAACATTACAGCCTATTCGATACTTACTACACGGGGAGTCACAGAAAGAAATTACTAAATGGGAAAATAAAGGATTGTACCGGGTAGCAGATCTATTGATACAGAACAAGGTAATGACTTACTCCCAAATTCAGGAGAGAGTATCTCCTACAAAAGTTCATTGGTACTTGTATCTGCAGTTGACCTCGTCTCTACGTGCATACCTTAGAAGGGCAAATCTTAAAAATAAGTCGATACTGGAGAGTTTTTGCAACTCACAGGTCAGACCGAAACACACCATTTCTAGATTATACCTAGACATCCAAAAACTGAGATCCGAGACCAAAAACACATTAATGCTCAAATGGGAAACAGATCTAGAAAGGACTATAGACTCAGACACATGGTATGAGGTTTTCATTACAGCCACAAAGGGATTGCTAAGTGCAGATTTAAGGGAAAACACTCTGAAGACAATGTTTAGATGGTATCTAACACCAATTAGAACCTTGCATGTGACACAAAACAATTCTAGACTATGCTATAGAGGATGTGAGGAACTGGGAACCTACCGACACATGCTATGGGACTGTACAGAAGTTCAAAACTTATGGAGGGCACTCTCTTCCATGCTACGCTATTTATTAGACGAACAAATACATCTTAGCATTGCACAAGCGTTGCTACATGAACGGATTCAAAAATACAATAAACCTATAAATACCTTCATTAGAATCCTATGTACGGTAGTAAGAACCAGTATAGCCAAATACTGGAAGGTGGGTGCACCAACCTGGGTAGAAATTAAGAATAAAATTCAACACACCTACAACATGTATGAATGTGCAGCTTGGTCGTTGGGCACAAAAGATACAAATGACGAGGTATGGTTTTATTGGATCCTTAGAGATGGCTTTAATTATTCCACTTGGACTACTAGATAAGGCTTCGAGCAAAAGCAATTTGAGATCTATGAGGTATTATATGAATATAATATAGATAAACCACTCCTTGGCATCCAGACACTTATTGTGAGTAACTAAGTTTGTTTCAGTTATTTGTTTGTTACAAAAAAAAAGTTTGTACGAGTTATTTTAATTCTTATAGTGCAACAACAGAGACCACCCACTCATGTATGGGCTGTCTGGGATTGGCCATTATGGCAGTGAGTTGGATAAGGAGAAAATAAGAAGTAACATGAAAGACTTATTGTCGTGTCAAATCCTGGCAAATGATAGAGACACTTGCACATTTTGTATGTGATGATTATTGTTGCTATATGATGTTTGCAATGTTCTGTTGTGGCACAAACAAAAGATTTTCAATAAAAATAATTTAAACATAAATACCGGAGATATGCCTATTGATATTGGATCATTATCAATTTACCTTTTTAATACCAGATAGTTATAATACCTTTAATACTGAGTCCTTGATGACTGATGATACCAGAGACCTATACCTTTTAATTACTGGAGTAAACCCTATACGAGTGGATCATGGACGGGTTACCTGTTAATGCCAAATAGAGACAAAATCTCTTGTCCCCCTGCAAAGGCTAGGTTTATTCTAAGTTACCTATTGACATTAAATGACAATAATGCCTCTTAATGAAAAGTATCTATACCTTTTAATACCATTAAGTTATGGAGTAAGCATTGCTATTAAAAAAAGAGAAAGGAAGCAGAGATGCCACTGACGCGTTTCACCGCCATGGCTTTTTCAAAGCTTTTTTATTATCAAGAGATATTGTCTCTATTTGGAATTTAACAAGGTAACCCGTCCACGATCCATATATATAGTTTTCACTCCGGTAATTAAAAGGTACAGGTCTCTGGTATTACCAGGGATCAAGAACTCTGTATTGAGAGGCATTATTACCATCTGGTATTACAAGGTGTGTAATGCAATAGTGATCCAACATCAATAGGCATATTTCCGGTATTAAAAGGTATAGGTATCCGATATTATAGGATATCACCCAGTATCAAGGGATACTATCACTATTTGGTATTTAAAGGTAACCCAACATTATCACTATTTGGTATCAAAATGTAAGCCGACAATCATTTGTTTAGGTATCAGATATTCAAAGGCATCAACAGGTACTATTATCTGGCACTCAATAGTATTTTCCGGCACCATTGTGTAATTTTATTCTTTAATTACCACATGATAATATGATAGTGCAGATACTTGGCACTTTTGGTACCCATACTCAGCAATTACCCGGGTATTTTAAGGAATCCAATTCTAATATCACCTAGGCCATGAAATTCACCTCTTAAGTCACTTGTCGCTATACCGCACCATTTGAGGAGCATTCACATATTTTTTTTTAATAAATCCCCTTCCCCCTGTTTTTACCATTAACAATATATCTTAATAAAAGTTGTTTTATTTCTTTTCCACTCTTTGCTTTACTCAAGTAATTAACCTAAATTAACGTTTTGAGTGCTTTATTTGTACTCTTCTTTCAGCTGAATTCGTTGTAGATTATGTGGAAGTACAATCACCGACTCCTAAAATATTTATTACCTAGAGAAATTATATATATGGGAACGTTTTTCTATTTGAACAACTTGTGCCATTGGTATCCCCTTTATATGAAAATAATTAACATAAGCTCTGAGATAGGCTTCGAGATCCTGATTTTCTCTCTCTGTCAGCCCATTAGTCTGGGGTTGGTAGCCAGAAGACAAAGAAACAGTGGTTCCAATCAATTTGCAAAAAGCTTTTCCAAAAAGTAGAGATGAATTGAGGACCTCTGTCGGAAACAATATTTACGGGAATGTCATGAAGTCGTACCACATGTAACAAAAAAAGAGACGATAATTCTTGGGCAGAAGGTAGCTTGTCTAAGGGTATAAAATGAGCAAGTCTGGAGAACCAATCCACCACAACCCAGATAACCGTATGATGGTCAGAAGAAGGGAGGTCTACGATGAAATCCATTGTTATGTGTGTCCAAGGTTGTTTGGGAATGGATAACGGTTGAAGCAAGTCAGGAGGCAAGGATCGGGGAGTCTTATTGGAAGCAGAAGTAATTTGGCCTTTACATAATCCTGAGAGTCAGACTTTATGGTAGGCCACCATACATGTCGGGAAAGAAACTTAAAAGTTCTTGTCAAACCAGGATGTCCTGATAGTTTGCTATCATGAGCCCAGGATAGCACAGGGGTTCAGAGGTACAAAGAAGATATCAGGAGCCAAGGGGGCTTCAGGAGGCTTTCTAGACTGAGCACATTGCAGTCTTTGAAGTAGAGTGGTGTTAAGTTGAGCAACCACACAGGAAGGGGTTATGATGTGTTTGATAGGAGTTTCAGAAGAGTCACTAGACTGAGGAAACTGACGGGAAAGGGCATCAGCCTTTTTATTCTCAGTTCCAGGAAGATAAAAGACTGCAAAGTTAAAATGGGAAAAGAACAAGGCCCACCTGGCCTGTCGAGGATTGAGTCGATGAGCAGCCTCTAGATACGTCAGATTCTTGTGGTCAGTGAGAATTTTAATGGGGTTGGCAATACCCTCTAGCCATTCAATCAGGGCCATCTTAATGGCTAAGAGTTCACTATTACCCACATTGTAATTCCTTTCTGCAGGAGTAAAGCTTTTGAAGAAAAAAGGCTACATGGTGCAATTTGGAGGTTAAAGGATCCAGCTCCTGTCTCGTAGGCATCAATCTCTAAAGTAAACTGCAGGTCAGGATCAGAATGGCAGAGGACAGGAGCAGAACCAAATGCCTTTTTCAGATGAGAGAAGGCACCCACAGCTTCAGGAGGCCAATTCTTGCAGTCTCTGTTCCGTTTAGTCAACTCAGTGAGTGGAGCAACTACTTGGGAGAAGTTCTTTATAAACTTGCGCTAATAATTGAAGTACCCCAAGAATCTCTGTAGTTCTTTTAATGAGGTGCGTTGAGGCCATTCCAGAACTGCTGTTAGCTTAGAAGGATCCATGGCAAAACCCTCCTTTGAGATGACATAACCAAAGAACTGGATCTGAACTTGATCAAATTCACATTTCTCCAGTTTGGCTACCAGAGAATTGTCTCTGAGGCGAAGAAGTACCTGTCTTATGTGTTCATGATGCTCCTCAAGGGTTGAGGAGAAAATAAGGATGTCATCCAGATAGACGATGACAGTACGATCAGCTTCTTTCTTTTCAAACACATCTTTTAAATCTGCATATACTGAGGGAAGGCTTGAAGGGGTCTGTAAACTGGCTATGGGGATGCAGTGCAGAAGAGTAACCTTAGCAAGGCAGGAGTGTACCCCAGGAGGCCAACTGTCCCTTAGCCCAGTCGAAACGGCGGATTGTGTATACAAAGCCAAGGAAAATCAAGGATGACAGGTTGCGCTGGAGAATGAATGACATTGAACTGCAACTGTTCGGTATGAAGAAGGACTCCCACAGTCAGGGTTAGGGGTGCTGATTCTAAATGGATTAAACCTGATCCAAGGGGAGTGCCATCCAGAGTAGTTGTTTTGAGATCTTGTTTTTTCTGCAGAAGAGGCAAGCCAGTCTGAACCATAAAACGGTGATCAAGAAAATTTCCAGCTGCCCCATAATCAATAAAGGCTTGAGTGTGGACAGAATTCTGAAGAAAATTAAGGGTAACAGGTACCAGGATCCAAGAAGAGTGGCAGGATTTAGTAGTGACCATGCTTAGAGGTACCCCAGTTTTATCCTCTAAGCATTGGCTTTTCCCGGCAGAATATAACAATTCTTAAGTTGGTGTGAGTTAGAACCACAATAGAAACACAGTCTCAATCTCCTTCTCTGTCTTTCAGATTCTGTGGGTTTGAGGGAGGAGAGATTCGTAAATTCCTCTATAGAGGTAACTGGAGGTGCTGAAGGGATAGAGGGTAGTCTAGAGACTGAATGGGTAGGAGAACGAGACGGAGGGATTCTACGAGTTCTGTCTCTCTCAGCTTGTCTCTCCTGGAAGTGAGAATTCAGACTGATACAAAGTGTTATGAATTCATCCAGGGAAGAAGGAACATCAAAGTCCTTGATGCGCTCATGCAAGCTTCTCCTTAAGGCCGCCTTAAGAGCACTTCCATCCCAACTGGTCTCAAGTGCCAAGGTGCGAAACTCAATGGTGTATTGTGCCACAGTTCTATTGCTCTGGCCAGAAGTCCCAATCACAGAAGATAATGCAGAAATTAAGGCATCAGCATTGTTTAGGAGTTGAGCGCTCTGTTCCAAAAGGGGAGAGACCCAGGCCAGGGCCTTGTCTTTCAATAAAGAAATGATGGAGTTCAATAACAGTATGGTAATCCAGCAGTTCAGGGGTTAAGCAAGCAGAGTGGTCAGAAAGGCAGAGTTCAATAACAGTATGGCAATCCAGCAGTTCAGGGGTTAATCAAGCAGAGTGGTCAGACAGGCAGAGTTCCATAACAGTATGGCAATCCAGCAGTTCAGGGGTTAAGCAAGCAGAGTGGTCAGACAGGCAGAGTTCAATAACAGTATGGCAATCCAGCATAAAGTAATACAGCACCCAGGAGCACACAAAGCAACACCTATACTTGGGCACAGGTGAATGTAAGTGAGGTACTTATATAGCTGCAGGATTCGCAGCACAGGAGGAATCCGGACCGGCATCAGGAAGAGAGGCGCGCGGCAATGACGTCATCGCTGGCACCCGAAGCTTACTGCAACAGCATCCATGGCAACGGATCGAAGCGGCGGACGGACGGCATGATAAACATTGAACGGTTTTACTGATATTGAACTGTTGGGTTTTTTCTGTATTTTGTTTTATGACATCTGTTCTTTGGGGAGTAACATCCTTATCTTGTTACTAACGTAACCATGCAATTTAAGAGCATCCTTACATTGCTTGTTATCTTGTTTTTCAAGGATGCATGTCTCCAGTCTTACACAAAGGATCTTATTAGTAATACAGAATGTCCACAGTACCTGAATAACTAACTTTCTTTATTCAGACATCTATAAATTTAGCAATGTTTCGTGACCAATGTCATTTAATCATGCTATACTTTGCTTTACACAGTGTCTCTGCTTTTAAACCTTTAGTTTTCACGGCAGATGCACTGCTGTTGTACTCTGGGTCCATCTAGTGGTCATCTCAGCAATTTAAAAACAATAATATAGTGGCAATGACAGATTTGGCAAAAAAAGTTTACAACATATAACAATCTATTACATATATGCATGATTCAATATTTAAATGTACTGTGTTTTTGCATTTTATTAGAATCTTATTAAATTGTTTGCCCTCATTAGTCTGTTCAAAAATAACAGGTTAAATCAAAATCTCTATTAAGACCGTTTGGAATCAAAGTTTCCAGTTCGTGGATCTACCACATTTCTTTCTGTTTTAGCAATATCTCTCTGTCCATGCCATTCCTCGGCACCTTTATTTGTTCAAAAATTTGCCATCTCAACTGGCTAATACCGTGACTTTTTTCCAGGAAGTGCTTGGACAGAGGAGCTTCCAAATTCTTGCGTCTTATATTAGAACGATGCTGACTCATACGTTCTCTCACCTTTTGCGTTGTCTCTCCTAAATACACCAAAGAACATGGGCACCTAATGAGGTATATCACGTGTGTTGTTTCACAGGTATAAAACCCATTAATATCAAACTTTCTACCACTATGTGGGTGAAAAAAATTGGAACCCTTGATAATTGAAATGCAACTCATACAGTTTAAACAGGGGAAACTACATCTTTGTGTGGTGCCCATAACAGACTGTTTAAGAACCTTACCAGGTCCTATATCAGTTCTTACTAGATGGTCCCTAATATTTTTTACTCTCCTAAAGGCCATGAGTGGTGGTTCCTGGAATTGCATTACCTGTTGTTTGCAATCTTTTAATACATGCCAGTTTTTGCATATTATCTTTGATATTTCCCCACTAAGTGGGCTGTATTGAGACACAAACATCATTCTATGTTCTTTGTCCTGTTTTTTATTCTTTTGAACTGGATTTATTACCTCTTCAATTTTTTTCTTTAATACATTGGGAGGATACCCCCTATCCAAATATGTTTTTGCCATTTCCCTCATCCTGGACTCACAATCTGCTTCTCTGCTCACAATTCTTTTTACCCTAAGAAGTTGATTCTTAGTTAGAGAGTTGATTAATGTTTTGGGGTGGAAGCTATCATATTGTAATAACGTATTTTTGTCTGTGTCCTTAGTATACAAATCAAAACGTAGTGTATTTCCATTTTTTATATACTCTTGTGTCCAAAAAAGTAACTGTCTCCTCGCTATAGGTGACAGTAAATTGTAGTCCCCTCACCATCAAATTTAGGTCATTGACAAACCTATTAAGGGTTCCAATGCTGCCCCACCACACGCCAAACACGTCATCGATGTAGCGCCACCACACTGCTCCGTGTTGTTTAAATATCTCATGTTCATACACTATTCTCTCCTCAAACTCATTCATGAAGAGGTTGGCGTATGATGGGGCAACATTGGAACCCATTGCTGTCCCCTTTATCTGTACAAACCACTCCTCTTGGAACAAGAAATAGTTCCAATACAGTATTATATTAAAAAAATTGGATAGGGGGTATCCCCCCAATCTATTAAAGAAAAAAATGGAAGAGGTGAAAAATCCAGTTCAAAAGAATAAAAAACACGACAAAGAACATAGAATGATGTTTGTGTCTCAATACTGGCCACTTAGTGAGGAAATATCAAAGATAATACGCAAAAACTGGCACGTATTAAAAGATTGCAACCAACAGGTAATGCAATTCCAGGAACCACCACTCATGGCCTTTAGGAGAGTAAAAAATATTAGGGACCATCTAGTAAGAACTGATATAGGACCTGGTAAGGTTCTTAAACAGTCTCTTATGGGCACCAAACAAAGAGGTAGTTTCCCCTGTTTAAACTGTATGAGTTGCAGTTCAGTTATCAAGGGTTCCAATTTTTTTCACCCACATAGTGGTAGAAAGTTTGATATTAATGGGTATTATACCTGTAAAACAACACACGTGAATAACCTCATTAAGTGCCCATGTTCTTTGGTGTATTTAGGAGAGGCAACGCAAAAGGTGAGAGAACGTATGAGTCAACATCATTCTAATATAAGACGCAAGAATTTGGAAGCTCCTCTGTCCAAGCACTTCCTGGAAAAAGGTCACGGTATTAGCCAGTTGAGATGGCAAATTATTGAACAAATAAAGGTGCCCAGGAATGGCATGGACAGAGAGATATTGCTAAAACAGAAAGAAATGTGGTGGATCCACAAACTGGAAACTTTGATTCCAAAGGGTCTTAATAGAGATTTTGATTTAACCTGTTATTTTTGAACAGACTAATGAGGGCAAACAATTTAATAAGATTCTAATAAAATGCCAACACACAGTACATTTAAATATTGAATCATGCATATATGTAATAGATTAAGTTATATGTTGTAAACCTTTTTGCAAAATCTGTCATTGCCACTATATTATTGTTTTTAAATTGCTTGCTTCACAGATTCACATGTAAATTCCTGAGAGGACCACTAGATGGAGCCAGAGTACAACAGCAGTGCATCTGCCTCAAAAACTAAAGGTTTAAAAGCAGAGACATTGTGTAAAGCAAAGTATAGCATGATTAAATGACATTGGTCACGAAACATTGCTAAATTTATAGATGTCTGAATAAAGAATGTTAATTATTCAGGTGCTGTGGACATTCTGTATTACTGATACTTGTAGGGGTTAGGCAGTTTTACCCCAGTCTACACGAGCACCCTATACAATAGTGCTGGCTCATGTTTGCAATATAGTCTGGATACAAAGGATCTTATGTGTGTTAAGTTATTTAAGTCTTGTATTAACTAACTTGTAATAGGGGGCGTGTATTAAGACCCTCTGTGTCGTTACATGTATGTGATGTATAATATATAATCCAGCCCTGCTAAGAATAGACCAGAGAGATTCTATTGTGTGTGCATGTCTGATTCTTGCTCTCCAAGGCCTTGTATGTGAAATACTCAATTCCATTGATAAGTGTAGAATACTGATTGTTATGATGAAGATTATGAAGGGGTACTCCGGTGCTCAGAGACCTTGTAACAGCCGATATTCAGAATTTCTAAAGTAAATCAGTATCGTCAGAAACTTACCGATAGTGAGCAAATCAAAAGTAATTTAGCTCTGTGTACTTCAGGGAAACTATGTAGTTTTAAGTGACACAAATCATCTATGTTTGTTAATGCAAGTCCATCTACAGGCCTGCCATTGGGGAGTATGGTAGTTGGTAACAGAGCTCCCAGGAACAGCTGGACTTGGATTCTGTTATCAGATGTAGTGATGCACTACATCTTGGTTTTGCAGCCTGATAGCACATATAAGCTGGACATAGCATAGCATCTAATAATAAATAACACTGATAACAAAATCCAAGTCCAGGTGTTCCTGGGAGCTCAGTTACCACCTTTAAGTGGCACTTAAAACTACATAGTTTCCCTGAAGTACACAGAGCTAAATTACTATTGATTTGCTCATAGGTGTCAGCAATACATAAAACCAATCTGCTTGCTAATTGCTGTCAGAAAGAGATTATTTATTGCATTCTGATAAATTTTACACATTTGCAAAACATTTCCCTAAAACTGCTATATTTGACAATTTTTTTAATTTAAATATTTAAATTTTTCCCTTTGATGGGCATAGAAAAAAACATTTAAAAAAAATTATAGCTCAGGCACATCAATTAAATGTCCTCAACTACAAACCTTGAGTAGAAAGCTATGCAGTATAGAAGACTAGTATCAATATTCTGCAGCAGTGGATAACAATGTTCTGACCATTAGGTGACGCTGTTACACATGTATAAAACTGTCCATAAGTGACATAATAAAGAAACTTATAGTCCACTTCTCAGTACCAGAGAAGGTTTTTTTTATGAGGATACCAATATCTCAAAAACCGAAGATGTTACAGATGTGAAAATCGGTATTTAGATTCTCCTTAAAAAATAAAGAAACAAGTGTTTTACCATTTCCTGAAAATCCACTTAAGGGGGGTCAAATAAATGAAAACTCACGAAGTTCATGTCAGCGAGTGTGCAACCCAAACAGGCACACACATGAGGGCACATGTCGTTGCGTTTTTCGCTATTTATTTAAAAAAATATAAATCACAAAATCCATGCGAGCTACCTGAATGTAGGGGTTTTAGTCATTTTAGTGCTTTACATTCAATCATGTCTAGCTTCAGAATGGGCATCATTTTAGAGATGTTGGAAGTAGAGCTGCAACAACTAATCAATATAATCTCATGAATTAGTTGGTGTGCGCACGGCACCAGCTGCTTCACACCAATGAACTCCTGCACATGGTATTGTGTTTTATGGTTATGTCCTTAGCCTAAAGAATGTCTACACATGTTTACTTTTCACTTTTTTTCAGGACAGTAAAAGTTTATTTTTAAGTTTACTTCTTCTCATGGCTTATGTGGGCGAGATTAACTGTGCAACCCAGAAATAATTGGAGTCATTTGGTTTGTTTGTATTATAGTGCCAAGCTTTATTATTTACACTTAGCCCTAGATTGATGGGAGTTATTTGAATGATGGGCACTATTGTCTATGTGTATGTTTGTGTGGTTTTGTTTTTTTGAGATGTGTTTTACCTTGCCATATGTTGGACCCCTTTCTTATTCAGGTTCTCCAATTACCTGGATCTTTGTATGTATGATCTCCAGCAGCAAATATGTTTTATCTAATAGTAAGTGAATAAGACAGTAGCACGCATGCAACAGTGGCACTATCTAGTTAAGATTGGTGTGTACTTTTAAAAGGCTTTTGTATATTTCACACTCCTCTTGTAGGTTAAGCAATTTTATCAGTATGTTGTCTTCTGGCCCTAACTCTGTAACGCCTTTTCCCACTTTGCTATAATATTTTTTAAAATATTAACCCTTTGAGTGCTTCGCTGAAATTAATATTTTTCTGTTTTTTACTATTTTCAAAAAACATTTTTTTTTACTTTTTTATTTTTCCCCCCAGATCCCCATGCCATTGGAAAGGTTAGGCAATTACCTTTCCAATGGTTGGTCTTGAGGGTCTGTAGCTGCTTAGATCCCTGAGATACAGGTTTCTAAGCAGCATGCCCCCTTTCCCTATACTTTGTATTGACAATTTTAAATAAAGTTGCACGGTGACGTCATCACGTCATTGCGCGTGACGTCACCGCACATAACGGGAAGCCCCGGCGATGCCTGTCACTATGCAGGCCCGATCGCCGGGGTAGGAGTGGGTGGGGGCCCCCAGATTGCAAAAAAGGTAGTTGAGTGCTAATGACAACTCTGAGTCTCAATTAGCTGACAACATGCTAACAAAAATGAAGCAGTACTCCTCTACTATATAAATAATTAGTGTTAGGGTCATCCAGCCTAATACTCATCAGAGTTCTAACACATGAGATGCTGTTGTCTTTCATATGATGAGAGTCCAGAGGGAAACCTTGAAATGTGGGATATAATTCCTGTCAATAGGAGGACAAGAACCCACACAAGCTTTAATTCCTCCAATCTCACCCCATTTTATTCTTGACATCCCATTAGTGAGACATCCCATTAGTGAGGTTGGCCACAGGCTATAAGCAGGTACTTTAATTAAAGTATAGCTTAGCTGTTGGACTTTGCCTGCCTACCTGTAGACACATATTTTGAGTAAAAATCACTCTCTAAATGCCCTTATCAGAACTTATGGGTCTATTTAGGAGCCCTTATATCCTTTTAGCAGTGCTTTAAGAAACTGCTGAGAGCATAGCGGTTGGCCTCTTATTTTTTTTTTACGCTTCATTTTTATTTATTTTTCCCACTTTTTTTGGCCATTCAGAGCACCTCTTTCCTCTGTCACTCCAGCCCTGTCTCTGGGCAGATTGCAGTTGCTGCCAACCACTCTGTTCCTGATGACTCAGTTTCATTCCTTGCTCATAGAAAGGGGTGAGTACACACACAAGAGCTGCTGAATGGTGGAGGATCATTTTGGGCTCTTAAATGAATGCGTAGCTGTATGTACATGCAGATAATATGTATAGCTTATCTAATTTATTGTACAGGAGCTGTCTGGTTAGATTTTTTTCTACCAACCATTGTTTGGTCCACTTTTATTACAACCAGGTTGACGAGGTAAGCTCCACAGAACAGACACAGTGCTGTCCTAGTTTGGTTCTGAATTTCTGTATTATCCCTGGCTAAGCTTAAAGGCTGGGTATATAGCTATGCTATTGTCTAAAGCACTGTTTTTCAAACATGTTCTCAGGCCTCTCCAACTGTCCAGGCTTTCAGGATTACCTTGGATGAGAGCAGGTAAAATAACCATGATTACTAATCAGCTGAATATTTCACCTGTGCTCCAGTTCAGATAACCTCAAAATGTGGCCCGAAAAGGTTTGAAAACCCGTGGTCTAAAGGGATCCTGTATAAAAGAAGAAATGTCCCATAGTTTTCTCTCAAGGATTCCAAGGCTAACTTGTGGCTCAGTGGTAATACACTGCACTGCAATACAAGCCAACAGTCCTGGATTAGGCTGTGACAGTTTTCAGTGTCCTTTCAAAATATTTGACCCCTTGGTTTTTATTCATTATATCCAAGGTTCCAGGAACCTCCTTGAGGTCATTAAAGGATGGGACTTTCTGAACTATTTTGTATTAAAAAGAAATTAAAAAAATACTCTAAACAAGTTTTTAAGAATTCTTAGTTTTAAGATGAAAACAATCTTTACCCTTAATCCAACAGAGCCAAATCTTAGCACGATCGCCAAGGATTACGAGAGATTGTTTGGAACTATTTCACCTCTCTCCAACTTACTCTGCGCAGAGTTTTTCATTCTTAGCCGGATCTACTTCTGAGATAATCAATGACACCGCCAGCTGTTAGGAGCCGCTCCAGACACCTGTGCCTGACCCCAATGGATATTCCAGCTCAGAAGTGAAGCAGGTAGGCACTATAGAGGTGTTGTAGCCCTACAGCTAGGTTGTATTTGTCACCCTTTTATCGAAAAAGACAAACAATCTGGGAGACATACCAGCATAACACTAGTTATCAAACTTACCACTTTTCAGTATAAACGGATCTGTCTGATGTTTGGTAACCGTCAATTAGAACGGAACTCTTTGCTTTAAGGATTACAAGTTTGCATGAATAAATATACAGGTGGATATCAGTCTTTATAACTGTGAACATAGCCTGTTAACATCTAACGCTACACTATTTTATTTCACAATTTTAAATGGACCAGACTCCTTGTTGCACAAAGTGTAAAAATATTTGTTCTGCACTAGGTTTTACTGTTCTAAGAATATCTGCATACAGCTTTTAATATATCTCTGTTCACTAACTTATATGTACATGAACGGTCATATGTTTTAGTTTTATTAATTGTATTTTTGTGTTTTATCACATTACTTGTTTTAAATATCGCTTTTTAATAGATTAAATTTCATCATTGGTTTATTTATAGAACCACCCACCCTCTGTGTTTTATGTCTACTTATTGAAGTATACCGCTACATATATTCACATAAAGGTAAATACAATCAACCAGTTTGTTAAAGTTCATTCCGAATTGCATACACACTACATAAGTGTTTTATAATCTTTATTTTGATACAATCCCCACAGCTGTTAGCACACATATACAATTTTTTCTTTAGTTCAATAACATAAATATATAGAGCACAATGTATGTAAATTTGTGGAAGTCCCAATAATTTTTTTTTTAAATAATTTTTTTATTGAAGTTAAAGCACATATCATCAAAACAAGTACTCGTCCTAAGGCCAAAGTTACAACAAAGAGAGTAATACATTGTCTATACAAAGGCATTATTGAGAGAGCAATATGCATATACAGCAAGAAAAAATACATTTCAAATCTGGATATGAAGATAGACAATATCTTAGGCGAGATAAAATAGAACTTCTTTTTTTATATTGTCAGCGTATGAACTCCACATTCTAATAATATTTTACCTAAGACCAAAACATCAGCCTGTGGAGGGTTAACATAAGTATCAGCCACTCTTGGGCCGAGAAATATAGGGGGGAGGGGGATATTCAGCGGGTAAGCACCGCTATATGCATAGGGAAAGGGATGGGGGGACGGAGCCATATACAAGTGTAAGTAGCATAGGGTACCTGGTGTGGGCTTAGAAGTGCCCGAACGTAGAGACCGTAGGCCTGGCAGCTGGATTACTAAAAAGACAAACCAGATATGCCTTGGAAAGTTAGTCTACTTAGGAGTAGATAGTGGGATATAGTGACATCTTAACGCAAAATGGAGTAGCTAAATAGGGGCCAAAGGCCACTCTGCTGATTCATTTAGGAAGACTCAGATGTTACAAACATAAACTATAAAGAAATGTATACATGTCACAATGACAGCAATTCACATAGGTGTTCAGGACTGACCTAAAGAGTAATGAAACAGGCAATATATGAACTTATCCAAACATTGTGTATTAAACTTGTCCATTAGCTAAAATGGAGTCTGATAAAAAAAATATATATTTCTATATAACATTTGAGAAGATAGTAAACAGTTATGTCTTATAAATATAAGAACAAACATTTCTCCATCTGGTGTCTAATCTTTCCCTATTACTGGGCCATGAGAGCAGAAGATTTTTTTTTTTTTTTAAAGAGATTATGGGTCATGTTAATACACACTATAGGTAAACACAATATGCCCCAAATCTACCCCTAGTCACAAAAGCCAGAGTATATACATCATAATGGGTGTTAGCAAGGCATATGTCTAGGAGAGGGTGATTGCATTTAATACCTCAAAAAGTGTGACATATTTAGGGTGCTGCGGTATGAGTGTATGTACACTAGTGTACATTCTATAAGAGCTATAACACTATAAGAGTTATCAGTTAGAGTAAGGAGTGTATATCATAAAAGTAGTAGTAGTTATGCAAACCTAATGAGCCTTCCTATGAAGGTGTTAGCAGATGAGCATAATAATGAAGCTATAGCATAAACAGGTTAGTGTTGGCAAGATATTGGCCATAAGTAAGGAGGTTTACAGTATAGGTGAGCCAACATGTATTATTAGGGCTATAGCTCAAATCTAGGTATTATCCTTAGTCATTAAAACATTCTGCTTATCTAAAGAGTTAAGAACTGTTAGGAAAAATATAGATTCTTTAGTAAAGCAAGACCCTTCACAACATGTAATATCAAGTACCTCATCTAACCATCTCATAGAGAAAACAATGAAGATAGTACTTATCTGTATTAGGGAGTAGGTCACCACATTGAGTTAACAGACTTGGGTACGTCAGAGGGCTCAGAACAAGCCTACATAATCAGAACCATGCTAAAACCTGTATTATAGTAAATCACCACATGCTATCTCTCTGTTATGTACATAGTAGTAAGATTGGTTTGCTTAGTGCATAAGGTGGACATATAATTTGCAATGCCTACATTCCCACCTGAATGCAAAGGGCTAGTTTAACATATAAAGAAACTGTTACCAAACTTTCAGCTTCCATATTAGCCTAATAATAAACAATGAGAACCTATATAACATTCATAATAACTGAACTGATTGTGTGATAGAGTACTTTATAGGCTCTATATGACAGTTATCATGAAATTAGCTCAATTCAAGCAGTTAGAACCAAATTATTATTGGAAGATGCAATTCTACCTACAAACCAGTGTTTAATTAGCTAACTTTGCAGAAATAGAGGACAGTGTATGATATAGATTAGGTTATCCTGTCTCATTCAAACTCATTAGCAGAACCCATAGCTTTATGTTAAGTTCTACCTACAAGGTTTGGGAAAGTAGTAAAAGCAGCAGCTGCAGAATTCGTATAGCAAGTCAGTTCAGGCAGCTGTAGTGATGCAAGTATGTTCAACAGTTAGATAGTCACAGAGGACTTATTGGTAGAGAGAAACTTGTTCCCGGTAAATTAAAGGAGCACAGCCAGTGTCCAAGAGACATCACATCAGACATATATAGTATGTCTTCATCAGTAGTAGAATGTGGGCCTGGTAAATATTTGAAGATTCTGCAAAAGGCACATATAATGTTAACGGCAGTCTTGGGGAAAATAAACAGAGCACCCGTAGAGCCATATTACCATCTGCTGCACAAATCTCCTGCTAATCTCCAAAAGTTACTGCCGATTGGGAGCCCAACATTGGAGCTGGTGAATAAGGCTTCAGCAACATAGCTTCTGGATTCATCCCACTCCAGCTTTTTAGCCTATGCCCACTAGTACATAGTAGAAGTAGGTATAAAGTTTCTCTCGCCCTTCAGCTTCCCCTGGCCTCAATCCGCTTGCTACAAAAAACTGTGGTGCCATCGAGCCAGACTTACAGAAAAAATGGTGTTCGCTCTTCCCACATACTGTGCCAACATGACACGGCCAGAATGTGACATCAGCCGCCATAGGCTGCAAGCAACCAAGGTACTCACAGTCTGGGGACAACTTCAGCCGCAGCGGTATAGATCCTTTCTCCGCTATTATGATTCCTGCAGGTGTATTGCGATTCTGCTGCTCCGACTCAGATGCCCGTGTTTCCATCGGCCTGCCATAGCTGAGTCCCGAAGTACTCAGGAGGTGAGCGAAAATCTCTTGAGCAAGCAAGACCCCGGCATCCACGCCGTCTCCCCCTGCCTCCTCCCCGCTAGCGGTCGCATCTCTCAACATGGGATCTGGGGTAAGAGGTGCGAGATTTGTTTCTGAGGTCCACAACAAAGTGGCTGGAACACACTCCTCTGTGGGCTGCCTCTTTTGAGCGTCTCTCCTCTGGCCATTATCTTCGACCCACACCTCAGAATTAGATATGGCCGACTCCACGTGTTTATCTCTGATTACACAGAGTAGGGCTTCAAATTTCCCATCCATATTACGCTCAAAGTTCAACAACATCTGCCGGATAGTAGCATTATCTGCCCCCATGATCATGGCAAAGCAAGGTAGCGATTGTGCACCCAAGATAGACAGGATCCCAAAGTCCCAATAATTTAATGCATCAGCGTTTACTCAGCAGCATAATTACTAGTTGTTTATCCCAACTCTTGCTGGATTCATACAGGCCAATTTATCAAGCTCCGTACGGAGCTTGAAGGGCCGTGTTTCTGGCGAGTCTTCAGACTCGCCAGAAACACAACTTATGAAGCAGCGGTCTAAAGAACGCTGCTCCATAACCCTGTCCGCCTGCTCTGAGCAGGCGGACAGGAATCTCCGGAAATCAACCCGATCGAATATGATCGGGTTGATTGACACCTCCCTGCTGGCGGCCGATTGGCCGGGAGTCAGCAGGGGGCGGCGTTGCACCAGCAGCTCTTGTGAGCTGCTGGTGTAATGTTAAATGCGGAGAGCGTATTGCTCTCCGCATTTAGCGAGGTCTTGCGTACCTGATCCGCACTGTCGGATCAGGTACGCAAGACCTTTGATAAATTTGGGCCATTGTCTCAAATACAAATTTGACACAATCCTGCGCTTTGTCAGCTGATAGAATGTTTCATCTGTTGGTGCACACACTTTTTTGAATACTCCTACCGCTCCACCTGTACACTAGCGTTTGTATCAGTGTATAACAACTCTTGTTACTTTGGTGTTGCGGTTATGGGAGTCTTAATGGTTAAGACTATCAGCTGACAAAATGGAGGATTGAACTGAATCGAGCTACTAGCTCTGACATATTTAAACCACTGTTAGAGGTGTCAGATACCAGAGGATCACACGAAAAAAAGGTACCGAGCTGGAAGCACTGACACTCTTAAGAAACCTGCAGGTACGATTTATACCACTACTTAGTGATTGATTATTTGGCAGCTATTAAGCAACTAAATTTGTATTTGAGACTATGAATCCAGCAAGGTAGCCATTGCTACCTAAATAATTTTTATTGAGGTAGCAACAACATCTTATACTGTCATGGCAACACGCCTATATATATACATCAAGTCTCGTGCATCTAATACATAGGCATGTCCTAGGGACCATAAGTAATACAGGGTCCTAAACAGTAGGAAGTACAAAAGGCTATAAGCGGCACCCCTTTTTATTTGTATAAACATTTCAACATGGACAAAAAAAATAACAAGCGGTAATCTTGAGACCTAGCTTTCGTATAGGGACTCTGGAAATAAAAAAGTAGGTCTTTGTATGTCCACAAAATAGAAATCATAGCATAAGCCAGTGATTCCCAACACCGAAGAAATACTATTAGCCACCTGGTTCTTAATCTCCCCTCTGAATGGTGGGAGGCTTAGAAAATTTCTTCATATGTAGAGGTCACTGCAAATGTCATCACAGTAAATAGCACTTTTAGATTATATAGGTCCCTTTTGGACCTCTAGAAACTCTGAAAACACTTTCAAAGTAGGTAACATATTAGGAAATCTTACAGGAATCTGTTAAGCTATGTACTTTCTGCTCATAACTCGCTTCTAGGAGTATAAAAATGGTAAAATAACCTTCACTGAAACATTCACCTTTGTGGACAACTAAGGCCACTCTTGGTCCTTAAAGACATATCACGACAACTATAGGAGGGTAATTGGCAGCAGAATAATGACTATGCTCATAAAGCTTTTAGGATCTTTCCAGGTCTGTTACAAGGAAGATATATAGAGTTCACCCTTAAAGGGACATAAAACTCCAAATTGTTCTATTGATATTCAGCCACTTTTAGACCCTCTAAGAAGGTATACTTTTATGGAACAGCAAAACTGTTATATGCAATATATCTCTATAATAATTTACATATTTGTGTTTTCTCAAAAAATTATACAGTGTTATATCATACCCAGGGCATACGCCTAGGGTTGGGCAGAGACTGCCTAACTCTGCCTAAATTACGGAGGGTTGTAGTCACCCCTAACCATAAAATTCAAAGTGATGAAGGGGGGGGGGGTTAAAACCTTGAGCCCTAGGCTGTTCAGCGTATATTTCAACATGAATAGCTAGTTAAAACTTTATATGCCAGCTGCTGAATGAAGGGAATATTATAAATAGTTGCAGAGGCAGAACAACTAGACAAAATATATGGCACTAAAAGTTATATACCAAATTGCCATCGTTTTGATATGATAGGTCCCCTGTGTAAAGATATATAAAACCTGCACAGCTACACATATGGCATGATAGATATAGCTATTTGGGTACAGTTGTGTCTTATTTATTATATGCATATAAATACCCTATCACTGGAAAAGCAGCTAAAAATTAAACATAAAGATAGCTCCAATACACTTAAAGGTCTCCAACTGCAAATATAAAATATGGGTATATAGAAGCAGAGGTACAGGGGTAAGTAATATGAAAAACCTCTGATTTTAACAAAGTTTGCATTAGTGAGTATTGATGATCTGCAAGAGTCCATTGCAATAACACTTATGGCGTGTCCAACCTTCTATCATATTAAAGCGGCAGTCACAAAAATATTATGTTAGACATAGAGAGAAACCCTCCTTGACTCTTACCACAGGAGCGTAAGCCCTTTCATGCCCCAAAGCTGGTTGTACATCAGACCCAATAGTCATCATTGTGAGCAGAACAAGGCATTCAAGAGCAAATCACAGTTGTTATAATGTCACCCAATACCTGTTTTCACACAAATACCCCCATACTGATAATCCTTTGGAGGCCCATGGCAGCAGTGTGGGAGAAAAAGTCTCTCGGTCTCCGAAAGTCCAGGACAGCTGGAAGGATAAGAAGAGCGCTCCACCAAGCCGCTCCCATCTATGGGCCTGTTGCGTTTCTCCCAATCAAGGTCACTACAAACTTGAGAAGATCCCGTGCCAGAGGCCCCATCCACCCCAGGGGAATCCCGGCCCAGGACTCCATAATTGCCCACCAGGTGAGTAATTCCGCTGATCGCACCTAACTAAAAGGTGCTGGTGAATGTTATTGGTGCCGCAATCCTCCTCGGCATGATCAACCACCTCCAGGTAACGTTTCCTTGAAGCCAGGGGAAGAGGAGGAGCACGGGGCAAACTTTGTGTATGTTTTCCGTTATCCTTAGGGCTCGGTCCGTGTCGCAGGAGCGGCCGTGGATCATCCGGTTGTACCTCACTAAATCTAGCTGCATCAGTTACCGGAGGAAGTACGGGTCGCTGCATAGAGATTCGGTCGACTCTTTTGCAGATTAGCTCTTCATGCTCCTCCATCAAGGCTTTGATAACAGAATATAACTCTTCCATGGTAGGTTGCGCTGGTCCTTATCGCCACGTGTGCTCAGAAATGGCTGCTCCACGCCACAGACCACTACTTTTCCTTATGCCCGGCAATCCCTGCGCCCTTCAGCTCTGGATCATATGGCATAGCTGTATGTATCAATGGGCTGTTGGTAGGCCGCAATTACAGGCTAGGCCTAAGGGATACTGTGTAGTAGGAGTATCAGGCCTAAAACAGTGCAGTGGCCGTGAAAGCGACCTATGTACCTGCCGCAATTGATGTTCTTGTCATTCAGGCACTATTTTTCTCAGATGAGGCCCACTATCGTGAAGGCCGCAAAAGCCTCAGCGTTTCCTGGGCCGGGCTAGCGGTCAGCCGATGCACCTGGTGAGTGCATAACTTCAATCAGTCTCTAGGTGTAGCCGGAGTGTCCCTTATTAGGCCAAGTGCTATTTTTAGGCAAGTGGAAACAATAAAGCCTGGTTTAATGGCACAATAGTAGAATTTTCTTCAGGAGCTCTACAAAAAGACGTCTGCTCTGTTCAGCTGCTGACTCCGCTCCCCTATTTTTATTTTTTTATGTGTAGTTTGCTTTAATTTTGTTCTGTGAAATAAATTATTGATATAATTCTGAATTGAATTTTAAACTCTCTTGCCTAGGGAATTTATTAATTTGAGTTTAATACTCTTCCTTATATATTTTTAAACATTCTCTACCTTAAACAGACTGCCTGTGGCGCCTCCCACATCTTTTTTCATTTTCAGCTTGTTTTGAACAATTGGGTTACACCTTGTGAGAACTATTGGGTTACACCTTGTGAGAAGTGTGACTGCTGGGATAGGCTAGTGCTGTTTGACCGAGTTCCTAGACAACATATATTAACTTAAAAGATAATCTGTTATTGAATCCTGCTGGTGTAACTTGCCGTTTCTTTGTAGATCATGTTTCCGGCTTTTTATTAACGTGACCGCCATGGAAAAAATGCTCCACACAAAGTGACACAGGAACACACTGTTAAGAATCTTTATAGTATCCAAGCAACTGTCTTTACTGTGCCTTATCGGCACTCTTTGAAGTTACACAGGGACTCTTGGTCACACGGAATACTTTTATGTCCTGCAGCATACGAGTTAAAGAGTCAGAGGGATCTTCCCTCTAATTTCATGAAGTATAATCTACACATGCCAATCCAAAAAATTAAAGGAAGTATTACTCAGCTATTGGATCAAACTTCATTCTTTTGATCGGGTATTGTTGATTTTGTCACACCTCCTATTTATTTAAGGTGGTATTGTTCTTAGTGCAGTATGTAGTTTGCCTATTAGTTCTTATTTAATGCGTATTTGTCTGAATGCAATATTAGTAAATACGATTTCTAAAAGCATATGAGCAACAGAAATGTAGATATCTCTTTCTACACGGTACCTCTTTGGCATGTCTAAATAATATTACAATCACCAATAAACATATAAAATATGTTATAATTGACACTCCATGGCTAAAAATGACCATCTGTAACAAATCCGGATAACCTTGCATTCATTTTTATAAAAATATACTAATCTATACAAAATCAGTTTTCCATTATAATAGAAAAATAATATAAAATAAAAGGAGAAAAAGAAATAATACTTTACATTAAAACTAATAAAATGTTATGAAGACTCTATCTATAGAAAAGCAGATAATTCCAATTCAGAATTAATACCCCGAGGTTGTGATGTTTGTAGGGAGTAGATTAATTCAGTTTCTTTCTTTAATAATTCTAAATCCCCTCCTCTCCAATTGGATTTTACCTTTTAATACCCCAAAATTTTAAATCAGTTTTGCATATACTTCCTTAAAATGCTGATAAAAGTAAGTACAGGTATACCTCACTTTACAGCGCTTCACTTTACAGCGATTCGCTAATACAGCGCTTTGTGGAGCTGAAGTTCAACCTCCAAGGATTTTGAAACAGTGCTATAATCATTGTGAGATTGCTAGAAAAGTGACTGGCACCATTTTGTTATGCTTAGTTCACTCTGTTTATAGCATTGCAGTGCAATCTGTGTCTCAGTGCTATAGTATGGCAAATTTTACTACAGTAATTGTCACTATTTTACAGGTACAGTATTGAATACTAATTGAATTCTTGCTGTGCTAGTGTTAAACTAAATGTAGCACTATTGCACCCCTAATATATGTTAGTTCAAACATGTTTTCAAGATTTTAAACACTGAAAAGAAAGCTAAAACTGCCTTGTTTCACTTTAAGGCGGTTTTCACTTTACAGCGGGGCTCCGGTCCCTAACCCGCTGTATGAGCGGGGTATACCTGTATTATGATCACTATTTTCTATGATCCATAGATACTCCTGAATTATTTCCCTCAAGGTTCTGGTTGTCTCTTCTATGTATTGTTTTTTACATGAACATTTTGTCATATAAATTAGCCCTTTGTCTTGGCATCTAATCATATAATTAATGAGAAATTGTCTTCCTGTTTGTTGTGAAACATATTCTATTATTTTTTAACTATATTTGCATCATTCACACATGAAGCATGGGAAAAAAACCTTTTAGATCTTTTCCCAAAATATATATTTGTTTAGTCTCTTCTTTTCCTTCTTTGAATTTACTGGGAGCTAGTATTGATATTGTTTTTGCTCTCCTATGTATTATTCTAGGGTAGTGAGTTATTTTGTTTCCTTAACACTTTTAAAACAAATTAACATTCTTTTTCTACTATTATTTTCAATAGCCCAACATTTTCCTTGTTTGGAGGAGCCAATCTGGGCTACCAGGCTAACCATGATGATAAATTTAGCATAAAATGAATTTATTTGCAGTTGTTTTCAGTTAAAGCCAGTCGAAAGAAGATGGGAATACAGCACCACTGTTTGTGCTTGGTATAGGGGGTAACTGCAATGCCCCAAACAGTATACAAAAATACGTGAGTACCGGCACAGTATACGTAAAATACGTGAGTACCAGCACAGTATGGTAAAAAATACTCTTTATTAAAGACCCTTGTAAAAATTAGCAACGTTTCAGGGTTAACCCCTTAATCATGCCATCTCAATGATGGCATGATTAAGGGGTTAACCCCGAAACGTTGCTAATTTTTACAAGGGTCTTTAATAAAGAGTATTATTTTACCATACTGTGCTGGTACTCACATATTTTTGTATCAGTTAAAGCCAATTAGGGAAAGATATATAGCAGAGCTAGCCTTGAAAAGTCAGCAGGTCCATTTCAAGTTCTGAGTATTAGTATTAAGTTCCGAGGCAAAAATAACTAAATGTAAGTATATTGCAAAGTTGATTAATTATGCATAAATAAACATTTAATTTACAAATCTCAAGGTGTCTACTGTCCCTTTAACAAAATGTTGCATCCTGATGAATCATCCACTATTCAGGATGATCAGGTGGATTTTACTAAAGTGAGGCAAGGACTTTATAATAACAGGCCAAAGACCCCTTTTCCTTGCATTAGATGAGGTGAAAAAAGTTTGTCAGTAGTAATGACACAAGGCTTGGGTGACCTCTGTTGGTTATTTTTCACCATAGTTATTGAACTTCTAGATGTTATTTCTATATTGGATTCTTAAATCTGTGGAGGTTATTCTTATCAGCCAGTAAGCAATCTATCCTAGTGATCTGGTGTGCATAAACAAATTTAAAGGGACATACAACCCAGATTTTTTTTCTTAAATGAATGAATCGCATTTGTAGAATTATAACAGTCGTCAATTACCCCGTTAATTTATGATCACTATGAATATGGAAGATGTTTTTTCACTTTATACTTTTAAAATTCCTCACATATATTACTCAGAAACACTTTCCTAAGCTGACTAAGCACAACTACAATAGCAAGGTGAATACTCACCATGCTACTGTTTTCCCTCCTGGACTTGAGCTGTTTTCAAAGATGTTCTATTATTTTAAAGCCTTACTGTGCTAGTTGGTCAAGATCCACATCTTTATACTGAACACCACTATCTTGGAGCTTATGTATTCTTGCATTCTGGCAGAAGTGTTGTACATTCACAGATCAGTAATGTTGCTTGCTTTGTGATGTATTGTGCACTTTGCATTAATATGAATGATACAGTGGGACCTTTTCATTTTTGCAGTGACTACACTGATCTATATTTTGTTGTTGTATCATAGCTGGAAGAATTCAATTAAAGGAGTGAGACAAAGTACAGAGGCGCCAATGGTGCAGATCAATGGTGGTATAAGGCACAATAACACCCCAATATGCACAAGATACTCACATGTGGTGAAGGCAATCAATCTTGCCCATAGAGACAGGCTGGATTTCACAGCAATCCAGCTGGCTGTTCCAAGGTGTGGTAACAGATGGGTGGGTGTTAGAGTATTGGTACTCTAAAGTAGCATAGCAACAGGAAGTAGCAGTTATAACACTTAGAGTGGATTTGGTAAAAAGTAAATTTATTTAAAAAATATAAAAAATATATAACAATACCACTCATCTCAGTGTTAAAAATGTATCTTATACATAAGGAATACATGCGACGCGTTTCTCAGATATACCGTTTCCTCAGGCATGTTATTGCACAATTCTTAACCTCCTTATATAGGGCTATGCTACTGTGAATATACCCACATCCCACCCCCACCAATTGTTCAAATTATAACCAATCAAGAGCCATCATTTAACAATGACGCCGCCCTTATTACAATATACTGCATAAATTCTATATGTATACTCAAGTGACCTTTCAAACAAGTGAATAAACTGAATGTTTCTAAATTTGTATTCTTATATATGTTTGTATTTTCCAAATACCTAACATTTTGTAATCGAAATTTTTAATCTATGCTGTTCGTAATTTCTAAAATCTCATAGGGTGGCTAGGTTGTCAATCACTCTATAGTCAGATAGCTTGCAAGATAGACCCGTTAATTTGTCTATATAACTGTCAATCAAATCAGATGTTCGCGCTCAAAATCCTATTTCTATTCTACCTATTTCTATATTGTCATTCGGAGTGCGCATGTCCAATCAGAGCACTGACTGGGGACGCGCCTCCATTACCAATGCGTGACGTTATGTACCGTGATTGGCGTGCACTGAAGACTAGCAGTGTATCATGCCAATTTACGGACAATGGTAAACAGAGTTTCCCATTGGTCTTGCCTGTGGTCACATGGTAGGGGTGCCCGTATCTCCACTACTGGTATTGTAGGCTGTTAATATGACTTGGGGAAGTATAATGATTGGTAGCGGCCCGTCGTAAACAATACCTCCCATTGGTCCTGCCTGTGTTCTTGTCGGATAGACTGTGACTATTGGTCCGTGGGGGGAAAAAATCCAAAACCAAGATATGTGCTATAGTTAGAGCCGATTGCTCTAAGAACTATTGTTCTGCTATGTGACGTAATTATGTTTATGTAAACTAGCCACACAGTGAAACACCCACTTGAGAGGAGTACCAATTCCCACACGGACAAATAGGTTTTTTGCCTTATTGACATGTGTCAAATGTACATGTCGGATGTAAGTCAGATATAATAAATATATATTTATATATCTCTCTCTCGGTGCCTATATATGTTCTTATATACACGCAAAGGCACACGTAATAAGTTCAAATACCATGTGTAATAGAATAAGTGTATCTATATAATATTAAAGTGCAATTCTAAATCACAGTCTCCAATAATTAGGAGAAGTGCTATATAATAATTATTATACTATAGTGACTGTAAATTCAATAGTGAATGTTATGTTCTCTCTATATAAGGTAAGTGTGCCTAGGTTACATAACATAATAATGCTGTACAATGACTCCCTTGTGCAGAGCGTGAGTATGTGTCCATAGATTATAATAACAATGACCCCCTTATCTGGGGTGTCAGTGTGGATAAAGACTAATAATAGTACATAAAAATAACAAGTGATATTAATCCTGGTGTGCAGTGTTGTAATATTACAATACTGTACATTTACTCCCTATGGAGGAATATGAGTATGTGTCTAAAATTAAAAATTAAAAATTGAAAAATTAAAAAATTGACAAGTGACCACTATTCCCTAGTCTAAAGTGTTAATGTGAATGAGGACTAATGGTGATACCTAAATGGGGGAAGTGATGTTGATACTGGTGGCAGGGTTATAATATAATATAATGATTAAAATACTACATTGGGAATGGGCAGTGTCTAAATGTCTTTGTGTCCGGTAAGTAGTATTCTCCTGGCATCTTCCACAGCCAGATTCTTCCAAAAGACTGCCAGATAGCAAAGTGTGATTCATCACTTCAGAGAAACCGTTTCCACTACTCAAGTGTCTAGTGGCGGCATGCTATAGACCACTCCAGATGATGCTTAGTATTGCATATGTTGATGCAAGGCTTTTGTATAGCTGCTCAGGCATAGAAACCCATTTCATGAAGCTCATGACCCACAGTTCTTGTAATTATGTTTCTTCCAGAGACAGTTTGGAACTCTGTAGTGAGTGATGGTACAAATGATAGCACTCAGCCGTCCAGCTCTGTGAGTTTGCATGGTTTACTACTTTGTCGCTGAGCTGTTGTTGCTCCTAAACATTTCTACCTCTCAATAATAGCACTTACAGTTAACCAAGGCAAAAATTTTATTAAATGACGTGACATCTTATGACAGTGCAAAATTTAAAGTCACTTAGACCTAGATTTGGAGTTTGGCGTTAGCCGTGAAAACCAGCGTTAGAGGCTCCTAACGCTGGTTTTAGGCTACCGCCGGTATTTGGAGTCACTCAAAATAGGGTCTAACGCTCACTTTTCAGCCGCGACTTTTCCATACCGCAGATCCCCTTACGTCAATTACGTATCCTATCTTTTCAATGGGATTTTTCTAACTCCGGTATTTAGAGTCGTTTCTGAAGTGAGCGTTAGACATCTAACGACAAAATACCAGCCGCAGGAAAAAAGTCAGTAGTTAAGAGCTTTCTGGGCTAACGCCGGTTCATAAAGCTCTTAACTACTGTACTCTAAAGTACACTAACACCCATAAACTACCTATGTACCCCTAAACCGAGGTCCCCCCACATCGCCGACACTCGAATAAAAATTTTTAACCCCTAATCTGCCGACCGCCACCTACGTTATCCTTATGTACCCCTAATCTGCTCCCCCTAACACCGCCGACCCCTGTATTATATTTATTAACCCCTAATCTGCCCCCCTCAACGTCGCCTCCATCTGCCTACACTTATTAACCCCTAATCTGCCGACCGCAAAGCGCCGCCACCTACGTTATCCTTAAGTACCCCTAATCTGCTGCCCCTAACACCGCCGACCCCTATATTATATTTATTAACCCCTAATCTGCCCCCCTCAACATCACATCCACCTGCCTACACTTATTAACCCCTAATCTGCCGAGCGGACCTGAGCGCTACTATAATAAAGTTATTAACCCCTAATCCGCCTCACTAACCCTATAATAAATAGTATTAACCCCTAATCTGCCCTCCCTAACATCGCCAACACCTAACTTCAATTATTAACCCCTAATCTGCCGACGAGCTCACCGCTACTCTAATAAATGTATTAACCCCTAAAGCTAAGTCTAACCCTAACACTAACACCCCCCTAAGTTAAATATAATTTACATCTAACGAAATTAATTAACTCTTATTAAATAAATTATTCCTATTTAAAGATAAATACTTACCTGTAAAATAAATCCTAATATAGCTACAATATAAATTATAATTATATTATAGCTATTTTAGGATTTATATTTATTTTACAGGTAACTTTGTATTTATTTTAACCAGGTACAATAGCTATTAAATAGTTAAGAACTATTTAATAGCTAAAATAGTTAAAATAATTACAAAATTACCTGTAAAATAAATACTAACCTAAGTTACAATTAAACCTAACACTACACTATCAATAAATTAATTAAATAAACTACCTACAATTACCTACAATTAACCTAACACTACACTATCAATAAATTAATTAAACACAATTCCTACAAATAAATACAATTAAATAAACTAGCTAAAGTACAAAAAATAAAAAAGAACTAAGTTACAAAAAATAAAAAAATATTTACAAACATAAGAAAAATATTACAACAATTTTAAACTAATTACACCTACTCTAAGCCCCCTAATAAAATAACAAAGCCCCCCCAGATTGAGCTCGCATTCTATTGGCTGATCGGAACAGCCAATAGAATGCGAGCTCAATCTGATTGGCTGATTGGATCAGCCAATCGGATTGAACTTGATTCTGATTGGCTGATTCCATCAGCCAATCAGAATATTCCTACCTTAATTCCGATTGGCTGATAGAATCCTATCAGCCAATCGGAATTCGAGGGACGCCATCTTGGATGACGTCCCTTAAAGGAACCGTCATTCGGCTAGTAGGCGTCGGGAGAAGAGGATGTTCCGCGTCGGAGGTCTGCAAGATGGATCCGGAAGAAAGAAGATTGAAGATGCAGTTGATAGAAGACTTCATCCGGATCATGGACCTCTTCAGCTCCCGCTTGGATGAAGACTTCATCCGGATCATGGACCTCTTCAGCTCCCGCTTGGATGAAGACTTCAGCCGGATCATGGACCTCTTCAGCCCCCCGCTTGGGCTTGGATCAGGACATCGGAGGAGCTCTTCAGGACGGATCGGTGAACCTGGCAGGGTGAAGATAAGGTAGGAAGATCTTCAGGGGCTTAGTGTTAGGTTTATTTAAGGGGGGTTTGGGTTAGATTAGGGGTATGTGGGTGGTGGGTTGTAATGTTGGGGGGGTATTGTATGTTTTTTTTTACAGGCAAAAGAGCTGAACTTCTTGGGGCATGTCCCGCAAAGGGCCCTGTTCAGGGCTGGTAAGGTTAAAGAGCTTTGAACTTTAGTAATTTAGAATAGGGTAGGGCATTTTTTTATTTTGGGGGGCTTTGTTATTTTATTAGGGGGCTTAGAGTAGGTGTAATTAGTTTAAAATTGTTGTAATATTTTTCTTATGTTTGTAAATATTTTTTTATTTTTTGTAACTTAGTTCTTTTTTATTTTTTGTACTTTAGCTAGTTTATTTAATTGTATTTATTTGTAGGAATTGTATTTAATTAATTTATTGATAGTGTAGTGTTAGGTTAATTGTAGGTAATTGTAGGTAGTTTATTTAATTAATTTATTGATAGTGTAGTGTTAGGTTTAATTGTAACTTAGGTTAGTATTTATTTTACAGGTAATTTTGTAATTATTTTAACTATTTTAGCTATTAAATAATAACTATTTAAAAACTATTGTACCTGGTTAAAATAAATACAAAGTTACCTGTAAAATAAATATAAATCCTAAAATAGCTAGCTTTAGGGGTTAATACATTTATTAGAGTAGCGGTGAGCTCCAGTCGGCAGATTAGGGGTTAATAATTGAAGTTAGGTGTCGGCGATGTTAGGGAGGGCAGATTAGGGGTTAATACTATTTATTATAGGGTTAGTGAGGCGGATTAGGGGTTAATAACTTTATTATAGTAGCGCTCAGGTCCGCTCGGCAGATTAGGGGTTAATAAGTGTAGGCAGGTGGAGGCGACGTTGTGGGGGGCAGATTAGGGGTTAATAAATATAATATAGGGGTCGGCGATGTTAGGGAAGCAGATTAGGGGTACATAGGGATAATGTAAGTAGCGGCGGTTTACGGAGCGGCAGATTAGGGGTTAATAATAATATGCAGGGGTCAGCGATAGCGGGGGCGGCAGATTAGGGGTTAATAAGTGTAAGGTTAGGGGTGTTTAGACTCGGGGTACATGTTAGAGTGTTAAGTGCAGACGTAGGAAGAGTTACCGCATAGCAAACAATGGGGCTGCGTTAAGAGCTGAACGCGGCTTTTTTGCAGGTGTTTGGGGTTTTTTTCAGCTCAAACAGCCCCATTGTTTTCTATGGGGGAATCGTGCACAAGCACGTTTTTGAGGCTGGCCGCTTGCGTAAGCAACTCTGGTATCGAGAGTTGAAGCTGCGTTAAATATGCTCTACGCTCCTTTTTTGGAGCCTAACGCAGCCATTCTGTGGACTCTCAATACCAGAGTTATTTTTATGGTGCGGCCAGAAAAAAGCCGGCGTTAGTTTTTCGGGTCGTTACCGACAAAACTCCAAATCTAGCGGTTAGCTCTTCAGTACAACCCAATGTTTGTCTATGGAGATTTATTGGAAATGTACTAGTTTTTATACAACTGCAATAGGTGGGGCTGGAACACCTGAATTCAATAATATATGAGGCCAATATGAGCTAAAATTGGGGTTGAGGGTTTTGGGGTATCAGTAGATTTCCCTGTTGTCGATGGTAGCACAAATACTAAATATGCCACTGTTTGTAACACATATAGCGTCTATTAAGACAGGAAAAGTGTTCTGGTCTATCTGGTCTCTGCGATAATCACTATAACTCACCAATCTCTCATTTTTTTAACGAATAGCCTTTAAACAAGGGACAGTCTAGTCAAAAATAAACTGTCATGATTCAAATAGGGCATGTCATTTTAAAAATTCCAATTTACTTTTATCAACAAATGTACTTTGTTCTCTTGGTATTCTTATTTGAAAGATAAATCTAGGAAGACTCATATGATAATTTCTAAGTACTTGAAGGCCACCTCTTATCACATGCTTTTTTATTTGCTTTTCACAACAGGGTAGCGCTAGTTTATGTGAGCCTTATAGATAACATTGTGATCACGCCCGTAGCTTGTGGCAGACACTGCACTAATTGGCTAAAAAGCAAGTCAATAGATAATAAATAAAATGTCATGTGTTCATTAGGCAGTCTGCAGAGGCTTAGATACAAGGTAATCACAGAGATAAAAAGTATATTAATATAACTGTGTTGGTTGTGCAAAACTGGGGAATGGGTGATAAAGGGATTATTTATCTTTTTAAACAATAATAATTCTGGAGTAAACTGTCCCTTTAACTAGTTATAATTGTTATAAGAAGATATACTGTTAAGTGGTGTTTTTATCAGGATGCTGTAGTGCAGTATATAATTATTATTATGGGGCCCAAACCACAAAGCACCAGATGTCTTCAATGTATTTATTTATTTTTTAACCAGTGCTGTTCCCAAGGAGATAACAGAGAAATAAGCAGGATATAAAAAGAACAAAGGCAATTAATATAAAAAGAGGACCACACCAGTTATATGACCTTAATCACATCCCCAGGTGTGCAATTTAGAACTGCGCCTACAATATGTTAGAGATCTTTGAGCATTACTACATTTATATAGCACAAGTTCATGGTCATATCTAACTGATTAATAAATATAAAAAGTGTTGTTTTTTGTTTTTGATTATCCTCCTTGCTATTAATATATATATACAGTTTTTGTACTATTATACATGCGGTGAAATGGAGTATCACAACACAACCCTTGAACATTGATTAGGGGATTTAAATCCCTAGAGGGATAGGGATAGGATGAAGACAACATGAGGAAGCTGCAGCTGTTTTTTGTATAGTTGAAGACTTTAGCCTCTATTTATCAAGCTGTCAACCGCAAAAACGCTGGGATTCCGCAGCGTATTTGTGGCGAGTTTGATTTGCCTTAGTTATCAAACCCTACAGACTGGCAAAAGTAAAATTTAGTGACATAACATACGATCCGCTGGACTCAGTCCGACACAGATCGATGCTTACGTCACTTCAGATGTTCCGAATGCAAGTTCGGCACAATCTGACTACTTTTGCTAGTTATCAAATAACTAATAGGTACACTCGGCACTTTTCCGAGCCCAGGTCTGAAAGCAGCTAAAGCTTATGTTCACTGCTGCCCGATATCCCATTGATTCCTATGGTAATGTCTACACCTAACACCCTAACATAACCCTGAGTCTAAACACCCCTAATCTGCCCCCCCTACACCACCGCCACCTACATTATACTTATTAACCCTTAAACCGCCATTCCCGGAGCCCACCGCCACTCTAATAAGCTGATTAACCCCTAAACCGCCGCTCCTGGACCCCGCCGCAACTAAATCAATTGTTTAACTCCTAAACCACCGCTCCCGGACCCTGCCGCCACCTACATTATATTTATTAACCCCTAATCTGCCCCCCTACACCGCCGCCACCTACCTACATTTATTAACCCCTAATCTGCCCCCACCTACACCGCCGCCACTAAATTAAATTTATTAACCCCTAAACCTAAGTCTAACCCTAACCCTAACACCCCCTAACTTAAATATAATTACAATAAATCTAAATAAATATTACTATCATTAAATACATTATTCCTATTTAAAACTAAATACTTACCTATAAAATAAACCCTAAGATAGCTACAATATAACTAATAGCTACATTGTATCTAGCTTAGGGTTTATTTTTATTTTACAGGCAAGTTTGTATTTATTTTAACTAGGTACAATAGTTATTAAATAGTTATTAACTATTTAATAGCTACCTAGTTAAAATAAATACAAATATACCTGTAAAATAAAACCCAACCTAAGTTACAATTACACCTAACACTACACTATAATTAAATAAATTCCCTAAACTAAATACAATTAAATACAATTTTAAAAAATTATCTAAAGTACAAAACCCCCCCACTAGATTACAGAAAATAATAAAATAATTACAAGTTTTTTAAACTAATTACACCTAATCTAATCCCCCTAAAAAAATAAAAAGACCCCCCAATAAAAAAACCCTACCCTACACTTAATTATAAATAGCCCTTAAAAGGACCTTTTGCGGGGCATTGCCCCAAAGTAATCAGCTCTTTTACCTGTAAAAAAGAAATACAACCCCCCCAACATTAAAACCCACCACCCACACACCCAACCCTACTCTAAAACCCACCCAATACCCCCTTAAAAAAACCTAACACTAACCCCTTGAAGATCACCCTACCTTGAGACGTCTTAATCCAACCGGGCTGAAGTCCTCAACGAAGCTGGGCAGAAGTGGTCCTCCAGATGGGTAGAAGTCTTCATCCAAGCCGGGCAGAAGAGGTCCTCCAGATGGGCAAAAGTCCTCATCCAGACGGCATCTTCTATCTTCATCCATCCAGCGCGGAGAGGCTCCATCTTCAAGACATCTGACGCGGAGCATCCTCTTCGTTCGACGGCGACTGAAGAATGAAGGTTCCTTTAAGTGACGTCATCCAAGATGGCATCCCTTAAATTCTGATTGGCTGATAGAATCCAATCAGCCAATAGGATTGAGCTTGCATTCTATTGGCTGTTCCAATCAGCCAATAGAATGCAAGCTCAATCCTATTGGCTGATTGCATCAGCCAATAGCATTTTTCCTACCTTAATTCCGATTGACTGATAGGATTCTATCAGCCAATCGGAATTGAAGGGACGCCATCTTGGATGACGTCACTTAAAGGAACCTTCATTCTTCAGTCGCCGTTGAACAAAGAGGATGCTCCGCGTCGGATGTCTTGAAGATGGAGCCGCTCCGCGCCGGATGGATGAAGGTCTGGAGGATCTCTTCTGCCCGGCTTGGATGAAGACTTCTGCCCGTCTGGAGGACCACTTCTGCCCAGCTTCGTTGAGGACTTCGGCCCGGTTGGGTGAAGAAGTCTCAAGGTAGGGTGATCTTCAAGGAGTTAGTGTTAGTTTTTTTTAAGGGCGTATTGGGTGAGTTTTAGAGTAGGGTTGGGTGTGTGTGTGATGGGTTTTAATGTTGGGGGGTTTTATTTCTTTTTTTACAGGTAAAAGAGCTGATTACTTTGGGGCAATGCCCCGCAAATGGCCCTTTTAAGGGCTATTTGTAATTTAGTATAGGGTAGGGCTTTTTATTATTTTGGGGGGCTTTTTTATTCTATTAGGGGGATTAGATTAGGTGTAATTAGTTTAAAAAACATTTAATTATTTTATTAATTTCTGTAATTTAGTGGGGAGGGGTTTGTACTTTAGATAATTTTTTAAAATTGTATTTAATTGTATTTAGTTTAGGGAATTTATTTAATTATAGTGTAGTGTTAGGTGTAATTGTAACTTAGGTTAGGTTTTATTTTACAGGTATATTTGTATTTATTTTAACTAGGAAGTTATTAAATAGTTAATAACTTTAAAAACTATTGCACCTAGTTAAAATAAATACAAAGTTGCCTGTAAAATAAAAATAAACCCTAAGATAGCTACAATGTAATTATTAGTTATATTGTAGCTATCTTAGAGTTTATTTTATAGGTAAGTATGTAGTTTTAAATAGGAATAATTTATTTAATGATACTAATATTTATTTAGATTTATTTAAATTATATTTAAGTTAGGGGGTGTTAGGGTTAGACTTAGGTTTAGGGGTTAATAAATTTAATATAGTGGCGGCGACGTTGGAGGCAGCAGATTAGGGGATAATAAATATAATGTAGGCGACGGCGGTGTAGGGGGCGGCAGATTAGGGGTTAATAAATATAATGTAGGTGGCGGCGTTGTAGGGGGGTAGATTGGGGGTTAATAAATATAATGTAGGTGGCGGCGGTGTAGGGGGCGGTAGATTAGGGGTTAATAAATATAATGTAGGTGGCGGCGGTGTAGAGAGGCAGATTAGGGGTTAATAAGTATAATGTAGATGGCGGTGGGCTCCAGGAGCGGCGGTTTAGGGGTTAATAATTGTATTTAGTTGCTGCGGGGTCCGTGAGCGGCGGTTTAGGGGTTAATATATTTATTAGAGTTGCGGTGGGCTCCGGGAGCGGCGGTATAGGGGGTAAAACAGTATAGTATAGTGTGGGTGCTTAGTGACAGGGTACCAAGAAAGCTGTAAAAAAGCCGAAGTGCAGCGAGATCAATGACTGTTAGTTATCAACAGTCCACTGCTCAACGCACCGTACTTGGTGCTTGGCTTTTTGACAGCTTTTTTGATAACTTTGGAGAATGTATTCAGGTCCGCGGCAGCGATGTTAGGCGATCTTAGGCGAGTGTATTGGTGCCGTTGAATGCAGGTAAGTTGACAGCTTGATAAATAGAGGCCTTTATATTTACTTTCACAGTATCTGCTTCCCATATAGTGGCCATAAGAGGGGATTTATTTAATGGTTGTTTTTAATGTAGTGTTCTATTATGGTGTTTGCCATTAAAGCTTCATATTGATTGCTAGTGTGTTTATGAGGTTTTCTCTTTTGCTTGGTTAATCTATAGTTGCTGGCTAGGGTGCTCTATCTTCTGTTTTGCCTAGCTTTATTTTTTATTTTTTAAAGTATATTATCTTTATTACATTTTTGCTTAGAAAATTGAACATATGAAAGAAAAAGAGAACATAAAGCATAATACAAAAACATTGCATTCCAGATATCTAAAATAACAAAAGCAGACCCTGAGCATCAATGATGATTTACATCACTGTAAAAAACGTTATAGAGACAAAAGCAGTGTACTGGGCAAACATTGGTTAGCAATTTGAAGATTCTTAAACCTACAATCTGGACTTACAGTATATGAAATTGTTCAGAAGGAATGGTAAGAACTGGGCAGACAAATTGTGAAGAAGAGGGAAGAAAGAGAATAAAGGGAAGCATAATATTATTATTATTATTATTCTTTATTTATAAAGCGCTGACAGATTCCGCAGCGCTGCCCATGGGTACAAGGATAACAGCACAGTGGAGAAACAATATGATAAGACACAAAATTTTACAGACAAATACAGGGGGAATTGAGGGCCCTGTTCCCATGGGAACTTACAATCTAGATACAGTTAGGTATATGAACCACATAGCAGTATCCTGAAAAAAACAAGAACTTGCACTTATTTCTTTAGAGATGCAATGATTTTGACTAAAGGGATATATATTAAGGATGATGAATATTGAGGTGACTAGAGAGGCAACAACACCCCCTGACATAAGAGACAAGAAGTATATCCTTTGGCACTGATCTATGTTTTAGAATTTAGCCATTGGTTCCAATAAAATGCCATATCTAAAAAGAAATCTCATTTATAAGAGACCAGATTCTCCCACTCCAAGAGAGAGGGTACTTTTATTCTCTTCCATTACTTCAGCACTAGACGCTTAGCACAGTTTGTCATTAATTTGAAAAGAGTTCATTTCAGTTTGCATGAAATCTGTATATTGCCATGCATCAGAGTTGTGCTTAAATGGGCATGCTAGTATTGTCTGCATAGTATCTATTAACAAAAACCAAAAGGTTGTGATGATAGTACATTCCCACACACACACACACGCACACACACACACACACACACACACACACACACACACACACACACACAACCTCTTCAGCATCAATCTGAACATGATGGGTAAATGTTGCATAATCTCTATGGGGTGATGTACCACCTCTTGATACATTTAATATTAGTTTCTGACACTTTTGCAGAGATTAAGGAATAGAGAAGAATATCTTGCTCCAAATTTTATTTAGGATGGTTGTGTTTATATCTCTTTCCCACTTAGTTACATACAAAGGATTTTTTGGAAACCTTGCTAACATTAACAATTTGTAGCAGATTGACAGGATACCATGGGTTGGGGAGGTATTGATACAAAGATTCTCGAATTGTGTTAAGGGTCTAATGATATGGATGTGTCATAAAAAAATTCCTTGCTTGGAAATATGATAGCCATTGATTGAATGGGAAGGGAAAGTCATTTAAACCACCATCACACAAAATAAGATAGATTGGAATGTTATAGACTGAGCCATTGACTTCTGTTGTTGTTGGGGGTGGTACAAATGGGAATAGGGAATTGTAGACCTTAGCTCTAGACCTTAAAACCAGGAGTGTTAACAAAAGAGATCAGAATCAATGTGATATACAAGGGACATTATGGTAAACCAGCAAAATACTTATCTAGGTTTGATAAAGCTAGGGAAAAAAATAATTTTATTGAAAACATTAAAGATGGTCTCCACAATTATACAGAGCTCAGGGATATCAAGAGGATCTGTTTTGATTATTATCAAATTATATATGCATCAAAAGAATTTAATAGAGATCATATTATAAGAATAATGGAATAAGATTGTTACACCCAAAATCTCGCAATCTCAACTTGATATAATAATTACCCCTATTACTTTGGAGGAAGTCATGGAGGCCATAGATGCTTCTAAACCTAATAAGGCCCCGGGGCCTGATCAATTACCTGCAGAATTTTACAAGATACTTAAATTAGATTTCTAATATTTTGGCCACTTTATTTAATGATTACTATGTAAAAAAAAACAAAAAACTTTGTCTAGGTATTTCTGAGCGTCAATTATAACTTTAATTTGAAAAAAAGATAAGAACCCTGTGCATCCTGGGTCATACAGACCTATCTCGCTATTAAATATAGACTATAAACTGTTTGCCTCTATTATAGCTAAAAGGCTTAGGCCTAGATTTAGAGTTTGGCGGTAGCCGTGAAAACCAGCGTTAGAGGCTCCTAACGCTGGTTTTAGGCTACCGCCGGTATTTGGAGTCAGTCAGGAAAGGGTCTAACGCTCACTTTTCAGCCGCAACTTTTCCATACCGCAGATCCCCTTACGTCAATTGCGTATCCTATCTTTTCAATGGGATCTTTCTAACTCCGGTATTTAGAGTCGTGGCTGAAGTGAGCGTTAGAAATCTAACGACAAAACTCCAGCCGCAGAAAAAAGTCAGTAGTTAAGAGCTTTCTGGGCTAACTCCGGTTTATAAAGCTCTTAACTACTGTGCTCTAAAGTACACTAACACCCATAAACTACCTATGTACCCCTAAACCGAGGTCCCCCCACATCGCCGCCACTCGATTACATTTTTTTAACCCCTAATCTGCCGACCGCCACCTACGTTATCCTTATGTACCCCTAATCTGCTGCCCCTAACACCGCCGACCCCTGTATTATATTTATTAACCCCTAACCTGCCCCCCACAACGTCGCCGCCAGCTACCTACAATAATTAACCCCTAATCTGCCGACCCCAAAGCGCCGCTATTTACGTTATCATTATGTACCCCTAATCTGCTGCCCCTAACACCGCCGACCCCTATATTATATTTATTAACCCCAAATCTGCCCCCCACAACGTCGCCCCCACCTGCCTACACTTATTAACCCCTAATCTGCCGAGCGGACCGCACCGCTATTATAATAAAGTTATTAACCCCTAATCCGCCTCACTAACCCTATAATAAATAGTATTAACCCCAAATCTGCCCTCCCTAACATCGCCGACACCTAACTTCAAACATTAACCCCTAATCTGCCGACTGGAGCTCACCGCTATTCTAATAAATTTATTAACCCCTAAAGCTAAGTATAACCCTAACCCTAACACCCCCCTAAGTTAAATATAATTTAAATCTAACGAAATAAATTAACTCTTATTAAATAAATTATTCCTATTTAAAGCTAAATACTTACCTGTAAAATAAATCCTAATATAGCTACAATATAAATTATAATTATATTATAGCTATTTTAGGATTTATATTTATTTTACAGGTAACTTTGTATTTATTTTAACCAGGTACAATAGCTAAAATAGTTAAAATAATTACAAAATTACCTGTAAAATAAATCCTAACCTAAGTTACAATTAAACCTAACACTACACTATCAATAAATTAATTAAATAAAATACCTACAATTACCTACAATTAAACCTCACACTACACTATCAATAAATAAATTAAATACAATATCTACAAATAAATACAATGAAATAAACTAACTAAAGTACAAAAAATAAAAAAGAACTAAGTTACAAAAAATAAAAAAATATTTACAAACATCAGAAAAATATTACAACAATTTTAAACTAATTACACCTACTCTAAGCCCCCTAATAAAATAACAAAGACCCCCAAAATAAAAAAATGCCCTACCCTATTCTAAATTACTAAAGTTCAAAGCTCTTTTACCTTACCAGCCCTGAACAGGGCCCTTTGCGGGGCATGCCCCAAAGAATTCAGCTCTTTTGCCTGTAAAAAAAACACATACAATACCCCCCCCCCAACATTACAACCCACCACCCACATACCCCTAATCTAACCCAAACCCCCCTTAAATAAACCTAACACTAAGCCCCTGAAGATCTTCCTACCTTATCTTCACCATACCAGGTTCACCGATCGATCCAGAAGAGCTCCTCCGATGTCCTGATCCAAGCCCAAGCGGGGGGCTGAAGATGTCCATGATTCGGCTGAAGACCTCAGACGCGGAACATCCTGCTGGCCCGACGGACTACCGACGAATGAAGGCTCCTTTATTGGACGTCATCCAAGATGGCGTCCCTCGAATTCCGATTGGCTGATAGGATTCTATCAGCCAATCGGAATTAAGGTAGGAAAATTCTGATTGGCTGATGGAATCAGCCAATCAGAATCAAGTTCAATCCGATCAGCCAATAGAATGCGAGCTCAATCTGATTGGCTGATCGGATCAGCCAATCGGATTGAACTTGATTCTGATTGGCTGATTCCATCAGCCAATCAGAATTTTCCTACCTTAATTCCGATTGGCTGATAGAATCCTATCAGCCAATCGGAATTCGAGGGACGCCATCTTGGATGACGTCCCTTAAAGGAGCCTTCATTCATCGGTAGTCCGTCGGGCCAGAAGGATGTTCCGCGTCGGAGGTCTGCAAGATGGATCCGGAAGAAAGAAGATTGAAGATGCCGTTGATAGAAGACTTCAGCCGGATCATGGACCTCTTCAGCTCCCGCTTGGATGATGACTTCAGCCGGATCATGGACCTCTTCAGCTCCCGCTTGGATGATGACTTCAGCCGGATCATGGACATCTTCAGCCCCCCGCTTGGGCTTGGATCAGGACATCGGAGGAGCTCTTCTGGATTGATTGGTGAACCTGGTATGGTGAAGATAAGGTAGGAAGATGTTCAGGGGCTTAGTGTTAGGTTTATTTAAGGGGGGTTTGGGTTAGATTAGGGATATGTGGGTGGTGGGTTGTAATGTTGGGGGGGGGTATTGTATGTGTTTTTTTTACAGGCAAAAGAGCTGAATTCTTTGGGGCATGCCCCGCAAAGGGCCCTGTTCAGGGCTGGTAAGGTAAAAGAGCTTTGAACTTTAGTAATTTAGAATAGGGTAGGGCATTTTTTTTATTTTGGGGGTCTTTGTTATTTTATTAGGGGGCTTAGAGTAGGTGTAATTAGTTTAAAATTGTTGTAATATTTTTCTGACGTTTGTAAATATTGTTTTATTTTTTGTAACTTAGTTCTTTTTTATTTTTTGTACTTTAGTTAGTTTATTTCATTGTATTTATTTGTAGATATTTTATTTAATTAATTTATTGATAGTGTAGTGTTAGGTTTAATTGTAGGTAATTGTAGGTATTTTATTTAATTAATTTATTGATAGTGTAGTGTTAGGTTTAATTGTAACTAAGGTTAAGATTTATTTTACAGGTAATTTTGTAATTATTTTAACTATTTTAGCTATTGTACCTGGTTAAAATAAATACAAAGTTACCTGTAAAATAAATATAAATCCTAAAATAGCTATAATATAAATATAATTTATATTGTAGCTATATTAGGATTTATTTTACAGGTAAGTATTTAGCTTTAAATAGGAATAATTTATTTAATAAGAGTTAATTAATTTCGTTAGATTTAAATTATATTTAATTTAGGGGGGTGTTAGGGTTAGGGTTAGACTTAGCTTTAGGGGTTAATACATTTATTAGAATAGCGGTGAGCTCCAGTCGGAAGATTTGGGGTTAATGTTTGAAGCTAGGTGTTGGCGATGTTAGGGAGGGCAGATTAGGGGTTAATTCTATTTATTATAGGGTTAGTGAGGCGGATTAGGGGTTAATAACTTTATTATAATAGCGGTGCGGTCCGCTCGGCAGATTAGGGGTTAATAAGTGTAGGCAGGTGGAGGCGACGTTGTGGGGGGCAGATTAGGGGTTAATAAATATAATATAGGGGTCAGCGGTGTTAGGGGCAGCAGATTAGGGGTACATAGGGATAATGTAAGTAGCGGCGGTTTACGGAGCGGCAGATTAGGGGTTAAAAATAATATGCAGGGGTCAGCGATAGCGGGGGCGGCAGAATAGGGGTTAATAAGTATAAGGTTAGGGGTGTTTAGACTCGGGGTACATGTTAGGGTGTTAGGTGCAGACGTAGGAAGTGTTTCCCCATAGACAACAATGGGGCTGCGTTAGGAGCTGAACGCGGCTTTTTTGCAGGTGTTAGGTTTTTTTTCAGCTCAAACAGCCCCATTATTTTCTATGGGGGAATCGTGCATGAGCACGTTTTTGAGGCTGGCCGCGTCCGTAAGCAACTCTGGTATCGAGAGTTGCAGTGGCGTTAAATATGCTATACGCTCCCTTTTTGGAGCCTAACACAGCCATTCTGTGAACTCTCAATACCAGAGTTATTTCAAAGGTGCGGCCAGAAAAAAGCCAGCGTTAGCTACGCGGGTCGTTACCGACAAATCTCTAAATCTAGCCGTTAGAATCTTGCTGCATTAAATTATTCATCAGGACCAATCTGGTTTTATGAGCGGAAGGTCCTCAACTAAAAATATACGCAGAACATACAGGGAGTGCAGAATTATTAGGCAAATGAGTATTTTGACCACATCATCCTCTTTATGCATGTTGTCTTACTCCAAGCTGTATAGGCTCAAAAGCCTACTACCAATTAAGCATATTAGGTGATGTGCATCTCTGTAATGAGAAGGGGTGTGGTCTAATGACATCAACACCCTATATCAGGTGTGCATAATTATTAGGCAACTTCCTTTCCTTTGGCAAAATGGGTCAAAAGAAGGATTTGACAGGCTCAGAAAAGTCAAAAATAGTGAGATATCTTGCAGAGGGATGCAGCACTCTTAAAATTGCAAAGCTTCTGAAGCGTGATCATCGAACAATCAAGCATTTCATTCAAAATAGTCAACAGGGTCGCAAGAAGCGTGTGGAAAAACCAAGGCGCAAAATAACTGCCCATGAACTGAGAAAAGTCAAGCGTGCAGCTGCCAAGATGCCACTTGCCACCAGTTTGGCCATATTTCAGAGCTGCAACATCACTGGAGTGCCCAAAAGCACAAGGTGTTCAATACTCAGAGACATGGCCAAGGTAAGAAAGGCTGAAAGACGACCACCACTGAACAAGACACACAATCTGAAACATCAAGACTGGGCCAAGAAATATCTCAAGACTGATTTTTCTAAGGTTTTATGGACTGATGAAATGAGAGTGAGTCTTGATGGGCCAGAAGGATGGGCCCGTGGCTGGATTGGTAAAGGGCAGAGAGCTCCAGTCCGACTCAGACGCCAGCAAGGTGGAGGTGGAGTACTGGTTTGGGCTGGTATCATCAAAGATGAGCTTGTGGGGCCTTTTCGGGTTGAGGATGGATTTTCATGCAGGACAATGCTCCATCACACGCGTCCAAGTACTCCACAGCATGGCTGGCAAGAAAGGGTATAAAAGAAGAAAATCTAATGACATGGCCTCCTTGTTCACCTGATCTGAACCCCATTGAGAACCTGTGGTCCATCATCAAATGTGAGATTTACAAGGAGGGAAAACAGTACACCTCTCTGAACAGTGTCTGGGAGGCTGTGGTTGCTGCTGCACGCAATGTTGATGGTGAACAGATCAAAACACTGACAGAATCCATGGATGGCAGGCTTTTGAGTGTCCTTGCAAAGAAAGGTGGCTATATTGGTCACTGATTTGTTTTTGTTTTGTTTTTGAATGTCAGAAATGTATATTTGTGAATGTTGAGATGTTATATTGGTTTCACTGGTAAAAATAAATAATTGAAATGGATATATATTTGTTTTTTGTTAAGTTGCCTAATAATTATGCACAGTAATAGTCACCTGCACACACAGATATCCCCCTAAAATAGCTATAACTAAAAACAAACTAAAAACTACTTCCAAAACTATTCAGCTTTGATATTAATGAGTCTTTTGGGTTCATTGAGAACATGGTTGTTGTTCAATAATAAAATGAATCCTCAAAAATACAACTTGCCTAATAATTCTGCACTCCCTGTATTTGACTTTAGAATATTTTTGGAATAAATTACATAATCACCAAATAACAACTAAGCAAGATTTTGCCATGTTTTTAATTGACGCTGAGAAAGCTCTCGATTACATAATATGGGATCACTTTTTTTTTCAGGAAATTTAGTAGATTTTATTAAAGCCATTTATAATTCTCCTATGTCATCCATCTTAGTTAACGGTTGACACACAGATTTCTTTAGATAAAACAAGAGAACTAGACAAGGATGCCCTCTCTTGCCTCTCCTTTTTAATATTGCTATAGAACCCTTAGTGATCCTTCTTAGACAAGAACTAGAGGGTATAAGTGTGGGGAGCCAGACATTTGTCCTAGCACTATATGTGGATGACTTATTATTATATCTTAAAAACACAAAAAAACATCCTTGTTGCGCTTAAGACGTTTGAGCTGTTTGGCTCATTTTCTGGTTATAAAATAAATACTGATAAGACTGAAGTGGTCTGGATCCATAAGAATAATAATCTACATAAAGACCCTAATATGTGGTATAAACTTAATTATACACCGTTTTTTGTCAAAGCAATTGTGAAACTCCAAAGGTGGAGTCTTTTCCCTAAGGTGGAGTCTTTTCATTAACGGCAAAAGTGATGATTATTAAAGCTATCTTCTTTCCAGAGTTATTGTATATTATGAAAAATGTACCCTTGTTTATTATAAACAAAGATGTTAAGAACTTTAATAGGGAATGTGCTAATGCTAAATTTATATGGAAAAGGAAAAGGTGTGCCCTATCTCTACTTCAAATAATGCAGCTGACAGAGTTTGGGGGCCTTGCTTTTCTCTATATCAGAACATATAATATCTCAATACTGGCAAGATATGCAATAGACTGGCTTAAGTCACAAGAAAACCTTACTAGTATTAGTATGGAAGAGAAGCTAATTTCACCTTATTCGCTTAAGGCTATCTTGCATTGTCCTCACATATAGCTCCCAGAGAATATCAAGATGCTATCCAGTATTTATAAGTTAACATGGGTAAAGCTTGGCAGAGACTCTGTGTAACACTGAACATTAATTAACTATCTGTGTTCTTATCTATTCAGGGTGGCCCGGAGTTTCTCCCTGGGATAGAGTCAGCGATTTTTAGTCAATGGACTCAGAAAGGTTTGAACACTATAACACAAATCCTGGAGGGAACCTATAGAATAAGAACTTTTCAACGCATCAGCACTGAGTATAATTTACCCAATAATAATTTGTATGCCTACCTTCAACTTCGTCATTTTATTGGTAAAAAGTTTTACAGTGCAGGGAATCACTCAATTGCCTTATTATATAAAATACTTTTGGCTAAACAAGGTAAATTATGTTTAGATAAGATGTTGTCACAGTGGACAAGATTCATAGAGAATATTGATATGGATATGATCAAAGTTGGTATTAGATGGGTTTGTAAGGCGCCTCTTCCTTCCTCTTGGAAAGAATCACATATAAAATTAATTAACAATGTATATATCACACCGTCTAGACTGTCTAAATGGACACATTCTAAACAACCTTGCTTTCACAGATGTTACTTTCCGGAAGCGGATGTTATACATGGTTTTTGGTCATGCCCGAATATTAGGCAGTTGTGGCAGAAAGTAAATTATTGGCTTGACAAGAACTGTGCTGATGAATTTAAAATAGGATTTAAAATATGTTTTTTTTCTGTATAAATATACGGACATTCCGAATTATAATCTAGTTAATACAGTTATTATGATTGTTAGTTATCTGATTTTGAAAAATTAGAAGAGTCAGATTTCTCCCCCTTTCGGTTTGTTTATCACAGCAATAAAGTCTCAAATAATTTTTGAACACTACAACATGTCTATACTACATGATAAACAAATATCCTTTTTTTTTTAAAGCAGTGGCTAAAAATTATTCAGTGCACTATGTGCAGAATTATATAATATTTTTTTTTATGGTTTACTGTCCCTTTAAACTAATTACACCTAATCTAATAGCCCTATCAAAATAAAAAAGCCCCCCAAAATAAAAGAAACCCTAGCCTAAACTAAATTACCAATAGCCCTTAAAAGGGCCTTTTGTGGGGCATTGCCCCAAAGAAATCAGCTCTTTTACCTGTAAAAAAAATACAAACAACCCCCAACAGTAAAACCCACCACCCACACAACCAACACCCCAAATAAAATCCTAACAAAAAAAACCTAAGTTTCCCATTGCTCTGAAAAGGGCATTTGGATGGCCATTGCCCTTAAAAGGACATTTAGCTCTTTTTCAAGTGCCCAAACCCCTAATCTAAAAATAAAACCCACCCAATAAACCCTTAAAAAAGCCTAACACTAACCCCCGAAGATCCACTTACAGTTTTTGAAGACCCGACAGCCACCCTCAACGAAGCCGGCAGAAGTCCTCAACAAAGCGGCAGAAGTCTTCATCCAACCGGGCAGAAGTCTTCATCCAGACGGCATCTTCTATCTTCATCCATCTGGCATGGAGCGGGTCCATCTTCAAGACATCCGACGCGGAGCATCCTCTTCAATCGACGTCTTCTTCCAAATGAGGTTTCCCTTTAAATGACATCATCCAAGATGGCATCCCTTAGATTCCAATTGGCTGATAGATTTCTATCAGCCAATCGGAATTAAGGTTGAAAAAATCCTATTGGCTGTTGCAATCAGCCAATAGGATTGAGCTTGCATTCTATTGGCTGTTCCAGTTATAACACACATATCTGATAAGATTAAATTGCTGCTTCTGTTGATTTTTTTCATACTAAAATTACGAGTTTTGCGTTATGATTGAAAAAGCAGCTTTATGGCACAAAACGCTTCATTTTCCCTAACGCTGCTATTACGAGTTTTGTCGGTGTAGGTGTACCGCACACCTTTTAACCTGAAAAGGGCATTTGTATGGGCATTGCCCTTAAAAGGACATTTGGCTCTTTTACATGCTCAGACCCTAAACTAAAAATAAAACCTACCAAAAAAAAATGTAAAAACCTAAGACAAAGTCCTCATCCAGGCGGCAAGAAGTCTTCGTCCAGATGGCATCTTCTATCTTCATCCATCCAGCGCGGAGCGTGTCCATCCTAAAGACATCCGTCGCGGAGCATCATCTTCATACAGTCGCTGCCATAAACTGGAACTTCAATGCAAGTGACGCCATCCAAGATGGCGTCCCTTGCATTCCTATTGGCTGAAAGATTTAAATCAGCCTATTGGATTAGAGCTGCTAAAATCTTATTGGCTGTTCCAATCAGCCAATAGGATTTGAGCAGCTCTCATCCTATTGGCTTTTCCAATTAGCCAATAGGATTTGAGCAGCTCTCATCCTATTGGCTGTTCCAATCAGCCAATAGGATTGTCTTCAGGATAGATCCACTCCACGCCGGATGGATAAAGATAGAAGATGCCATCTGGATGAAGACTTCTTGTCACCTGGATGAGGACTTCACCGGCTCGATGAAGATCGAAGAGGCCGTCTGGATGAAGACTTCTTGTCACATGGATGATGACTTTGTCGACTGGATGGATCCTTCAAGCAGGACTTCAAGAACTGTAAGTGGATCGTCAGGGATTAGTGATAGGGGGTTTTTAAGTTTTTTTTGGGTGGGTTTTATTTTTAGCTTAGTGGCTGGGCATGTAAAAGAGCTAAATTCCCTTTTAAGGGCAATGCCCATAGAAATGCCCTTTTCAGGGAAATGGTTAGCTTCATTTTTTTTAGATAGTTATTTTATTTGGGGGGGTTGGTTGTGGGGGTGGTGGGTTTTACTGTTGGGGGGTGTTTGTATTTTTTTTACAGGTAAAAGAGCTGATATCTTTAGGCCAATGCCCCACAAATGCCCTTTTACGGGTCATTGGTAGTTTATTGTAGGCTAGGTTTTTTTTTAATTTTGGTGGGGCTTTTTTATTTTGATAGGGCTATTAGATTAGGTGTAATTCTTTTTTATTTTTGAAAATTTGTTTCTTATTTTTTGTAATTTAGTGTTTGTTTTTTTATGTAATTTAGTTATTTTTATTGTTAGTAATTTTAGTGTTTATTTTTTATTGTAATGTTAGGTTTTTTGTTTGTTTTTTTTAATTTTTTTTTATTGAGGTTATTGACAGAACATCATCAAATAAACATGTCACATAATCATTCAAAAACATTCTTTGAAACCATGACAATATTTAGGAATTCATGACTGTACAAAAATCACATATAAATACAGGCTATCCATGAGAAAACCTAACACAATATCTCAATATTCCTATGTGACAGGCAAAACTGAAACCTCATTTTCTACTTTTCAGTGTTTCCCTCTCTTAGTAGAAGAAGCCACTTTTGGTGCTCCTGTCGTCAAGAATGATGTCTAGAGGGAGTAGGATGATAAGAATGGCCTCTCTTGAACATATGTCTAATTAGAATAGCATGTGTGATCGATTTAAAGGAGGTAGTTGGGATGCGGACCAATAAGAATTGTTGAGAAGTAATAACATATGGTGCTATTGGGAAAGAACTATGTTAGAGATGTGGCATAAGAAAGAGAAGCCACGTGGTTAGTTCTCCTATAAAAGGAGGTTCTTTATGGTGGTGGGAGGGGGGAGAGGGGGGGGGGAGGTGATAATAATAGTAAACTAGATGGAATAGGTAGCTTAAGGGCGTAAAGATTTTTTGCGAATGGAAAGGAGGGTAGGCGAATATATATAATAGCTAATGGGTGCTTAGTGTACAGAGAAAACTGGCTTCAGTATTGCAGGGTAGCATAGACATGTATACATTCATGAAAACATCTAGACTACTGGGTGCATATCATCATTCACCCAATATAATACAAAACTAGCACCTAGGCTTCACACCCTGCACAGAGGAAGAGAGCTTTAAATACAACTAGAATCTCTGTGTGTAGGGCAATAGGGGAGACACATTCAATGTATACATGCATGTCACAAAATATAACTGGGGCAGTACCAGTGATAACCAATCCTGTCAACAAAGATTATTGGGAATAAGCTATTAACATGTTATGGGAGAACAGACAAATCTATAAGGAACCCATATGAGTAATATAGTACCACTATACCATAGGGGTATAAATCTAGGGAATAACTCTATAAAATAGTGCTGTGATACCAGACTCAGGATGTTAGGGTAAGACCAATAAATCAGATACAGTACATAATGGTGGAAGAACAACAGGCTCAGCCAACATGTAAACATATATAAAACTATAATAAGAACAAGATACTCCTACAGCAATGTTAGTCTTGTGGCATCATAAACGTTATGACACAAAAGTTTGACAGAGGCTCTGTATCTACCCCTTCTCGTAGTAATTTAATTGCATTAATGGGGTCTCTGTCAGTCTCTCATTTCGATAATGCTGTTGTAGTAGTCGGCTGCCCCTCTCCAAATCACATAACCTGAGGTGCCATGCAGTGGGAACTGCTAACAGTTTGTAAAGGAACTTTAGGTTCGTCATAGGTAAATCGTTAGTGAGGGCTAATATGGTGTATGAGTCCACTGACCCGTTTACCCACTCTGCAGGCAGTTCGTCCGCATGTGAAGATGCGGCGGTAGTATTAACAATATCCTCGCCTAGGCTATGTGGCAAAATATGCTGGACTGTATCCCGCAGCTCGTGTATGATAGACAGCTTGTCATCTCCCAGTGGGAGTTGGGTTTCAGCGTACGTTCTCACCTCACCCCGACAGTCCAGCTGGTCGGTATCCCCAAAGTTGTCTAGGCTTATCAAAGATATCACGGTTCCGCCCTCTTGTTCCGTGTCCTGCAGCCCACTAGCAGAGTCAGGAGAACAGATAGGGAACACTCCTTCAAAGGCTGCCACGAGCATCCGTTCTAGACCAAGAAAATGTGCATCAATGAGGGCTTTAAGTTTCACTTCCCACGTGGAAGACGCCATCTTAATTTCAGTCCTGAAGAAGTAACCACGACAGTATGCAGGAAGCACTCCTCATTTAGCTCGGAAAGGGGAATTCACAAGAGCTGCAATCTGTCGCCTCAAAACTGCAGACCAGCTGATGGCTCCTTAAACACCGGAGCTTAGTGTTTGAGTGCTGTAGCGTTTGAATCTGCGGTACCTGTCGGTCGGTCTACATCCAGCATCTAAACGGCTATTTACAGTGCGAGATCGCTGTGTTGTCGAAAATCCTCCTTTATAAGCAGGGCTTAATGGGATATTAAATATAAAAGGAGCAGTGGTGGTGCTATGAAAATAATTAGTTATTTAGATGGAGCTCCTCTAAAACATGACCGCTCGCTCCGGCAGTTGGCTCTGCCCCCCCATAATGTTAGGTTTAAGTGTAAGGCAGGTTAGGTTTTATTTCACAGGTAAGTTTGTATTTATTTTAACTAGGTAATTATTAAATAGTTAATAACGATTTACTAACTAGTCTACCTAGATAAAATAAATACAAACTTACCTGTGAAATAAAAATAAAACTTAAGCTAGCTACAATATAACTATTAGTTATATTGTAGCTAGCTTATGTTTTATTTCACAGGTAAGTTTGTATTTAGTTTAAAATAGGTATTATTTAGTTAATAATAAGTTTAGTTTAGCTGTATTTTAATTAGTTAAAGTTAGGTGGTGTTAGACTTCGGGTTATGTTAGGGTTAGGGTTACGTTAGGGTTAGTGTTAGGTTTAGGGGTTAATGGATTTATTTAGTGGTAGTGATGTGAGAGGCCTGAGGTTTAGGGATTAATAACTTAAGTATAGTGGCGGCGACATTGGTTAATAGTTGTATGTAGGTGGCGGCGATGTTGGTGGCAGCAGATTAGGGGTTAATAACATTATGTAGGCGGGTGGCGATGTTGGGGGATGGCAGATTAGGGGTTAATAACTGTATGTATGTGGCGGCGATGTTGGGACTGGCAGATTAGGGGTTTATAACTGTATGTAGGTGGCGGCGATGTTGGGGGTGGCAGATAAGGCGTGTTTAGACTCTGGGTTTATGTTAGGGTGTTAGGATTAAACATTAGTTTTATTTTTCCCTAGACATCAATGGGGCTGAGTTACAGGGCAGGTGTTAGACATTTTTTTTGCTGGCTCTCCCTATTGATGTCTATGGGGAAATCGTGCACGAGCACGTAACAGCAGTGCTTGATTTCGGTGCGGTATGGAGCTCAACGCAACCATATCGCCCGCACAAGCCTGCTATTTTAAAACTCGTAATACCAGCGCTATAGGGAGGTGAAATAACGCCGCTTTTGTGGCGGTCGTTAAAATCCCTATAGCGCTCAAAACTGTAGCTGAATGTTTGTTCCTTTATGTAAAAAAGTAGACATAAGAGAGGAAACAGTCTTATAAACATATTTAATCCAAATCTATATTCTTTAGTTTAGTATTTTTTGCAGTGGATGATTTTATATTCAAAATAGTGCATTATATAGATGTGCTATGTCTGGAAAATCTTTTTTGTTTCCGTATAGATAGCTAATGATCCAAATTGGTAGGATTCAGTAGTAAAATGAGAAGCCCTATCTTCTTGGCTACTGGGATTTCTCAATCCATTATTTGAAGACATCTTAAAGGGACATGAAACCCACATTTTTTCTTTCATGATTTAGAAAGAGAATGCAATTGTAAACATCTTTCTAATTTACTTCTATTATCTAATTGGTTTTATTCTCTTGATATTCTTTGCAGAAAAGCATATCTAGATATGCTCAGTAGCTGCTGATTGGTTGCTGCACATAGAAGCCTCGTGTGATTGGCTCACCATGTGCATTGCTTTTTCTTCAACTAAGAATATCTAAAAAATGAAGCAAAATAAATAATAGAAGTAAATCGTAATGTTGTTTAAATTTGTATTCTCTATCTGAATCATGAAAGAAAGATTTTGGGTTTAGTGGCCCTTTAAGTGTTCTCTGACAGCAATATCATTTTAATACTGTAGTATTGGATGAACTCTGAAATCAAGTACTCACAATAATCTCTAAATGTCCCAAAATTAGCCATTGTATTGTTGAAGCTTCCCTTTTTCATACATAAAATCCACATTGGTTGTTCCAAAGCAAGTCTACAGAAGTTATCCATGTTTGAGGATGTATGGTCAAATAGACAAGATTGTTTACATATTGATATTAGTAGCTAGTAGACTAGAGAAGAATCCATGAGAGTATCAGAAGATGTTGGGGCCCATTTACCAAGCTCTGTATGGAGCTTGAAGGGCCGTGTTTCTGGCGAGCCTTCAGACTCACGAGAAACACCAGTTATGAAGCAGCGGTCTAAAGACCGCTGCTCCATAACCTGTCCGCCCTGCTCTGAGGAGGTAGACAGAGATTGCGTAAAATCAACCCGATTGAATGCGATCGGGTTGATTGACAACCCCTTGCTAGCGGCTGATTGGCCGCGAATCTTCAGGGGGCGGCGTTGCACCAGCAGTTCACAAGCTGGTGCAATGCTGAATGCGGAGAGCGTATTGATCGGATCATGCCGGACAGACATTTCATAAATAGGCCCCATTGTATTGAATGTTATTTAGAGCTAAGAATGTATGTATATTAAACATGGAGGATTTTCATATTTTTTACATAGTGGAAAACCCATCTTTATCATCTTCATCTTCCCATAGTCCATAAGGCAGACCGATTACTTTTTGTATAAGGTCCTTAATTAGTACCTTTTCTCAGTATGTAGATATTTATCTATAACAAGTGGTTAAAGGGATACAATCTTATTTGAGACACACCAAGGATGCTATTAGTAAATAAGGATTGGAATGGGCTTAAAATTGTATATGGATTGCGTGTGATGCGAAGGTGCTAATAGTGGAGATTTGTGTTTTAGACTTTATTATTTTGTCCAAAATTGGGCCCATTGCTTGCTACCAGTGCCTTAAAGGGACATGAAACACAATTTTTTTTCTTTCATGATTCAGAAAGAGCATGCGATTTTAAACAACTTTCCAATTTACTTCTATTATTTAATTTGCTTCTCTTTCTTGTTATCCTTTGCTCAAAGCTTTATCTAGGTAAGCTCAGGAGCAGCAAAGAACCTAGGTTCTAGCTGCTGATTGGTGGCTGCATGTATATACTGACTACCATTGGCTCACCCATGTGTTCAGTTAGCAACCAGTAGTGCATTCCTGCTCCTTCAACAAATGATACCAAGAGAATGAAGTAAACTGGAAAGTTGTTTAAAATTGTATGTTCTACCTCAATAATGAAATAATATTTTTGGGTTTCATGTCCCTTTAATATTAGTGGATAATTCTTATAGTAATAAAGTAACACATTTGGCATTCCCAAGCACCCATCCCTAAAATTATACATAGCTTGGTTATTTATAGTCTTTGTTTTTTGCCTTTCCAAATCAATGTGTCTACTAGACCCTGTAGATTTCTGATATAATGGGATCTAGCCCTGGGATAGTTTAAAAGTAATAAAGGATTTTTTTTGCAATATATTTTTTTGTATGTGACCTATCCATGAAAGGTGTGAGTGTATTTTTGAGATTTGTGTTTTGAGGCCAACCTAGTCCAGTAACTCTGCTGCCTGCTGCCCCTCCTGCTCCTGCCCTTCCTGCTCTGTGGTGGTCATCATCTGTCAAATGCCAAATCCTCTGAGAACTGCTGTCTGCTGCGCCCAAGGGGCTCTAGTCACTTGTGTGTGCTCTCCTCATCCCTTGGAGTTGTATTTTTGAGGTTTATGTACTGTCTGTAACCTACCTACCTAGTTCAGTAACTCTGCTGCCTGCTGGTGCCACCTCTCCTGCTCCTGTCCTTCTTTGTACTGAGTCTCCAAACTAACTCCAAGCTAACTTGTTATGTGTGAGATAGTGAGGAATGTGGGTATTTTAGCATGTGGGATTTAAACAAATAAATGAGAGAGTTGAGAGAGAAAAAAATTGTACGGTAGTGGTGATTTTAATTTAAATCTGTTGTTTAAATTCTCTTTGTAAAACTTGTTCTAGTTCCTGCATGTTTTCATGTCGCAATTAGCAATGAATCTTTGGAATGTTTGCATTTCCCAGCAATGGAATTCTAATTTTTGCACTCTTCTTTCAAATACTGTACTTTCTCCACTAGAGGTCGCTGTGTAACCACTGTATATTTATGCTACAAAATGAATATGCTTGCATCTGCCATACAGCATTATTTACACAGTGATTAAGTATAATGATTACAATTTAAGCTGTATAAATTGTACCGTAAATCTAGAATCAGGTTAATTTTACTTTGAGTGTAGGGAAAGATAAAAAATATGGCTTCGCAGATAAAGGGTTAACTGGAAAATTATTTTTTACAATACTTTGTATTGTGTATTTGCCAATTCTACTGCATTTAGAGGTCCTTTAACTTATTTGCAATAGTTTAATTATCAATACGCTATCTGCATTTATCATTGCACCAGCAGTTCTTGTGAACTGCTGGTTCAATGGCGCCCCCTGCAGCCGCTAGCAGGGGGTGTCAATCAACCTGATCGTATTATATCGGGTTGATTTCTGTCCGCTGCCTCAGAGCTGGGGGACAAGTTATGTAGCAGTGGTCTTAAAAGGCTCGCAGGAAACAAGGGGCATCAAGCTCCATACGGAGTGTCATAAATGTGCCCCCTAATGTTATTATTTGTGTTGTGTTTGTTCCAGGAAAGTGCAAGACGCAAGTGTAGATGTAACCAGTTTTAGAATTGCCCTTCTGGATAGGAAGATATTCTTGCTTACAAAGCTACAGCAAGTCAACTAGATCCACTACTGCATGTGTTTTAGGGATCAAGTAAGTGAATTTTATGTACTCAGAAAGTAGCTCTGATTTTCACCATCAACTCATCTGTGCTAAGCTCATACTTAACATCACAATGTAAAAGTGTGTGCCCTTGGTTTCTTCTCTTTCACAGTTTATACCATAATATATTTATATATATACACACACATAACTATATGAATGCTATATTCGTGATTTAACCCTTTAACTGACGAGCCATTTCCACCTCTGTATTCAGCTGTTTTGCAGGTTTTAGCTGCTGCTCATATTTAGGCCCTACCGTCTGTCATTTTTCAGTAAGAAACCAACACATTTATAAAAAAAAAAATTCACAAGACCCAGCAGATTCAAACTATAGCATTTTTTATGTATATATCATGATGTGCAAGAAACCTATATAGCAAAGTTGTTGTAGTTGGAAAAATGCCTATTTATATTTTAATAAACAAGGTTATAAGCAATATTGTATGTGTGTGTGTTTTCCCCCTAAACTTTATAGTATATAGAAGAAGTTATCCACATATAAATAAGGGGCTTTCGGTATAGTTATGTAACTTTGATCTAGTCATAGTGGCTCCCATGAGCCTCTGTGGAAATAAATAAACTTATTTTCACACCAAGTGATTACTATTATCAAAGTGATCACCTGGCTATTAAAAAAAAAACGTAAATAGTTTTCGTGTGCGCATGCATGTATTTCCCCATAGAGATCAACAGAGAAAAAAAAGTTGGAAAAAAACATACACTTGAGATCGCGCAAACTTCATAGCCTTTTCAAAAAGTTGAAAAACAAACAAACACCCATTGCGCATACAACATAAATGTGAAATATTTTCAGTAAATACATAGTTAAAATCTTTATTAAATATGAATATTGCATAAATATGCTTTATCATGTTTTTATCTGCTTAATGGAAATAGGATATAATGCACTTATATATATGTTTATATGTTTATACTTATATATTAATGTTTTTATATGTGTATATATGACTGTAAATATATATATATATACACATATAAATACATTAATATATATATATATATGTACACATTTATAAACATATATATATATATATATATATATATATATACATACATACAAATACATCTTTAGCAACGTATATGTGTCTCAATGTTAAATCACTTTGCCTGCCTTTTTTTTTCTTACACCCGAAATCTCTAATCTTTGATAGTAACTGTACATTGTAATGTACTTAGTTTTGTGCAACTTTTTTGTTTCGGAACCCAGTTAACCAAAGTTCTGACTGAGATTGCGGAAAGGATTGAAGTGTAAAATGCGATTGCACTAGTCCTATCGTAATTTCTCACCACTTGTAATATCAGCAAAATTAAAAATGCTCACGGAAACACGATATCGCTAGCGTAAAACCGTTTGCACTTCACTTGCAATCTAGCTCTTTATTTTTAATTGAATATCAATAACTAACATAGCTGGCAATGAGCTAACCCTAACTGTACTGTTGTAAATAGGCAAATAAAGAACTAGGAACTTGCAGTACTCTAATGCTCCCATGTAATGCTTTAACTATATGTTTAATACATTTACAGGTACTGACACTACAGCCCCATCAGACTTCACTGTCACATGTCTACATTATGCCTGACACCAGTCCCCTAGCCCTGGAATTCCTGTCAGCCCCACATCCACATAACCTCATAGAACACCCCAAGCAACACCTCTAAGACCATTAATCTCGCTGCACTCTGTCATCTTTTTACCCACATCAGATAAGACCATTAGGCTTGTAGCACTCTGTCAGCTATACACCCACATCAGATAAGACCATTAGTCTTGCTGCACTCTGTCAGCTATTTACCCACTTCAGATAAGACCATTAGTCTTGCTGCACTCTGTCAGCTATATACCCACATCAGATAAGACCATTAGTCTTGTTGCACTCTGTCAGCTATATAACCACATCAGATAAGACCATTAGTCTAGCTGCACTCTGTCAGCTATTTACCCACTTCAGATAAGACCATTAGTCTTGCTGCACTCTGTCAGCTATATACCCACATCAGATAAGACCATTAGCCTTGCAGCACTCTGTCAGCTATACACCCACATCAGATAAGACAATTAGTCTTGCTGCACTCTGTCAGCTATTTACCCACATCAGATAAGACCATTAGCCTTGCAGCACTCTGTCAGCTATATTCACACATCAGATAAGACCATTAGTCTTGTTGCACTCTGTCAGCTATATAACCACATCAGATAAGACAATTAGCCTTGCTGCACTCTGTCAGCTATATACCCACATCAGATAAGACTATTAGCCTTACTGCACTCTGTCAGCTATATAACCACATCAGATAAGACCATAAGCCTTGCTGCACTCTGTCAGCTATATACCCACATCAGATAAACACATTAGTCTTGTTGCACTCTGTCAGCTATATACCCACATTAGATAAAACCATTAGTCTTGCTGCACTCTGTCAGCTATATACCCACATCAGATAAGACCATTAGCCTTGCTGCACTCTGTCAGCTATATATACCCACATCAGATAAGACCATTAGCCTTGCTGCACTTTGTCAGCTATATACCCACATCAGATAAGACCATTAGCCTTGCTGCACTCTGTCAGCTATATACCCACATCAGATAAGATCATTAGTCTTGCGGCATTCTGTCATATATATACCCACATCAGATAAACGCATTAGTCTTGCGGCACTCTGTCATCTATATACCCACATCAGATAAACGCATTAGTCTTGCTGCACTCTGTCATCTATATACCCACATCAGATAAACGCATTAGTCTTGCGGCACTCTGTCAGCTATATACCCACATTAGATAAAACCATTAGTCTTGCTGCACTCTATCATCTATATACCCATATCAGATAAACGCATTAGTCTTGCGGCACTCTGTCAGCTATTTACCCACATCAGATAACACCATTAGTCTTGCTGCACTCTGTCAGCTATTTACCCACATCAGATAAGACCATTAGCCTTGCTGCACTCTGTCAGCTATATACCCACATCAGATAAGACCATTAGCCTTGCAGCACTCTGTCAGCTATTTACCCACATCAGATAACACCATGAGTCTTGCTGCACTCTGTCAGCTATTTGCCCACATCAGATAAGACCATTAGCCTTGCTGCGCTCTGTCAGCTATTTACCCACATCAGATAAGACCATTAGCCTTGCTGCACTCTGTCACCTATATACCCACATCAGATAAGACCATTAGCCTTGCTGCACTCTGTCAGCTATACACCCACATCAGATAAGATCATTAGTCTTGCGGCATTCTGTCATCTATATACCCACATCAGATAAACGCATTAGTCTTGCTGCACTCTGTCATCTATATACCCACATCAGATAAGACCAATAGTCTTGCTGCACTCTGTCAGCTATTTACCCACATCAGATAAGACCATTTGCCTTGCTGCACTCTGTCAGCTATTTACCCACATCAGATAAGACCATTAGCCTTGCTGCACTCTGTCAGCTATATACCCACATCAGATAAGACCATTAGCCTTGCTGCACTCTGTCAGCTATTTACCCACATCAGATAAGACCATTAGCCTTGCTGCACTCTGCCATTTGAACATCCACATTAGATAAAAGCATTAGCCATGCAGCACTCTGTCAGCTATTTACCCACATCAGATAAGACCATTAGCCTTGCTGCACTCTGTCAGCTATTTACCCACATCAGATAAGACCATTAGCCTTGCTGCACTCTGTCAGCTATTTACCCACATTAGATAAGACCATTAGCCTTGCTGCACTCTGTCAGCTATCCACATCAGATAAGACCATTAGCCTTGCTGCACTCTGTCAGCTATATACCCACATCAGATAAGACCATTAGCCTTGCTGCACTCTATCATCTATATACCCATATCAGATAAACGCATTAGTCTTGCGGCACTCTGTCAGCTATTTACTCACATCAGATAACACCATTAGTCTTGCTGCACTCTGTCAGCTATTTACCCACATCAGATAAGACCATTAGCCTTGCTGCACTCTGTCAGCTATATACCCACATCAGATAAGACCATTAGCCTTGCAGCACTCTGTCAGCTATTTACCCACATCAGATAACACTATGAGTCTTGCTGCACTCTGTCAGCTATTTGCCCACATCAGATAAGACCATTAGCCTTGCTGCGCTCTGTCAGCTATTTACCCACATCAGATAAGACCATTAGCCTTGCTGCACTCTGTCAGCTATATACCCACATCAGATAAGACCATTAGCCTTGCTGCACTCTGTCAGCTATATACCCACATCAGATAAGATCATTAGTCTTGCGGCATTCTGTCATCTATATACCCACATCAGATAAACGCATTAGTCTTGCTGCACTCTGTCATCTATATACCCACATCAGATAAACGCATTAGTCTTGCTGCACTCTGTCATCTATATACCCACATCAGATAAGACCAATAGTCTTGCTGCACTCTGTCAGCTATTTACCCACATCAAATAAGACCATTTGCCTTGCTGCACTCTGTCAGCTATTTACCCACATCAGATAAGACCATTAGCCTTGTTGCACTCTGTCAGCTATATACCCACATCAGATAAGACCATTAGCCTTGCTGCACTCTGTCAGCTATTTACCCACATCAGATAAGACCATTAGCCTTGCTGCACTCTGCCATTTGAACATCCACATTAGATAAAAGCATTAGCCATGCAGCACTCTGTCAGCTATTTACCCACATCAGATAAGACCATTAGCCTTACTGCACTCTATCAGCTATTTACACACATCAGATAAGACCATTAGCCTTGCTGCACTCTGTCAGCTATTTACCCACATCAGATAAGACCATTAGCCTTGCTGCACTCTGTCAGCTATATACCCACATCAGATAAGACCATTAGCCTTGCTGCACTCTGTCAGCTATCCACATCAGATAAGACCATTAGCCTTGCTGCACTCTGTCAGCTATATACCCACATCAGATAAGACCATTAGCCTTGCTGCACTCTGTCAGCTATATACCCACATCAGATAAGACCATTAGCCTTGCTGCGCTCTGTCAGCTATTTACCCACATCAGATAAGACCATTAGCCTTGCTGCACTCTGTCAGCTATATACCCACATCAGATAAGACCATTAGCCTTGCTGCACTCTGTCAGCTATATACCCACATCAGATAAGATCATTAGTCTTGCGGCATTCTGTCATCTATATACCCACATCAGATAAACGCATTAGTCTTGCTGCACTCTGTCATCTATATACCCACATCAGATAAGACCAATAGTCTTGCTGCACTCTGTCAGCTATTTACCCACATCAGATAAGACCATTTGCTTTGCTGCACTCTGTCAGCTATTTACCCACATCAGATAAGACCAAATAGCCTTGCTGCACTCTGTCAGCTATATACCCACATCAGATAAGACCATTAGCCTTGCTGCACTCTGTCAGCTATTTACCCACATCAGATAAGACCATTAGCCTTGCTGCACTCTATCATCTATATACCCATATCAGATAAACGCATTAGTCTTGCGGCACTCTGTCAGCTATTTACCCACATCAGATAAGACCAAATAGCCTTGCTGCACTCTGTCAGCTATATACCCACATCAGATAAGACCATTAGCCTTGCTGCACTCTGTCAGCTATTTACCCACATCAGATAAGACCATTAGCCTTGCTGCACTCTATCATCTATATACCCATATCAGATAAACGCATTAGTCTTGCGGCACTCTGTCAGCTATTTACCCACATCAGATAAGACCATTAGCCTTGCTGCACTCTGTCAGCTATATACCCACATCAGATAAGATCATTAGTCTTGCGGCATTCTGTCATCTATATACCCACATCAGATAAACGCATTAGTCTTGCTGCACTCTGTCATCTATATACCCACATCAGATAAGACCAATAGTCTTGCTGCACTCTGTCAGCTATTTACCCACATCAGATAAGACCATTTGCTTTGCTGCACTCTGTCAGCTATTTACCCACATCAGATAAGACCAAATAGCCTTGCTGCACTCTGTCAGCTATATACCCACATCAGATAAGGCCATTAGCCTTGCTGCACTCTGTCAGCTATTTACCCACATCAGATAAGACCATTAGCCTTGCTGCACTCTATCATCTATATACCCATATCAGATAAACGCATTAGTCTTGCGGCACTCTGTCAGCTATTTACCCACATCAGATAAGACCAAATAGCCTTGCTGCACTCTGTCAGCTATATACCCACATCAGATAAGACCATTAGTCTTGCTGCACTCTGTCAGCTATTTACCCACATCAGATAAGACCATTAGCCTTGCTGCACTCTGTCAGCTATATACCCACATCAGATAAGACCATTAGCCTTGCAGCACTCTGTCAGCTATTTACCCACATCAGATAACACCATGAGTCTTGCTGCACTCTGTCAGCTATTTGCCCACATCAGATAAGACCATTAGCCTTGCTGCGCTCTGTCAGCTATTTACCCACATCAGATCAGACCATTAGCCTTGCTGCACTCTGTCAGCTATATACCCACATCAGATAAGACCATTAGCCTTGCTGCACTCTGTCAGCTATATACCCACATCAGATAAGATCATTAGTCTTGCGGCATTCTGTCATCTATATACCCACATCAGATAAACGCATTAGTCTTGCTGCACTCTGTCATCTATATACCCACATCAGATAAACGCATTAGTCTTGCTGCACTCTGTCATCTATATACCCACATCAGATAAGACCAATAGTCTTGCTGCACTCTGTCAGCTATTTACCCACATCAGATAAGACCATTTGCCTTGCTGCACTCTGTCAGCTATTTACCCACATCAGATAAGACCATTAGCCTTGTTGCACTCTGTCAGCTATATACCCACATCAGATAAGACCATTAGCCTTGCTGCACTCTGTCAGCTATTTACCCACATCAGATAAGACCATTAGCCTTGCTGCACTCTGCCATTTGAACATCCACATTAGATAAAAGCATTAGCCATGCAGCACTCTGTCAGCTATTTACCCACATCAGATAAGACCATTAGCCTTGCTGCACTCTGTCAGCTATTTACCCACATCAGATAAGACCATTAGCCTTGCTGCACTCTGTCAGCTATATACCCACATCAGATAAGACCATTAGCCTTGCTGCACTCTGTCAGCTATCCACATCAGATAAGACCATTAGCCTTGCTGCACTCTGTCAGCTATATACCCACATCAGATAAAACCATTAGCCTTGCTGCACTCTGTCAGCTATATACCCACATCAGATAAGACCATTAGCCTTGCTGCACTCTGTCAGCTATTTACCCACATCAGATAAGACCATTAGCGTTGCTGCACTCTGTCAGCTATATACCCACATCAGATAAGACCATTAGCCTTGCTGCACTCTGTCAGCTATATACCCACATCAGATAAGATCATTAGTCTTGCGGCATTCTGTCATATATATACCCACATCAGATAAACGCATTAGTCTTGCGGCACTCTGTCATCTATATACCCACATCAGATAAACGCATTAGTCTTGCTGCACTCTGTCATCTATATACCCACATCAGATAAACGCATTAGTCTTGCGGCACTCTGTCAGCTATATACCCACATTAGATAAAACCATTAGTCTTGCTGCACTCTATCATCTATATACCCATATTAGATAAACGCATTAGTCTTGCGGCACTCTGTCAGCTATATACCCACATCAGATAAGATCATTAGTCTTGCGGCATTCTGTCATCTATATACCCACATCAGATAAGACCATTAGCCTTGCTGCACTCTGTCAGCTATATACCCACATCAGATAAGATCATTAGTCTTGCGGCATTCTGTCATCTATATACCCACATCAGATAAACGCATTAGTCTTGCTGCACTCTGTCATCTATATACCCACATCAGATAAGACCAATAGTCTTGCTGCACTCTGTCAGCTATTTACCCACATCAGATAAGACCATTTGCCTTGCTGCACTCTGTCATCTATATACCCACATCAGATAAGACCAATAGTCTTGCTGCACTCTGTCAGCTATTTACCCACATCAGATAAGACCATTTGCCTTGCTGCACTCTGTCAGCTATTTACCCACATCAGATAAGACCATTAGCCTTGCTGCACTCTGTCAGCTATATACCCACATCAGATAAGACCATTAGCCTTGCTGCACTCTGTCAGCTATTTACCCACATCAGATAAGACCATTAGCCTTGCTGCACTCTGTCAGCTATTTACCCACATCAGATAAGACCATTAGCCTTGCTGCACTCTGTCAGCTATATACCCACATCAGATAAGACCATTAGCCTTGCTGCACTCTGCCATTTGAACATCCACATTAGATAAAAGCATTAGCCATGCAGCACTCTGTCAGCTATTTACCCACATCAGATAAGACCATTTGCCTTGCTGCACTCTGTCATCTATATACCCACATCAGATAAGACCAATAGTCTTGCTGCACTCTGTCAGCTATTTACCCACTTCAGATAAGACCATTTGCCTTGCTGCACTCTGTCAGCTATTTACCCACATCAGATAAGACCATTAGCCTTGCTGCACTCTGTCAGCTATATACCCACATCAGATAAGACCATGAGTCTTGCTGCACTCTGTCAGCTATTTGCCCACATCAGATAAGACCATTAGCCTTGCTGCGCTCTGTCAGCTATTTACCCACATCAGATAAGACCATTAGCCTTGCTGCACTCTGTCAGCTATATACCCACATCAGATAAGACCATTAGCCTTGCTGCACTCTGTCAGCTATATACCCACATCAGATAAGATCATTAGTCTTGCGGCATTCTGTCATCTATATACCCACATCAGATAAACGCATTAGTCTTGCTGCACTCTGTCATCTATATACCCACATCAGATAAACGCATTAGTCTTGCTGCACTCTGTCATCTATTTACCCACATCAGATAAGACCAATAGTCTTGCTGCACTCTGTCAGCTATTTACCCACATCAGATAAGAACATTTGCCTTGCTGCACTCTGTCAGCTATTTACCCACATCAGATAAGACCATTAGCCTTGTTGCACTCTGTCAGCTATATACCCACATCAGATAAGACCATTAGCCTTGCTGCACTCTGTCAGCTATTTACCCACATCAGATAAGACCATTAGCCTTGCTGCACTCTGCCATTTGAACATCCACATTAGATAAAAGCATTAGCCATGCAGCACTCTGTCAGCTATTTACCCACATCAGATAAGACCATTAGCCTTGCTGCACTCTGTCAGCTATTTACCCACATCAGATAAGACCATTAGCCTTGCTGCACTCTGTCAGCTATATACCCACATCAGATAAGACCATTAGCCTTGCTGCACTCTGTCAGCTATCCACATCAGATAAGACCATTAGCCTTGCTGCACTCTGTCAGCTATATACCCACATCAGATAAAACCATTAGCCTTGCTGCACTCTGTCAGCTATATACCCACATCAGATAAGACCATTAGCCTTGCTGCACTCTGTCAGCTATTTACCCACATCAGATAAGACCATTAGCCTTGCTGCACTCTGTCAGCTATATACCCACATCAGATAAGACCATTAGCCTTGCTGCACTCTGTCAGCTATATACCCACATCAGATAAGATCATTAGTCTTGCGGCATTCTGTCATATATATACCCACATCAGATAAACGCATTAGTCTTGCGGCACTCTGTCATCTATATACCCACATCAGATAAACGCATTAGTCTTGCTGCACTCTGTCATCTATATACCCACATCAGATAAACGCATTAGTCTTGCGGCACTCTGTCAGCTATATACCCACATTAGATAAAACCATTAGTCTTGCTGCACTCTATCATCTATATACCCATATTAGATAAACGCATTAGTCTTGCGGCACTCTGTCAGCTATATACCCACATCAGATAAGATCATTAGTCTTGCGGCATTCTGTCATCTATATACCCACATCAGATAAGACCATTAGCCTTGCTGCACTCTGTCAGCTATATACCCACATCAGATAAGATCATTAGTCTTGCGGCATTCTGTCATCTATATACCCACATCAGATAAACGCATTAGTCTTGCTGCACTCTGTCATCTATATACCCACATCAGATAAGACCAATAGTCTTGCTGCACTCTGTCAGCTATTTACCCACATCAGATAAGACCATTTGCCTTGCTGCACTCTGTCATCTATATACCCACATCAGATAAGACCAATAGTCTTGCTGCACTCTGTCAGCTATTTACCCACATCAGATAAGACCATTTGCCTTGCTGCACTCTGTCAGCTATTTACCCACATCAGATAAGACCATTAGCCTTGCTGCACTCTGTCAGCTATATACCCACATCAGATAAGACCATTAGCCTTGCTGCACTCTGTCAGCTATTTACCCACATCAGATAAGACCATTAGCCTTGCTGCACTCTGTCAGCTATTTACCCACATCAGATAAGACCATTAGCCTTGCTGCACTCTGTCAGCTATATACCCACATCAGATAAGACCATTAGCCTTGCTGCACTCTGCCATTTGAACATCCACATTAGATAAAAGCATTAGCCATGCAGCACTCTGTCAGCTATTTACCCACATCAGATAAGACCATTAGCCTTGCTGCACTCTGTCAGCTATTTACACACATCAGATAAGACCATTAGCCTTGCTGCACTCTGTCAGCTATTTACCCACATCAGATAAGACCATTAGCCTTGCTGCACTCTGTCAGCTATTTACCCACATCAGATAAGACCATTAGCCTTGCTGCACTCTGTCAGCTATATACCCACATCAGATAAGACCATTAGCCTTGCTGCACTCTGTCAGCTATTTACCCACATCAGATAAGACCATTAGCCTTGCTGCACTCTGTCAGCTATATACCCACATCAGATAAAACCATTAGCCTTGCTGCACTCTGTCAGCTATATACCCACATCAGATAAGACCATTAGCCTTGCTGCACTCTGTCAGCTATTTACCCACATCAGATAAGACCATTAGCCTTGCTGCACTCTGTCAGCTATATACCCACCTCAGATAACATCACTGGCCTGCAGCCATCTGTTAACAAAATATATGTTAGACCATATCCTTGACACTGCAGCCCCTCTTTTATCCGCAAACACATATCAGGTCAGACCCCTGGTCCTGAACCTCTTTTAGTAACATAATTGTTATGTAAGCCAGTTCTTTTTCCTAAGTCTGCCCCTTGAAGCCCTGCAACACTTCTGCCAGTATATCCTCTTTATTGTTCTTCTGAAAGAAGAGAAAGTATGATGACAATACTATGATCACGGTCACAAAATATAGCCTGGCCTTGCTTTTATGTACATATCACCAAGGTCAGGCTATGCTTCACTTATGGCAAACTACTGGCTATTTATCAAACAGGTTAATCCGAGTGGCACCAGCATTTCCTCTGTCAGAATTCCAAGACAGCTCCTGATGATGTTTAGTGGTTGCAGGTTTCCATGTGGGGAAAAAAGACAGACAGCATATACCTAAATTAGAGCAGACTCCTCGTCTCACAGCTTCTGTATCAGGTACATAACCACTGGGAATTTAAACAGATATTTGTGTGTTTTAGTTTTACTCTAATAAATCTGGCACCAAAATGAGTTAAATGCCGACATGTTTCACTAACGAATTCCTAATTCTGCACATCCCTAATAATTAGCTCAGAGCCCTGTCCCTGCAGCACCTATTTTAGCTGCATAACCAAACAGGTCAGACCTTTTCCCCTACAGACCCTCTGTCAGCCCCATATCCAGATCAGACTTTAGATCAAACTACTGGTCTTGCAAGACCCTTACATTTATTTAGCTGCTCCAGCTGTGATTTTTCCGGCACTGTGTGTCTACTACGTACCCGGCCTTTATGTGTATTTCATAGTAAATCTCATATCATAGATTCTATGCTAAGGTATCATGCGCTATGAAACATATTTATAAATGCACAAATAATATGGGTTGAGTTTAAACAGAGTGCATATATATAAAACTTACCTTATCCAAATATAATTCACAGCAGTAAACAAGGGATGATGGGTAAGGGTAGCTGTTACAAACTATAAACAACCACTCTGAGGAAAGGTGCAAAAGACTACATTAGGCCAGAGGAGAGTTTATATGGTATTTTATTATGTGCAGAAGTGAAAATACAATAAGTATAAAATATGGTAGATAATATAAGTATAGCATATGGTAGATAATAAAAATAAACTATGGTGTGTTTAGAATATGTAAAATCAATTTATCACAGCACTGCTAGAAAAGATACTTTTTCCATAGTCTTTAAGACAATAAATTGCAGGTAACATTTTAAAATATCTGTTATTTGCTAATTGAGAATTAATTAGAAATCTATATTACTGTGATCTTTCTATCAGAGCTAAAAAAACAGGCAGCTCATAGTGATATACCTATAATTTGTTTTAGAAATAAAGTAACAATTGTCTTATAATAGACTTAAAGGGACATTATACACTCATTTTTTCTTTGCATAAATGTTTTGTAGATGATCTATTTATATAGCCCATAAAGTTGTTTTTTTTAAATAAATGTATAGTTTTGCTTATTTTTAAATCTTTGCTCTGATTTTCATACTCCTAACCAAGCCCCAAAGTTTTATGTGAATACCGTCAGCTACCTACGCCAGCTTGCTCCTGTTTGTGTAAGGGTCTTTCATATGCAAAAGAAGGGGGAGGGGGGGAGTGTCTTATTTGCCACTCGCAGTGGGCTTTCCAGCTACCTTTTCAACAGAGCCAAACTGACAGCTTCTAAGTAAGTTTTTAAACAGTTTTATACTGGATTTTTATATCAGTATCTGTGCATCTTATTCTTTATAGTAGTGTCTATTACATGCAGTTATATGAAAATGAGTGTATACTGTCCCTTTAAACAAGGGCACTGTGAAAGGACTAGTGTACTGCGTACATAAATAATTTAATATGATAAATGAAAAAAGTAAAAGAGGTGACCCTTAGCCAGCTCATATTCAAATCTTCCAGTTTAAAAATCAGTCGGATGGTCAATCAATAGGAGAAACACCACTGATTCAATATAATTCAAAGTTTATTACACTCTCAAAATCAAGAGAGAAAATAATAATATATATATTGGGATACAAATATGTAACTACCTCTTACATCTACTTAATATACAATAACCATCCCATAAAGCTCTTATTGCAATTAAAGGCAAATTGAAGAGATCCCTTAAGGTCCTCACAGGGTTTAACAGTTCAAATTGCCAAAGTTCTTGTTCTAAATCCCCCTTTTCACTGAAAAGAAGCAGGAGAGAGCAAGCTCCAGTCATTAGTGTGCAGGTATGCAAAGCAGAGGGTTAGGTTAGTGCATTCACGTCTAATATAAGCCACAAAGCAAAAGTAGCAGGCAAAGGTTACAAAGGAGCCACATACAGTATATTACGACCCTTGGTTATCTCACACAGCGATATAGACAGTCCTCCTAGAGTGGATACATAGGGGTTACAGCTCACCATCCGCCAGTGTACTTTAATATTGCAGTCATCTCTTTTATGTTTGCTTTACTCAGGCTGTTACTGCCATAGGAGTGACGTCTCTCTCCGCCGCTCCTCCGAATCATCATCAGCTATTCAGAGTACTTCCCAAGATCATCAGCCAGCCCATTTTTGGTTCAGAACCTGGGAAGTGCTTGCTGATTGGTGTCTAAATGTAGCAACCAATAAGCAAGCACTATCCAGGGTGCTGAACCAAAAATGGGCCGACTCCTAAACTTTACATTCCTGCTTTTCAAATAAAGATAGCAATAGAACGAAGAAAAATTGATAATAGGAGTAAATTAGAAAGTTGCTTAAAATTGCATGGTCTACCTGAATAATGAAAAAACACATTTGGGTTTAGTATCCGTTTAAGACACTTCAGCTACTTTATATTACCTTTAAAGGGGCAATACAATTAGGAGGAATCAATTATAACAAATCTCATCAAAAAATAAAACCTTGTGTATATGGATTTATAATTCCAATCTCACTTAGTTTATAATTATACAAATACAGGGGAAAATATCCTCAACATTTATTATATATTATATTTATATTTAAAGGGACGTTACTTAAAAATCATTACTCTCTCCTCATCATCTTATAATTGCTCTTTAAGAGTACCGGTACACTGTAATTATAGAAAGGGGGCATAATTCAATTCTTAATTTAGACCACGTGGTTGGACAGTATCCAAATTAAAAATCCATTAACACCCTGCTTTTAAAAATGCATTATCCCAATCACCACCTCTTTCTGTTACACTGATGTACTCAACTCCCATAAAACGCAAATCTTTATCGCTACTAGCATTATAATCAAAGAAATGGCGGGCAATACCACTTGTTTTGATCATCATTTGTAAAACCACTGTTTAATACTGAAATGACCCAATTTGAATTGTAAAGTTATTAAAAAATTCAATGCACAACTTGAAAGTGTAACATAACTACCTTATAATGCAGTACTTTATAGCACTAAGATTGTTTCTCTTTTATATATATATATATATATATATATATATATATATATATATATATATATATAGAGAGAGAGAGAGAGAGAGAGAGAGAGAGAGAGAGAGAGATGCCGCATTGCTGGAAAGTTCCGCCCTTTTTCTCTTGGGCATTCAGTGAGTTCAGCCCCTAGAAGTCTGCACTGCAATTTATCTCCAAGCTGGAGAATCCTTTGATCATCAGGCCCCCAGGGGGATGAGAGATGCCTTCCACAGAAAGCTCTCTGTGATACAAAATTTCACATGGGAGAGAGAAGGTAACTGAAGAACATCTATGGCTGACATAAAGACAGTTTGCATCAATTACAAATTAAATTGACATGTTTTCACTACAATTTCTTTTCCCTATAGTTTAGCATTTATTGCTTTTCTGTAATGTGTATTGCGAATTTAAAGAAAACTTCACCGACATACATCTGGTGAGATAAATCAGTGACACCAGCTTGTTTAAAATGCTTACTTACATCATTTGACAAGAATTGTGAGAGAGCTTCAGACATACACTGGGAACTCCCCTGTTCAGCCTAGGGAACTACCCTATCATTCCAACTTTCTGAAACTGTCAGTTTTAGTTTACAAATGGAGCAAATACAATTTGTAAAAGATACACAGAAATATATGTATTATCCTAATTTGTTAAAGTAACACAGACAATTTCAAAACATAAGAATTTGAAAAATCACTGCTAGATCTAAATCTAAATGTAATAAAATATAAAATAGAAAGTGCAAACCTTAAATGTAATAATACTGAAATAAAGTGAACATATAAGTGCGGCAATTCACATTCACGTCAAGCATGTGATTATATTAGAATTACAAAGACTTTAAAATCTCATGTAACAGGGGAGATGTTTGAACTACGCGGATGTATAAATTGTGCTTCAGATTATGTAATCTTCTCAACAGAATTCTCCCAGTGTAAGGGTCAATACATTGGAATGACGCCCCGAGATGTAAGAACCATATATGTGAACATCTGTCTTACACTGAACATAACAACCCCTGTTCTGCCCTAGCCAAGCATTTCATTGACAAACACTACCGTTTCTTTGCAATGCTATTGAAGTAATAAACAGACCAAAAAGAGAAGGGGATAAGTTAAAGGGACAGTCTACACCTATGTAAACATAAGCAATACCTTAGATCTATTACTGAATTTCTTTCTTCACCCCTGCAACTGTTATGTGTCATGAACAGCAAAAAAGAAGTTTACATGCAGCTAATTAGAAATGACTGCTAAACTCCTCCCAATCCTCCTTCCTACTCTTGCACGTAGCACAAAGTGAAGAATCGAATTGACAAATACGAATGCGCATCTTCTGCAAAGCGCAAAGCTGAATTCTGTGACTGCTCAGTAGGGGAAAAAAAGCATCTAAGTTCCGGCTGTTTGGTTCCTCCAATGTAACACATGTGCAAAATGACCAAAGCTCAGGACCAGAAGGTAACAAGTGAGCCTCTTCTTATTGGACAATTAAAAAGCACTGTGACAATGACGTCATTATTAGGCGGAGCTGAGCAGCCATCTCTAACCAACAGAAACAAAGATTCTATTTAAAATATCTTTTATTCTGTTGATGCTACGTAACGATTGCATCAGCAGAATAGATCTAAGGAATGGCTTAATGTTTACATAGCTTTAGAGTCTACACCTATGTAAACATTAAGCCATACCTTAAATCTATTCTGTTGATGCAACCGTTACGTAGCATCAACAGAATAAAATATATTTTACACTGTAGACGGTCCCTTTAAATATCCTGAGAAGACAAGGATTAATTAAGGACTCAGGTACCAGATGGATACAACTCAGAGCATGACATCATAAGCTTTTGCAAATAGTGCGTAGAACTAAATTTAAGCATTTTTAATTACCAAAATGTATTTGATGTCTTTGCTCTGATCTGTTCCATCTGGAGTAATATACTGCATACTCCTTTTAAAGCTCTATTTCCAAAGTCCTTTCTATGTGTTATTTATGAATTGAATTCATATTACTTTGTTACTTGAGCAGGATCTGACATTAAAGTATTTTAACAACATACAGTTTTTACGACTGAAAAGAGAAATTAACTATATACACATTGTAAAATTCGGATTATCCTAAATTATGAAGGTATAATCTAGATTATATTAAAGACACAGAGATGAGTATTTTGCTATCTTTCCTTTACTACTAAAATGGCAGTCATTAAAAGTACATATAACAAATACAAGAAACTGTCATATTTGAAAAGAGACAGTTAAAACAAAGAAAAAATCAGTGACCAATAACAAAGTAGAACTGATTAGACCAACACAAAGTAACCAATCAGATTCAAAATGTATACTATAAACTGTCCAACATATAATAACACATCCTCTTTCTTGTCGATTGATGAAGAAAACATAAAGTCCATCATATAACAATAAATCCAACTGAAAAGGCAACCAAGAAGACTGAAGAGCAGGATAATGAAAAGGAGAGACATCCTTGCAGAATTAACCAGCTTGAAAGAAGAATTTGAAGATCTACTGGAACTCTGTAACCATTGAAGGAAACTTGCTTGAAGATTCGATTTATCACACAGATGAGAGGGAACAAAACCATCCAGCAGAATGTCCATATTATTGATTGATAACTAAAACAAATGTAAAAAAGATTAATAATATCATAATAAAATAAGGGAGGGACAAAATGAATATACAATAAAGAGGAGGGAAAATATTCGTCTCTGTGTCTTTAATAAAATCTAGATTATACCTTCATAACTTAGGATAATCCGAATTTTATTACAAGACCAGAGACTCATATTTTGCTAGTTTAAAGCAACTAACAAAATAAACTAAGCGAGGCGTGTTCAATGGGTTTAAAATAAAATTGTTTAAAAACAGAATCTGAAGACCAGTCAGCTGCCTCCAAAATTTGTTGAAGGGTAGCAGCTTTCAAAAATGCTTTAGAAGCAGCTGATCCTCTGACAGAGTGAGCAGAAAAAGAACAATCAATACCTGCCTCACTCATAACCCATTTAACTCACCTAGCTATAGATGTTGAACAGATAGGATCATGAGGAGGAACAAAAGACAATAAAAGTTGGTTGGAAGAAGAAGAACGAAAAGAAACAGTTCTGCGTTCATACTCTTTAAGACATAAAACCACACATAAGAGAGGTTCAGAAGGTAAGTAAGGATAGAAAATAGAGGTTGAAAAAGATTTAGTTCTTTTAAAAATTTAGGCCTAGATTTAGAGTTGGGCGGTAGCCGTGAAAACCAGCGTTAGAGGCTCCTAACGCTGGTTTTTACCGCCCTCTGGTATTTGGAGCCAGTCATTAAAGGGTCTAACGCTCACTTTCCAGCCGCGACTTTTTCATACCGCAGATCCCCTTACGTCATTTGCGTATCCTATCTTTTCAATGGGATATTTCTAACGCCGGTATTAAGAGTTGTGGCTGAAGTGAGCGTTAGAAATCTAACGACAAAACTCCAGCCGCAGAAAAAAGTCAGTAGTTAAGAGCTTTCTGGGCTAACGCCGGTTTATAAAGCTCTTAACTACTGTGCTCTAAAGTACACTAACACCCATAAACTACCTATGTACCCCTAAACCGAGGTCCCCCCACATCGCCGCCACTCGATTACATTTTTTAACCCCTTATCTGCCGACCACCAACTACGTTATCCTTATGTACCCCTAATCTGCTGCCCCTAACACTGCCGACCCCTATATTATATTTATTAACCCCTAACCTGCCCCCCACAATGTCGCCGCCAGCTACCTACAATAATTAACCCCTAATCTGCCGAGCGGACCGCACCGCTACTATAATAAAGTTATTAACCCCTAATCCGCCTCACTCCCGCCTCAATAACCCTATAATAAATAGTATTAACCCCTAATCTGCCCTGCCTAACATCGCCGACACCTAACTTCAATTATTAACCCCTAATCTGCCGACCGAATCTCGCTGCTACTGTAATAAATGGATTAACCCCTAAAGCTAAGTCTAAACCTAACACTAACACCCCCCTAAGTTAAATATAATTTAAATCTAACGAAATAAATTAACTCTTATTAAATAAATTATTCCTATTTAAAGCTAAATACTTACCTGTAAAATAAACCCTAATATAGCTACAATATAAATTATAATTATATTATTGCTATTTTAGGATTTATATTTATTTTACAGGCAACTTTGTAATTATTTTAACCAGGTACAATAGCTATTAAATAGTTAAGAACTATTTAATAGCTAAAATAGTTAAAATAATTACAAAATTACCTGTAAAATAAATCCTAACCTAAGTTACAATTAAACCTAACACTACACTATCAATAAATTAATTAAATAAAATACCTACAATTATCTACAATTAAACCTAACACTACACTATCAATAAATTAATTAAATACAATATCTACAAATAAATACAATGAAATAAACTAACTAAAGTACAAAAAATAAAAAAGAACTAAGTTACAAAAAATAAAAAAAATATTTACAAACATTAGAAAAATATTACAACAATTTTAAACTAATTACACCTACTCTAAGCCCCCTAATAAAATAACAAAGACCCCCAAAATAAAAAAATGCCCTACCCTATTCTAAATTACAAAAGTTCAAAGCTCTTTTTGACGTCCATCCTCGGGCTGAAGTCTGGATCCAAGCGGCAAATGAAGAAGTCCATCTTCGGGAAGAAATCTTCATCCTATCTGGGCAGAAGAGGACATCCGGACCGGCAAACATCTTCATCCAAGCCGCATCTTCTATGTTGTTCCATCGGATGACGAGCGGCTGATCTTGAAGACCTCCGGCGCGGATCCATCCTCTTCGTTCGACGTCCAACTGAAGAATGAAGGTTCCTTTAAGGGACGTCATCCAAGATGGCGTCCGTCGAATTCCGATTTGCTGATAGGATTCTATCAGCCAATCAGAATTAAGGTAGGAAAATTCTGATTGGCTGATGGAATCAGCCAATCAGATTCAAGTTCAATCCGATTGGCTGATCGGATCAGCCAATCAGATTGAGCTCGCATTCTTTTGGCTGATCCGATCAGCCAATAGAATGCGAGCTCAATCTGATTGGCTGATCCGATCAGCCAATCGGATTGAACGGAATTAAGGTAGGAATTTCCTACCTTAATTCCTATTGGCTGATAGAATCCTATCAGCCAATCGGAATTCGAGGGACGCCATCTTGGATGACGTCCCTTAAAGGAACCTTCATTCTTCAGTTGGACGTCGAACGAAGAGGATGGATCCGCGCCGGAGGTCTTCAAGATCAGCCGCTCGTCATCCGATGGAACAACATAGAAGATGCGGCTTGGATGAAGATGTTTGCCGGTCCGGATGTCCTCTTCTGCCCAGATAGGATGAAGATTTCTTTCCGAAGATGGACTTCTTCATTTGCCGCTTGGATCCAGACTTCAGCCCGAGGATGGACGTCACTCTTCAGCCCCCCGCTTGGGCTTGGATTAAGACTTCAGACCCTCTTCTGGACCGATCGGCGAACCCGGTGAGGTGAAGACAAGGTAGGAAGATCTTCAGGGGCTTAGTGTTAGGTTTATTTAAGGGGGGTTTGGGTTAGATTAGGGGTATGTGGGTGGTGGGTTGTAATGTTGAGGGGGTATTGTATGTTTTTTTTTTTACAGGCAAAAGAGCTGAATTCTTTGGGGCATGCCCCACAAAGGGCCCTTTTAAGGGCTGGTAAGGTAAAAGAGCTTTGAACTTTTGTAATTTAGAATAGGGTAGGGCATTTTTTTATTTTGGTTTTTTTTGTTATTTTATTAGGGGGCTTAGAGTAGGTGTAATTAGTTTAAAATTGTTGTAATATTTTTCTAATGTTTGTAAATATTTTTTTATTTTTTGTAACTTAGTTCTTTTTTATTTTTTGTACTTTAGTTAGTTTATTTAATTGTATTTATTTGTAGGAATTGTATTTAATTTATTTATTGATAGTGTAGTGTTAGGTTTAATTGTAGATAATTGTAGGTATTGTATTTAATTAATTTATTGATAGTGTAGTGTTAGGTTTAATTGTAACTTAGGTTAGGATTTATTTTACAGGTAATTTTGTAATTATTTTAACTAGGTAGCTATTAAATAGTTCTTAACTATTTAATAGCTATTGTACCTGGTTAAAATAATTACAAAGTTGCCTGTAAAATAAATATTAATCCTAAAATAGCTACAATGTAATTATAATTTATATTGTAGCTATATTAGGGTTTATTTTACAGGTAAGTATTTAGCTTTAAATAGGAATAATTTATTTAATAAGAGTTAATTTATTTCGTTATATTTAATTTAGGGGGGTGTTAGGGTTAAAGTTAGACTTAGCTTTAGGGGTTAATAAATTTATTAGCGTAGCGGTGAGCTCCTGTCGGCAGATTAGGGGTTAATACTTGAAGTTAGGTGTCGGCAATGTTAGGGAGGGCAGATTAGGGGTTAATACTATTTATTATAGGGTTATTGAGGTGGGAGTGAGGCGGATTAGGGGTTAATACATTTATTATAGTAGCGCTCAGGTCCAGTCGGCAGATTAGGGGTTAATAAGTGTAGTTAGGTGGAGGCGACGTTGGGGGCGGCAGATTAGGGGTTAATAAATATAATATAGGGGTCGGCGATGTTAGGGCAGCAGATTAGGGGTACATAGGGATAATGTAGGTGGCGGGGGTGTACGGAGCGGCAGATTAGGGGTTAAAAATAATATGCAGGGGTCAGCGATAGCGGGGGCGGCAGATTAGGGGTTAATAAGTGTGAGGTTAGGGTTGTTTAGACTCGGGGTTCATGTTTGGGTGTTAGGTGCAGACGTAGGAAGTGTTTCCCTATAGGAAACAATGGGGCTGCGTTAGGAGCTGAACGCGGCTTTTTTGCAGGTGTTAGGTTTTTTTTCAGCTCAAACAGCCCCATTGTTTTCTATGGGGGAATCGTGTACGAGCACGTTTTTGAAGCTGGCCGCATCCTTAAGCAATGCTGGTATCGAGAGTTGAAGTTGAGGTAAATATGCTATACGCTCCTTTTTTGGAGCCTAACGCAGCCATTCTGTGAACTCTAAATACCAGCGGTATTTAAAAGGTGCGGACAGAAAAAAGCACGAGTAGCTAACGCACCCCTTTGGCCGAAAAACTCTAAATCTAGGCGAAAGAAAGTAACACCTTCAGGAGTAAAAGGTTTAGAGTTAAAGTCTAAAGCTCTGACATCAGAGACTCTACGAAAAGAAATCAAACATAAAAGAGTAGCTAATTTAGCAGAAAGTTGTTTCAAAGATAAACATTTGTTAGAAGGCCAAGACTTAAAAAGAGCAAATATAAGATCAACATCCCAAAAAGAAGAATATTTTGGAGCTGGAGGTCTCTTTAGTTTAATTGCTTTCATTAACTTACAAATTAAAAGGTGTTGACCTACTGGAAAATTATTAACAAAAGAATGTTTAGCAGAAATAGCGGATCTGGAAACATTGATAGTTATATATGCTAAACCTGAATCAAAAAGAGAAGTAAGAAAGTTAATTATAAAAGCTATATCAACTGAAAGGGGATCCAAACGTCTTTCCAAGCACCAGCTAGACCATCTGGTCCATGCGGAAAAATAGCATTTTTTGGTCCCGGGGGCCAAGGAGTCTTGAAGGAGTTCTTTAGCCTGTTGTGATAAACCTTGGAGAGATGTAGATTGCCCGAGATTGACCATGCTATGAGACGAAGAGATCCTTGAATGATAAGATCGTGAGGATGACCTTCTGGATCTGACAATAGAAGAGGAAAAAGAGGAAGAAGGACAGGATGATTGACAGACAATTCTAGAAGAGATGGGTACCAAGCTTGAGATGGCCAAAGGGGAGTGATTAGGAGAATTGAAAGAAGATCTCGACGAACAACCAATATGGTTCTCTGAATCATTGAGAATGGAGGAAACGTGTAAGCTGATTCAAGAGGCCAAGGGTGGAGAAATGCATCGATCGCCAGAGCATCTGGATCTGGACGCCAACTAAAATATGGACGGATCTGAAAATTCAGTCTCGAAGCAAACAGATCCATAGAGAAAGGACCTCTGACAGATTTGAGCGAACGAAAAACTTGATGATGAAGTTTCCAATCGCTGGATTCTGTCAGATACCGAGAACACCAATCTGCTGCTACATTGGATAATCCTGGAATATATTCTGCTTTGACAGAAATATTTCTGTCCAAGCAAAGGTGAATGAAATCTTTCATAATAGTCGATAAATCTCTCGATTTTGTACCACAGAGACGATTTAAATATCGAACTGCAGAAATATTATCCATTCTGAGTAAAATGGACACGGGAGAAGAACTTTTGACAACACTTTTGACTGTAAAAGAGCCTGCCAAAAGTTCTAAGCAGTTGATATGAAAACGTTTTTCTTCTGAAGACCATTTTCCTCCCGTGATAGAGGGACCACACCGAGCTCCCCAGCCCGAACGACTGGCATCGGATTCTATTACAAGATCTGGAGTTTTCCCAAAAATGGCTCTCCCGTTCCAAGCTTCTATATGAGTGAGCCACCAAGAAAGTTCCTCCTTGACTTCTGAAGAAAGAGGGATTAAATGGGAATAAGAAAGACCTTTCTGAAGATCAGAAATTTTTAAACGTTGAAGTTCCCTGTAATGAAGAAGAGCAGGAAAAATAGCCTGAATAGAGGATGAGAGTATCCCAACTATTCTGGCTATAGTCCTGATAGGAACCAAAGATAAAGAAACAGTTTTTGAAATTTCTTTCTTGATGTTCACAATTTTGTCTCTGGGAAGACTGAGAGTAGAGTTTGAAGTATCTATTTGAAAACCTAAAAAGGTAAGAGATCTGGTTGGTGAAAGGACTGACTTCTCTTTGTTGACTAGAAAACCCATATTTTACAAAATTTTTAACGTAAATTGGAGTTGAGATTTTAAAAGGACAGAATTTTAATTCATTATTAAAATATCGTCTAAGTAAATGATGAGACGAACTCCTCGAAGACGAAGCCAAGTGACAATAGGTTTCATCAATTTGGTGAATATCCAAGGAGCTGAAGATAAACCGAAAGGCATACAAGTGAAACTCCAAGTTTTTCCTTCCCAAACAAAAGTTAAGAATTTCCTGTGTTTCTGAGCTACAGGAACTGTCAGATAAGCATCTGTAAGATCTAATCTGATTAGATAATCGTTGTCTAAAAGGCAATCTCTGAGAAGATGAATACCTTCCATTTTGAAATGTTGATAGACAACGAAAGAATTTAAAGTTCTTAAATTTATGACTGGACGAAATTGGCCGTTTTTCTTTTTTACAAGAAAAAGATTGCTGAGAAAGCAATTTTGAGGGTTTAAAACAGGTTCTATAGCTTGTTTTGATAAGAGGTTTGAAATTTCTTTTTGAACCAACATTTTTTCTGAATTTGAAAACTTTATTGGAGTAGCAAGAGAATTCTGAAAAGGAGGAGAAATAAAATCTATAAAAAGACCTGAAACGGTGTGAAGAACCCATTGATCTGTGGTAATCAGGTTCCAATTGTGAGCAAAGAGAGATAATCTGCTTCCTATTATGTTTTGGGAAATAACATGAAAAGGGGGAAAAGAAAAGTTTACCTTGTGAAGCGCGTGTTCTTTGTCTTGAACGCTGGATCCTGGGATTCCAAAATCTTCCTCTTGATGGCAAAAAACCTGAGGCAACTGGAGCTTGATATTGTCTTTGTTGCTGGAACTGCTGGTTTGAGAAATGAGACCTATTCTGGTATGACGCACGGCCGGGAAAGCGGCCTCTACCTTTCCCAGCCTGCTCAGAAAAACGATCTTGATGGAATATCTTTTTCATTGACGTTCTCACTTTATTTAGGTTAGAGAAAGTGTTCACATAACTATTTAATTCCTTGATAAAAGTATCACCAAATAACAGACCTTTAGTGTCTGGATGAATTTCATTAACAGCGAAATCGCATACTCTGGGGTCAATTCTCCTAAGTAAATTTCGTCTGCGTTCTGTATACATAGCAGAGTTAGCGTTGCCTAAAAAGGAAAGCATTCTCTGCAACCATTCCCTTACAATGACAGGATCTAAAAGGGAATTATCATAAACTGCCTGTTCAGAAAGGTCAAATAATTTTGATAGAGGGCCAATCGTGTCAAGCATTTTATCCTGACATATCTTCCAAGCCCGATCCATACCTTTTTTGAGCTTAAACCGAGGTGAGCCTATAAATTTTAAAATTTTCGGGTCAACTTCTGGAGTGCAACTAGCATTGTTTGGCAAAATAGGCCTGGGACACTCAGCCCTCATTTTATTACGTGAATCCCTTTTAAGGGGATGTCGAAGCTGGAAGTCAATAAAATCAGCAATGTCAGAGGATGGACACCACTCCGCAGATCTTGGATGGTGCAAATCATCTGCATTGAATCTAGGATTACCTAGACAATCATAAAATTTGACCTCATTAGAATCAGAATGTTTTGACTTTTTAATACATTTTTTAAATTTTTAATTTTCGAAGAAGCCAAAACATCATCAGAAGAAGAAGAAATATCCTCATCAGAATAAACTGAATCTAATGATGAATCAGAATTAACTTCAGTCTCCGAAACAGCCTCAGAAATATCTTTAGTGGCCAAAGCCTCTCCCATCAGTAACCTCTTGGGAGTAGAGGATAAAGCAGGTGTTTTCCTTCCTTTCCTGCAAGGAACAGACACATTCGTAGCAAGTTGACGAGACTTTTTTACAAGTTTCTTGCTAGTTTTAATTGCACTAGAAACAGGTCTTTTACGTTTCAATGCTTTTTTGGAATTTGATTTATTTATCAAAAAATTATTTTTTTCAAACATAGCATCCATAGAAACATCAATCATCTTTTGAATACCTTCAGTATTAATTGAAGGATTCAAATCTGAGGATTGAGACATTATGTAAAAATTAAAATTTTATAAAATAAATTTAATAAACCTTAACAAAAATATTAAAATGTATTTAAAATGCAGAAATAAGGAATTCCCCAAAGAATGTGAAAAACGATAACAATAAAACTTAAATATATATATCAACAGTAAACTAAACAGTTATGTGAACCTGTAAAAATAATAAGGAACAGCAGATGGAGATAAAGTACTGTTTTTGCCAACTTAAATGCTTAAAATATGGCAAATTGAAACTTTCATGAAGATCGCAACAAAGTTAAAATAAGCTCAGCTGAGATGGCGGAGAGACAAGCGTAAGTGCGTAGTAAACAAAACAACGCACCGCGCATGCGCAAACAGATTGAAAATATCAAACAAGATGGAGGACGGAAGAAAACAAATGTGGTAGGAGAAAGAAAAAACGGACAACAGAAAAACGCCACAACAAGGTTAGAAGGGCATAAAGAAGGTCAAAACCGAAAGTAAAAAGGGGTACAAGAAGTAAACATAACCAACGAAAAGGCAATAAATAGACAGAGAGAAAACGGAAATAATTAAATGAAAAAGTACAACAAAGCAAAACAAAAAAATGAATTATGTAAATAAGCAGAAAAACAATACAAATAAAAATAATAATAAGCTTGAAGCTCGAAAAATAACGAACTTAAAACCAATTATAAAAACAAATAATAACACAATACTTATCTTATACTGAAGCAGTAAAAGAAAGAGGATGTGTTATTATATGTTGGACAGTTTATAGTATACATTTTGAATCTGATTGGTTACTTTGTGTTGGTCTAATCAGTTCTACTTTGTTATTGGTCACTGATTTTTTTCTTTGTTTTAACTGTCTCTTTTCAAATATGACAGTTTCTTGTATTTGTTATACAGGGAGTGCAGAATAATTAGGCAAATGAGTATTTTGACCACATCATCCTCTTTATGCATGTTGTCTTACTCCAAGCTGTATAGGCTCGAAAGCCTACTACCAATTAAGCATATTAGGTGATGTGCATCTCTGTAATGAGAAGGGGTGTGGTCTAATGACATCAACACCCTATATCAGGTGTGCATAATTATTAGGCAACTTCCTTTCCTTTGGCAAAATGGGTCAAAAGAAGGACTTGACAGGCTCAGAAAAGTAAAAAATAGTGAGATATCTTGCAGAGGGATGCAGCACTCTTAAAACTGCAAAGCTTCTGAAGCGTGATCATCGAACAATCAATCGTTTCATTCAAAATAGTCAACAGGGTCGCAAGAAGCGTGTGAAAAAACCAAGGCGCAAAATAACTGCCCATGAACTGAGAAAAGTCAAGCGTGCAGCTGCCAAGATGCCACTTGCCACCAGTTTGGCCATATTTCAGAGCTGCAACATCACTGGAGTGCCCAAAAGCACAAGGTGTGCAATACTCAGAGACATGGCCAAGGTAAGAAAGGTTGAAAGACGACCACCACTGAACAAGACACACAAGCTGAAACGTCAAGACGTGGCCAAGAAATATCTCAAGACTGATTTTTCTAAGGTTTTATGGACTGATGAAATGAGAGTGAGTCTTGATGGGCCAGATGGATGGGCCCGTGGCTGGATTGGTAAAGGGCAGAGAGCTCCAGTCCGACTCAGACGCCAGCAAGGTGGAGGTGGAGTACTGGTTTGGGCTGGTATCATCAAAGATGAGCTTGTGGAGCCTTTTCGGGTTGAGGATGGAGTCAAGCTCAACTCCCAGTCCTACTGCCAGTTTCTGGAAGACACCTTCTTCAAGCAGTGGTACAGGAAGAAGTCTGCATCCTTCAAGAAAAACATGATTTTCATGCAGGACAATGCTCCATCACACGCGTCCAAGTACTCCACAGCGTGGCTGGCAAGAAAGGGTATAAAAGAAGAAAATCTAATGACATGGCCTCCTTGTTCACCTGATCTGAACCCCATTGAGAACCTGTGGTCCATCATCAAATGTGAGATTTACAAGGAGGGAAAACAGTACACCTCTCTGAACAGTGTCTGGGAGGCTGTGGTTGCTGCTGCACGCAATGTTGATGGTGAACAGATCAAAACACTGACAGAATCCATGGATGGCAGGCTTTTGAGTGTCCTTGCAAAGAAAGGTGCTATATTGGTCACTGATTTGTTTTTGTTTTGTTTTTGAATGTCAGAAATGTATATTTGTGAATGTTGAGATGTTATATTGGTTTCACTGGTAAAAATAAATAATTGAAATGGGTATATATTTGTTTTTTGTTAAGTTGCCTAATAATTATGCACAGTAATAGTCACCTGTACACACAGATATCCCCCTAAAATAGCTATAACTAAAAACAAACTAAAAACTACTTCCAAAACTATTCAGCTTTGATATTAATGAGTTTTTTGGGTTCATTGAGAACATGGTTGTTGTTCAATAATAAAATTAATCCTCAAAAATACAACTTGCCTAATAATTCTGCACTCCCTGTATGTACTTTTAATGACTGCCGTTTTAGTAGTAAAGGAAAGATAGCAAAATATGAGTCTCTGGTCTTGTAATAAAATTGTATCTTTGTAATTGTTCACCTGTACTTGTTTTAACACTATAAAGTAAACCAGTGTTTTTTAACCAGTGTGCCGTGAGAGATCCTCAGGTGTGCCACAGCAGACTGACAACAGTGCGGGGGTGTCCCTCTTTCAAATTTTGAAATATTGGGAGGTATGTGACAGGCTCATCAGGCATCATTTACAACCATGACATTGACATTCATTCACAGACAATCATTATGATTGTTTGTGAATGAATGTCAATTTGTAATGTATAGTTTGTAGGAGGCATGGCATGACAGCGCAGTACAGTGTGTGTGTGTGTGTGTGTGTATATATATATATATATATATATATATATATATATATATATATACTGTATATATATCCTGTATTAGGCTACAATGTGTGATTTTGTAAAATTTTGGGATGGTGGTGTGCCACAGGATTTTTTAATGTAAAAAAGTGTGCCATGGCAAAAAAAAGGTTGCAAATCACTGAAGTAAACAAATACTACTGCTCAGGAGTATGTTGTCAGGGACACTGTACCTTTAAGCAGTAACATTCCTTTCTCTCCACCTATTGGTTGCTTTCCTGTTAAAATCCTGCAACTTCCTGGCAATCACTGCTTAGTAATTCTTGTTTGATTTAGCAAGCACCTGAAGACCTGAGCTAAACTTGAAATACACCTGAGAAGGGATAAATCCACTGTTCAATTATTTTCCAGTCTCTCAAGGACAAATTTAACTAAATCGTCTGTGGCTAAATACGCCAAACGATCTGCAACTCATCTCATCAAAACTTAAATGAATATACTGAACTACAATCAAGCGATAAGGATTTCACAACTCTCACCACTGCTGTTTCTGCCTTGTAAGTTTCACAGTCAGCCTGTTTGTTACCATATCGGCATCTCTGCTTCAGCCACACACAGGAGCTGTACCCTCCCCCAACACAGGTTTCCGCCATCACACGCTGCAGGGGAACGCCGCGGACAGAACCTGATCTACCGGCTGCAGAGTAAATCAGCCACATTCAGCAAGGAATAAATAAGGTAAAATTAACATCGCTTATCTAACAAAACTCATTGATGAACTGTTCAATACCAAATATTCATTACTCTGAAGAAAAGTAATATCAATTACATATCCTGCATGATCATTAAGGTATTCGTTTATACAGCCTTTGAAACTCATCATATAACTAAAAAAGCCTGAACTTCAAAGAAACTGAAACTCTGGGATTAACTCTAATCTGTACAACTTCATACTTGTTACAGACTTTAAACCATATACTTGCTTGCTTGCTTGCAATATTAATCAAACTCACTGCTACAAAGATACCCTTCATACATAGGGGGATTCTAAAACCTCAGTGACACAAACAAAACCAGGTTTACTACTACTGTTTTATAAATAGACTGTGTATTACTTACTGCATTCACCAACTCATAGATAAAAAAGTAATCTGCAGCTGAGCTCCTTAAAGGGATAATAACCTCCTTACATATGTTTAGCAGCATTTTCGTTATGCTTAAGTATTGATAAAGAGTTGAATTCATTTGTAATTGATGCTGGAGTGTAAAGCGTTAAAGGGACAGTCAACCCAAAATTGTTATTGTTTAAAAATATAGATAACGCCTTTACTACCAATTCCCCAGATTTGCACAACCAACATCCTCTAAATTTCTTCCTGTTTCTAAGCCGCTACAGACAGCCTCTTATCACATGCTTTTATTATTAGCTTTTCACAACAACAGACTGCTTATTCATGTGTGCCATATAGATAACATTGTGCTCACACCCATGGAGTTGTGTCTGACATTGCACTAATTGGCTAAAATGCAAGTCAATAGATAATAAATAAATAGCCATGTGATCAGGGGCTGTCAAAAGAGGCTTAGATACAAGGTAATCTCAGAGGTAAAAAGTATATCAATATAACCATGTTGGCTGTGCAAAACTGGGGAATGGGTAATAAATTTAGGGATTATCTATCTTTTTAAAAAAAAAGCAATTTGGGAGTTGACTGTCCCTATAAGAGGATCTGAATAGGCTTACAGCTCAAGGTCTATGAATACGGCACACTAGGCAGCTGAAACGTGTCAGTACTATTTCTATGTTTTATACTTTTTTAAATGCCTGGAGAATTTTTTTTTAATAAGTTTGGCAGGAGAGCAGCGAGGAGCTCTTATTTTCCTCCAGACACTGTTTAGTGACAACATGGATGCATAAGTGGTGGCGTTGTAGAAATCTGTTGCACTGTGGAAAGAGCTGTGTAATGAGCTATCCAGTTAAAGAATAATTGGGTTGATTGCAGTGTAATTTACAACACAGAAGAGGAGAATAGCGCAGTAGTGAACATTTCACAGACAGGCGATTAAATCCTCAGAAATAGTGGATGCAAAGTGAATGGTATTTATCCCAGGTCTCTGAAATATTGCATTGAGGGTCAGGGGTAATTCCGGATGACCTAATGAGGATGCCGTAAATTCGGTGGTAGGGGTCTGCATTATTGAAAACATGCAGCACACCTTTCATGCAATGAAGCTTTTAAATTATGAGAATAAAAGGGGTATATAAAGCTGTATACTGTGAAAACTGAAAGGACCCAATCTGAAGTGTGAAGTACTATAAAATACAATGCAGAAAGTGTAAGTGTAACAAAACTCTCATATCACGCATTGCTATATTGTAGTGGGCTTGTCTCTCCTTCATATACAGAAATGAGAGAGATCTCGCAGTGCTGGAGAGTTCAACCCTTTTTTTCCGAGCATTCAGTGAGTTCAGCCCATGTGGAGTCTGCACCACAATTCCTCTCTAAGCTGGAAAATCCTTTGTTTATCACTCCCTAAGAGTTGTTTTTACCAACCAGTGAGAAATCTGTCTCTAGGGATGAATTATGTACAAACATGCATATCCTGTTAGTTCTAAAATCAGTTCAAGCAGTTCAACTTGATATATACAGTAGTTTCTATGGGGCTGTGTCTCACCCCAAACAGATGATTTCTACCTCATTGTTGCATTAAATCATTTTGCTTACCACTTGCAACACATAAAGCAGTGCTTGAGAAATATGTTAAAAATCTAGGAGCCAAGTATTTCTTCGGTGTGTGTAAATTTACACACACATCCATAGATTATATATATATATAGCTATCCACCTACGCTTATAGAACAACAATGCTGTAAGGCAAGGGGTCTAACCCAAGACTCAGCAACCACCAAAAGAATTAGGAATGAACAACCTAAGCAGCTGAACCTCATAACAACTTACACCCCGGGGTCTAAGTTGGTACAGAATGTGATTAAAAAGAACTGGTTAATGCTGTCTAAGGACATGAGCCTTCCCTTTATGGATACGCCAGAACCAAGAGTGGTATATAAACGGGCGAGTAACCTTAGGGATCTATTGGTGCTAAGTGACCCAACACACTGTTATGAGAAACAGATGTGGTTGACCAGAGGCAAACCAGGATGCTACAGGTGTGGCAGTTGCGTTACATGCAATAACCTTTTGGCTGGGACCACCTTTCAACATCCCCACAATAATAAGCGATACAAAATTAAGCACAGACTCACCTGTTCTTCGGAGTTTGTGGTTTATGCCATTATCTGTCCTTGTTCCAAATATTACATTGGCAAAACAGTGACACCGTTCAAGGAACGTCTGGCCAATCACAAGACAGCCATCCGTCAGGCCATTGACAAGGGACGGTCGGAACAGCCAGTGGCACGCCACTTTGCGGAAGCAGGCCATAATGTCGCTTCATTACGGGTAATATTGATTGACCATGTTCCTCGCCACAGGTGGGGTGGTGACAGAGGCCGAGCATTGCTGAGGATGGAAGCCCGGTGGATCTTCACCCTGGATACAGTAGCACCTCGGGGACTTAATGCCAATATAGACTTTGGCTGTTGCTATAAATAAATATGGACACCAAGGGAGTCATCCTGTTATGATGTGTTTCTACCTACTCCTCTAGTGTATGATGCTAATACAACTATAACATTTAATATTAGATTTGTTTCTTTGCTACATCCCACATGCCTTGATACCGTGTTGGGTATAGAGGGCTGTGTCGTTTGTTTAACCTTGGGTTTATGTAGCGTTTCAAGAAGACACCATTCTCAAGAATGTGTTCAAGAACCCTGTAGTCAATATGTAGATACCATTTCTTTCATGTAATTAGCAAGAGTCCATGAGCTAGTGACGTATGGGATATACATTCCTACCAGGAGGGGCAAAGTTTCCCAAACCTCAAAATGCCTATAAATACACCCCTCACCACACCCACAAATCAGTTTTACAAACTTTGCCTCCTATGGAGGTGGTGAAGTAAGTTTGTGCTAGATTCTACGTTGATATGCGCTCCGCAGCAGGTTGGATCCCGGTTTTCCTCTCAGCGTGCAGTGAATGTCAGAGGGATGTGAGGAGAGTATTGCCTATTTGAATTCAATGATCTCCTTCTACGGGGTCTATTTCATAGGTTCTCTGTTATCGGTCGTAGAGATTCATCTCTTACCTCCCTTTTCAGATCGACGATATACTCTTATATATAACATTACCTCTACTGATTCTCGTTTCAGTACTGGTTTGGCTTTCTACTACATGTAGATGAGTGTCCTGGGGTAAGTAAGTCTTATTTTCTGTGACACTCTAAGCTATGGTTGGGCACTTTTATATAAAGTTCTCAATATATGTATTCAAACATTTATTTGCCTTGACTCAGGATGTTCAACGTTCCTTATTTCAGACAGTCAGTTTCATATTTGGGATAATGCATATGAATAAATCAATTTTTTTCTTACCTTAAAATTTGACTTTTTTTCCTGTGGGCTGTTAGGCTCGCGGGGGCTGAAAATGCTTCATTTTATTGCGTCATTCTTGGCGCAGACTTTTTTGGCGCAAATTTTTTTTTTCTGTTTCCGGCGTCATACGTGTTGCCGGAAATTGCGTCACTTTTGACGTTTTTTTTGCGCCAAAAGTGTCGGCGTTCCGGATGTGGCGTCATATGGGCGTCACTATTGTCTCCACATTATTTAAGTCTCATTATTTATTGCTTCTGGTTGCTTCTGGTTGCTAGAAGCTTGTTCACTGGCATTTTTTCCCATTCCTGAAACTGTCATTTAAGGAATTTGATCAATTTTGCTTTATATGTTGTTTTTTCTATTACATATTGCAAGATGTCCCAGATTGACACTGAGTCAGAAGATACTTCTGGAAAAACGCTGCCTGGTGCTGGATCTACCAAAGTTAAGTGTATCTGCTGTAAACTTGTGGTATCTGTTCCTCCAGCTGTTGTTTGTAATGAATGTCATGACAAACTTGTTAATGCAGATAATATTTCCTTTAGTAATGTTACATTACCTGTTGCTGTTCCGTCAACATCTGTTCCTGTTAACATAAGAGATTTTGTTTCTAAATCCATTAAGAAGGCTATGTCTGTTATTCCTCCTTCTAGTAAACGTAAAAGGTCTTTTAAAACTTCTCATTTTTCAGATGAATTTTTAAATGAACATCATCATTCTGATTCTGATAATGGTTCCTCTGGTTCAGAGGATTCTGTCTCAGAGGTTGATGCTGATAAATCTTCATATTTATTCAAAATGGAATTTATTCGTTCTTTGCTTAAAGAAGTCTTAATTGTATTAGAAATAGAGGATTCTGGTCCTCTTGATACTAAATCTAAAAGTTTAAATAAGGTTTTTAAATCTCCTGTAGTTATTCCAGAAGTTTTTCCTGTCCCTGATGCTATTTCTGAAGTAATCTCCAGGGAATGGAATAATTTGGGTAATTCATTTACTCCTTCTAAACGTTTTAAGCAATTATATCCTGTGCCATCTGACAGATTAGAGTTTTGGGACAAAATCCCTAAGGTTGATGGGGCTGTCTCTACTCTTGCTAAACGTACTACTATTCCTACAGCAGATAGTACTTCCTTTAAGGATCCTTTAGATAGGAAGATTGAATCCTTTCTAAGAAAAGCTTACTTATGTTCAGGTAATCTTCTTAGACCTGCTATATCTTTTGCGGATGTTGCTGCAGCTTCAACTTTTTGGTTAGAAGCTTTAGCGCAACAAGTAACAGATCATAATTCTCATAGCATTGTTAATCTTCTTCAACATGCTAATAACTTTATTTGTGATGCCATCTTTGATATCATTAGAGTTGATGTCAGGTATATGTCTCTAGCTATTTTAGCTAGAAGAGCTTTATGGCTTAAAACTTGGAATGCTAATATGTCTTCTAAGTCTACTTTGCTTTCCCTTTCTTTCCAGGGTAATACATTATTTGGTTCTCAGTTGGATTCTATTATCTCAACTGTTACTGGAGGGAAAGGAACTTTTTTACCACAGGATAAAAAATCTAAAGGTAAATTTAGGTCTAATAATCGTTTTCGTTCCTTTCATCACAATAAGGAACAAAAGCCTGATCCTTCACCCACAGGAGCGGTATCAGTTTGGAAACCATCTCCAGTATGGAATAAATCCAAGCCTTTTAGAAAACCAAAGCCAGCTCCTAAGTCCACATGAAGGTGCGGCCCTCATTCCAGCTCAGCTGGTAGGGGGCAGATTACGATTTTTCAAAGAAATTTGGATCAATTCAATTCACAATCTTTGGATTCAGAACATTGTTTCAGAAGGGTACAGAATTGGCTTCAAGATAAGGCCTCCTGCAAAGAGATTTTTTCTTTCCCGTGTCCCAGTAAATCCAGCGAAGGCTCTAGCATTTCTGAAATGTGTTTCAGATCTAGAGTTGGCTGGAGTAATTATGCCAGTTCCAGTTCTGGAACAGGGGCTGGGGTTTTATTCAAATCTCTTCATTGTACCAAAGAAGGAGAATTCCTTCAGACCAGTTCTGGATCTAAAAATATTGAATCGTTATGTAAGGATACCAACATTCAAAATGGTAACTATAAGGACTATCCTGCCTTTTGTTCAGCAAGGGCATTATATGTCCACAATAGATTTACAGGATGCATATCTGCATATTCCGATTCATCCAGATCACTATCAGTTTCTGAGATTCTCTTTCCTAGACAAGCATTACCAGTTTGTGGCTCTGCCGTTTGGCCTAGCAACAGCTCCAAGAATTTTTACAAAGGTTCTCGGTGCCCTTCTGTCTGTAATCAGAGAACAGGGTATTGTGGTATTTCCTTATTTGGACGATATCTTGGTACTTGCTCAGTCTTCACATTTAGCAGAATCTCATACGAATCGACTCGTGTTGTTTCTTCAAGATCATGGTTGGAGGATCAATTTACCGAAAAGTTCATTGATTCCTCAGACAAGGGTAACCTTTTTAGGTTTCCAGATAGATTCAGTGTCCATGACTCTGTCTCTGACAGACAAGAGACGTCTAAAATTGATCTCAGCTTGTCGAAACCTTCAATCACAATCATTCCCATCGGTAGCCTTATGCATGGAAATTCTAGGTCTTATGACTGCTGCATCGGACGCGATCCCCTTTGCTCGTTTTCACATGCGACCTCTTCAGCTCTGTATGCTGAACCAGTGGTGCAGGGATTACACAAAGATATCTCAATTAATAGCTTTAAAACTGATTGTACGACACTCTCTGACGTGGTGGACAGATCACCATCGTTTAGTTCAGGGGGCTTCTTTTGTTCTTCCGACCTGGACTGTAATTTCAACAGATGCAAGTCTGACAGGTTGGGGAGCTGTTTGGGGGTCTCTGACAGCACAAGGGGTTTGGGAATCTCAGGAGGTGAGATTACCAATCAATATTTTGGAACTCCGTGCAATTTTCAGAGCTCTTCAGTCATGGCCTCTTCTAAAGAGAGAATCGTTCATTTGTTTTCAGACAGACAATGTCACAACTGTGGCATATATCAATCATCAAGGAGGGACTCACAGTCCTCTGGCTATGAAAGAAGTATCTCGAATACTGGTTTGGGCGGAATACAGCTCCTGTCTAATTTCTGCGGTTCATATCCCAGGTATAGACAATTGGGAAGCGGATTATCTCAGTCGCCAAACGTTACATCCGGGCGAATGGTCTCTTCACCCAGAGGTATTTCTTCAGATTGTTCAAATGTGGGGACTTCCAGAAATAGATCTGATGGCTTCTCATCTAAACAAGAAACTTCCCAGGTATCTGTCCAGATCCACGGATCCTCAGGCGGAAGCAGTGGATGCATTGTCACTTCCTTGGAAGTATCATCCTGCCTATATCTTCCCTCCTCTAGTTCTTCTTCCAAGAGAAATCTCCAAGATTCTGAAGGAATGCTCGTTTGTTCTGCTGGTGGCTCCAGCATGGCCTCACAGGTTTTGGTATGCAGATCTTGTCCGGATGGCCTCTTGCCAACCATGGACTCTTCCGTTAAGACCAGACCTTTTGTCGCAAGGTCCTTTTTACCATCAGGATCTCAAATCCTTAAATTTAAAGGTATGGAGATTGAACACTTGATTCTTAGTCAAAGAGGTTTCTCTGACTCTGTGATTAATACTATGTTACAGGCTCGTAAATCTGTATCTAGGAAGATATATTATCGAGTCTGGAAGACTTATATTTCTTGGTGTCTTTCTCATCATTTTTCCTGGCATTCTTTTAGAATTCCGAGAATTTTACAGTTTCTTCAGGATGGTTTGGATAAAGGTTTGTCTGCAAGTTCCTTGAAAGGACAAATCTCTGCTCTTTCTGTTCTTTTTCACAGAAAGATTGCTAATCTTCCTGATATTCATTGTTTTGTACAAGCTTTGGTTCGTATAAAACCTGTTATTAAGTCAATTTCTCCTCCTTGGAGTTTGAATTTGGTTCTGGGGGCTCTTCAAGCTCCTCCGTTTGAACCTATGCATTCATTGGACATTAAATTACTTTCTTGGAAAGTTTTGTTTCTTTTGGCCATCTCTTCTGCTAGAAGAGTTTCTGAATTATCTGCTCTTTCTTGTGAGTCTCCTTTTCTGATTTTTCATCAGGATAAGGCGGTGTTGCGAACTTCTTTTAAATTTTTACCTAAGGTTGTGAATTCTAACAACATTAGCAGAGAAATTGTGGTTCCTTCATTATATCCTAATCCTAAGAATTCTAAGGAGAGATCATTGCATTCTTTGGATGTAGTTAGAGCTTTGAAATATTATGTTGAAGCTACTAAGAATTTCCGAAAGACTTCTAGTCTATTTGTTATCTTTTCCGGTTCTAGGAAAGGTCAGAAGGCCTCTGCCATTTCTTTGGCATCTTGGTTGAAATCTTTAATTCATCATGCTTATGTCGAGTCCGGTAAAACTCCGCCTCAAAGGATTACAGCTCATTCTACTAGGTCAGTTTCTATTTCCTGGGCGTTTAGGAATGAAGCTTCGGTTGATCAGATTTGCAAAGCAGCAACTTGGTCTTCTTTGCATACTTTTACTAAATTCTACCATTTTGATGTGTTTTCTTCTTCTGAAGCAGTTTTTGGTAGAAAAGTACTTCAGGCAGCTGTTTCAGTTTGATTCTTCTGCTTATAATTTCAGTTTTTTTCATTATAAGATTTAAACTTTATTTTGGGTGTGGATTATTTTCAGCGGAATTGGCTGTCTTTATTTTATCCCTCCCTCTCTAGTGACTCTTGCGTGGAAGATCCACATCTTGGGTAGTCATTATCCCATACGTCACTAGCTCATGGACTCTTGCTAATTACATGAAAGAAAACATAATTTATGTAAGAACTTACCTGATAAATTCAGTTCTTTCATATTAGCAAGAGTCCATGAGGCCCACCCTTTTTGTGGTGGTTATGATTTTTTGTATAAAGCACAATTATTCCAATTCCTTATTTTTTATGCTTTCGCACTTTTTGTCTTATCACCCCACTTCTTGGCTATGCGTTAAACTGATTTGTGGGTGTGGTGAGGGGTGTATTTATAGGCATTTTGAGGTTTGGGAAACTTTGCCCCTCCTGGTTGGAATGTATATCCCATACGTCACTAGCTCATGGACTCTTGCTAATATGAAAGAAATTAATTTATCAGGTAAGTTCTTACATAAATTATGTTTTTTACATTGTAAATATTTATCACTGTTGTGTGTACATTGGGCATTCACTCATGGCCCATTTATGTTATAATATTATCACTTATTAATTGTGCCTATCGGCTGCCTGGCTGTATACGCTCCTATTACATGCATCTCCGTGGTGACCGGAGGTATTTGTTTACCCAGTGTTCCCTTGGTTACCTGAGACACAGTCATTTCCATGCAGCGCGATGAGGCGTGATGACATCATGACAAGTCTGCGTGGAATCAGCTGTAATTGAATGCTCAGGTATGATGATTACGTGCGGGAAGGAGAGGCCCAGTTGTGCATGCTGATTGGCGGTCACTTGTATATGGGTGGGTATTTAAGGTGTGTGGGTTGGGGATTGCATTATCTGGTCTGTATACCATTGAGAAAGGCTCACGGTAGAGCCGAAACGTCTGGTTTCTCACTTACCAAATAAATCGGATCTTTGAAAAATTCCTGTGTGCCGGCTGTTCTTGGATCGTATTAGACAACGGAGGCTGTCCGTTGGATCCAGTTCTATTTCACTATATATATATATATATATATATATATATATATATATATATATATATATATATATATATACAGCCACACACATATACATACATGCACACATACAGAATGAATACAAGCAAATATGTCCCCAAAGATAACAATAATTTCTATGTGCCTAGTATCATTGCATGAATGTTTTTTTCTGTAGTATTTTAAGGTAGACTTCAATTAAAAAATCATTTTTTTTGTAGTTCTCATGGGGTAAGAGAGTATGCAGTATATTTTGTTTGAAATACATTTTTATTCACACAACTTCAAAACAATACTATATTTTCTGCTTAACTTCATTTTTAGATGAGTAATAAAATTAGAATATACAAAAATCATAGCTTCCCCTACTCCCCTGTGAAGACTTACTAATGCTCTATACACCTCAGTTTATGCCATGCCAGCAAACGACTTTTAAAAGGCTAGGGGCATACAGATGTAGTAAACCTGCATTTAGCTAAAATCCAGTTTATATTTACACTACTCTTATTTACCAGTAAATTAGTAAACAAGAAAGTTGTCTAACAACTGTCTGCACTTACAGCCCAGAGCAGCTGCATTCACCATTTTAAAAGAAAACTATCATTTTATCATCCTTTAACATATGTTTTTATATATTATATATAAACCTAGAATTTAGCAAGCTAACATTAGATCCAGATACTGTATATACAGAGTAGCACTGAGATTATTTACTTGAAAAGTAGCACTCAGTGTGGTGCAGGTGAGGTAGAGAAGGTTATACAGATGTGTAGTTAGCGCTGGAGGATGGGAATGTGAACCCTGCTTTAGAGTTTTTGAGGGGGAAAAGTAAAGGGCATATGAAATAATAAAAATAGAGGTGTGTTTGGGCATCACAAGTAAAACAATTTGTGCTATACAATTATAGTGGTAGGCAGCTTGCTCACATCATAAAATCAAAGATAAAAAAAGAATAAATCAAATACTGTCTCAATGAGGCTATAAAGTTCCTAAACACAGGCAATGAATAAAATGAATCAAATGATCCGATCTTGCAACTCCTATAGTTATAAAAACTCAACTAGTGAGGCACAAAAGAATAATGTTGCAAATGTCAAACAATGTGTCAAGTTCAAGGCTGTTGAAAATTGCAAAGTTTCTAGACGTCACAGCTGATTTAGAAGCTATACCACCTTAGAGGAACTTCTTGACTGTGTAGCAACATCCAAATGTTTCATAAAATAAAACATAAGGTACCTTACAGATATAATAATGTGTTTATCTGTGTTTATATAGTTTATAAGTAATGAAAAGATACTCAAAACCGATCCACATACAGGGAGTGCAGAATTATTAGGCAAGTTGTATTTTTGAGGATTAATTTTATTATTGAACAACAACCATGTTCTCAATGAACCCAAAAAACTCATTAATATCAAAAATGAATAGTTTTGGAAGTAGTTTTTAGTTTGTTTTTAGTTATAGCTATTTTAGGGGGATATCTGTGTGTGCAGGTGACTATTACTGTGCATAATTATTAGGCAACTTAACAAAAACAAATATATACCCATTTCAATTATTTATTTTTACCAGTGAAACCAATATAACATCTCAACATTCACAAATATACATTTCTGACATTCAAAAACAAAACAAAAACAAATCAGTGACCAATATAGCCACCTTTCTTTGCAAGGACACTCAAAAGCCTGCCATCCATGGATTCTGTCAGTGTTTTGATCTGTTCACCATCAACATTGCGTGCAGCAGCAGCCACAGCCTCCCAGACACTGTTCAGAGAGGTGCACTGTTTTCCCTCCTTGTAAATCTCACATTTGATGATGGACCACAGGTTCTCAATGGGGTTCAGATCAGGTGAACAAGGAGGCCATGTCATTAGATTTTCTTCTTTTATAGCCTTTCTTGCCAGCCACGCTGTGGAGTACTTGGACGCGTGTGATGGAGCATTGTCCTGCATGAAAATCATGTTTTTCTTGAAGGATGCAGACTTCTTCCTGTATCACTGCTTGAAGAAGGTGTCTTCCAGAAACTGGCAGTAGGACTGGGAGTTGAGCTTGACTCCATCCTCAACCCGAAAAGGCCCCACAAGCTCATCTTTGATGATACCAGCCCAAACCAGTACTCCACCTCCACCTTGCTGGCGTCTGAGTCGGACTGGAGCTCTCTGCCCTTTACCAATCCAGCCACGGGCCCATCCATCTGGCCCATCAAGACTCACTCTCATTTCATCAGTCCATAAAACCTTAGAAAAATCAGTCTTGAGATATTTCTTGGCCCAGTCTTGACGTTTCAGCTTGTGTGTCTTGTTCAGTGGTGGTCGTCTTTCAGCCTTTCTTACCTTGGCCATGTCTCTGAGTATTGCACACCTTGTGCTTTTGGGCACTCCAGTGATGTTGCAGCTCTGAAATATGGCCAAACTGGTGGCAAGTGGCATCTTGGCAGCTGCACGCTTGACTTTTCTCAGTTATTTTGCGCCTTGGTTTTTCCACACGCTTCTTGCGACCCTGTTGACTATTTTGAATGAAACGCTTGATTGTTCGACGATCATGCTTCAGAAGCTTTGCGATTTTAAGAGTGCTGCATCCCTCTGCAAGATATCTCACTATTTTTGACTTTTCTGAGCCTGTCAAGTCCTTCTTTTGACCCATTTTGCCAAAGGAAAGGAAGTTGCCTAATAATTATGCACACCTGATATAGGGTGTTGATGTCATTAGACCACACCCCTTCTCATTACAGAGATGCACATCACCTAATATGCTTAATTGGTAGTAGGCTTTCAAGCCTATACAGCTTGGAGTAAGACAACATGCATAAAGAGGATGGTGTGGTCAAAATACTCATTTGCCTAATAATTCTGCACTCCCTGTATAGGCTCCACAGGATTTGATCTTACAGTAATGTTTACAAGTGTTCTCGGGCCAAGCCTCATTCCTCCATACCGGATCGTTATGGGCTCCACTATAATCAGTGATTTGATGTCTGCATCCTCGTGTGGTGTGGAAATGTGTTCTTTGCTCCGCCCATCATGTATTGATTATCCTCCGATATAAAAGTCATGATATAATCCTTCTCAAATCTGTCATAGTATTGTCCTGTAAATTGCAGTAGGATTTCAAACCACATGTAGTGTCACCGCTGTTACAAGCATTCATAAGTAACCAAGCTAAAAAGGATGATGTACCTGTCCAGAGCAGATGGGAATACTGCACACCAAATTCCCAAAAAAAAACGTTAGCTAAATAAAAATAAGTTAATTAATGGTGGCACATAAAAGATGCTGATTCCCACAAAAACCAATAAGTCTATAAAGACACCGGTGTCAATTTAATACTAAAATAAAACATAATTGTAGCGAGGGCAGAGCTAGCCTGTGAGGAGAACGGACGCAACTTAACAGAGCTCCAGCTTGTTTAGCTTTGTATAAAGTTTAAAAGTGGTTAATTTGCTCATATTTCAAGGCCGCAGAGCTCCATCACTGCGGGAGTGCTCCTTAGAGGTTTTCTTACCTGCTCCCTTGGACCCGAAGAGAAGTGCCGCTACCGGAGCTGTCTACACTCTGCCACCGCTGAGACACATCATAACCCAGGGAGATCCTGCAGCAGCCCTCAGTAACACAACCGGCCACATCACATTTGCCTGCTACTTTCAAGGATACTTGCAGTGAACGCACAGCACTCCGGAGGGTCGGGGCTCCGCTCCGGAGTGCCATATATCATACCTGTCTCCTTCTGAAGTACTGAACGGATCGGACCCAAGTCTACCTCACTGCCCGCAAGATCTGCCGCCTCCAAGGCCCAAGAACAGCGCTGCTCACGCCTGAAGTACTTGGCTCATCTCCGGACTCCGGCTCCTGTGCTGATCTGGTGAGATACCGGGTGGGCTAGATAAGGGAACTGCCACTCTGAATTTTTTTTTTCTATGCGCAAAAGGCCTCCACTATCCCTGCAGCGTTCTCAGTCAGCTGCGTCATACAGAAACTTACATGTAAGGTTAGTTACGGAGGAGATTGAAATACTCTGCTAGCCCCCTACTGCCCTATAAAAGTTCCTGGCTCGCCTCTACTACCTAGGCACCTCAAATAAAAAGTCCTAAAAGCTCCAGGGCACTTTGCCTTTGCAAGCAGGGGTGCAAAGGTACTGTTTAAGGTAGGCAATTAAAATAAAACATTCACTTATAAGTTCAAGAGAGCTACACAGGTTTTAAAGAGACAGCAGTTCTGTGGGGTAGCCCTCAATTACGATAGAAACCCTGTGGTTACCTTAGTCCTACCCTGATATTGCCTGGGGTCCTGCAAGCAATACTTGACTGTGGGGGTGGAGAGGAACTCCCCAATTTACCACCTACAAGTGGGGTGATCTATATATTCATTTTGCCCTACTGATAACTCTCAGGGATAATCTGTTACTGTGACTTGTCTCATTACACCCTGAGGTGCTGCCCTCTTTAAATGGATACATACCTGCAGCATAGCTCCAGTAAGACTGAGCAACTTGCACTGTCACAATAATCTATAATACTACTGTGTGAAGCTATAGCTGCTGCGTCAGCCTGTATGTCTTTGGGCTCTCAGCCCAAAGTGGAGTGTAATTTATTTATCATACCTGCCTAACTTTTATCTCTACCAACAGGTCCTACCTAATGCAACTGTCTCTATAACGATAGTCTCCAGGTTGGACACCTAAAAGGCTGCATTTAACTGATCTTATGTACTAGGCTTAAAGTGCAGTAATATTCTTATATAAGCTGGACTCACTAATACTCATCTCTCTCCCTCCAGCATTGTGCCATAGGCTCCTTCCAACTTTGCATTTGTTGTGTAGGTGAATACTGTTAGGTTGTCTGTGTAAACTAATCTTGGCCTTTCCTCTACAGGTATTTTTGTATAAGGGTCTGTATATGCTTAAACTACAAGCGCAACTACGCTACCCATTTTTCTAGAGATTTCATTAAGGCACACACTCCTAGATAAGCTGCCATCCAGCAGATACTACAAAAGGCCACACCGCTCAAGACTGGTGCACTAGATCCAGTTTAAAGTATCTTGGTATCACTAAAGTATCATAAAGGTGAAATCCCCTGGACAAGCAGCTATTCAGCAGATACTATAGCATAGAGCCCAACTCCTTGGATACTCTCTGACACTCTCTCCATCCATTTCCTGCTGTACTAAGGGACAGCAGGTCATATCCTCAATTCCTTTTCCCGTCCTGGCCAGGTGAGGGCAATCTCCCTGGAGGTGGTGTCTACAGAGCTTTTCATTCCACCCACCTTTGAAAAGGACTGACTTTGTTCTGAATATACTGTGGATTATCCAGCAGAACCTTACTATGGCTAGCAGAGCACTGCTAACTATGGCTACCTAAACTAAGATTGACGTCAGGGGGACTTAAGCATCACCCTATTCACCATTGTTCTACTTAAATATATCATATACTGCAGACCTAGTGTCTCAAGAGCTGGCTTTGGCAGAAGACACAATCCTGAAACCATGTCCCAAAACTCCAAAAGGAAAACTAAACCGTCTCACACCTCTGGAAAAACTGTCGCAGATCACTTTAAAAACCATCACGCTGGGAAAACTCAAATGTACAGAGACTCCACTCCTGCTTTGGAAGGCAGTGAATCTGAAGGCAGTATAGACTCTCAATCTCCTATGTCAGATACTTTATCTGCAAACATTGTAGATGTCCTAACCAGACGAATGAATCTCCTTCAAGAGACACTGACAAAGGAAATTAAGGGATCCACAGCTGAGCTCCAGAGAGAGATTGGTGCTTTGGGAGAACGTACCGAAACTCTGGAGCGTAAACAAGAAGATCTTGCTGTGGACCATGCTCACTTACAAGCCTATTCCCAAAATCTTGCAATTCAAATATCGGACCTAGAATTGAAACTAGCTGATATGGAAGACCGCTCCCCCCGGAATAATCTGAGATTCCGCGGAATCCCTGAAGAGGTTGGCCCCCAAGAACTGGAGTCATATGTTTTGGAGTTTTGTAATATCTTCTTCACCAATTCAGAGAAGCCTGGCCTCCTACTGGACAGAGTCCACAGAGTAGCACGACCTAGAACTGTCTCTCAAGAAAAACCTAGAGATGTTCTAGCTAGGATCCATTTTTTTACCCACAAGGAGAAGATAATGAGAGAACTGGCCAATAAACCGCAACTCCCTGAGAAGTTCCAACAAATAGCGGTGTTCCCGGACATTTCCAGCTACACTTTACAAAAGAGAAGGTCCTTCAGGACCATCACCCAAATTCTGAGAACAGAGAATATTAGATACAGATGGGGATACCCGACAAGGCTTATAGTTAGTAAAGATGGTGAGACACACACAATTTTCACCCCTAAAGAAGGCTTTGACCTGCTCCAAGACTGGGGCTTAGCATCCACCAAACCCCGAAAGGACATTGGTTCTTTGCCCCCTAAAGATAGGTCAGCTATTATGGACATGGTCCAACCTTCATTAAGATCTACTGCAAAGGACACTCCTACTGTCACTGACATCCGGGCAGGTGCCCCAGACTTCACCCCTAGGTTACAAAAGCCCACCAAGTGATACAATAAAGAGCTCTAGTGTTAAGCTAGTGCACATGAATATATTGTTAGCTATATTTATCGTTAGATAGGAATAACTTGAAGGAAAAAGGATTGTTACATAGCTCACTGAATGGTAAATAACTAGTCCTGACCTTCAGCTGGTAACTATATATATATTGTTCAATGTTGCTCCCAGGTATAGGTTGCCTAATACTTGAGGGACATGTGGGGACCCGTGACCTCCCGCAGGATAAAGGACGCTTGCCCAACAGCACCTGCTCTACTATCTTACCCTATTTGCTCCGGCGGGACTTCGGGGGTCTCCCCATCTCCTCTCTCTCCAGCACCACAGGTGACTTAATCTCTCTCAGACACCTAAATGTTATTGATCGAGACTATATGGTGAGTTAATAGTGTCTACAACAGGTTTTACGTTACTAACTCTACATGGTGATATACCTGCTGGTCTGCAGCTAGTACATATATACATAATGATAGGTTATTCTATGCGTTAGTTATAATCTAAAAGGTAGACACTGGTATATGTTTCATCAAAGGATAACTGAATAGATCTGGCCCATCATGGGCATATATGTAAATATTTCTAAATGTAATTTCCGGGTATCAGCTGCCTAATGTGCAAAGAACATGGGGAGACCTGTGACTTCCCATAAGCGAACGGGTGCTTATCCAGCAGTTCCTGCGTTACTCATTTCTTGGCCATTTGGTCATGCTGGGACTCATGAGCTCTCCCCATGTAGTTTCTTTTCAGTTCTACAGGTTATTTAGTCACTCTCAGACACCTATATGCTTCGGACCTAAGTTATATGACGATATTATAGTGTTTACAATGTTATTGGTATCACTAGTTTAACGTGCTACTATGCTTGCAGTGCTGTGATGTTTTATTTAGTTTAATGAACAACCTTTGGTGTATTCCTTATATTCACAATCCCCCAATGACAGTCAATCTCTACATACAAGTTTAATACTTGTACTACCTCCCCCCCCCCATATACGCAAATTTTATTTGTGTTATCCCCTTATACGGGGACTGGAGAAGTCAGTTTGGTATTCAGCCACACTTCTCCTTTTGGTGATCCAGCGGTTCACCATATTGAATAATATTGTTAAAACCTCATACTACCAATCTAGATTCGCCTGGTCCAAATTCCTGGACACTTACTATATTAATTGAATTAACTTGGTGTCCCTCATTGTCCACTGTTCGTTACATCTCTTTTTTTATCACTCTCTAGGTGAAACTAAGCTCCCTAGGGGAAATAATCCTCGTGATAAAGGAAACGATAAACCAGTTTTGAGCCTGGCAAGGGCCACAATCAGGTGCACAGGTCCAGGCGGGGTAAGTCTATCATCTAAACCCTCCCCTCTACCCTCCCTCTCCCTACCTACCACTCCCTCCCTCCCCCAAGTTCAAGATGGCGTCAACCCCTAATCATATATCCTTTGCAACATTAAATGCCAAAGGATTAAACTCACAAGATAAGAGAAGCATGCTTACCAATACCATGAAATCTCTGAAAGTACAAGTCATGTTTTTACAAGAGACACACTGGATAATGTCAAACCAGACTCCATACAGGACCCCAGAGTATCCTGTGGTGGTTCTAGCTTCTCACACTGAGAAATCTAGAGGAGTGGCGATAGCTATACACAAATCTATACATTTTGACCACATTCACGCAGAGAGAGATAGCCAGGGACGATTTCTACTGCTCAATTGTAAATTGAACGGTGTACTGTTCACTCTGGTCAACATCTACGCCCCGAATCAAATGCAAACTAAGTTCCTGAAAGATGCCTTGTCTAAAATTGAGAAACACAAAGCTGGGACTATTATACTAGGGGGGGGACTTTAATATGATATGGGACCCCCTACTAGATAAGAAAGTTCAGAGCGGGAAAACAATAGACACGTACTCTGTGACTACTGCTAACAAATTTCGACAACACATTATCCAACATAATCTATATGATATCTGGAGGGCACTACACCACAATGATAGAGACTACACATACTTTTCTAGACCACATAATTCGTACTCGAGGCTCGACCATTTCTTCACTGACTCATGGACGCTTAATAGAGTCCTAACGTCACACATTAGGGTCTGCTCATGGTCAGATCATGATATTTTGTCATTTACGCTCTCTACTGACTTAGCCACAGAGACTAGACCTAGCTGGAAACTCCCAAAACAAATGCTTCAAGATATAACATTTAGAATGTCCCTCCAAGCCTCTATTGTTGAGTTTCTAAGAATAAATGAAACCCCGGATATGCCCTCCCAAACTATTTGGGCTGCTCTGAAAGCTTACATCAGAGGGATCTGCATTCAACGGCAGGCGATGCTACGACGTCAAGCAGGTCTGCCCGTCGGCCTCCTCATGGCTGAACTTCGCGCTGTAGAGCAGGAGAATAAAAACTCCCCAACTACAAGCCTAGCTGATAAAATTAAGGAATTGCGAACGCAATTGGCAGATAGAGACTTGCAAAGAGTTAAAGAATCTTATGCTAGATTCAAGAAGCTGATGTATTGCCAAGGTAATAAGGCCTCAACCCTCCTTGCTCATAAATTAAGGTGCAGGACAGCGGCGGGTAGGATCTTATCACTCCAGAGAGGTGACAGCTCGGTCTACTCACCTAAGGACATTGGGGAGACGTTTGCGGAATATTACTCTAACCTGTATCACCTTAAGCCCTCGATGACTGCTAAAGAGTCCTCCTCGTGTGAAATGGTACATTTCTTACGGACGCTGGGCCTCCCATCCCTCACAGATGAGGATGGAGAGGCACTTAAAGCCCCATTTTCCCTAAATGAGCTTAGTTTAGCCATTAAACACTCCCAAAATAACAAGGCTCTAGGTCCTGATGGGTACCCAACAGCCTTCTATAAACTGTTTAAACCGGAACTCCAGGGGATCCTCCTCAAGGTCTTTTCGGAGGCCCGAGAGGCAGGCTCATTCCATAAAGAATTCCTGCAAGCAGTAATTTTGCCCATACCGAAACCAAACAAAGACCCCTCACAATGTACGAGCTACAGACCAATATCCTTGATTAATGGTGATGTAAAGCTATATGCAAAGCTATGGGCTAACCGCCTCAATAGCCTGCTCCCAAAGGTGATTCATACAGACCAAGTTGGTTTCACGTTTGGCAGAGAAGGCCCAGACAATTCTCGGAAAACGCTGAACATACTTACAGAAGCCTCCCGACTGAGGACACCCATGCTGGCCCTGTCGCTAGACGCAGAAAAAGCGTTTGACAGGGTCAGATGGGAATACCTATGGCATACGCTTGCTCAATTTGGCATGCCAGAGATCGTGATTAAAGCAATTCGAGCCCTGTATTCTTGTCCCTCAGCAGTAGTTAAGGGTATGGGGTTTGCCTCCCCGGAAATATGTATCACCAACGGCACCAGACAAGGATGCCCCCTGTCTCCTCTAATTTTTTCCATGGCCATTGAACCTTTAGCTCAGGCTATTAGACAATCACCTGCAGTAAGAGGGGTCCAGCTTGGAGGCACTACTGCGAAGATCGCACTATACGCGGACGATGTCACGCTCTTCTTAACAAACCCAATAGGCTCCCTGCCAGTACTCTTTGATATTATCTCTGAGTTCGGAGCCCACAGCTACTACAAAGTTAACGTCACCAAAACAGAGGCGTTACCGGTAAGCATGCCAGCGTTTGAATTGGAAATATTACAAACATTGTACTCCTTCCAATGGTCACGAACCTCCATTCGGCACTTAGGGGTACAGCTAGGTCCGGACCCGAAATTGGTTATTTCTATTAACTACACAAACCTCATTAAAGAGGTCACTGAGCTCACATCTTCGTGGAGCCTTAAAGAAATTTCGTGGCTGGGCCGCATTGCCTCCTTCAAAATGACGATCTTACCAAAAATTCTGTACTATTTCCGCTGTATCCCTCTTAATGTACCTACTGCTTTAATAGACAAGCTCCAATCTCTTGGGCAACACTATATCTGGAATAAGTCCAGGCCCCGGATAGCGGCAAGGATTCTCCAAAAGAGATATGAATATGGAGGAGTTGCAATGCCTAACATACGTGGATATTACGAGGCAGCCAGGCTCTCTCATATCACGGCATGGGCAGATAAGGGGGAACAGCAGGGCTGGAAAAATATAGAAACATCGAACCTTCCCCTAGGCCTAAGATTGGCAGACTTACCCTGGATCCCTAAGCATTGTGTTGACAGCTTAGGAATACAAAATATCATTATCAGAGACAATCTGAAAGTCTGGTATAGCCTCAGAAACCTTCGCGACATCGCCCCACACCCGTCTCCCATTCATTCTATACCGGCCTTACTGGCGGCTCTTCCTGATACACACATACAGCAGTGGAGGGACTTAAACCTCAAAGTGGTCTCCTGTGTGTACCTCTCGGACACCTTAATCTCACCTCATAATATCAGTACCATTATCCCAGAGCCCCCCCCCCGTGGGCCTCCTTTGAATATTCGAGGCTCTACGCCTTTATGACATCTTGGGGATTCCCCAAAGCCCTAAACAGACCCCTGACTAATTGGGAAAAGTTATGGCAACTCCCTATTAAGACTCCTAGGCTCATATCGTTTCACTACGATCTTCTACAGTCGTCCACTAACAAAGACAGACCATGGCAGATAAGGGCTTGGGAGGGAGATTTATCCAGACCAATTTCAGATAAAGATCTATCCATAGCCATGACTTTGACTAAAAAGACAGTGCACTGTGCAAATACATTAGAGGCTTACATGAAATTATTCCTAAAATGGTACTATACTCCCACAAGGCTGTCACAGATGTTCCCCACAGCGCCTCCTCTGTGTTGGAGGGAATGCATGCAAAGGGGCTCAGACATGCATACTTGGTGGGACTGCCCAAAGCTGGCACCTCTCTGGACTCAGGTAGAAACCCTCTGTGCTAACCGGGGGCTATCTATCCCACTCACTCCTGCAATCGCTCTTTTACACATTTTCCCGAGGAGCGTTCCAACCCACGTCTCTAAATTGGTCATCTTCGTCCTAGCGGCCACGAAACTGGCGATAGCAAGGGCCTGGAAACAAACCCAGCCCCCAGACATAACGGTTGTTACATCTGTAATGCAGGTGTACGCCACAATGGAACAAAGTTTCTACTCCCATATGGACAAGGAAGAGCTTTACTGGCAGATTTGGGAGCCCTGGTTTAACCACCAGGGAGCTCAAAGATAAATGACTGTGTGGATCCAAGGTCCCAGTCACCCCTACCACCATACCCTTACCCCTCCCTCTCCCCCCCCCCCTCCTTTTCCCTCCTCCCTCATGCTCCACCTGGACTCCCCCGCCTGGAAATGCGCACTATAATTCCCAGTTGTAGTACACGGAGAGGCACTTCTAAGCTGACTTCACGAAATTCCTAGAAATTTGAGTTACTGTGTAGGACTGAGGTACTACCCGGTCCTTATAACCTAAGTTTGTTCATTCTGTTTGTAAATTATGTTTTCATAATGGATTTATTTCTGAGTTCACATTAATCGAAAATGAGGTTTATATGACAGATATCCTATTTCATTCTAGACATACTTGACCTATATACGCAGTAATGTCATTAATTGCTACGCTTGCTGTGTCATACCAACGGCATAATGTTTATGTATATGTTCACCGATTGGTCACCTGCGTTGTGACATCTGCTGTAATGTTTAATCCTCAATAAAAAACTTTTGGAAAAAAAAACAAAAACATAATTGTAGCTAAAAATAAATATACAACTGTATAAAATGAACTATAATGCAGCTATGTGGCTAATAACACCGACGGTATCTGAACCAATAATTAATATTGCTATGAACCTGAGGTAGTACAGTATGATTTAAACTAACAATTTATGTGCCTGAAAAATGTGGTTGTACTGGGGGCTCTAACCTGATAATAAATGTCACACTAAACAAGTTCAACTGTTCTGCTTCATGCTCCTAACCTTCTATGACAGCTCCGCTTTGCTCCTGCTCTCCCAGGACTCCATGACATTGGCTGCTGCGCTCCCAGTTTTCACTCTTCATGTTGGCTGTTGATCTCCAGCGCTCTGTTGATCCGCCACGCTCCTTGTACTTTGTGCTCTCTGCTGCTGATCCCCTACACTCTCAGTGACCGCTCTGTCTTCTATCTCATGCGGTGATCCTCTTACCACCATATTAAGGGCTTGGAGCCCCCCATTCCCCTCCGTTTAAACCTCAGCAATAAAACCAACAGTAAAAATCCACTTGTCTTAACTTTATAACCTGAAATAACCACACAGACACAGACACAGTTGTGGTGAAAATTGGAAAGGTCACTATTTATTTACAGAATTTTTGCTGGAGATCAAAATTCGCCATTGAACTTTAACTTGAACACATTTTTCTCCATCATTTACATATCACATGAAATTGGGGTCCCACGCCTTGGGGGGGGGGACACGCCACATCCCACCTCTGGCGGGGCACTAGGGGGGGAAGGAGGAGACCCATGGCACAGCCTACCCATTAGTTAGACCACCGGATCACCACTGTAGGCTTGTGTATGCCACTCCCTCCTGCCCATCCGCGGGCAGGACCCGAATTTCACCGCCTTATCATGACCACAGGTTATATGTACTTATCATGACCACAGGTTATATGGATAACAGTTGCTTGAACTCTTAAGTTAAGGTTGGCGTAGACCACACAAGTCACCTGCCACCTTCCATGTTGCAGCTGTGTTCGCCCCCTTAATGGGGAGCACGGCCGGTCTTACTTCAACTCGACCAATTAGCCAATATCTTGCCCATAGCCGTGCACTGCAGCTCTCCATTCCAGTGACCTCTTCGAGTTTTTGGACTGCTTGGTTTACTGCCTCTATAACAAGGGAGGGGGGGTGGAAAACAAAAAAAAGTTTAGAATGCGTTACCGTGTTTGCGCCTCGCCCTAAGTAACTTGATGCTCCTCCTCTCCTAGTCCCTGTCGTCCAATCCTAGCAAACCCCTGCTACTAATCCGGATAAGGAAACCCCAGCCCTTATCTGCGCTCCTTTGTGCATGCACTCTCTACGCTAATCTTAAGGACTTTGAGGCCCCCATTCGCCTCTGTTTAAACCTCAACAATAAAACCAACAGTAAAAAAACACTTGTCTTAACTTTATAAAAGAAATAACCACACAACACTTTAGTTGTGGTGAAAATTGCAAAGGTCACTATTTATTTACAGAATTTTTGCTGGAGAGCAAAATTCGCCATTGAACTTTATCTTAAACAAATGTTTCTCCATCATTTACATATCACATGAACCCCACATCCCACCCCTGGCTGGGCACGAGGGGGGAAGGAGGAGACCCATGGCACAGCCTGCCCATTAGTTAGACCACCGAATCACCACTGTAGGCTAGTGTATGCCACAGGCCCCTCTTTCCCAACCATCTAATATTGGCTTGCTGATGTGCAAAACCTAGCTGCCCTCCTAGCCCTGATGCGATTGCTCGGGCTTGTGCCCAGTGCACGTAAGAATGTCCTACGATCCATACTCTTATGACTCTGTCTGTAAATAGAAAAAAGATTTTTTTGTGATTGTCATAAACTTTTACCAAGGCATCATGTTTGTCACCGTTTGCATCATTTCATTAACCATTGCTCATTAATTTTACCCCCCTTTCATTCTGATGTATGATTTAAATGCCGAAGATTTCCATCTTCCCAGCTTTTTTATTTGCTCTTCAGAGCACCCCTTACCTGCCGCTGATGCTGCTGCCCCTATTCTGAATGAATGGGGGGCAAAATACTCCTCCTCCCAACCTAAACTTTGTACCACCATACTTAGCACCCTTATGAATTAGTATATCGATACTGCCGTACCATCTTTATGCCTAAGGAATGCCCTCCCGTCACCTTTTCTAATCACTACGTATCTCTTTGAGCATGCCACCGGGCATCTTACCCCCTTGGTTGCCTGCATTTTTACCCATATCCCCTTTCCTGTTCTATCTGTCTTGGATTTTCTAATCAGTATCATAACTGCTCCCTCCATTATCTGGACGTCCTTTTCTTCCAGCCCTCCCTCTTCTACCCTCTTGCTCTTGGGCAGTAACTCGCCTATTCTCATGGCGCCATGGAAGGCGAATGCAAACACTGCACTAAAGATTATTTCTTCCCCTTTGCTAGAGCATACCCCCTGCAGTGCCTGCAGCATTTTCCCCAGCTTATCTTCCGTTATTGGAACCCATCTGTCTGTCCTTTTCCCCTCTACCAATCCCCATGCTCTTGCTATTTTTTGCACCACAAACTTCTTGGTCCAATCTGTCTCCCCATATAGCTGCACAAAATAGGATATTCCCGCTAGTATCGTACCCAGCTGCCCCTTCTTTGTCCCTTTTCTTCTGGCCCTCATTAACCATTCTAGAAAACCCGATTTCTCCCCTAGCGCACTACCTGCCTTAAACTCCTGCCATTTCTCCCAGTGTTTCTTATATGCGAGCCATGTTCTTGGGACCAGGGATCTTTCCACCAATTCCTGGATCCCGTCTATTTGCTGCCAATCTGCCAGATAGAGATGGGGCAAACATCACCTTTTACCCTCGCGTTGGGGACCAACTTCCTGAACCTAGCCCACTGAAATCTCGATAGTGCATCTGCTACTACGGTTTTGTATCCCGGTATGTGTTTTGCTTTAAAACATATATTCGCCCTTAGACATTTTAACACTAGGTGTCTTAAGTATTTTATGATGGGTATAGATGATGCTGATAGGTTATTTATTATGTCTAGCATCCCTTTATTGTCTGACCAGCATATTATGTTTCTGTTCGCTAGCATGTCACCGCACAGTTCGATGGCCACTATTATTGGAAATAGCTTGAGCAATACTAGGTTCCGCACCCATCCCTTCTCTTTCCATGCCTCAGGCCATTCGCCCGTGCACCATCTGCCCTGCCAGTATGCTCCATAGCTGCGCCTCCTGCCGCGTCTGTGTATGGCTCTAGTTCCTCCCCTGTGATCTCAAGTATCCATATCCTGACTCCGTTGAAGCCCGTTAGGAACCCATCCCATACCTTTAGGTCATCCCTCATTTCTCCTGTTACCCTGATTAGATGCTCTGGCCTCTTTGCCCCCTTTGTGCCCAGCTCTAGCCTTCTTTTGAAAATCCTACCTATTGGTATGACCTTGCAAGCGAAATTAAGTATGCCTAGCAGCTTTTGCATCTCCCTGAGCGTCACCTTCTTTCTCCTTCTCGCTTCTCTCACTGCTTGCCTGGCTATCTCTATCTATCCTCTGGTAATTCGCACTGGCCTTTTGCTGAATCTATAATTATACCCAGGAAAGCCATTCTTGACAATGGACCCTCTGTTTTATCTGCCGCTACTGGGACCCCTAACTCCTTGAACATATCTATCAAGTTCCCCATCATTAATTTACACAACCCGGAGCCCGCTGCGCCGACTACCATAAAATTGTCTAAATAGTGTACCATTGACCGCCTTCCTGTTCTTTTTACCAGGAGCCAATGCAGGAATGTGCTAAATTTTTCGAATATGGAGCATGATTTTGAACACCCCATTGGCAAACATTTGTCTATGTAGTACATACCCGGAAATTTGCAGCCCATTAGTTTAAAACTTTCCGGGTTCAGGGGTAATAGCCTAAATGCTGCCTTGATGTCTATTTTAGCCATTTCTGCCCTTTCTCCCGTCCCCCTCACCAGGTCTACTGTCATATCCGTATTCCTAAGTTTTTCCCATACTGTTTCTTTTTTTCCCTAACCTGGTGCTGTACCTTTAAGGGGCGTTATTTTCTCCCTCAAGCTACTGCTACTTAAGGCCAGAGTAGCCTCTTTTTCATTGCTTGGTAATGTTCTTGGTACATACATTCTGATCCTAGTATTTCTCAAGCCTTTATCTCTAGTAAATTCTTTGTTGCAGCATTCAGTATTACTGGGACTTTCTCTACAAGCCTTACCTACATTTGGCAAACCCGTGTCTGGATCTACAATATCGCTCCGTGGTTACGTCACATGCCGGAGTAGGACCCGATCAGTAAACCTGCTTGTTGGCCGCCTGTCACAACAGAAGGGAAGCCTCTTTTTCTGTGTCCAACAAAGTGATAGTGACTCTGCTACTCGGATCGCTCTTAGTAAGAAAGTCTATCTTTGTTCTGTTATACGATATCTGCATATGTTAGTGTTTTACTACTATTATACCGGTATCAATATTATCTCTCATACTACTGTATATTTAAAGGTGATATGTATGTAACCTCTGCTTTTTATGTTGCCACCTATAAAAGCCATAGAGGTATTTTACTATCATAAAACACCAATACTATATTGTAAGTTTTGTGCTTCTTATGTGTGCTATACATCACACCCTGTTGCCACTCCCCACTACAGAAGCACAATCCTTTCTACACATATACAATTGGGAATGTGACTTGCTGTTTATAAATATAATTGCCACAGTTGGATTCTGCACCTTAATTTAGCATTTCTCCTTCTCTCACCAGGAACTTGCTATATTATCTAGTGACATTCTTACATCTACTGCGCTGTCAAATGACTGGTATTGCACTGCTGCGTCCCACTTATCAATAGCGTTGTTAACCGATATCCCTCTGGGGTACGATAGATATTGTAGCATGCTAAATTTACCCTTCTCCTTTTTGGGAACCACCCCTAGAGGGGATACTACCATGTCCGCGAACATTTTTTCCTTGAATGGGCCCACCATCCTCCCCAGCTGTACTTCTTTCCCCAGTTTTTCCCCCAATACCTCCGGTAATTCATATGCTGATTTTAGGTTCCTAGCTTTTGTCACCCCTCCACTTCCCTTCTTATTGGTACCACAAAACCCTTATTTAAAGCTTCGATTAACATCTCCCTATCCTCCTGCTGCGTGTATTCTCTTAATTCCTGCGTTATCCTATCCACCCTCAGCGGAGTTGGGGCCAGGCCCCACCCGCTGCCCTCTGCCCATGCTTCCTTGGCCACGAAAGGAACCTCTCCACCCGCCGTTGTTACCGTTATTCCTTCTGCAATCGACCCCCGCGTGCCCCCCACTCCAGTATCTACATACATGCCTATATTTACAATCGCTGCCCCTATCACACCTTTTCTCATTGAAGGTATTCCTTGTTCTCAGTCTTGATTGGCCTTCCTAGGTTTGCATTGCGCCCTTGGTTATCCGCTACCTTCATTACCCTTGTGTAGAGGTCTAATATTTTAACCCCAAAATCCTTGCACTCTCTGTTCCCCAGCTGCAGGTTCCCTTTCCTAAACTCTGTGTCGTAGTCTTTCAATGCGTACCCACCATATGTGGTGTAACATTCTGCTATCAAATGAATGTACCTGAGCATTCCCTTCACATTCTCTGGGTTTGCTGAGATAAAACACTCACCGTATATTAACATTCTCTTTACCGATTCAGTGAATGTCTGCTTTGCTTTTCTAGGCTTCCCATCATCGCTTCTAGACTTCGCAGCTAATGCTTCTCGCATGATCTCAAACACATCTACAAACTTTCCCTTTTGCGCTCTCGCTACTAATTTTTGCTTTTAAATGAATGCTCAAAGGCAGCAATAATGTCCCCGTGACCTCGTCATCTGTGTTAAATTCCACCACCTCCTCTGTGTTAACCTCTTTTTCCGTGTCCCCGACCCCTCTTTTGTCCTGCTTAGCATAAAGTTTTCTAACTATTCTTAAAAGTTTGTCCCAGCCCCCCGCCTTATTCCCATCCACCTCCGAGTCATATTCAGATGAACTATCAGTAATACTATTACTTCTACAAGGTATTTGCTTACCCAATCCTGTTTTTTGCGAGCTGCCAGCCTTTGCTGCTCCTTCCTTGCTCTTGTCCTCCGACGCCATTTCTTTCTGCTTTGCTGCTGCTCCATCAGCTTTCTGTCCGCCCTCCTTTTGGGGTTTTTTCCGCTACCTTGGTCCCTGGCCTCAGGTTCCTCACCTGCTCTCCCATGCTCTGTGAATTAACATTAATATTAGACTCCTTCTGTTTATTTATTTGCGCGGGAGGCTCCTGGATTGACCCTCTTACCCTATGGCTAGAATCAAACCCCTCCCCCTGCCTATTCGCACCTTGTTCTTCCGCCTCCATTATCATGTATGAATTTCCCACCATGTCTCTGATAATTCTGGGCCTTCCCCCCGCTTCTTGTCTATTTCTTTTATAGGCCTGCCCAGCTCCCCCCATTCCCCCGTACGAACCTGGATTGCTCCCCTTCCCTGCGCGGCCCATATCCCCTGTCCTCCCATCTATCTTCATAATACCTTTGCTCCCTGTATTCCCTATTGGTCCATCCATCCATGCCAGGAACATTCGGCCCGCCAGAGCCGCAATGCCAGTTACTACCTCCTTCCTGCCCTCCTAGTTCCCCGTATGGGCCAATCCCTACCCATGATCTACCCTCGCTGGGCTCTCTCCAACCCCCTTGGAAAGCGCCTCTATCCCTCTGCCATGATCGCCGCTGCCCTTGCCTGTGCGGGATCATGCTATTTCCCCACTCCTGCTGAAGCGCTGCTGTGGGCCTCCACCCCCCCCCACTTCGTTGACTATATAGATCCCGCTATGCCTTGGGGATGAAATCTCCACTTCCCTATCTGTGTAGGCCAGGATGCCTAAATTGGCCCCATTTTGGGCCACCCGGTCCCCAGGTCTTATGGGGGGCTCCCCCCTGCATTCGCTTCGTGCTTGGGCCCTGGGTACTCCCCCCCCCCGGAGTCCCTGGAGGGGATGAGAAGCAAGCGGGTATTCCTACACTATCTTGGGACCCCACTAGTGGGCCGCTGTGCCCATCCTCCTCGCAGCTCATGTTACCTGCTAATCTGCTGCTGCTGTTTGTGGCCACCCTGCCTCTCCCCCACTTACCGGATCCGGTTGTGCCCACTGACTGCGCCCTCCACTGTTGCTTCGTTTACTGTCTTTGGAACTGGCTCCCTCCTCTCCATCCTCTTCAGCTTCCTCTGCGTCTGGAGTGCCCTGGTACACCAAATGGACGCACGTCATCAAGAAATCTCCTCGGGATCCTTCTTTTCTGGCCACCATCTTGCTGTCTTCACCTGGATGACCTGCTGGAACAAAAGAAAAGTTTAGAATGCGTTACCTTGTTTGCGCCTCGCCCTAAGTAACTTGCTGCTCCTCCTCTCCTAGTCCCTGTCGTCTAATCCTAGCAAGCCCCTGCTACTAATCCAGCTCAGGAAACCCCAGCCCTTAGCTGCACTCCTTTGTGCATGCCCTCTCTACGCTAGTCTAAAGCTTTCACATGCGCACTAGACCCTGCACGTCCGCAATCTAACTAGATGCCAGCCGCAACCGCATGTAAGTTAAATCAAGCGGCTGACGGGGGACCGACAGCAATAAATAAGGGACAATATGGAATAGATAATTACCTACAATTTGAGGTGCCAGACATAATTTTTAAAGGTGCCAGCGGCGCCTGGGTGCCCGGTATAATCAAGCACTGACATAAAGCATTGACACATGACTCGTCCATGCCACAGACATGAAATTTCAAAGGAGCTTATACCCAATTTGATCATTTCTGTTATCTCTAGGAAGATCCATTTCTAAAGCTGATTGTTAGTGGTACCTGCTCAATTCTAAGCAATGTAGTGTATCTTATTAAAATGTGCCTTGATTAAATTATTCCTTTCATTAACAGTTTTTTTAAATGTGTTTTAATGGCTTTATACGTGAAAATACATTTGGTTGGTCTTTACTGGTAGATATGGTACAGAAATAATTTTTACACACAAACTGTCTAATCAAGCGAAGCAGGTCAAGTAATTTTGTGATACCTTGACTCTTGATAAGCAAATATTAATGGCAAACATTGTGCTAATAAACCCAGTATATTGTAGGAGTAGTTTGTGACCTACAATTATAGTATTAATCAAAATTTAAATGTAATATCTTTTATTTAAATGGACGTCAAAATAAAACTTTCATGATTTAGAGAGAGCATGCTATTGTAAGCAACTTTCCAGTATTCTTCTATTATCAAATTTGCTTAGTTCTTTTAATATCCTTTGTTGAAAATCACACCTACTGGGATCTACCTGTTGAATGGTGGCTGCACATATATGCCTCTTGTCATTTGCTCACCTGATATGTTCAGTTATTTCCATGTAGTACTTTACTGCTTCTTTAATAAAAGATACCAACGGGCCGATTTATCAAGGGCCAAATGGCTCCTGATGCCCCTGTTTCCGCACGAGCCATGAGGCTCGCCGGAAACAACAGTTATGAAGCAGTGGTCTTAAAACCGCTGCTCCTTAAATGGTCCGCTGCCTATATGATCGGGTTAATTGACACCCCCTGCTAGCGGCTGTGAATCTGCAGGGGGCAGCATTGCACAAGCAGTTCAGCAGAACTGCTTGTGCAATGATAAATGCAGACAGCGTATGCTGTCGGTATGCAACGATGTCTGTTGGACATGATACACTACAGCGTTTCAAGTCGGACAGATATTGATAAATCAGCCCCCAAGAGTCTGAAGCAATTTTGATAGTAGAAGTAAATTGGAAAGTTGTTCAACATGATATGCTCTACCTGAATCATGAAAGGAAAATGTGGGTTTATGTTCCTTTAATGCTAACTTGTTTATATTACTGTTGCATGTCCCCATACATGACACATCTTGACCACCAAAAATCTTAGCTCATATTTTCCTAATATAATTCTCCCCCACCCCAGTCCTGTTGCCCTAGGCACATTCCTAGTTGGACTAGACCAAAATACAACCCTACTTCTACATTTTGAAATAAGTATTTTCTTATCATAATAGCAAATAAATGCATAATGCCGCAAGCATAACATGTCCCTGCTCACAGCTGTATGGAAATGTATTTGCAATGTCAGTAAGAGACACAAAACCAAAGAGAATAGCAACAAGCGACTTTATAGGCACATCAAGTACAAACTGTTTATGTACGTTCTCAGGCTATTCAGGAAATACTTGGAATTGGTTTTCCATTATTTAAAGTGGAATATAAAATTAGAACCATCACCTGTCGTTTTAATTGAACCTTATGAAAACAGAAACAGCTTCATGGAGGACGAAGAACACATTTTTTTTTCTGGACTAAATGTTAAGGATATCAACACCTATGGAATTACTGTCAATACCATCACATTACTACATCTTAATGAGTCAGTTGCTAAAACAAATTCAAAAGCCTGCTTTGAATACGTGCAGAAAAAGAGACGTTTGAACAGCCGAGAAAAACAAATGCCCTTCACTTTAAACAGCTTTATTCAGTGATAAATCTGTCCTCATTAACCATAAACCGGAGAAGATTTTTTGAACTGTCAGCAGCAGCTAAACATTTATTTTAATGAAATATTAAAAAAAAAGTTTAAAATGGGAGATGTTTGATCACCAATTATTTAATCTTACAAAATACATATCTCATGAGTTTTCAGTACTTCCTCCAGTTATGAGGTGTTCTTCCGCATAATTGGAATGGGCAGTTGGATTTCCTGCTTTCATAACTACATGAGCCAGTTATGGCCAACTTCTTAACAAACGAGGGGGCACAGATAGATATTTTAGAAGTAGAAGTCTTAAAGGGACACTCAATCAAAATTAAACTTTCATTGTTCAGATAGAGCCTGCAATTTTAAACAACTTTCCAATTTACTTCCATTAACAAAATGTGCACAGTTTTTTTATATTTAAACTTTTTGAGTCACCAGCTCCTACTGAGCATGTGCAAGAATAAGCGTGTATGCATTTGTGAATGGCTGATTGCTGTCACATGGTACGTGTATGCATTTGTGATTGGCTGATGGCTGTCACATGGTACAGGGGGAGTGGAAAAAGACATAACTTTTAAAATTGTCAGGAAAAAAATCTATTACTCATTTGAAGTTCAGACTAAGTGCTATTGCATTGTCTTGTTATCTTGCATTTGTTGATTATGCAAATCTACTGTGTTGATTGGTCCAAAGGGATATGAAACCCAACATTTTCTTTTGTAATTCACACAGAGCATAACATTTTTTTAAAAGTTTCCAATTTACTTCTGTTATCAAATTTGCTCCATTCCCGATATATAATAAGTTGAAGCGATACCTAGGTAGATGTCTGGAGCACTTCAAGGCAGGAAATAGTGCTGTCATCTAGGGCTCTTGCAAGTGCATAACATTCTTGCATTACTGCTGCTATATAGTGCTCCAGGCACGTGCACGCTCCTGAGCTTATGTCCCTGCTTTTAACCAAACAATACAAAGAGAACAAAGAAAATTTGATACTAGAAGTAAATTTAAAATTGCATGCTCTATCTGGATAGCGAAAGAAAAAAAATAGGTTTCGTGTCCCTTTAAGTGCCACCTTTACATTTATGGCTTTTAATCACATAATAATTTATTTCCTAAAAATGTCTAGTGGCACAGGGGGAGATTTTGCTTTTTTCCTGGGGTTCAGAGGACCAAATACGGCCCATGGGCTGCTTCTTGGCCATACGTGATATAAGAAATGAGCAAATGCCTTTTTTATTTTGGAATAGTGAAACAAATGTTTCCCTTGATATTATTTCTACACTTTCAATTTTTCTATAGATTAAATGTTAACATTTGAAAATCAAATGTAATATATTAATACTGAATATAACGTTCAAAAACTGAATTTAAAGAGACATAAAATACCTAATATTTACAAGTATTTTGTGCAGTATTACAATAAATTAGCATACAAGCACAGTGTTAAAGCATTCTGACTAGATTAACACCTTGGGGCATATTTATCAAGCCCCGTATGGAGCTTGAAGCCCCTTGTTTCTGGCGAACCTTCAGGCTCACAGGAGACAGAAGTTATGAAGCAGCAGTCTAAAGACCGCTGCTCCATAACTTGTCCGCCTGCTCTGAGGCCGTGGACAGAAATTAACCCGATCGAATATGATTGGGTTGATTGACACCAGCTGCTATCGGCCGGTTGGCCACAAATCTGCAGGGGGTGGCATTGCACCAGCAGTTCACAAGAACTGCTGGTGCAATGATAAATGCTGACAGTGTATGCTGTCGGCATTTATCGATGTGCAGCAGACATGATACGCTACTTCGTATTATGTCCGCTCGCACATTGATAAATATGCCCCCTTGTCTTCAACAATTGTTTTTCAATGGCAAAACCCAACAACCACCACCACCAGGTTATGTTTGTAAAAAAGGTGTGCATTTCCAGTTCTCATATTTGGAAAACCCACAATTCCCAGAGTAAAATTACTGGAATGAGGGCAAAATAATAAATAAAGTTTATTACAAAGTTGTTTTTTACAGTGTATTTTATAGTATCCAAATGTTTGAAAGAAAAACAGGAGAGCACATCCCCAAAATCTAGGTGAATCTCTAATTAACAAAAAACACCATAAAAACAAATGCACAACAACTGCTTATCTCAATAACAGTTCTCTCCGGTCACAGAAGGCTCCGGTGTGCTTTTCAATGTCCTTGTATGCTGAAGGAGTCTGTCATCTATTTTCACCGGTACTGGAGCGAAAATGGCTCATATGTAGAATCCACTAGCTTACAACAAATCCTACGCATTTCGTTGGACCTTGTGCCGACTTCTTCAAGGGTAATTTGCCAGAATGGATGCCGGGTTTGTATACCGGAAGTGTATATCAATGGTGTAACTCCACCTATAGTTTTTCAAATGTTTTAACATGTTCAATTGAAGCAATTCCTTTTTTAATACAACAGTATCTAGTGATCTTAATACAACCTAATTATAGAAGAATATCTAAATAATATTTTGTTATGGATTTAATTAGATTGTTAGACAATTAAACATGTAAATTCTACAGAGTGCTATTTGTAACTGTACCCCCCCCCTTAACCTCAAAGTTGCCAACTTCCATTAGTTACATGTTTTGAGCTCTACTCAGGGCAAAGAGTGATGTAAAGGAAGGAGTAATACAATAACATAGGAATAGTTAGTAGAGATCAGGTCACATGAAAATCACTTTTATTACAGGTGTATGCTATTTACCTATAGGCATGATTTAGAATGTAATTGGTTAACTGTGAACACAGCTAGAGCCCCCATTATGTATCATGGTGTTGTAATTTTTTTTTAATTATTATTATTTAAAATGTTCCTAATAGTTAACTATTTGGGGGGGGGGTTTCCTCTGGATTTTTGTTTGCTTGAAATCCCTGACCCCTTTTGAATCATTATAAACAGAAATAATAAATCCATATATTGCAAACTTCTTTCACTCTGACATAAGCTTCCCAAAGTGATTTCTAAAGAGCACCCCACATACACCATCAAATGGGACTGCTGAACCTAATATCAAAATCCGCACCAGGTGGCATCTTCTCGCTGATCGTCTGCGCCATGTCAACCTTGTTTCTACACATTTATGTTCGAAAAGGATGTGGTGAGAAGAACCCTACTGCTATAATGTTTTTCTTTTGTTTGTTTTTTATACATTTTTATTGAGGTTTGAAAATAATACATAACTGTCAAAATGTATCTAAATAATCTCAAAAAATCACATAGACTTACATCACATATACATTACATAATGTGACATTAAACTAAAAGTAAAGGTTCATATACACACCCCTTAAATTACAACATGAAACAGACCTCACAGTTTCTTCTAGATTAATATAATTGGCTATACCCTTGGGACAAATCAACATTTGTACTAAAAGAAATTCCCCTGATGATGATCAGTGGCCTCTCTTAGACCACTTAAAATATGCATTAGGTAATAATAGGGAAAATTAGGAGAATAAAACAAAAAAGGGCCACTCTTGGACCCAGTTTACATACAATCTAGGGCTTTCATATTGTAAATAGCAGTTGTTAAACAAATACAAACTAAAGTACTAAACACTTTGTCCTTTTGATATAACCTTATAGTTGTTTATATGAGCTCTATAAAAATGATACCCTCTCTCCTCTAACAGCAGGTAAATAGGCAACATCTCTGTTAGTAAACAGGGCAAAGAGCCACTGGTGTGGGTACACACAAAAAATCCACCACTCTAATTTTAGAACCTCTGAGGTAAGCACAAATAAACATTAGGAATTCTAGTATAAAAGCAGTTCACTTAAATAAGCTTACAGATATTTAGGTTGATATATGTGCATTACAATGCGTAGATTATGCAGGCTTTAGGCAGTTAAGTCTCCGGTTACCCAATACGTTGCCGCCAGTCTCTTAAGGCCTGCGTAGTAATTATATATTGGCTGGTGTCTTGGAGCAGAATAAGAAAGTCTCTCCAGTGGAGGTTTGGTATTGCTCTTTCTGGTCAGTGTTTTAGGCAGGCCCCTCACTGTTCCTGTAGCCATGCTTGGCCAAAACTGCTTAACAATGCTGAAGTGTTGTTCCAGGCTTCAGTAATACTCTTAGAAAGACGCAAAAAATGTTTGTGTAAGCAAATCTTGCACAGTAATGGCATTTCTAGGTGCCTTCTTATTAAAGGGTATTTTCCACTTCCCTTTTCAGTTTTGCCTTTGCTGGATAATTAAATAGCAAACAATATGACAGTAATATAACACTGTTTTACCCCATTACCGGAGGGGGGGGGGGTGGTATTGAGAACCTCTCCAATGAAAGGCCGCCACAGGCCTCAACATTCCGGATCGACAATATGGTGCAGTTCCACAGAAAGTTTGATGTCATTCGATAGCATTCAATCTCCTGAATATCAAGCTAGTGATTGTAAGGATAGATTTGTAGGAATGCTGCTGTCAATTAGCGATTTTAAAAACAGGCTGCACGCAGCTGCCAATATAGCTACCATTCAAGGTGCAGCCCAGAGACACGCCCCCTGCTATAATGTTTTATTACTTAATGGTCCTATACAACTTCCTTGTACCCAGAACATCCTTGTTTAAATTAATGAAAAGTGTGATAAGAGAGTCCCATCCCTCACTTTATTGGCTTAATTTATTCTCCTACACCCTCTCACTGTAAACACCTTATTATGATTTCAATGGTAAGTCAGACCACACCAAAATGATGGAATACTTTAAGAACAGGATCTCCATATAATTTAGATGCCCGCATAGCCCCTTCAACTTTGTACTTGACTTTATTTTCTGAGTTTTTATCCGCTTAGTATAACATCTATGCAAACAAAAATGTTTCAAAGCAGAGACTCAGGAGAGACTGGCAAAGTTAAAAAATAGTCTATTTATGGATCCATAATTAAAGGCAAAAAGGGTAGACTGGTACAGCACACCAGCTGACACGTTTCATGCCACTAGGACTTCATCAGAGCTATTATATCTTTGTCCATAATAGTGCATCATTTCAGTAACGGCTAGATTTAGAGTTTTGTCGGTAACGACCCGCGTATCTAATGCTGGCTTTTTTCTGGCCGCACCTTTAAATTAACTCTGGTAGTGAGAGTCCACAGAATGGCTGCGTTAGGCTCCAAAAAAGGAGCGTAGAGCATATTTAACGCCACTGCAACTCTCGATACCAGAGTTGCTTACGGACGCGGCCAGCCTCAAAAACGTGCTCGTGCACGATTCCCCCATAGGAAACAATAGGGCTGTTTGAGCTGAAAAAAAACCTAACACCTGCAAAAAAGCAGCGTTCAGCTCCTAACGCAGCCCCATTGTTTCCTATGGGGAAACACTTCCTACGTCTGCACCTAACACCCTAACATGAACCCCGAGTCTAAACACCCCTAACCTTACACTTATTAACCCCTATTCTGCCGCCCCCGCTATCGCTGACCCCTGTATATTATTTTTACCCCCTAATCTGCTGCTTCGTAAACCGTCGCTACTTACATTATCCCTATGTACCCCTAATCTGCTGCACTAACACAGCCGACCCCTATATTATATTTATTAACCTCTAATCTGCCCCCCACAACGTCGCCTCCACCTGCCTACACTTATTAACCCCTAATCTGCCGAGGGGACCGCACCGCTATTATAATAAAGTTATTAACCCCTAATCCACCTCACTAACCCTATAATAAATAGTATCAACCCCTAATCTGCCCTCCCTAACATCGCCGACACCTAACTTCAAACATTAACCCCTAATCTGCCGACCGGAGCTCACCGCTATTCTAATAAATGTATTAACCCCTAAAGCTAAGTCTAACCCTAACACTAACACCCCCCTAAATTAAATATAATTTTAATCTAACGAAATTAATTAACTCTTATTAAATAAATTATTCCTATTTAAAGATAAATACTTACCTGTAAAATAAATCATAATATAGCTACAATATAAATTATAATTATATTATAGCTATTTTAGGATTAATATTTATTTTCCAGGTAACTTTGTATTTATTTTAACCAGGTACAATAGCTATTAAATAGTTAAGAACTATTTAATAGCTAAAATAGTTAAAATAATTACAAATTTACCTGTAAAATAAATCCTAACCTAAGTTACAATTAAACCTAACACTACACTATCAATAAATTAATTAAATAAAATACCTATAATTAACTACAATTAAACCTAACACTACACTATCAATAAATAAATTAAATACAATTCCTACAAATAAATACAAATAAATAAACTAACTAAAGTAGAAAAAATAAAAAAGAACTAAGTTACAAAAATAAAAAAAATATTTACAAACATTAGAAATATATTACAACAATTTTAAACTTATTACACCTACTCTAAGCCTCCTAATAAAATAACAAAGACCCCCAAAATAAAAAAATGCCCTACCCTATTCTAAATTGCTAAAGTTCAAAGCTCTTTTACCTTACCAGCCCTGAACAGGGCCCTTTGCGGGGCATGCCCCAAGAAGTTCAGCTCTTTTGCCTGTAAAAAAAAACATACAATACCCCCCCCAACATTACAACCCACCACCCACATACCCCTAATCTAACCCAAACCCCCCTTAAATAAACCTAACACTAAGCCCCTGAAGATCTCCCTACCTTGAGTCGTCTTCACCCAGCCGAGCCAAATTCTTCATCCAAGCGGAGCAAGAAGAGGTCCTCCATCCAGTAGAAGTCTTCATCCAAGCGGGGCAGAAGAGGTCTTCCATCCGATTGAAGTCTTCATCCAAGAGGCATCTTCTATCGTCATCCATCCGGAGCGGAGCGGCAGCATCCTGAAGACCTCAGACGCGGAACATCCTCTTCTCTCGACGCCTACTAGCCGAATGACGGTTCCTTTAAATGACATCATCCAAGATGGCGTCCCTCGAATTCCGATTGGCTGATAGGATTCTATCAGCCAATCGGAATTAAGGTAGGAATATTCTGGTTGGCTGATGGAATCAGCCAATCAGAATCAAGTTCAATCCGATTGGCTGATCCAATCAGCCAATTAGATTGAGCTTGCATTCTATTGGCTGTTCTGATCAGCCAATAGAATGCGAGCTCAATCTGATTGGCTGATTGGTTCAGCCAATCGGATTGAACTTGAATCTTATTGGCTGATTCAATCAGCCAATCATATTTTTCTACCTTAATTCCGATTGGCGGATAGAATCCTATTAGCCAATCGGAATTCGAGGGACGCCATCTTGGATGACGTCATTTAAAGGAACCGTCATTCGGCTAGTAGGCGTCGAGAGAAGAGGATGTTCCGCGTCGGAGATCTTCAGGATGCTGCCGCTCCGCATGGATGACGATAGAAGATGCCTCTTGGATGAAGACTTCAATCGGATGGAAGACCTCTTCTGCCCCGCTTGGATGAAGACTTCTACCGGATGGAGGACCTCTTCTTGCTCCGCTTGGATGAAGAATTTGGCTCGGCTGGGTGAAGACGACTCAAGGTAGGGAGATCTTCAGGGGCTTAGTGTTAGGTTTATTTAAGGGGGGTTTGGGTTAGATTAGGGGTATGTGGGTGGTGGGTTGTAATGTTGGGGGGGGTATTGTATGTTTTTTTTTACAGGCAAAAGAGCTGAACTTCTTGGGGCATGCCCCGCAAAGGGCCCTGTTCAGGGCTGGTAAGGTAAAAGAGCTTTGAACTTTAGTAATTTAGAATAGGGTAGGGCATTTTTTTTTATTTGGGGGTCTTTGTTATTTTATTAGGGGGCTTAGAGTAGGTGTAATTAGTTTAAAATTGTTGTAATATATTTCTAATGTTTGTAAATATTTTTTTATTTTTTGTAACTTAGTTCTTTTTTATTTTTTGTACTTTAGTTAGTTTATTTATTTGTATTTATTTGTAGGAATTGTATTTAATTTATTTATTGATAGTGTAGTGTTAGGTTTAATTGTAGATAATTATAGGTATTTTATTTAATTAATTTATTGATAGTGTAGTGTTAGGTTTAATTGTAACTTAGGTTAGGATTTATTTTACAGGTAAATTTGTTATTATTTTAACTATTTTAGCTATTAAATAGTTCTTAACTATTTAATAGCTATTGTACCTGGTTAAAATAAATACAAAGTTACCTGGAAAATAAATATTAATCCTAAAATAGCTACAATATAATTATAATTTATATTGTAGCTATATTAGGATTTATTTTACAGGTAAGTATTTAGCTTTAAATAGGAATAATTTATTTAATAAGAGTTAATTTATTTCGTTAGATAAAAAGTATATTTAACTTAGGGGGGTGTTAGTGTTAGGGTTAGACTTAGCTTTAGGGGTTAATACATTTATTAGAATAGCGGTGAGCTCCGGTCGGCAGATTAGGGGTTAATTTTTGAAGTTAGGTGTCGGCGATGTTAGGGAGGGCAGATTAGGGGTTAATACTATTTATTATAGGGTTAGTGAGGTGGATTAGGGGTTAATAACTTTATTATAGTAGCGCTCAGGTCCGCTCGGCAGATTAGGGGTTAATAAGTGTAGGCAGGTGGAGGCGACGTTGTGTGGGGCAGATTAGGGGTTAATAAATATAATATAGGGGTCGGCGGTGTTAGTGCAGCAGATTAGGGGTACATAGCTATAATGTAGGTGGCGGCTCTTTGAGGTCGGCAGATTAGGGGTTAATTATTGTAGGTAGCTGGCTGCGACGTTGTGGGGGGCAGGTTAGGGGTTAATAAATATAATATAGGGGTCGGCGGTGTTAGGTGCAGCAGATTAGGGGTACATAAGGATAACGTAGGTGGCGGTCGGCAGATTAGGGGTTAAAATTTTTTTATCGAGTGGCGGCGATGTGGGGGGGCCTCAGTTTAGGGGTACATAGGTAGTTTATGGGTGTTAGTGTACTTTAGAGTACAGTAGTTAAGAGCTTTATGAACCGGCGTTAGCCCAGAAAGCTCTTAACTACTGACTTTTTTCCTGCGGCTGGAGTTTTGTCGTTAGAGTTATAACGCTCAATTCAGCCACGACTCTAAATACCGGAGTTAGAAAGATCCCATTGAAAAGATAGGATACGCAATTGACGTAAGGGGATCTGCGGTATGGAAAAGTCGCGGCTGAAAAGTGAGCGTTAGACCCTTTTTTGAATGACTCCAAATACCGGCGGTAGCCTAAAACCAGCGTTAGGAGCCTCTAACGCTGGTTTTCACGGCTACCGCCAAACTCCAAATCTAGGCCTTAATTTCTTTAATGATAATTTGATACAGTTTATATATTTTTCATTGCTATTTACTTTTTGCTTAGTAATACATTTTTATTTTGTATACAGAAAAATAGATGTTTTAGAAAAATGAAAAACAAAAAGTCAAATGCTGATAGCAAATATATCAGCAGTAAGTTTTGTTTTTAACCATTGTTATATTATAATTTATGAAAATGCTGCTGACAGATATAACATAATTTATAGCAGGCATTAGAATTTCTTTTATATATATATATATATATATATATATATATATATAGTATACAGGGAGTGCAGAATTATTAGGCAAATGAGTATTTTGACCACATCATCCTCTTTATGCATGTTGTCTTACTCCAAGCTGTATAGGCTCGAAAGCCTACTACCAATTAATCATATTAGGTTATGTGCATCTCTGTAATGAGAAGGGGTGTGGTCTAATGACATCAACACCCTATATCAGGTGTGCATAATTATTAGGCAACTTCCTTTCCTTTGGCAAAATGGGTCAAAAGAAGGACTTGACAGGCTCAGAAAAGTAAAAAATAGTGAGATATCTTGCAGAGGGATGCAGCACTCTTAAAATTGCAAAGCTTCTGAAGCGTGATCATCGAACAATCAAGCGTTTCATTCAAAATAGTCAACAGGGTCGCAAGAAGCGTGTGGAAAAACCAAGGCGCAAAATAACTGCCCATGAACTGAGAAAAGTCAAGCGTGCAGCTGCCAAGATGCCACTTGCCACCAGTTTGGCCATATTTCAGAGCTGCAACATCACTGGAGTGCCCAAAAGCACAAGGTGTGCAATACTCAGAGACATGGCCAAGGTAAGAAAGGCTGAAAGACGACCACCACTGAACAAGACACACAAGCTGAAACGTCAAGACTGGGCCAAGAAATATCTCAAGACTGATTTTTCTAAGGTTTTATGGACTGATGAAATGAGAGTGAGTCTTGATGGGCCAGATGGATGGGCCCGTGGCTGGATTGGTAAAGGGCAGAGAGCTCCAGTCCGACTCAGACGCCAGCAAGGTGGAGGTGGAGTAATGGTTTGGGCTGGTATCATCAAAGATGAGCTTGTGGGGCCTTTTCGGGTTGAGGATGGAGTCAAGCTCAACTCCCAGTCCTACTGCCAGTTTCTGGAAGACACCTTCTTCAAGCAGTGGTACAGGAAGAAGTCTGCATCCTTCAAGAAAAACATGATTTTCATGCAGGACAATGCTCCATCACATGCGTCCAAATACTCCACAGCGTGGCTGGCAAGAAAGGGTATAAAAGAAGAAAATCTAATGACATGGCCTCCTTGTTCACCTGATCTGAACCCCATTGAGAACCTGTGGTCCATCATCAAATGTGAGATTTACAAGGAGGGAAAACAGTACACCTCTCTGAACAGTGTCTGGGAGGCTGTGGATCCATGGATGGCAGGCTTTTGAGTGTCCTTGCAAAGAAAGGTGGCTATATTGGTCACTGATTTGTTTTTGTTTTGTTTTTGAATGTCAGAAATGTATATTTGTGAATGTTGAGATGTTATATTGGTTTCACTGGTAAAAATAAATAATTGAAATGGGTATATATTTGTTTTTTGTTAAGTTGCCTAATAATTATGCACAGTAATAGTCACCTGCACACACAGATATCCCCCTAAAATAGCTATAACTAAAAACAAACTAAAAACTACTTCCAAAACTATTCAGCTTTGAGATTAATGAGTTTTTTGGGTTCATTGAGAACATGGTTGTTGTTCAATAATAAAATTAATCCTCAAAAATACAACTTGCCTAATAATTCTGCACTCCCTGTATATATATATATATATATATATATATATATATATATATATATATATATATAGTATATATATATATATATAGTATATATATAATCCTTATCTGGCCTATAGGGGGGTAGTTATCAACGTGTCTACTTTTCCTGCCTTCGCCGGCCCAATACGCCTGCCTAAGCTCGCCTCACATCGCCGCCGCGGACCTGCAAAAATTCGCCTAAGTTATCAAAAAAGCTGTCAAAAAGCCGCACACCAAGTACGGGACGATGAGCAGCAGACTGTGAGAGTTATCACTCATCTGATTTCGCTGCTCTACGGCTTTTTTACAGCTTTCTTGCTAGCCTGTCAATAAGCACCCACACTAACTACACTGTTCTACCCCCTATACCGGTGCCCCCGGAGCCCCCCCCAACTAAATAAAGTTAGTAACCCCTAAACCGCCGCTCCTAGACCCTGCCGCAACTCTTATAAATGTATTAACCCCTAAACCGCCGCTCCCGGACACCGCCGCAACCTACATTATACCTAGTAACCCCTATCCTGCCCCCCCTATACCGTCGCCCTCTATAATAAAGTTATTAACCCCTATCCTGCTGATCCCGCACCTTGCCGCAACTAAATAAATAGTTTAACCCCTAAACCGCCGCTCCCTGACCCCGCCGCAACCTATATTACATTTATTAACCCCTATCCTGCCCCCCCTACACCGTCGCCACCTATAATAAATTTATTCACCCCTATCCTGCCCCCCACTACACCGCCGCCACTGTAATAAAATTATTAACCCATAAACCTAAGTCTAACACTAACCCTAACACCCCCTAACTTAAATATTAATTAAATAAATCTAAATAATATTTCTATTATGAACTAAATTAATCCTATTTAAAACTAAATACTTACCTTTAAAATAAACCCTAATATAGCTACAATATAAATAATAATTATATTGTAGCTATCTTTTACAGGCAAATTTCAATTTATTTTAACTAGGTACAATAGCTATTAAATAGTTATTAACTATTTAATAGCTTACCTAGCTAAAATAAAGAGAAATTAACCTGTAAAATAAAAACTAACCTAAGTTACAATTACACCTAACACTACACTATACTTTAATAAATTATTCCTATTTAAAACTAAATACTTACCTGTAAAATAAACCCTAAGATAGCTACAATATAATTAATAATTACATTGTAGCTATCTTAGGATTTATATTTATTTTACAGGTAACTTTGTATTTATTTTAGCTAGTTAGAATAGTTATTAAATAGTTATTAACTATTTAATAACTACCTAGCTAAAAGAAATACAAAATTACCTGTAAAATAAATCCTAACCTAAGTTACAATTAAACCTAACACTACACTATCATTACATTAATTAAATAAATTACCTACAAATAACTACAATTAAATACAATTACGTAAACTAACTAAAGTACAAAAAATAAAAAAAGCTAAGTTACAAAAAATAAAAAAAATAAGTTACAAACATTTAAAAAATATCACAACAATTTTAAGCTACTTTCACCTAATCTAAGCCCCCTAATAAAATAACAAAGCCCCCCAAAATAAAAAAAATGCCCTACCCTATTCTAAATTACAAAAGTTCAAAGCTCTTTTACCTTACCAGCCCTTAAAAGGGCCTTTCGTGGGGCATGCCCCAAAAAATTCAGCTCTTTTGCCTGTAAAAGAAAAATACAACCCCCCCCAACATTAAAACCCACCACCCACATACCCCTAATCTAACCCAAACCCCCCATAAAAAAACCTAACACTACCCCCCTGAAGATCATCCTACCTTGAGTCGTCTTCACTCAGCCGAGCAGCGATGGAAACGAAGAGGAGATCCGGAGCGGCAGAAGTTATCCTCCAAGGGGCGCTGAAGAAATCTTCCATCCGATGAAGTGATCCTCCAAGCGGCGCTGAAGAAGTCTTCCATCCGATGAAGTGATCCTCCAAGCGGCGCTGAAGAAGTCTTCGATCCGGGCGATGTCATCTTCCAAGCGGGGTCTTCAATCTTCTTCTTCAGGATCCATCTTCATTCCGCCGACGCGGAACATCCTTCTTTCCCGACGGACTACCAACGAATGAAGGCTCCTTTAAGGGATGTCATCCAAGATGGCGTCCCTTCAATTCCGATTGGCTGATAGGATTCTATCAGCCAATCGGAATTAAGGTAGGAAAAATTTGATAGGCTGATTGAATCAGCCAATCAGATTGAAGTTCAGTCCGATTGGCTGATCCAATCAGCCAATCAGATTGAGCTCGCATTTTATTGGCTGTTCCGATCAGCCAATAGAATGCGAACTCAATCTGATTGGCTGATTCAATCAGCCAATTAGATTTTTCCTACCTTAATTCCGTAGGGGGGACAGATTAGGGGTGTTTAGACTCGGGGTACATGTTAGGGTGTTAGGTGCAGACATCTCCCATAGGAATCAATGGGATGTCTGGCAGCAGCGAACATGAACTTTCACTATGGTCAGACTCCCATTGATTCCTATGGGATCCGCCGCCTCCAGGGCCGCGGATTGAAAACCAGGTACGCTGGGCCGTAAAAGTGCCGAGCGTACCTGCTAGTTTTTTGATAACTAGCAAAAGTAGTCAGATTGTGCCGCACTTGTGTGCGGAATATCTAGAGTGACGTAAGAATTTGTGTCGGACTGAGTTCGGCGGATCGAAGCTTACGTCACAAAATTCTACTTTTGCCGGTATCTAGGGCTTGATAACTAAGGCGAATCAGCCTCGCCACAAATACGCTGCAGAATTCCAGCGTATTTGAGGTTGACGGCTTGATAACTACCCGCCATAGTCTCTGCACACAAATCTTAGCACTGTGAGACTGTTTGTGAGAGGCAATATATTGTCAGTACAAGCCTGCAGGGCTGTGTGACTAAAAAAACTGGTCAGTACATATGAGAATAAAGGCTCTAAACATGCTGCTAAACTTATCATTGAATGGTAATGATAATATTTGAGGAAAAAAGTTGAAAACAAATTGAATTCAATAGCTATCTAAGCCATGAAGTTAGTCTCTCTACATAATGACTAGAGACATCATATAGGCAAGGCATCATCTGTAGAGAAATTCTGTTGGGGCCAAGCTTTCCCATTTATAAAAGATTTTATTACATTTTCAGTCATTGAGTATTTTCCATCATTATCATCAGCTGATATAACAAGATGTTACAAGACTTGTTTGCACATATTCAGTTTATACTTAAATGCAAACTTATCATGGGTTCAAATCATATTTGGCATATCAAACATGTCCACAACTTAATCATATTTCAAAATAACATGTTTAAATATTGTGGATGCCTGTATAAAGATTTAGAGAATATGTAAATAATATTGAATGTACTGACTAAAAGCTAAGGCCCAGATTACGAGTTTTGCGTTAGAGGCTATGCGGTGCTAACGAGCAGTTTTGTCTCACCGCTCACTTACCTGCAGCGCTGGTATTAAGAGTTTTCAGAAACCCGTCGTTAAAAGACAAGAAGTGAGCATTGAGAAAAATATTGCTCATTACCGCACTCCAATACCAGCGCTGCTTAAGTCAGTGGTGAGCTGGTCGTACGTGCTCGTGCATGAATTCCCCATAGGAATCAACGGAGGGAGCCGGCTGAGAAAAAGTCTAACACCTGCAAAAACTCCTTAACGCAGCCCCATTGATTCCTATGGGGAAATAAAAGTTATGTCTACACCTAACACCCTAACATGAACCCCGAGTCTAAACACCCCTAATCTTACACTTATTAACCTTAATCTGCCACCCCCGACATCGCCGACACCTACATTATAATTAGTAACCCCTAATCTGCCGCTCCGGACACCGCCGCCACCTACATTATATGTATTAACCCCTAATCTGCTGCCCCCAACATCGCCGACACCTACATACTATTTATTAACCCCTAATCTGCCGCCCCCAATGTCGCCGCCACCTACCTACATTTATTAACCCCTAATCTGCTGCCCCCAACGTCGCTGCCACTATATTAAAGTTATTAACCCCTAAACCTAAGTCTAGCCCTAACCCTAACACCCCCTAACAAATATAATTACAATAAATCTAAATAACTGTTACTATCATTAACTAAATTATTCCTTTTAAAACTAAATACTTACCTGTAAAATAAACTCTAAGATAGCTACAATATAACTAATAGTTACATTGTAGCTATCTTAGGGTTTATTTTTATTTTACAGGCAAGTTTGTATTTATTTTAACTAGGCACAATAGTTACTAAATAGTTATTAACTATTTAATAACTACCTAGCTAAAATAAATACAAAAGTACCTGTAAAATAAAACCTAACCTAAGTTACACTAACACCTAACACTACACTATAATTAAACAAATTAACTAAATTAAATACAATTACCTAAATTAAATTAAATTAGCTAAAGAACAAAAAAAAACCCCCACTAAATTACAGAAAATAATAAACAAATTACAGATATTTGAACTAATTACACCTAATCTAATAGCCCTATTAAAATTAAAAAAAGTCCCCCAAATAAAAAAAAAAACCCTAGCCTAAACTAAACTGCCAATAGCCCTTAAAAGTGCCTTTTGTGGGGCATTGCCCCAAAGTAATCAGCTTTTTTGCCTGTAAAAAAAAATAGAAACAACCCCCCCAACAGTAAAACCCACCCCCCAAATAAAACCCTAACTAGAAAAACCTAAGCTCCCCATTGCCATGAAAAGGGCATTTGGATAGGCATTGCCCTAACCTAAAAATAAAACCCACCCAATACGCCCTTAAAAAAACCTAACACTAACCCCCTGAAGATCAATTTACCGGGAGAAGTCTTCATCCAAGGCGGGCCGAAGTCCTCAACGAAGCTGGGAGAAGTCTTCATCCAAGCCGGGCAAAGTGGTCCTCCTGACGGGCAGAAGTCTTTATCCAGACGACATCTTTTATCTTCATCCATCTGGCATGGAGCGGGTCCATCTTCAAAACATCCGACGTGGAGCATCCTCTTCATCCAACAACTAAAGCTGAATGAAGGTACCTTTAAGTGACATCATCCAAGGCAAAGCCCATCCAAATGCCCTTTTCAGGGAAATGGGGAGCTTAGGTTTTTTTAGATAGTATTTTATTTGGGGGGTTGGTTGTGTTGGTGGTGGGTTTTACTTTTGGGGGGGTTGTTTGTATTTTTTTTTACAGGTAAAAGAGCTGATTACTTTGGGGCAATGCTCTGCAAAATACCCTTTTAAGGGCTATTGGTAGTTTAGTTTAGGCTAGGGTTTTTTTTTTGGGGGGGGGGGCTTTTTTATTTTAATAGGGCTATTAGATTAGGTGTAATTAGTTTAAATATCTGTAATTTGTTTTTTATTTTCTGTAATTTAGTTTTTTAGCTAATTTAATTTAATTTAGGTGATTGTATTTAATTTAGTTAATTTATTTAATTATAGTGTAGTGTTAGGTGTTAGTGTAACTTAGGTTAGGTTTTATTTTACAGGTCAATTTGTATTTATTTTAGCTAGGTAGTTATTAAATAGTTAATAACTATTTAATAACTATTCTACCTAGTTAAAATAAATACAAACTTGCCTGTAAAATAAAAATAAACCCTAAGCTAGATACATTGTAACTATTAGTTATATTGTAGCTAGCTTAGGGTTTATTTTATAGGTAAGTATATAGTTTTAAATAGGAATAATTTAGTTAATTTATTTAGATTTATTGTAATTATATTTAAGTTAGGGGGTGTTAGGGTTAGACTTAGGTTTAGGGGTTAATAACTTTAATATAGTGGCGGCGACGTTGGGGGCGGCAGATTAGGGGTTAATAAATGTAGGTAGGATGCGACGACATTGGGGGCGGCAGATTAGGGGTTAATAAATAGTATGTAGGTGTCGGTGATGTTGGGGGCAGCAGATTAGGGGTTAATACATATAATGTAGGTGGTGGCAGTGTCCAGAGTAGCAGATTAGGGGTTAAAATTTTTATTATAGTGTTTGTGATGCGGGAGGGCCTCGGTTTAAGGGTTAATAGGTAGTTTATGGGTGTTAGTGTACTTTTTAGCACTTTAGTTATGAGTTTTATGTTACGGCGTTGTACCATAAAACTCATAATTACTGACTTTTAAATGCGTTAGGACTCTTGACAGGGTAGGGTGTACCGCTCACTTTTTGGCCTCCCAGGACAGACTCGTAATATCAGCGCTATGGAAGTCCCATAGAAAAAAGACTTTATGAAGTTTACGTTAGTCATTTTGCGGTAAAGCCAAAGAAGTGTGCGGTGACCCTAAACCTTCAAGACTCGTAATACCAGCGGGCGTAAAAAAGCAGCGTTAGGACCTCTTATCACTGCTTTTTTTACCCTAACGCACAACTTGTAATCTAGCTGTAAGTTTGTAAAAAATAAATGCTTTATTAGCATCTTTGTTATAAAAAAAAATGTAAACTAGAAAACCTTGGTCACAGACCTCTCTTTCCTAGAAAAAGCACTACTGAACTTGATAATCAGTTCAACAATATATCCTAACATAACTTGGATTTGCTATAGAGCATGAGAGGGGAACAGCTTCTAAGAGTTGCTATGCAGTGCAACAGAGTGAAGTTAAAGGGCTGCAACCACGAGTAGGGATTGGACGTGCAATGGATTGATTCCATTGGATGGGAATGTAGGTGCCCATGGCGGGGACTGAGCCAGTGCTATAGAGAAAGCTAAGAAGCAACTAGCATGTGACAGGGGTGGTGGTGGCAGACAGAGGAATGGCTGTGTATGGTGATTCATCCTGAGCTAAACCCAGACTTCAAATACGCCATTAAAATGTTTTTGATTCAAGGTTTAAGGGATGTTGATTAGGGATGGGTGAATGTTTTGCAACATTCGAAAAAATGAAACAAATTTTACACATTTGTTCATTCGTTTTGAATTTCAGATGTCTTACAACATTGTAACATTTCTAATGCTTTAAATATAATATTCAATTCAAATTTTTCTAATAATTAGATTCAAATTATACAATGTTTAAATTCGAAAGATTAAAATCTATATATTTGTAAAAGTTTTTCTAATTCTCTCTTTAATTGTAATATTCAAATTATGCAATAATCCAAATAATAAAAAATTGAAATTGATATATTTATATCTATTATGTATCAATTTACTAAATTCCCTACCACATGAACTATTGAACTACTGAATAGTATTTGTGAAATTAAAAGTTACATTCAAAATTTGGATTGTGGATATTCAATATAATTATGAACATTCGAAAACAAAAGTAACATTCGAACACCAGAAATAACATTTGATTACCGAATTTTATTGGTTTTTAATTCTTATCAACATTCAATTGTGCAAAACAAAACAAATAGGACTATTCGTTCTACCAAACAAATTACATTTTCAGCACATTCGCCCATCCCTAATGTTGATATAGTGAAATTCATATCTCATTGCTCTGCATGAACTTCCTGAAGGGACATAAACCCTAAAATGTTAAAATTGTAATCAACTTAACATTTTACTTCTATCATGATTATTATCATTGTATCCTTTGTTGAAAAGCAGGGAGGTAAGCTGAGAAGAGTGCACATGTCTGTAACACTATATGGCCATAGTGCTTCAGACATGCGTACGCTACCTACCTAGATATCTCTTCAACAAAGTATTCCAAGAGAGCTAAGCAAATTTTATTTCAGGATTCAGATAGAGCATGCAATTTTAAGCAACTTTCTAATTTACTCCTATTATCAAATTTTCTTCATTCTCTTGGTATCTTTATTTGAAAAGCAAGAATGTAAGTTTAGATTCCGGCCAATTTTTGGTGAACAACCTGAGTTGTTCTTGCTGATTGGTGGATAAATTTACCCACCAATAAAAAAGTGCTGTCCATGGTACTGAACCAAAAATTGGCTGGCTCCTTAGCTTAGATGCCTTCTTTTTCAAATAAAGATACCAAGAGAATGAAGAAAATTTGATAATAGGAGTAAATTAGAAAGTTGCTTAAAATTGCATGCTCTATCTGAATCACGAAAGAAAAAAATTGGGTTCAATGTCCCTTTAAGTTTTGCAGGTATCACTTAGTTCTTCCTCAGAGCCTGCACAAAATGTACCTATGAAAAAAAAATATATATATATTATTTTTTTTAAAACTTCTTGTTAGTAGATATTTATGTGGCTTGACAAGAGCTGAGTGCTAGACTTTGTAACTTTGATTTTATGATTTTATCAACAGAATCAGGCAATATATTTTCCATATATAATACTTTATACTCTAATAAAAAAAAGCTGAGTTAAAATATCTGTAACGCTGCCAGTCAACAATGACAAACACATACAATTTCTTAATTTAATTTTCTATTTTTTAGTGGTATATGTAGTAGTTCTGCTGAAGCGACATACCAGAACTATGTTAAGACAAATAAGGGGGGGTAAGCAAACTTGATTCAAGGTATTAAATAACAGCCTGCATGAGCTCTCTGAAGAAGCTCGCTTCTGTTAAAGGTAAATGCCAAGGTGAGATTACCCAGTGAAAACAAATTCTTTATGATTATGATTTACCAGCTTCAAAATATAGCAAGGGAGGACATAATCACTGTCCCTGAAATAACTCCCATTCTTAACCCTTTGAGTGCTAAGCTTGATTTAATTTGACTCCCCCCCCCCAGATCCCCAATACTTATACCATTGGAAATGTTAGGTGATTACCTTTCCAACCGTGGGTCTTGGGGGTCTGTAGCTGCTTAGATACCTGAGATATAGGCTTCTAAGCAGCATGCCCCCTTTCCCTATACTTTATACTGTAAATTTTAAATAAAGTTGCGCGGTGACGTCATCACGTCATTGAGCGTGACGTCACCACACGTAACGGGAAGCCCCGGTGATGCCTGTCACTATACAGGCCCGATCGCCGTTGTGGGAGTCGGTAGGAGCCCCAGATTGCTAAAAAGGTGGTTGAGTGCTAGCGACGGCTCTGAGCCGTCGTTAGCACTTTTAAAGAATGTGCTTTATATTTTACAAAATATTTAAGTATTGTCACAGCCAGGAAAGCTTTACAAGTAGTGGAAACAATGGATAAAGAAAGCTGCTCTTGTGCATTATAGCATTTTCTTCTTGCTTCATTTGTGGGAAAGAGTTAAGGAGTTTATTGCGGGTGTTTTCATTAATCTGGCTTAATGCTGGTATTACAAGTAATACCAAGTTGGAAGAAAACATGATCGCTTGAGCACAATCGCAATTTACGCTAGAATGATTATCGCAACTTCAGAGCCCTAGTTAACTGTTTTGTGAAACTAAAAAAGTACCAAAAAACACTTTACATTACAAAGTACAGTTACACTTGTAATAACACTATCTAATAAAAATTATTCACACAAAATATTTCAACGGCTAGATTACGAGTTTTGCGGTATGAGTAAAAAAGCAGCGTTAAGGCTCATAACGCTGCTTTTTCACTCCCGCTGGTATTACGAGTCTTGCAGGTTTAGGGGCACTGCACACTTTTTTGGCCGTACCGCAAATTAATTTACGCAATTTGCGTAAAGTCTTTTTTCAATGGGACTTCCATAGCGCCGGTATTACAAGCTTTTTCTTGGAGGCCAAAAAGTGAGCGGTACAGCCTATCCCACAAGATTCGTAACGCAATCTAAAGTTAGTAGTTATGAGTTTTACACTACAAAGTTGTAGCATAAAACTCATAACTAAAGTATTAAAAAGTACACTAACACCCATAAACTACCTACTACCGCCGCACTCCCGCCTCGCAAACACTAGTTAAATATTATTAACCCCTAATCTGCCGCCCCTAACATCGCCGCCACCTGCCTATATTTATTAACCCCTAATCTGCTGCCCCCAACGGTGCCGCCACTATACTAAATTTATTAACCCCTTACCCTAAGTCTAACCCTAATCCTAACACCCCCTAACTTAAATATAATTAAAATAAATCTAAATAACCCTAAAAATTACTATCATTACCTAAATTATTCCTATTTAAAACTAAATACTTACCTATAAAATAAACCCTAAGCTAGCTACAATATAACTAATAGTTACATTGTAGCTAGCTTAGGGTTTAATTTTATTTTACAGGCAAGTTTGTATTTATTTTAACTAGGTAGAATAGTTATTAAATAGTTATGCCAATGCATTTAGCTCTTTTTCAGCCCAAAAGCCCTAATCTAAAAATAAAACCCACCCAATAAACCCTTTAAAAAAACTAACACTAACCCCCGAAGATCTACTTACAATTTTGAAGACCGGACATCCATCGTCAATGAAGCCGGGATAAGTCTTCATCCAAGCTGCAAGAAGTACTCGACGAAGTCAGGAGAAGTCTTCATCCAAGCCGGCAGAAGTGGTCCTCCAGATGGGCAGAAGTCTTCATTCAGACGGCATCTTCTATCTTCATCCATCCAGCACGGAGCAGCTACATCTTCAAGACATCAAGTGCGGAGCATCCTCTTCTTCTGACAACTAACGACGAATGAAGGTTCCTTTAAATGACATCATTCAAGATGGTGTCCCTTGAATTAAAGGTGAAAAAATCATATTGGCTGATCCGATCAGTCAATAGGATTGAGCTTGCATTCTATTGAGCTCACATTCTATTGGCTGATTCTATCAGCCAGTAGGATTTTTTCACCTTTAATTCCGATTGGCTGATAAAATTCTATCAGCCAATCGGAATTCAAGGGACGCCATCTTGGATGACGTCATTTAAAGGAACCTTCATTCGTCGTTAGTCATCGGAAGAAGAGGATGCTCCACGCTGGATGTCTTGAAGATGGAGCCGCTCCACGCCGGATGGATGAAGATAGAAGATGCCATCTGGATGAAGAATTCTGCCCATCTGGAGGACCATTTCTACCGGCTTGGATGAAGACTTCTCCCGGGCTTCGTCGAGGATTTCTCGCCGCTTGGATAAAGACTTCTCCTGGCTTCGTTGATGATGGATGTCCGGTCTTCAAAACTGTAAGTAGATCTTCGGGGGTTAATGTTAGGTTTTTTTAAGGGTTTATTGGGTGGGTTTTATTTTTAGATTAGGGCTTTTGGGCTGAAAAAGAGCTAAATGCATTGGCATTGGGGAGTTTATTTTTTTTAGATTAGGATTTTATTTGGGGGGTTGGTCTTGTGGGTGGTGGGTTTTACTGTTGGGGGGGTTGTTTGTAATTTTTTTTTACAGGTAAAAGAGCTGATTTCTTTGGGCCAATGCCCCACAAAAGGCCCTTTTAAGGGCTATTGATAGTTTAGTTTAGGCTAGAGTTTTTTCTTATTTTGGGGGAGGCTTTTTTTTATTTTGATAGGACTATTAGATTAGGTGTAATTAGTTTAAATATCTGATAATTTCTTTTTTTATTTTGTGTATTTAATGTTTGTTTTTTTTGTAATTTAGGTAGTTGTATTTAATTAATTTAATTTATTTAATTGTAGTGTAAGATTAGGTTTTATTGCAAGACAGGTTAGGTTTTATTTTACAGGTAAATTTGTATTTATTTTAACTAGGTAGTTAGTAAATCGTTAATAACTATTTAGTAACTATTCTACCTAGTTAAAATAAATACAAACTTGCCTGTATAATAAAAAATTAGTTATATTGTAGCTAGCTTAGGGTTTATTTTACAGGTAAGTATTTAGTTTTAAATAGGAATAATTTAGGTAATGATAGTAATTTTTATTTAGATTTATTTTAATTATATTTAAGTTAGGGGGTGTTAGGGTTAGGTTTAGACTTAGGTTTAGGGGTTAATAAATTTAGTATAGTGGCGGCGACGTTGGGGCGGCAGATTAGGGGTTAATAATATTTAACTAGAGTTAGCGAGGCGGGAGTGCGGCGGTTTAGGGATTAATATGTTTATTATAGTGGTGGTGATGTCCGGAGCGTCAGATTAAGGGTTAATAACTATAATGTAGGTGTTGGCGATGTAGGGGGCTGCAGATTAGGGGTTAATAAGTGTAAGGGGTGTTTAGACTCGGGGTTCATGTTAGGTTGTTAGGTTTAAACATACAATTTGTTTCCCCATAGGACTAAATGGGGCTGCGTTACTGAGCTTTACGCTGCTTTATTGCAGGTGTTAGGCTTTTTTTCAGCCAGCTCTCCCCATTGATGTGTATGGGGAAATCTTGCACGAGCACGTAAAACCAGCTCACCGCAGCTTTCAGCAGCGCTGGTATTGGAGTGTGGTATGGACTCAATTTTGCTCTACGCTCACTTCTTGCCTGAAAACGCCGGGTTTATGAAAACCTGTAATACCAGTGCTGTAGGAAAGTAAGCGGTGACAATAACGTGCAAGTTATTAACGCACCCCTCATACCGCAAAACTCGTAATCTAGCCGAAAGTTATAAAGGCTCAAGGATATGAGATCTCAGGTGTAAGAGAAAAAAAGGCAAAGGGTTTAACATAGAGATACATAAATATACATGTCTAAAGATGTATATGTATGTGTATAAACAGTATATCACAAAAGTGAGTACACCCCTCAAATTTCTGTAAATATTTTATTATATCTTTTCATGTGACAACATTGAAGAAATAACACTTTGCTACAATGTAAAGTAGTGAGTGTACAGCCTGTATAACAGTGCAAATTTGCTGTCCCCTAAAAATAACAACACACAGCCATTAATGTCTAAACTGTTGGCAACAAAAGTGAGTACACCCCTAAGTGGAAATGTCCAAATTGGGCCCAATTAGCCATTTTCCCTCCCCAGTGTCATGTGACTCATTAGTGTTACAAGGTCTCAGGTGTGAATGGAGAGCAGTTGTGTTAAATTTGGTGTTATCGCTCTCACACTCTTTCATACTGGTCACTGGAAGTTTAACATGGCACCACATGGCAAAGAACTCTCTGCAGATCTGAAAAAAAGAATTGTTGCTCTACATAAAGATGTTCTAGGCTATAAGAAGATTGCCAAGACCCTGAAACTGAGCTGCAGCACAGTGGGCAAGACCATACAGGGAGTGCAAAATTATTAGGCAAGTTGTATTTTTGAGGATTAATTTTATTATTGAACAACAACCATGTTCTCAATGAACCCAAAAAACTCATTAATATCAAAGCTGAATAGGTTTGGAAGTAGTTTTTAGTTTGTTTTTAGTTCTAGCTATTTTAGGGGGATATCTGTGTGTGCAGGTGACTATTACTGTGCATAATTATTAGGCAACTTAACAAAAAACAAATATATACCCATTTCAATTATTTATTTTTACCAGTGAAACCAATATAACATCTCAACATTCACAAATATACATTTCTGACATTCAAAAACAAAACAAAAACAAATCAGTGACCAATATAGCCACCTTTCTTTGCAAGGGCACTCAAAAGCCTGAAATCCATGGATTCTGTCAGTGTTTTGATCTGTTCACCATCAACATTGCGTGCAGCAGCAACCACAGCCTCCCAGACACTGTTCAGAGAGGTGTACTGTTTTCCCTCCTTGTAAATCTCACATTTGATGATGGACCACAGGTTCACAATGGGGTTCAGATCAGGTGAACAAGGAGGCCATGTCATTAGATTTTCTTCTTTTATACCCTTTCTTGCCAGCCACGCTGTGGAGTACTTGGACGCGTGTGATGGAGCATTGTCCTGCATGAAAATCATGTTTTTCTTGAAGGATGCAGACTTCTTCCTGTACCACTGCTTGAAGAAGGTGCCTTCCAGAAACTGGCAGTAGGACTGGGAGTTGAGCTTGACTCCATCCTCAACCCGAAAAGGCCCCACAAGCTCATCTTTGATGATACCAGCCCAAACCAGTACTCCCCCTCCACCTTGCTGGCGTCTGAGTCGGACTGGAGCTCTCTGCCCTTTACCAATCCAGCCACGGGCCCATCCATCTGGCCCATCAAGACTCACTCTCATTTCATCAGTCCATAAAACCTTAGAAAAATCAGTCTTGAGATATTTCTTGGCCACGTCTTGACGTTTCAGCTTGTGTGTCTTGTTCAGTGGTGGTCGTCTTTCAGCCTTTCTTACCTTGGCCATGTCTCTGAGTATTGCACACCTTGTGCTTTTGGGCACTCCAGTGATGTTGCAGCTCTGAAATATGGCCAAACTGGTGGCAAGTGGCATCTTGGCAGCTGCACGCTTGACTTTTCTCAGTTCATGGGCAGTTATTTTGCTCCTTGGTTTTTCCACACGCTTCTTGCGACCCTGTTGACTATTTTGAATGAAACGCTTGATTGTTCGATGATCACGCTTCAGAAGCTTTGCAATTTTAAGAGTGCTGCATCCCTCTGCAAGATATCTCACTATTTTTGACTTTTCTGAGCCTGTCAAGTCCTTCTTTTGACCCATTTTGCCAAAGGAAAGGAAGTTGCCTAATAATTATGCACACCTGATATAGGGTGTTGATGTCATTAGACCACACCCCTTCTCATTACAGAGATGCACATCACCTAATATGCTTAATTGGTAGTAGGCTTTCGAGCCTATACAGCTTGGAGTAAGACAACATGCATAAAGAGGATGATGTGGTCAAAATACTAATTTGCCTAATAATTCTGCACTCCCTGTACAGTGGTTTCACAGGACAGGTTCCACTCAGAACAGGCCTCGCAATGGTCAACCAAAGAAGTTGAGTGCATATGCTCAGTGTCATATCCAGAGGTTATCTTTAGGAAATAGACGTATGAGTGCTGCCAGCATTGCTGCAGACGTTGAAGGGGTGGGGGGCCAGCCTGCCAGTACTCAGACCATAGGCTGCATACTGCATCAAATTGGTCTGCATGGCTGTTGTCCCAGAAGGAAGCCTCTTCGAAAGATGATGCACAAGAAAGCCTGCAAACAGTTTGCTGAAGACAAGCAGACTAAAGACATGGATTACTTTAACCATGTCCTGTGGTCCGATGAGACCAAGATAAACTTATTTGGTTCAGATGGTGTCAAGTGTGTGTGGCGGCAACCAGGTGAGGAGTACAAAGACAAGTGTGTCTTGCCTACAGTCAAGCATGGTGGTGGGAGTGTCATGGTCTGGGCCTTCATGAGTGCTGCCGGCACTGGGGAGCTACAGTTCATTGAGGGAACCATGAATGCCAACATGTACTGTGACATACTGAAGCAGAGCATGATCCTCTGCCTTCAGAGACTGGGCCGCAGTGCAGTATTCCAACATAATAACGACCCCAAACACACCTCCAAGACGACCACTGCCTTGCTAAAGAAGCTGAGGGTAAAGGTGATGGACTGGTCAAGCATGTCTCCAGACCTAAACTCTATTGAGCATCTGTGGGGCATCCTCAAATGGAAGGTGGGGGAGTGCAAGGTCTCTAACATCCACCAGCTCCGTGATGTCATCATGGAGGAGTGGAAGAGGACTCCAGTCGCAACCTGTGAAGCTCTGGTGAACTCCATGCCCAAGAGGGTTAAGGCAGTGCTGGAAAATAATGGTGGACACACAAAATATTGACACTTTGGGCCCAGTTTGGACACTTCTACTTAGGGGTGTACTCACTTTTGTTGCCAACTGTTTAGACATTAATGGCTGTGTGTTGAGTTATTTTGAGGGACCAGCAAATTTACACTGTTATACAGGCTGTACACTCACTACTTTACATTGTAGCTTTTCATATGCAAAAGAAGGGGGAGTGTCTTATTTCCCACTTGCAGTGGGCTTTCCAGCTACATTTTCAACAGAGCTAAACTGGAAGATTCTAAGTAAGTTTTTAAACAGTTTTATACTGGATTTTTAAATCCGTATCTGTGCATTTTATTCTGTATAGTAGTGTCTATTACATGCAGTTAAAAGAAAATGAGTGTATACTGTCCCTTTAAAGGGAAAGTAAAGTCAAAATTACTTTTTCATGATTTAGATAGAGCATGTCATTTAAAGAACTTTCCAATTTACTTCTTTTATCACATTTGCTTTATTCTCTTGGTATCCTTTGTTGAAGAGTAAACCTAAGCAGGCTCATAGTAGCTCGGGGGCATGCACGTGTCTAATAGTTTATAACAGTAGCAGCAATGTTATACAGTATTGCAAACACTAATGCTGTTAAATACTATAGGCAAATGCACACTCCTGAGCTCCTATGAACCTGCTTAGTTTTACTTTTTAACAAAGGATACCAAGAAAACAAAACAAATTTGATAATAGAAATAAGTTGGAAAGTTATTTAAAACTGTATGTCCACGTTATACCATGAAGATTTAATTCTGAGTTTAGAGCATTCAATTTTAAACACCTTTCCAATTTACACCTTTTATCTAATTTTCTTAATTCTCTTGATATCCTTTGTTGAAAAGAATACCTAGGCATGCTCTATCTGAATCATGAAGAAAAATTTGGGGTTTCACATGCCTATAATTTTTGTCATAGAAGCCCCTGCTGACACTCTCAGAAGGTGCAGTGTTTGAATGCAAGTGCAAAGGACGCTCACAGGATATGAGTATAAATGCTGAAAAACAATTCTAAAACTTTTACTAGAAGCATTTTTTGGTAATAGAAATATATATATATGCTATTTAATTATAAAGGGACACAAAATACAAACTGTTCCTTTCATGATTCTGACAGAACAGACAACTTTAAACAACTTTCTTATTTACTTACTTATCCAATTTTCTTTGTTCTCTTGGTATCTTTTGTTGAAAATCAGGGACGTAAGCTCAGAAGTGTGCACGTGTCTGGCAGCAATTAGTAAGAATGTTATCCATTTGCAAGAGATGGAAGCACTATTTCCTGCCAGTTAGTGCTCCAGACACCTACCTAGTTTTAGCTCTTCAACAATGAATACAAATGAAGAACATGTAATAAAAGAAGTAAATTGGAATCTTTTTTTAAAACTGTATGCTCTGTCTGAATCACACAAGAACAATTCTAAGTTTCATATCCCTTTAAATGCACTCATGCACAATTCATTTCTGAATGTTCTATCCCTTTAAATGAATCTTTGGACTGACAATGCATTACTGGATCAGTGCTGAACATGAACACTGAGCCAATGCGAGGCAGAATATATGCATAGCTGCCAATCACCAGCTGTGTTCAGCTCAGAATCAGCAGTGCATTGCCTCTCCAGAGCTTTGTGGGGATTAAACACATAGGTATAAGAAGTGGTGGGAGTCAGCCAGTTCTAACCAGTTCCTAAGAATCTGGTAGGAAAATTTAGAAAGTGTAACATTTTTATTTTATAGAGAAGTTAGAGAAACTAAAATCTTGGAATCCCACCGGAACCATTTGCTAAAATTTTAGAATCTCACCCCTGGGTATAAGCAAATAAATAGAGCAATATCTAATGCAGCTTTTTTCCCTTTTAGAAGCTTCAGTTTTAGAATTCTCTGTTGTCACAAATATGATAGACTTATATATCCTGCAAAGAAAGAAAAATGTGTTTTATTCTGATTAGTGTTTTGTTCCAGTATTTTATGTAGGATAAAAGATACTTACTGCATGACAAATCCAGTAATCCCCCTGCTACATTTCCTGGAGCAATAGCTACAAAAACATTTCATGAATAGTCAAGCAGTAAATGTTTTTCCTTATAAATACTGAAACTACAATATTTGGAGAACAAGTAAAATAATGTATTACAGAATATATGGTTAACTTGCAGACCTTGCATGAAACGCTGCCACAAGGGACCTAGCAATCAAATAAATAAATAAATAAATAAAGGGCTCAAGAATTTTAGATCTCTACCCTTATAGATAGCTGAGACTTAAAGGGACATGAAACCCAATTTTTTTCTTTCATGATTTAGACAGAGCATTAAACTTTCCAATTTGTTTCATTCTCTTGATATTCTTTTTTTAAAAGCATATCTAGATAGGCTCTGTAGCTGCTGATTGGTGGTTGAACATAAAGATACCTTGTGTGATTGGTTCACCCATGTGCATTGCTATTTATTAAAAAAAAGGATATCTAAAGAATGAAGCACATTAGACAATAGAAGTGCTAAATTATATTCTTTATCTGAATCATTAAAGAAAAATTTTGGGTTTCATGTCCCTTTAAAGGGATATGAAACAGTCTGTTTAATTGATGTTATATAAAAGCACTTAGCAGTGGCTTATACTTAATAGAGACCATTGCAAAATGTATTTTTCATCATTTAAAAATTATTTTACCTTTTAATTTTTTTTTTTTTTTTTTTTGTGGAGTCCATTTCTTCCTGTCATAGCCCTACAAGGATACTGTGGTTTCTACAGAAAGGCGAATCTAGCATGATGTAAAAAAACTACTTGAATAAATGATATACCTACTTTCATTTAAATTCTATACTCCACACCATTTCATTAACACACCTGTGTATCGAAACCACCCTGCCGACGCACATCAGGCCAGGCTTTCAATCTCTCATCAGATAGTAAAATATGCTAATATTTATTGAAAATGTAATTGAATTGAATTGAAATTTCTGGAAATTTCAGGACTTACAAAATTCTCCTTTGTGAACACAATGGGGCCAATTTATTAAAGTGCGGACGGACATGATATGATGTAGCGTATCATGTCTGCCGCACATCAGCTGTTTAGAGTGCTGTCGGCATTTATCATTGCACAAGCAGTTCTTGCGAACTGCTTGTGCAATGCCGCCCCTTGCAGATTCTCAGCCAATCGGCCACTAGCAGGGGGTGTCAATCAGCCTGATCGTATAGGATTGTGCGGATTGAAGACCACCGCCTCATTTTAGACTGCTGCTTCATAACTGCTGTTTCCGGTGAGCCTGAAGGCTCGCACGGAAACAGGGGCATCAAGCTCCATTCAGAGCTTGATAATTCAGCCCCATTAAGTCATCCTGTTGAGTTAGGCTCTATTATATGCTCTTGCCAGACATATCATGGAATATCCTCTTGCCATCAATATAGACCTGAGTTCATCATCTCCTTTTTTTAAAGATTCAGGAGTTGAGAAATTTCTTCTTAATCTGAAATATTCACAGTCTGGTAAGTTCTTCACTGTCACAAGATAGTGTGCGCTTAATATTATTAGTCACTGTTGGTTTACAATAGGACTAGTAATTAGTCTATTATCTACTGATCTTTTAATTATCAAATCAAGGAAGTAAATTTCTTTATTCCAAATTAAAAGAAAAGGAGACAGCATATAATATAAAGAGCAGTGCTAAGGAGTGACTCAGGCTGCACCAACGCTTGATTTTATTACAAAAGATAGTTCCTTGTACAATTGACAAAACACTGTGGATGACATAAAATGTCTTTTGCACAAAAAGATATACAGTATATATAAAATTGGCCAGATATTCATGCATACAGATGTCATGAATACCTCATGATTTAGATGCTAAGGGGTTCATTTTCTTTAGCTGATGTGCTTAAAGCATTTGGGGAGGTTTTCAGAAGAAATGTGCTGTGTGTGTTTTCCCCTTTGATAAACCAGAACCCCTAATAAACAGTTTCTAAGTTCCACTTGACCAAATGCTATTGCATATCTATTGATGCATCAAGCTAATAAAAATGTCAGCTCAAGAGACAAAAAGCAGTGCCTCTCCTCAGAGCTAGATAAGGTCAATAAGAGGACACTAGTGCAATTTGAGACATGCTTTTAACCATATTATGACACTAGATGATGACAATATGACAACCATGTCATATTTGGTAAAAAACTAATTCTCATGATGTCACTGGGAAATTGCGCTGAATATGTTTAACATAAGTTATAAAGTGTTCTATAATTTCAGTCAGGGGTTCTGGACTTTATGACCTGTCGTAAAAAGAGGGGAGTGGATATTTCTGGAAAAAGAGGGGAGTGAATATTTCTGGCCCCTCTGTAATAAGGTTAGGTAAAGCAATTTGATATCAGAGAAACAGGTATAAAATGTTGTGTTTAACAACACAAGTTGTTCATTCTTGCATGGGAGGCTGTATACCAACAGAGTGAGACCATCTTTTCCTGCCAGATATCAAAGCTAGTAAAGTATAAGGTTTCTGTTATGTCTCCTTTTTATTTTAAAACTGTTTGCTTATGTATAATTCTATTTGTTAACATCTTTTTATTAATAATGAACTATGCATCATTTTTTGCATAATAAACATTCACTTATTAAGCTTTTGCCTTTGTCTAATATTTGAACCACATTACTGGAAGAGACTGGTAGTATTATTTCTGTGATTTTAGATTATTTTTGCTAAATTGTATTCTGGGATTTAATTTGTAAGTCTGGGTTTCCCTAAGATTTCCCATATAATCTTAAGTGGTAGCATCTTATTGATAATTTAGTGTGGGTGGCATTAAAAGGAGAGTGTTGTTAACCCTTGCACCCACTGAACTAAGTAACAGGCTTGCCTGGGTGGCTAGACTGACAGATTATTGAAAGTGGAAAGGGTCTGTTAAACCTTCCTGTGCCAAAGAGGTAACTGGTGCAGGGTCTGTCAACCCTGGTCGTCACAACAGATCTAACTCTTGTTAACCCTAAGCTCTTGGTTCATGCTGCACTCTCAGCTTACTGTAACTACAATTACTAAATACAAATGTTCTCTTAGGTTGCTGGGCACTTTGGTCAATTGCAGGTTGTGAGCTTTTAACTCCTGATTATAGGGCAGAAAACCCCCACATCCAATAGGAACTGTCTCCTTACTGTGCACTTTTGGATTACCACTCTTCACTGAAGCATATATTTAATACACCATGTTATGGTGCATTCAGACTCACTTCCATTACTTCAGAAGAGACTATCCGATTCCTTTGTTAGAGTTATAACTTCTCCTCACTCTTTCCCCGGTCTCTGTTGGATTAGCTGCGTGAACACTCCAAACACCGGCTTTTAGCTGACTAAAACAAAATGTATGTGTGGCAGATCTGATGAAGCCCCTGGCTAGACTCAGTGGGAGGGGTGAAATGCATCATCCTGGCGTGAGAGCCACAGTGAGCTCACTTAGCAGCTCCTATAGTTTATACGGGATCTTTATATAATTTTATATTATTCTCCTAGCTTGATTTGTTTAGAACAAGGGTCTACATTGATATTTGTCTCCTGCTAACATTGATTGATTATATTAGTAGATTGAGAATATTCTCATATTTGTTTTCTCAGTTATTTATCTATCAATATGGGATTTCTATACCATTTAATATTAAATTGAAAATTTCGATAGGTTCAATTTAATGGTGTATACCTATATTTACATTAAACATGGGGGGTTGTGTCTCTTAAGGAGTTAATAGGTTAGGGGTACTTTTTGATGGAGGGCTGTGGTGGCTAGGGGTTAATAGGTTAGGGGGGAGTTTGTGATGGTGGATTGTGGCAGTTAGGGGTTTAGTAGGTTAGGCGGTAGTTTGAGATGGGGTAATGGCGTTTTAGACGATAATAAAGTAGGGTGTTATCACAGTGGGGTAGTGGCAGTTTAGGGGTTAATAGTGTAGCGCTGTAGTTGCAGCGGGGTAGTGGCGCTATTACTAAGAGATTACTAGTTTAATGAGATTATAGTGGTGGGGTAGTGTCGGTTTAGGGGTTAATATTGTAGCAAGGTTGTTTTTGTGGGGGGGGGGGGTAGAGGCGGTTTAGTGGCTACTAGCCTAGGAAGTTTATAGCGGTTGGGTGTGTGGTGGTTAGTGGTTAATAGGGTAGCGGGGTAATTTAGTGTAGGTGGAAAAACTTTAATATTAAATTTTGAGTGTGTTTAGTGCAACTTTTTTTTTCAGCCCAAACTCTTTATGCAAACTTTCAAGTCATGTAAAAAATTTGAGAGTAAAATGCGATTGCATTTGATTGACCGCACTTTCTTGCAGCCTGTAATACGAGCGCAAAGCTTTTGCGCTTGTTGGGGCCCATTGAAAGTATAGGGATCGCAAATCTTTGTGAATTTGCACACATTTTAACACTGATTCACTTGAAATACGGAGTTGAGAACAAAAAATACAACAATCTCATGCAAACAATTGCATTTCATCCATAATCTAGCTCTTAATCATCTTATTTTACGTATCTGTGCTGTAAACACTGTGGGCAAGATTACAAGTGGATCGCTATTTAATGCTCCCGCTCAAACATTAACTACACTAAAAGTAAGCTTTTTGCACTTGTCGGGTTGCGCTCATATTATGATTTGAAAGTAAACTGTTTTCGCTCACTCGCTAACCTGAGTGCAAAAATCCGAATTTACAATATTGTGTGCACATTCATGTATTCCCACATAGAAGTCAACGGAGAAATAAAGTAGAAAAAAAAAACAACTAAAACGTACTTACCTGATAATTGTGGATGCTCACCTTGCTCCTGAGACTAAAGCATACTTACCTGATACCTGTTTATGCTCACCTTGCTCTTGAAACTAAAGCATACTTACCTGATACCTGTGTATGCTCATCTTGCTCCTAAAACTAAAGCATACTTAACTGATATCTGTGAACGCTTACCTTGCTCCTGAGACCAAAGCATACTTTCCCGACACCTGTGTATGCTCACCTTGCTCCTGAGACCAAAACATACTTACCTGATACCTGTGTGTGCTCACCTTGCTCCTAAGACCAAGCATACTTACCTTGCACCTGCTTATGCTCACCTGGTTCCTGAAGCTGTGCCTGCTGTACATATTTGGTATCCTGTGACAGTCTCACCAACAGTACCAGTTTGGTATCCTGTGCCTGCTGAGACACCTGTGTCTACCATACCAGTGACAGCCTTCATTAAACCAGCTGAGTCTGCTGTACCTATCAGGTATTCTGTGCCATCTCACTTTTTGCTGCTCAATTTGAACACCAGTGTCTATTGGACTTTGTTACTGCTAAAAGAATTTAGTGCAGAAGACCTTTTCTGTGATCTCCAGTCTGAACTACTGTTATTTTTCTTATCAATCAGTAAAGCTTTCAAAAAGACTTTTATTTGTTCTGTGTATCTATTCCTGCGTTCAGAGTTCCATACACCCTAACCCTCCACAATATGGGCATTTGGACTTTTACATAAGATAGAATTGTTAAGCTGATTGGTTACCATTAGACATCATGACACACCTACCCAAGTGGGAATAATGCAACCCTGGCCTGATGTGCGTCGCAGGGTGGTTTCGATACACAGGTGTGCTTATGAAATGGGGTTGAGTTTAGAAATTATACTGGTAGGTATATTATTTATTCCAGTATTACTGATTGCATTAACAAAGGCCCGTTTGTGGGTTGAAACGCATTTGAATTTTTATTCATTGTATGTGGTCTGTCTCATACAAATCTCCCTAGCTGTTGCTGAGGTTCCAGCATATCGGCCAGTAATACCACGGGGTTCTTCTCTGTGACAGACCTAGGGCTATTTCTTCTGTGGTTAAATGAGTTGTTTTGCTGGGGAAGGGTAGCTTAAGAAACCACAGTTTTAGGCTCTACACAAATGTATTTAAAAAAAAAAATCTCCATAATTACCCTAGTTAGAGCTGAACTGGTTTATCTGTAATAATATGTTTTAATTAATATTTTATTAAAAGTGAAGTTTTACGTAAATTATAGAAATGCTGTAAATCTCTTTTTTTCTTCTTCTTGTTTTTCTTTCTTAGTTTTTTATAATATGTTAATTTTGTAATGCTGCACAACTCTTCCTGTTGCTAGGGGCGCGGCGTCTGCTTCCCTGCTAAATGTCAGGGGCTGTGTCGGCTGCTGTTGAGTGCGCCGCTGACGTCATCGCCGCACGCTGCCCTCTCTGATGCTGTCGGGAACCCCTGTGGTGAGAATTTTGCGACTATGTAAGTTGCTCTCTAACAATCTATCAATGCCCAAGTATAGGTGTTACTTTGTGTGCTCCTGGGTGTAATAGATTGTTATTTTCTGATTGCTTTACTGTTAATGAACTTTGCCTGTCTGACTACTCTGCTTGATTAACCCCAAACATTCTGGATTGCCTCACTGTTGATGAACCCTGCCTGTCTGACTACTCTGCTTGATTAATCCCAAATGTTCTGGATTGCCTCACTGTTGATGAACCCTGCCTGTCTGACTACTCTGCTTGATTAACCCCAAATGTTCTGTATTGCCTCTCTGTTGCTGAACATTGCCTGCCTGCCGAAGACTATCCTGCCTGTGGTGAGTGCCGCTTACCTCATCTTGTGAACTTTCTCTGCTCTGGGATATTCCCTATCATTCCAGCTCGATACCAGGATAAGAAGACTACTGGCCGAGTTCAGTCGGATAGTGGAATATCCCACGAGCATTACATACTGCACTATATATTGCACTTCCGCAATGATCCTCGCACCTTTCCGCCTCACCAGTCAAGGGTCACATTTATAATTTCCTTACTGAAAGTCAAGGCCCTAGCCTGGGTCTCTCTTTGGAAAAGAAAGCTCCACTCCTGAACGATGCTGATGCGTTCATTTCTGCATTTTCTTCTGTCTTTGGGACTTTGGGCCGTACTTCTGCTGCAGAATTTTCCCTCCTGGATCTCCACCAGGGCAATAGAACTGTGGCACAGTTTGCCATTGAGTTTCGCACCTTGGCACTTGAGACCACTTGGGATGGCAGTGCTCTCAAGGCAGCCTTTAGGAGTCTACATGAACGCATCAAATATGGCTCACTTATCGCGATATTCCTACTTCTTTGGATGACTTTATAACACTTTGTATCAGTCTAGACTCTCGCTTTCAGGAGAGACAAGCTGAGAGAGACAGAACTCGGAGAGTCCTTCCCTCCTGTCCTTCTATTTGTCTGGTTTCTGCAGTATCCTCTACCCCTTCAACATCTCCAGCCACCTCAGTAGAGGAACCCATGGATCTTTCCTCCTTCAAACCCTCAGAGTCTGAAAGACAGAGAAGAAGGAGATTGAGACTATGCTTTTATTGTGGTTCTAACTCCCACCAACTAAAGAATTGTGACATTCGGCCAGGAAAAGCCAATGCTTAGGAGATAACACTAGGGTACCTCTAAGCACAAACACTACTAAATCCCCTCACTCCTCTCGGATTCTGGTACCTGTTACCCTTACCTTCCTTCAGAATTCTGTCCACACTCAAGCCTTCATTTATTCAGGGGCAGCTGGAAACCTTCTGGATCGCCATTTTAGGATTCAAGCTGGCTTGTCTCTTCTGCAGAAAAGACATTGTCTCAAAATAACTACTCTGGGTGCACCCCCCTTGGCTCAGGGTTGATCCATTTTAAGTCAGCACCCCTGACCCTGACTGTGGGAGTCTTTCATATGGAACAGCTGCAGTTCAAGGTCATTCATTCCCCAGCACAACCTGTCATCCTTGGTCTTCCTTAGCTTCATATACATTATCCACAGTTTGACTGCGCTGAAAAACAACTGGCCTCCTGGGGTACCTCCTGTTTACACTCCTGCCTTGCTAAAGTCACTCCTCTGCTCCGCATCCCCATAGCCAGTCTTCAGACATCTTCACTCTTTCCCTCAGTATATGCAGATGTCGCTGATGTCTTTGGGAAGAAAGCAGCTGACGTGCTGCCACCCCACTGTACTTATGACTGCAAAATTTACCTCTTTCCCAGAGCCCCACTTCCTAAAGGAAGGACTTATCCACTCTCCATAGCTGAAACCAAGTACATGGAGGAGTACATCCAAGACAACCTTGCTAAAGGTTTAATTTGCCCTTCCTCCTCTCCTGCTGGGGCAGGCTTCTTTTTCATCAGTAAGAAGGATAGTGGGCTCAGACCTTGTATCGACTACAGAGCCTTGAAAACATAACTATCAAGAATCGCCATCTCATTCCTTTAATCACTGAACTGTATGACTCACTCCAGAATGCTTGCCTCTTCACCAAGCTGGACTTTCGTGGGGCATACCACCCGATTCGTATCTTCCCAGGCCACGAATGGAAGACCGCCTTCAACACAAGATCAGGGCATTATGGAATACCTTGTATTCCCCTTTGGGCTGTGTAATGCCCTTGCAGACTTCCAGGCATTTGTCAACAATGTCTTCTGTGACCTCCTCAGTCGCACTGTCATCGTCTACCTGGATGAGATCCTTATTTTCTATTCCACTTTGGAGGAGCATCATAAATAAGTGAGACATGTACTTCAACATCTCAGAGACAATTCTTTGGTGGACAAACTAGAAAAATGTGAGTTTGACCAAGTTCAGATCCAGTTCCTAGGTTATGTCATCTCGAAGGAGGCTTTTGCCATGGATCCTGCTAAACTCACCGCAGTTTTAAAATTACCTCAACCTACTTCATTAAAGGAATTACAGAGATTCTTGGGGTTCTCCAATTATTACCGCAAGTATTTTAAAGAACTTTTCTCAAACAGTCGCTCCACTAACTGAATTGACAAAACGAAACAAAGACTGTAAACATTCTCTCGACTAAAAAGGGCTTTCTGTTCTGCTCCTGTGCTCCGCCATCCTGATCCTGACCTACAGTTCACTTTAGAGGTTAATGCCTCCGAGATAGGGGCTGGAGCAGTTCTAACCCAAAGGGATCCTTTAACCTCCAAGTCGCACCCTGTAGCCCTTTTCTCTAAACGCTTTACTCCCGCAGAGAGGAATTATGATGTAGGTAATCGTGAACTCTTAGCCATTAAGATGGCCTTGACTGAATGGCGTCATTGGTTAGAGGGCACCGCCAATCCCATTCAGATTCTCACTGACCACAATAATCTGACTTACCTAGAGATTGCTCATCGACTCAATCCTCGACAGGCAAGGTGGGCCTTGTTCTTTCCCGTTTTAACGTTGTAGTCTGTTATCTTCCTGGGACCAAAAACAAGAAGGTGGACGCCCTTTCCCATTAGTTTACTCATTAGTTTACTCACTCAAGTGATATGAAGCTCCTATTGAACACATCAAACCTCCCTCCTGTGTGGTTGCTCAACTGAATACCAACCTTCTTCAAAAACTGCAATGCTCCCAGTCTAGTAAACCTCATGAAGCCCCCGTGGCTTTCGATATCCTTTTTGTACCTCTGAACCTACGCACTCCTGTGCTAGCCTAGGCTCATGATAGTAAACTCTCAGGACATCCTAGTTTGACAAGGACTTTTAAGTGTCTTTCCAAACATGTATGGTGGCCTACTATGAAGTCTGATGCTCAGGATTATCTGAAAGCCTGCACAACTTGTGCTGCAACACAACTCCCCGATCCTTGCCTCCTGGCTTGCTCCAACCATTGTCCATTCCCAAACAACCATAGACACACATAACAATGGACTTCATTGTGGACCTCCCACCTTCTGACCACCATACATTAATCTGGGTTGTGGTGGATCGGTTTTCCAGACTGGCTCATTTTGTACCAAGAAGTATTGTCTCTTTTTCTCTTGCATGTGGTACGACTTCATGACATTCCTGTGAATATTGTTTCTGACAGAGGCCCACAATTCATCTCTCCCTTTTGGAGAGCCTTTTGTAAGTTGAGTGGAACCACTGTTTCCTTGTCTTCTGGCTACCATCCTCAGACCAATGGACTATCTGAGAGAGCAAACCAGGATCTGATTCTCCAGATTCCATGTTGCTCATCCTTTGAAGCTGACTCTGGTTCCTGGAGGGAACCCTTGAGCTGTTGCTAGGGGCGCGGCACCTGCTTCCCTGCTTGTTGTCAGGGGCTGTGTCGGCTCCTGTTGCGTGCAGCGCTGACGTCATTGCCGCACACTCCTCTTTCTGATGCCATTCGAGATCCCCTGTGGTGCAAATACTGCGCCTTTGTAAGTTGCTCTCTAACAATCTATCACTGCCCAAGTATAGGTGTTACTTTGTGTGCTCCTGGGTGTGATAGATTGTTATTTTCTGATTGCTTTATTGTTAACGAACTTTGCCTGTCTGACTACTCTGCTTGATTAACCCCAAACATTCTGGATTGCCTCACTGTTGATGAAACCTGCCTGTCTGACTACTCTGCTTGATTAACCCCCAAAATTCTGGATTGCCTCACTGTTGATGAACCCTGCCTGCCTGACCATTCTAGTGGTTTATCTTTGGATTGCCTTACTGTTGCCAAAACCTGCCTGTCTAACTATTCTAGTGGTTTACCTTTGGACTGCCTTATTGTTGCCAAAACCTGCCTATCTGACTATTCTAGTGGTTTACCTTTGGACTGCCTTACTGTTGCCAAACCCTGCCTGTCTGACCTTTCTAGTGGCTTACCCCTGAACTGCCTTCTACTGATTCCCTGCATGTTGCCGCCGAAGACTATCCTGCCTGTGGTGAGTGCTGCTTACCTCATCTTGCGAACTTTCTCTGCTTTAGGATATTCCCTATAATTCCGGCTCGACGCCGGGATAAGAAAACTACTGGCCGAGTTCGGTCTGATAGTGGAATATCCCACAAGCATTACAAATTTAAAGAGATGGCAGCACCAGGTTTTTAGGGAGTACTTATCCCCAAAATAGACAGATCCCCTCAGTGCTGAAGCTGAAGTAAGGCTGAATGCCAAAACACGTATGAACGCTTCAGCACTTTGGTCTTTACTGCGTGGAGCCTTTTTAAAATGTGTAAAATAAAAGCTATGGACAAGATTACATATGCGGCGGCGCCCGCAAAAAGGCAGCGACACTGTTTTTTACGTGGTTTTGGTATCACATATACAGCGCCGCATTTATATGAGATGCATATATTTCACCCGTCGCCCGCAATTTTTACTTGCATAAGCTAACATAGATAGAACCTTGTCGCAAATTGCTATCACATATTCAGTGCAAGGACTTACGCAGCGAAAATGGAGACATTTTACTCCATTTTCACCTTGCCACACATATGCAGATGCAGCAAGACTTGGGCTAAGTATGAGAGCACCGTAACCCCCTGAAAATAATAACTAATACCTAATGCATGTGCAATATCTATCTACCTGTCAACCGTCATCCCCCCACAGCAATAACTAATAAACTATATTAACCCCTAATCTGCCAAACCACACATCGCAAAACATCTAATTAACCTATTAACTCCTAATCCGCCAACCCCCCACAACGCTATAAACCTAATAATGAGAATAACCCCTAAACCGCCATCACTCAACAACGCAATATACCTTAATAAACTATTAACCCCTAATCCACTATTCACCCATATCGCAAAGTACCTTTTAAAACTATTAACCCCTAAACCGCCATCCCCCACCAACGCAAAGAACTTAATTAACCTATTAACCCCTAATCTGCCATTAACCCACATTGCAACAAACCTAATATATTACCCCTAATCCGCCAAACCCACACAATGCAAATAGCTAATTAAATTACTAAGCCCCCTAACCTAACATCCCCTAACCAAACACCTCCTAAATTAACCCCAATTACCTAAATTAAAAAATACTGTTGCAAACAATTAAAATAAAAAAGCTAACATTAGAAAAAAATTAAAAAAACATTACATAAAATAATAAACTAAATTATCAAAAATTAAAAAATTAAACCTAATCCCTATGAAAATAAAAAAGCCAACCCCAAAAATAAAAACACCCCCTAATCTAATGCTAAAAATAATACTAAAAATACTAACGGCTAGATTACGAATCTTGCGTTAGCCTTAAAAAGCAGCGTTGAGGGGTCCCAATGCTGCTTTTTAACGCCCGCTGGTATTACGAGTCCGGCAGGTACAGGTCCCTTTTTTTCCGCAATTTTCGCATACCGCAAATCCCATTACGTCAATTACGTATCCTATCTTTTTAATGGGATTTTCCTAATGCCGGTATTACGATTGCTTGAAAAAGTGAGTGGTAGACCCTCTCCTGTCCAGACTCCTACCGCAATTAAAAGTGAGTAGTTAAGAGTTTTATGGGCTAACGCCGTAACATAAAACTCTTAACAAAAGTGCTAAAAAGTACACTAACACCCATAAACTACCTATTAACCCCTAAACCGAGGGTTCCCCCCCACATCGGAAACACTTAACTAAAAAACCCCTAATCTGCCGACCAGACATCGCCGCCACTGTATTAAATATATTAACCCCTAAACCTCTGCACTCCCGCCTTGCAAACACTACTTAAATGTTATTAACCCCTAATCTGCCGTCCCTAACATCGCCGACACCTACCTACATTTATTAACCCCTAATCTGCCGATCCCAACGTCGCCACTACTATATTAAATTTATTAACCACTAAACCTAAGTCTAACCCTAAGTTTAACCCCCCCAACTTAAATATAATTTAAATACTTCTAAATAAATTTACTACAATTAAATGAATTATTCCTATTTAAAAATAAATACTTACCTATAAAATAAACCCTAAGCTAGCTACAATATAACTAATACTTGCATTGTAGCTAGCTTAGGGTTCATTTTTATTTTACAGGCAATTTTGTATTTATTTTAACTAGGTAGAATAGTTATTAAATAGTTATTAACTATTTAATAACTTCCTAGTTAAAATAAGTACAAATTTACCTATAAAATAAATCCTAACCTAAATTACAATACCTAACACTACACTATCATCAAATTAATTACATAAATTACCTACAATTAATTACAATTAAATACAATAAAATAAAATAAACTAAACTACAAAAAAACCTCATTAAATTACAGAAAATAAAAAAGAATTACAATTTTTTTAAACTTATTACACCTAATCTAATCCCCCTAATAAAATAAAAAAGTCCCCCAAAATAATAAAATTCCCTACCCTATACTACATTACAAATAGCCCTTAAAAGGGCCTTTTGTGGGGCATTGCCCCAAAGTAATCAGCTCTTTTACCTGTAAAAAAAAAATACAATACTCCCCAACATTAAAACCCACCACCCAGACACCCAACCCTACTCTAAAACCCACCCAATCCCCCCTTAAAAAACCTAACACTACCCCCTTGAAGATCACCCTACCTTGAGACGTCTTCACCCAGCCGGGCACAAGTGGATGTCCAGAGGGGCAGAAGTCTTCATCCGATCCAGCCAGAAGAGGACATCCAGACCGGCAGAAGTCTTCATCCAGGCGGCATCTTCTATCTTCTTCCATTCGGAGCAGAGCGGGTCCATTTTGAAGACATCCGACGCGGAGCATCCTCTTCCTTCCGACGGCGACTGAAGAATGAAGGTTCCTATATGTGATGTCATCCAAGATGGTGTCCCTTCAATTCCAATCGGAATTAAGGTAGGAAAATCCTATTGGCTGATGCAATCAGCCAATAGGATTGAAGTTAAATCCTATTGGCTGATCCAATCAGCCAATAGGATTGAGCTTGCATTCTATTGGCTGTTCCAATCAGCCAATAGAATGCAAGCTCAATTCTATTGGCTGATTGCATCAGCCAATAGGATTTTTCCTACCTTAATTCTGATTGGCTGATAGGATTCTATCAGCCAATCGGAATTGAAGGGTGGGTTTTAGAGTAGGGTTGGGTGTGTGGGTGGTGGGTTTTAATGTTGGGGGGTATAGTATTTTTTTTTACAGGTAAAAGAGCTGATTACTTTGGTCCAATGCCCCACAAAAATTGTAATTCTTTTTTTATTTTCTGTAATTTAGTGTTTGCTTTTTTTTGTACTTTAGTTTATTTAATTTAATTGTAGTTAATTGTAGGTAATTTATGTAATAATTTAATGATAGTGTAGTGTTAGGTGTAATTGTAATTTAGGTTAGGATTTATTTTACAGGTAAATTTATACTTACTTTAACTAGGAAGTTATTAAATAGTTAATAACTATTTAATAACTATTCTACCTAGTTAACATAAATACAAAGTTGCCTGTAAAATAAATATAAACCCTAAGCTAGCTACAATGTAAATATTAGTTATATTGTAGCTATCTTATGGTTTATTTTATAGGTAAGTATTTAGTTTTAAATAGGATTAATTTATTTAATTGTAGTAAATTTATTTTGATGTATTTAAATTATATTTAAGTTGGGGGGGTGTTAGGGTTAAGGTTAGATTTAGGATTATTTTTTTTATTATTATTATAGTGGCAGCGACGTTGGCGGCGGCAGATTAGGGGTTAATAAATATAATGTAGGGTTCGGTGATGTTTGGGGCAGGCAGCAGATTAGGGGTTCATAAGTATAATGTAGGTGGCGGCGGTGTCCAGAGCGGCAGATTAGGGGTTAATAATATAATGGAGGTGTCGGCGATGTCAGTGGCATCAGATTAGGGGTTAATAAGTGTAAGATTAGGGGTTTTTAGACTCTGGGTTCATGTAAGGGTGTTAGGTGCAGACATAACTTCTATTTCCCCATAGGAAACAATGGGGCTGCGTTAGGAACTGAACGCTGCTTCATTGTTTCCTATGGGGAAATCGTGAACGAGCACGTTTAGCCAGCTCACCGCTACCGTAAGTAGCGCTGGTATTACAGTGAGATGTGGAGCTAAATTTTGCTCAACGCTCACTTTTCTGAGGCTAACGCCGGCTTGAAGAAAACCCGTAATACCAGCGTTGTCTTAAGTGAGCGGTGAGAAATAAAAGGCTCATTAGCCCGCACATCATTACCGACAAAAACTATAATCTATACGTAAATCTCTCCTCTAACAGTAAAACCCCCCACCCACCAAACCCCCAAAATAAAAAAAACTGATTTTAACAGCCAATAGGATTTCAATAGCTCTCATCCTATTGGCTGATTTGAATTTGTAGACTCAAATCAGCCAATATGAATTCAAGTTACCCCATATTTAAACGCTTACCTTGAATTCAATCCTCAGTGTGCGGCGGTGATCGTACAAAGAGGATCTCCACGCTCCATGGCTCTGCGGTTGCCGGTCTTCAGTCCAGCCGTTGCCCGTCTTCAGTTCCGTGGTCTGCTCCGTGCCGGCTTGTTCCTGGAAGAAGATAGAAGATATAGCCGCTTGGAAGAAGACTTCACTGCCGGACTTCAGGAACCATGAGTACCTATCTGGGGGTTAGACACAGGCCTCTTTTTTTTTATTTTTAACTAATGTTAGCTTTTTTATTTTAATTGTTTGTAACTTTTTTTAATTTAGGTAATTGGGGTTAATTTAGGGGGTGTTAGGTTAGGGGGCTTAGTAATTTAATTAGCTATTTGCGTTGTGTGGGTTTGGAGGTTTAGGGGTTAATAGTTTTATTAGGATTATTGCATTGTATGGGTTAGGCGGATTAGGGGTTAATACATTTATTAGGTAGTTTGCGATATTGGTGTTGCCGGATTTAGAGGTTAATACTTTTATTAGGTAGATTGTGATGTGGGTGAATGGCAGATTAGGAGTTAATAGTTTAATTAAACATATTGCGTTGTGGGGGGGTTGTCGGTTTAGGGGTTAATACTTTTATTACTAGTTCCGATGTGGGGGGGATTGTGGATATAGGGGTTTTGACGTGTTGGGTTTATTTTTGGGAGGCAGGTAAGACTTTTACAGGAGATTAGACATTTTTTTAATTTTCTTAGGCGCCTTAAGTGCAGTAAATCACTGGCAACTCCAGAAATTCGTATTTAAGCTAACGTATGGACATCGCTAGTTTATCCGACTTACGGCACTTTATGAACTGTCGGGCCGTATATGTGATACCCCGATGTGCAATGTGAAATTATGGGCGGCAGGGTTTCAGCAGTTACGCTGAAGCCTGCGCCGTATATGTAATCTTGCCCTATGTTTTAGTTTTTATAATTGGTCCTCTGCTTCGCTTTTTTGTTACAGTATTTAACCACAACCTGATTTTTATTTGAATAATTTACACAGTGCCAGTTAGCTCTGTTAAAGATTGTGATCAACCTCATAGTGATAGCTTTAAATGCTTTAAAACATGTATTGTGCATGCAGACATTTTGCAATATCGAGACTACAACATATATAAAAAATAACTTTAATGTCCATTTAACTTTTCCTTTTAAAGTTCTGTGCTTCATTTCATATGTCCTTTTTAATGCTTTGTTGTTTGTTTACAAGCACAATGAAAACAAATGCAGTCTGCCTCAGTTGATTACATATAATCTGTTTAAAAATGCATGGAAAATAGGTATTTGTTGTACTTGCTTATACATATCAGACACTTTTCTGGTGATTCAGTAACATTAACAAGATTAAAAAAATGTTGTTAGCACGCAAGCGATCTGTAGGTTATTGAAGTCTGCTATGGTGATGCCCACATACATTTTTCACCTTCATAATGAAGGCATTGTGGCCAGCAGATGTAAGCTTTGTGCAATATCCAGAATTATACATTATGCTTGTTTGCCCTTCATTAGAAGTGATAAAAAAAACACCTGGAAGAAATTTATATTTACAGAGTAGCTTGAAAAGATACAGCAACAGATTATTTTCTATTGAACTGGGTTACACTGGATTATCATTTCAGTGTGTCCAAATTCTGTTTAAGCACTATCAAATAAAAAAAAATAAAAAAGATGTGGGCTAAATTACAAATGAAACGCTAAATAATTAACAAGCCATTACAAGTGGCAGGTTATTGCTACCGTGGGCTCGCTCATAGCAATTAGCTCTCTGAAAATTATCCAGAGATTAGATCTCTGGTTAATTTTCTAAAAGTGCCCTAAATGCTCTCAAAATAGAGGGCATTTTAGTATTTTAATTAAAAACAACTGCACTAAGCAGTTTTTGGGGTCTAAAGTTGGTGGAAGTGGGGTGTTTGAAAAGAAAACGGCACTGAATTGACTGCAATGTGAATATAAATGTATAGCCTAATGTTAGAGGGAGTACGTGAGCAATCATGTTTACAGAAGGGCAAGAAGGGGGAGGGGGGGAGAAATCCAAGAAGGGAAGAGAAAAAAAAAAAGGGGTTGGAGGAAGGTGTTAAAAAAAGGATTCAATAAGAATTGTTTCAGAGTCACTAGTCCTGTTCTGAGGAGGCCCCTCCACCACCAGCGCTGTCCATTCACCCCTGAGTATCGCCTATAGTATTATCTCATGTTGCGCAAATGGCCTGAGGATTTGGTTCTGCTGCCCAGAGGGCAGTTTTTCCAAAAGACATGTCCATTTCTTTAGAAAGGGCAGTAGTCTGTGTTTGGTGTCCTAACATACATCCTGTCTCTCAATGAATAAGTGCTTTAATAGTGTTTTCTTAAATTGTGGTACAGTCGGAGCACGAGTAGAACACCACAAGGTCAGTATGCACTGTCTTGCTAGTAGTGTGCAAAGTGTTAACAAAGGCTGTGTCCTGATACTGACAGTAGTCCAGGTAAATAGATATATATTCGTGAGGTTAAAAGAAATATCAATACATAAGTTAGTTTTGAGCCAGTATTGTAGACGACCCCAAAACCGTCTAACCAAAGGGCAATCAAAAAAGTAATGAGCTAATGAGGGATCAGGAATCTGGCATTTCACACATTTGTTGGGATGCTCGGAGTTCCACCTCGCCCGTCTGCTAGGAGTGATGTAGTCCCTATTGATCATTCTAATCTGTGCCTCCCTCAGCACCAGCGCCAGAGTGGCCGATTTGGTTTTCATGAGACTGTTTTTGATATCTTGGACGGAAACCTCCTGTGAGGTATCTGATTTTAGCCTTTCCAGTATCTCTCCCTGAGCTTTGGTAGTGTGTTGTCGGAGTATTTCTTGATAAATCTCTGACATGGAAAAACTCCCCATCTTAAAAGCAATCTGGGTAATTGCGAATGGAGCTTGGCTCCAAAACTTCGGGTTGGCATCCATTAGTGTATTAACATAATGTCTGAGCTGCAGGTATGCATAAAAATGTTGGTTTGGAAGCTCAAAGGTGGTTTTCAAGTCTTGAAATGTTTTGACGGTGTGCGACAATGGATCCAGAATATCCCCCACTCTTTGTAATCCCCTTGCATGCCATACATTGAAGGGGGCCTGTTTGCTTCCGCCCGCGAAACTGATGTTGCCTTTAATAGGTATATATTTAGGTGTGGGGTACAAATGTCCCAGCGTTTTGTGCGCCTGAAGCCAGGCCTTAAGAGGGTCTCTATACAAAAGATTGTTACGTATATGCTGGGGCAAGTCTCCCCAAGGGCAGTAAGGGAGATATGTCAGACTGCATATTCCAATCAAAGTTTCTTCCAGCTGTTTATCAGAGAAGTGCTCTGTGTCCAGTTGCCAGTCCAATACTAGCCGTATAGTTGTCTATAATACAGGGCAAAGCCCTCCGCAATCTCTGTTGGAGTTTTATAGATGTTATCTTGGAACTGTATGGCTGCAACCACCCGCCCAGCTTCCCTCTTGTTCACCAAGTTGGCAAGTAGCCTGCCCGACCTGTTTCCATATCTATGGAATCTGGTCGCTGATTTCAGTAGGTCTGACGCCGCTCTCTGTTTTAAGAAGGCGTCTAGCTCCTCCTTTGACAATACAAATGCATTGTACGCCTCCCTGGATTTAAATGCAGTGTATCTCTGGTAAGAGTGTTCCAATGTTTTCTGCAATTCATTATATTTTTGTTGCACTCTATGTTTCAGGTTGGCTACTTAAGAAATAATATGTCCCGTAAGGACCGCTTTGGCGGTATTCCAGAACAGCTGTGGTCTATTTAAGTGTTGTTGGTTGTCCATATAGTAATCATTCCAACAATGTGTAAGATGTTTTTGAAAAGCCTCCCGGTCCACTCTAGGTATCAGACATTCTGATATCCAGAACATGTCTATTCTAGACAACGAGCCCGCTGCCTTAGACAAGCACATATAGCCCCTATCCAGAGGGTGTCTCCTTCTTCATATGTCGCACACCGCCAGGTCTGATTGTAGTTTAGCAAAGACTTTAGATTCGAATTTCCCCTTGTGTCGTGGGAGTCCGGCACCGGTGTCTGTGGAACCGAGCCAAGACCTATCTAACTGTCCTTAAACATTATGCTGTCTATGGTTAGAGAAAACACAGCATGTAAAGAGGTCGTGGCATATACAGTCTGTACTTGGAAGGTAGGCCACATGTAAGCCAAACAGCTGTCCAGCTGCCACAGGGCAGAAAGACATATATTGGTATAGTGTAACGATAAAATGAGAATTAGAATTATCATAGGTATTTGGAGTATTGGCTGACATCTAGACATGTATTTGTTCCCCCCAAATCCATTAAACGCCAACATATCCAAAACATAACAACATATGTGGTAATGAGGGCAATACTGATACAATGCAGTGGTGAAAGTCCAGCATATACATGGAAAACTGATGAACATTGATATATGCGGTAATACATAACAGATTCCTTAAACATTATTCTGTCCATGGTTAGAGCAAACACAACATGCAAAGAAGTCATGTCATAGGCAGTCTGAAGTTGAAAGATAGGCCATCTGGGGGCTAAGACCGGATCCAGGGGACATAGTTCAGTTTTCCACATAGTAAAATAGTGCAATGTCCGTCTATCTGCATTTAGGCCAGTAAGCATAGAAAATAGGACTCCCAATCTAGGTACTATTAATCTAAATAAAATAACTAAACAACTATTAAACATAATTAACACTAAGTCTCTTAACAAAAATTGGTACAACAGGTACAACATTGTTGGGCCCATGTATGCACAGCGCCCTTGGTCACCCAAGGAGAAATACGATTGGGTCACCCTATCCATAAATAATTATAAGCAAGATATAATTACGTATTAGCTCATGTTCATGGTCCTCAACCGGCTTCTTTCTGTCGTCTTTCCGATTCCAGGTAGCTCTCCACAGGCTGGGGGGAATGAAAAAACTTGGGGCCAGAGGATGTTTGCAAACGAAGTTTGGCTGGAAACAACAATGCCACTTGCCGGCCCTGCTCATATAAACGCGAGCAGACCGGTGAGAAATCTTTACGCTGCTTGGTGACCTCCGACGAGAAATCTTGGAACAACAAGAGTCGACTGCCTTCATACAAAACTTCCCTCTGCATATGATAGGCTCTTAAGATTTTCAGCTTTTCTTGGAAGTTAAGGCACTTAAAGATCACCTGCCTCGGCTTCAAATTATTATTTTCCAGGCTTCGCCCAGGGCCCACTCTCTCGATATCCAAGGGCAAAAGATCTTGCTTTATACCCAGAAGTTTCAGAAGAACGAGTGCTGCAAAGGCTAGGAGATCTTTACCCTTGACTTTCTCAGGCAGTCCCACCACTCGCAAGTTATTGCGGCAGCTGCGGTTCTCCAAATCATCCACTCGCTCCTGCAGTAGCTTGTTTTGGCAGAGAAGTTGTTGTATGGAGTTACTTTATTCCACTTGCCTATCTTCTATCTCTGAAATACGGCCTTCTGCGTCAGAGAGGCGCGTAGAGTATTGTCTGACTCCGCTAGTCAGGGTATCTAGGCCTGCCTGCAGAGTATCCCTTCTAGGCAAAAAAAAAGGATTTCAGCTCTTTCATAAGCTGGGCCTGATCCCCACTACCTTTGGCACTGGTTTCAGGGCTCAGTTCAACCACCGCCTGGGTCTCCATTTGATGCTTGGATTTTCTGTCATTATTCTTATTATTCTGGCTCATGTTGTCACTCTGAGGGGGAGTCAGTTTGAGAAAATATTAATCCACTCTCATCAGTGTGCCCAGCAAGAATTTACAGTGCAGATGTTGAGAAAGAGTGTGAGTCAAATAAAGTGGCTACTGTATGTGTCCAGGGAGTATTCCCCCACACTAGTTCTGCTGACTTCAAAACTCTCCTAGAGTTAACAACACATAAAGTCCAATTCCACACAGTCAGACCATAGCAGGCTTTCGTCTTTCCTGTTTCTGTGGGTGTAAGGTTAGTTCCCTATCTCACTGTGTTCAATACATGTCTCCTATTGGGCAATTCAACAGTAAGATATCACACAGCAGTTTGCAGCGTCTGTGTTTTTTAAAGACTAACCTGAGGGATTTGCTCATGAGCCGTGGTGTAGCTTATAAAGTTTGTGGCACTATAGCAGCCCGGTCACCCACGTGGGTTCTTCACTAAGCCCAGCCGTCTCTGTGCAGCCTTTATATAATATCCCCACACCACAGGATCGGGAGCTAGCAAGTAGGCAAAATCAGGTAAGGGGTTCCCCTGATTGACTCCGGCGTAATCTTTACTAACTTTCTCCACTCTCAATCAGTGCAGGTAGTCAGCCGGTCTGTCGTAGCCAAGATGGCGGATCCGGTGCTTTCTATTCTGTTTGCAGTACCTCCGAGGGCTCAGGCTGATGGTACGCCCGTCACTTAGAAAAATTCAGCTAGCAATATCCAGGTGTGGTATCCCAGCAAGACAGAAGTCGTGAGGGGCTGGATGGAAGAGTTAAATGCAGTTACACTCTGTATATTGGCTCAAAGTTGCGGAGCCTCAGATTTCTGCTGCAATCCAGCAAACCCGCCCACCGGAAGTCAATTGTTCCTGTTTTTAATTTTATCACCCATTTACTTGTCTCTGCTGTCATTACAGGGAGTGCAGAATTATTAGGCAAGTTGTATTTTTGAGGATTAATTTTATTATTGAACAACAACCATGTTCTCAATGAACCCAAAAAACTCATTAATATCAAAGCTGAATAGTTTTGGAAGTAGTTTTTAGTTTGTTTTTAGTTATAGCTATTTTAGGGGGATATCTGTGTGTGCAGGTGACTATTACTGTGCATAATTATTAGGCAACTTAACAAAAAACAAATATATACCCATTTCAATTATTTATTTTTACCAGTGAAACCAATATAACATCTCAACATTCACAAATATACATTTCTGACATTCAAAAACAATACAAAAACAAATCAGTGACCAATATAGCCACCTTTCTTTGCAAGGACACTCAAAATCCTGCCATCCATGGATTCTGTCAGTGTTTTGATCTGTTCACCATCAACATTGCGTGCAGCAGCAACCACAGCCTCCCAGACACTGTTCAGAGAGGTGTACTGTTTTCCCTCCTTGTAAATCTCACATTTGATGATGGACCACAGGTTCTCAATGGGGTTCAGATCAGGTGAACAAGGAGGCCATGTCATTAGATTTTCTTCTTTTATACCCTTTCTTGCCAGCCACGCTGTGGAGTACTTGGACGCGTGTGATGGAGCATTGTCCTGCATGAAAATCATGTTTTTCTTGAAGGATGCAGACTTCTTCCTGTACCACTGCTTGAAGAAGGTGTCTTCCAGAAACTGGCCTTTACCAATCCAGCCACGGGCCCATCCATCTGGCCCATCAAGACTCACTCTCATTTCATCAGTCCATAAAACCTTAGAAAAATCAGTCTTGAGATATTTCTTGGCCCAGTCTTGACGTTTCAGCTTGTGTGTCTTGTTCAGTGGTGGTCGTCTTTCAGCCTTTCTTACCTTGGCCATGTCTCTGAGTATTGCACACCTTGTGCTTTTGGGCACTCCAGTGATGTTGCAGCTCTGAAATATGGCCAAACTGGTGGCAAGTGGCATCTTGGCAGCTGCACGCTTGACTTTTCTCAGTTCATGGGCAGTTATTTTGCGCCTTGGTTTTTCCACACGCTTCTTGTGACCCTGTTGATTATTTTGAATGAAACGCTTGATTGTTCGATGATCACGCTTCAGAAGCTTTGCAATTTTAAGAGTGCTGCATCCCTCTGCAAGATATCTCACTATTTTTGACTTTTCTGAGCCTGTCAAGTCCTTCTTTTGACCCATTTTGCCAAAGGAAAGGAAGTTGCCTAATAATTATGCACACCTGATATAGGGTGTTGATGTCATTAGACCACACCCCTTCTCATTACAGAGATGCACATCACCTAATATGCTTAATTGGTAGTAGGCTTTCAAGCCTATGCAGCTTGGAGTAAGACAACATGCATAAAGAGGATGATGTGGTCAAAATACTCATTTGCCTAATAATTCTGCACTCCCTGTAGAACAAAAGGGACATACTGGCAGATTTCTGGCTTTCTGTGCAATCTGTGATTTGTACCAAAAATGCTGCTAATCTATAATATTAGAGGAACAGAGGAACAGGACACTGCATTCCCCCCAGTCTTTGAATTTATAGATTGTTTTTTGTTGCAGCTTGTGGGTGTTTATAGTGATGACGTGAACCTAAAATTTTCGGTTCGCGAATGGCGGACTCGAACTTCTGGTATTGTTTGCGAACGCGCGAACCGCCATTGAATTCAATAGGCAGGCGAACTTTAAAACCTACAAGGACTCTTTCTGGCCACAATAGTGATGGAAAAGTTGTTTCAAGGGTACTAACACCTGGACTGTCGCATGCTGGAGGGGGATCCCTGGCAAAACTCCCATGGAAAATTACATAGTTTATGCAGAGTCTGCTTTTAAGCCATAATGGGCCTAAATCAACTAACATTCCCAAAGTGGCTGTCTCAAAACATCCCGGACAGACGATAGGGTGATAGATAGGATAGATAGATATACATAGATTGATAGTTAGATAGAATCGATAGAAGAGAAATAGATAGATTTGTTAGATATAGAATTACCCTAATAAATTCTAATAATTAAACATGCGTTCTTGGACCCAACTAGCTTGTGTTAATTAGTACTTTTCTTAGCACTTTAATCCCTGTTCCCCCCCTATTTGGTGAGGTCTATACGGCCTGGATGATTACCCATACAAAATATAATAATAAGACATCTGCTCTTGGTCTGCGACCCATGGTAACTATATTGTGTTAATTAGTAATGTCCTTCGCATTTTAATAGCTGTTACTCATACTCACCCTATCGGTGGAGGTCTATATGGCCTGCATGATTACCCTTACAAAATATAATAACCAAACATATGCTCTGGGACCCATGGTAAGTAGGTTGTGTTAAGTAGTACTGTTCTTTGCAGTTTAATACCTGTTACAACACCAAATGGTGGCAGGTCTATCTGGCCTTCATGATACGCTGCACCCAAACCCAAAAAAAAGCCGAGTGGTCTTAGACTAACACCCATGGCTAACTCGGTTGTTTCAATTAGTACTATTCTTAGTACTTTCATCCCTGTTATGGGTGGTCTACATGGCCATCATGATTAGCCAAACAAAATACTACAATCCAACCTTTGCTCAGTCTTCATAAGCCCTTCACTGGCTGTATTTTGATAGTACAGTTCTTATTATTTTTATAGCTGATACAACACCGAATGGTGGCAGCTCTATATGGCCTGCATGATTAGCCACACCCAATACAAAAATAAATCCAAGCGGTCTTGGATTAACACCCATGGCTAACTCTGTTGTTTCAAGTAGTACTATTCTTAGCACTTTCATCTCATCCTCACTCTTACTTCCAGGACTCTCGGTGGTGGTCTACATGGCCATCATGATTAGCATAACCAAATACTACAATCCAACCTTGGCTCAGTCTTCCTAAGGCCCTTCATTGGCTGTATTTTGGTAGTACTGTTCTTATTAGTTTAATAGCTGATACGACACCAAAAAAAAGCCAAGCGGTTTTGCACTAACACCCATGGCTAACTTTGTTGTTTCAAGTTCTACTATTCTTAGCTCTTTCATCTCATCCCTGTTACTTCCAGGACTCTCAGTGGTGGTGGTCTACATGGCCATCATGATTACCCTCACCAAAATATAACAACAATACGTGCGTGCAGGGAACCATGGTAAGCTTACTTCCTTTCGCAAAATCGAGTATAACAGTTGCAGGCAGAGGTTATGACCCTGCATTATGGCTGCACCTCTCCCTAAAAGAGGCATGCATTACAGAGTCTGTGGGCATGTATGCAAAGAGCTGGCCTGCCTAAAAAGAGGAGCAAGGCTGTACAGGTTGTTCTCCTTCAGCCGTTTTATACGCTGTCCCACAGCCACGACCCTCAACAACCACAACAGAATGAAACACCACATATGCCATCCTTTTGAACAACAGAGTACAGGTATGGCATTGATTTTAGTTACACAGCGATATTTATTATGAACCGTGAAATTGAAAACAAAAACATGATTGGACACCAAGTACAGTACAGGTCGTTCTCCTTTGGCCTTTTTAGAATAGTGTTCCGGACCCCCAACAAAAACAACAGCAGGAAAGAGGACATATGGCATCCTTTTGAACAATAGATGACAGGAAAGGCATAGATTTTACAAAGCCATAGATAATTTTTTGCAACTGTGAAATAAAAAAAAAATTGATTGGACACCCAGCACACTTCTTTATCCTTAGGCCTTTTTATAAGAGGCTCCCGGAGCTCAACTGAAACAACAGCATGAAAGAGGACATATGGCATCCTTGTGAACAATTGATTACAGTTAAGGCATTGATTTTAGAATCCCAGAGATCATTTATATGACCCGGGAAATAGAAAAAAACATTGATTGGACACCCAGTACACTTCTTTATCCTTAGGCCTTTTTATAAGAGGCTCCAGGACCCTCCACAAAACCAGCAGCATGAAAGAGGACATATGGCATCCTTTTGAAAATTAGATTACATGAAAGGCATTGATTTTAGAAACACAGAGATCATTAGTTGCAACCGTGAAATCTAAAAAAACATAGATTATACACCCAGTACACTTCTTTATCCTTAGGCTTTTTTATAAGAGGCTCCAGAGCCTCAACAGAAACAACAGCATGAAAGAGGACATATGGCATCCTTGTGACTAATAGATTACAGGAAAGGCATTGATTTTAGAAACCCTGGGATAATTTGTTGCAATCGTGAAATCTAAAAAAAGATTGATTAGACACCCAGTACACTTATTTATCCTTAGGTCTTTTTTTAGCAGAGGCTCCAGGACCCTCCACAAAACCAGCAGCAGGAAAGAGGACATATGTCATCCCTTTGAAAATTAGATTACAGGAAAGGCATTGATTTTAGAAACACAGAGATCATTAGTTGCAACCGTGAAATCTAAAAAAACATAGATTATACACCCAGTACACTTCTTTATCCTTAGGCCTTTTTATCAGAGGCTCCCAGAGCCTCAACAGAAACAACAGCATGAAAGAGGACATATGGCATCCTTGTGACTAATAGATTACAGGAAAGGCATTGATTTTAGAAACCCTGGGATAATTTGTTGCAACCGTGAAATCTAAAAAAAGATTGATTAGACACCCAGTACACTTATTTATCCTTAGGCCTTTTTTTAGCAGAGGCTACAGGACCCTCCACAAAACCAGCAGCAGGAAAGAGGACATATGGCATCCTTTTGAAAATTAGATTACAGGAAAAGCATTGATTTTAGAAACCCAGAGATAATTTGTTGCAACCGGGAATTTGAATCAAACAAATGATTCGATGGACACCCAGTACACTTCTTTCTCCTTCAGCCTTTTTATAAGAGGGTCCAGGACCCTAAAAAAAAAGACCAGCAGGAAAGAGGATGTATGGCATCCTTTTGAACAATAGAGTACAGGTACAGCATTGATTTTACAAACCCAGAAATAATTTTGGACAAATGTGAAATAGAAAAAAAGATTGAGTTGACACCCAGTACACCTCTTTCTCCTTAGTCCTTTTTATAAGAGGGTCCAGGACCCTCAAACAAAATACCAGCAGGAAAGAGAACATATGGCATCCTTTTGAACAATAGAGTACTGGTACGGCATTGATTTTAGAAACCCACAGATAATTTTTTTGAAAAGTGAAATAGCCCCAAAAACCATGCTTGGACTCCCCCTCCAGGTCGTTCTCCTTCAGCTTTTTTATAAGAGGGTCCAGCACCCTCAACAGAAACTACTGCAGGAAACACCACCACATATGCCATCCTTTTGCACAAGTGAGTACAGGTATGGCATCCATTTTAGAAACCCAGAGATAATTGAGAGGAACCAGGAACATTTTTCTAAAAATTTGATGGGCCACCCATTACAGGTCGTTCTCCTTCAGCCTTTTTATACCATGGGCCACGACCCGCAACAGGCACAACAGCATGAAACACCACATATGCCACCCTTTTGCACAACAGAGTACAGGTATGGCATAGATGGAACACGGAGGTAATTTAGAGCAACCAAGAGACGGATAAAGATGCTTGGTCGGTCCTCCTCCTTCAAATTTGTGGCATTTTGCGTTCAATTTAATGGTCCACCAGATATGAGTGGTTTGCTAATGCTAAGTTGTACAATTCGTAACAGTTTAATCACTATTGTTATGTGCCTTATTTTTTTATTTGAGTTTTGTACCCACAGAGCTGCAGCAGAGGCCAGAAAAATTAGGAATGTACAAATGACTGAAAAAATTGGGTATTGTTGTAGCAACTGCTGTAGCAGTGGCCAGAAAAATTGATGTTTGTAAAAAATTTAAAAAGTGCCCTAAAAGCTTGTGGCTTGAACACTAGTTGTTGTAGGATAAGTCAAGCAAGTCCTCCAGCTTTATAACCAAAAAAAAAAGGCCAGCCTGTGTACCAGTTGTAGCCCAAGCCAGCTCATCTCATCATCAGTCCTTTTTTATTCAAATGTATCGCCCAATGTCAGTCCCTTCGGGATTCAGCCCTCATTCATTTTTATAAAAGTGAGATAGTCAAGGCTTTTTTGACCTAGGCAACTTCTCTTCTCAGTGACAAAACCTCCTGCTGCACTGAAAGTCCTTTCGGACAGGACGCTTGAAGCGGGGCAGGCCAGAAGTTCCATTGCAAATTGGGATAGCTCAGGCCACAAGTCCAGCCTGCACACCCAGTAGTCAAGGGGTCCATCGCTCCTGAGAGTGTCGAGATCCGCAGTTAAAGCTAGGTAGTCTGCTACCTGTCGGTTGAGTCTTTCTCTAAGGCTGGATCCCGAAAGGCTCTGATGGTGCATGGGAGTTAAAAAGGTACGCATGTCCTCCATCAACAAGACGTCAGGAAAGCGTCCGGTCCTTGCTGCCGTGGTCGTGGGAGGAGGAGGCTTAATTTCATCTCTTCCCCTGTTACATTCCCGTGGTGCTGTGACATCACCCTTATACGCTGTGTAAAGCATAGTTTTTAATTTATTATGAAAATTCTCCATCCTTTCCGACTTGCGGGAATTTGGTAACATTTCAGGCACTTTATACTTATACCGGGGGTCGAGGAGCGTGGACACCCAGTACAGGTCATTCTCCTTCAGCTTTTTTATACGAGGGTCCCTCAACAGGCACAACAGCATGAAAGAATCCATTTGAACAAGGTTGGATACTGAGCTAATCATGTCCCGTTCCTCCTCCTCACTGATCTCACTGATGGTATCTTCTTCCCCCCAGCCACGTACAACACCACGGGTACCAGAGAGGTGACAACAACGAGCACCCTGGGATGACTGTTGTGCTCGGTCTTCCTCCTCCTCCTCAAAGCCACATTCCTCCTCTGACTCCTCTTCCTCACAATCCTCTTCCTGCGTTGCCGCAGGTCCAGCAAGCGATGCTGATTCGGCTGTTTGTGGGGGTGATGGACACCACAACTCTCCCGCTTCCTCTTCACGCTCATCTACTGCCTGATCCAGCACTCTTCGCAGGGCACGCTCCAGGAAGAAAACAAATGGTATGATGTCGCTGATGGTGCCTTCGGTGCGACTGACAAGGTTTGTCACCTCCTCAAAAGGACGCATGAGCCTACAGGCATTGCGCATGAGCGTCCAGTAATTTGGAAAAAATATCCCCAGCTCCCCAGAGTCTGGCCTAGCACCCCGGTCATACAAATACTCATTAACAGCTTTTTCTTGCTGGAGCAGGTGGTCAAACATTAGGAGTGTTGAATTCCACCGTGTCGGGCTGTCGCAAATCAAGCGCCTCACTGGCAGGTTGTTTCGACGCTGGATATCGGACAAGTGCGCCATGGCCGTGTAGGAATGCCTGAAATGGCCACACACCTTCCTGGCCTGCTTCAGAACGTCCTGTAAGCCTGGGTACTTATGGAAAAATCATTGTACAATTAGATTACACACATGTGCCATGCACGGCACATGTGTCAACTTGCCCAATTTCAATGCCGCCACCAAATTACTTCCATTGTCAGAAACAACCTTGCCAATCTCCAGTTGGTGCGGAGTCAGCCACTGATCCACCTGTGCATTCAGGACGGTCAGGAGTGCTGGTGCGGTGTGACTCTCCGCTTTCAGGCAAGTCAACCCCAAGACGGCGTGACACTGCCATACCCGGGATGTAGCATAGTACCTGGGGAGCTGGGGGGATGCCATAGATGTGGAGCAAGACGCAGAAGTTGAAGAGGACTCAGCCGAGGAAGAGGTTATGGAAGAGGATGGAGTAGGAGGTGTAGAGGAGGTAGCAGCAGGCCTGCCTGCAAGTCGTGGCGGTGTCACCAACTCTTCTGCAGAGCCACGCATTCCATGCTTGTCAGAAGTCAGCAGGTTTACCCAATGCGCAGTGTAGGTGATATACCTGCCCTGACCATGCTTTGCAGACCAGCAATCCGTGGTCATATGGACCCTTGCCCCAACACTGTGTGCCAGACATGCCATAACTTCCTTTCTCACAACAGAGTACAGGTTTGGGATTGCCTTTTGTGAAAAGAAATTTCTGCCAGGTACCTTCCACTGCGGTGTCCCAATAGATACAAATTTTTTGAAAGCATCAGACTCCACCAGCTTGTATGGTAAAAGCTGGCGGGCTAAGAGTTCAGACAAGCCAGCTGTCAGACGCCGGGCAAGGGGGTGACTTTGAGAAATAGGCTTCTTACTCTCAAACATGTCCTTGACAGACACCTGACTGTGGGCAGATGACCAGGAACTGCTACGTAAGAGAGACTGAGTGGAGGATGGTTGAGAGGGGGCAAGGAGGACAGCACTGGTTGACGTGGCTGAAGATGCAGGAGGAGGAGGGCGGCTTTCACTTTGTGTGCTGCTTCTACTCATGTGTTCTTCCCATCGGCCTTTGTGATGGGAGACCATGTGCCTTCGCAAAGCAGTTGTACCTAGGTGGCTGTTGGACTTCCCACAACTCAGTTTCTTTTGGCACAGGTTGCAAATGGCATCGCTGTTGTCAGAGGCAGACACACAAAAAAAATGCCACACTGCTGAGCTCTGCGATGACGGCATTCTGGTGGTGGCAACAGCATGCGTTGATGGGCATCGGCATGCTGTCTGGCTGACCCCCTGGTGATGATGCATGCTGTCTGACTGTGCCACTAGCTCCTTGAGATGACCTCCCCGTGTTTCCAAATCATCTCCTCCTCCTCCTCCTCCTCCTCTCTGTCTCCCCATCTGAACTTTCCCCCTCTTCTTCTTCTCTTCTAGCAGGCACCCACGTAACATCCACCGACACATCATCATCAACCGCTTCACTTGTATCTGAAACATCAAGAAAGGAAGCAGCAGCGGGTACAACATCATCATCATCATCACACCGTAACTCCATGTCGGTAATGCTGCCTGATTGAGACTGATCACTATTATCTACATCCTCTGTCAATGATGGTTGCGCATCACTCATTTCTTCCAAATGATGTGTCAATAACTCCTGTGACAGATCAAGTGAAGTGGCTGTGGTGCTAGTGTTGGTGGTGGCGACAGGCGGGGGAGTGGCACTGGTCACTTGAGACCTGCCCAAAGCACAGCTGGACTTAGATGGTGCGTCAAGGTTAGGAGGACTAGCAGCGGAAGCTGAAGAAGATTGGGTGTCCTGTGTTAGCCATTCAACTAGGGCCTCCTCAGAAGTTTTTGCGTCCCCCCTGGCACCCGGCGTCTGAACAATGTGCATATTTGTAGGGTCTAAAGGAATCACAGCACCACAACCACGGAACCTGCGGGTGGCCTGCCTCTGCCTGTCATTTTTTTTTAAATGGACACTAACAATACTATTACACCAATTGAGTGGTGGCACTGTGAAAGTGGGCACAGTAGATGCTGTGAGACTGACAACAACAAAAAAGACAGATGTTTTAAAAATCACAAATTGTTATTTTTTTAAAATATTACAAGTACTGTGGCAACAAATATGATTGTTTGGCACTAGTTGGCAAATGGGCCTGTCTGACACACACGCTGGGAGAAAGGAAACTGCAATTCAATGGCACTAGGAGACTGAAGAATCACAGTCAAAACAGTTATGATTAACAAAAATTCCAATCCTGTTACAATAAATATGAGTGGTGGCACTAATTGGCTAGTTGGGACTGGCACACAGGCAGGCAGGCAGGCAGGAGGAAAATGCAATTCAAGGGCACTAGTAGACTGCAGATTGACAGTCAAAACAGTGATGATTGACAAATTTTGCAATACTGTTAAAAGAAATATGATTGCTGGCACTAATTGGATAGTTGGGCCTGGCACACAGGCTGGCAGGCAGTAGAAAAGTGCAATTCAATGGCACGAGCAAACTGAGGATTAAGATCATCAACAATCAAGAATTTTTTAATTTTAATTAGTAACTATACTGTGACAACAATTATGATTGGTGTAAATAGTTGGCAAGACGGCCTGGCACAAAAGGCTGGCATAAAATTCAAGAAACTCCAGCCACCAATTTCTTTTAAAAGACCTTTATTCTTTAGTCATGGGTCCCATTGATATACAACGTTTCAAGCCAGCATTAGGCTCTTAGTCATGACTAAGAGCCTAATGCTGGCTTGAAACGTTGTATATCAATGGGACCCATGACTAAAGAATAAAGGTCTTTTAAAAGAAATTGGTGGCTGGAGTTTCTTGAATTTTATGGACATTGGTGAGACTTGGCAAGTCTGTTACTCCGTGCCCCACTGGAAGAGGTAATTGGTGTGCTGTTTTCCACTTTTTTGATTCTACAAAAGGCTGGCAGGCAGGAGGTAGATGCAATTCAAGGACACTAGGAGACTGATTACTGACAGTCAAAACAGTGATGATTGACAATTTTTGCAATACTGTTAAAAGAAATATGATTGCTGGCAATAATTGGCTAGGTGGGCCTGGCACACAGCAGGCTGCAAGGCAGGAGGAAAGTGCAATTCAATGGCACCAGCAAACTGAGGATTCACAAAAGCTATTACCAAAAATTTTAATTTTTAATTATTAAGAATACTGTCACAACAAATATGATTGGTGTAAATATTTTTCAAGTAGGCCTGGCACACAGGCTTGGAAGGCAGTAGAAAAGTATAATTCTAGGGCACAAGCAAACTGAGGATTAAGATCAACAATCAAGAATTTTTTAATTTTAATTAGTAACTGTACTGTGACAACAATTATGATTGGTGTAAATAGTTGGCAAGATGGCCTGGCACAAAAGGCTGGCAGGCAGGAGGTAAATGCAATTCAAGGACACTAGGAGACTGATTACTGACAGTCAAAACAGTGATGATTGACAATTTTTGCAATACTGTTAAAAGAAATATGATTGCTGGCAATAATTGGCTAGGTGGGCCGGGCACACAGCAGGCTGCAAGGCAGGAGGAAACTGCAATTCACTGGCACCAGCAAACTGAGGATTCACAACAACTATTAACAACAATTTTAATTTTTAATTACTAAGAATACTGTGACAACAAATATGATTGGTGTAAATATTTTTCAAGTAGGCCTGGCACACAGGCTTGGAAGGCAGTAGAAAAGTGCAATTCTAGGGCACAAGCAAACTGAGGATTAAGATCATCAACAATCAAGAATTTTTTAATTTTAATTAGTAACTATACTGTGACAAAAAATTATGATTGGTGTAAATAGTTGGCAAGACGGCCTGGCACAAAAGGCTGGCAGGCAGGAGGTAGATGCAATTCAAGGACACTAGGAGACTGATTACTGATAGTCATAACAGTGATGATTGACAATTTTTGCAATACTGTTACAACAAATAATTGGCCTGGCTCACAGCAGGCTGCAAGGCAGGAGGAAAGTGCTATTCAATGGCACCAGCAAACTGAGGATTCACAACAACTATTACCAAAAATTTTAATTTTTAATTATTAAGAATACTGTCACAACTACTATGAATGGTGTAAATATTTTTCAAGTAGGCCTGGCACACAGGCTTGGAAGGCTGTAGAAAAGTGCAATTCTAGGGCACGAGCAAACTGAGGATTAAGATCATCAACAATCAAGAATTTTTTAATTTTAATTAGTAACTATACTGTGACAAAAAATTATGATTGGTTTAAATAGTTGGCAAGACGGCCTGGCACAAAAGGCTGGCAGGTAGGAGGTAGATGCAATTCAAGGATACTAGGAGACTGATTACTGACAGTCAAATCAGTGATGATTGACAATTTTTTCAATACTGTTAAAAGAAATATGATTGCTGGCAATAATTGGCTAGGTGGGCCTGGCTCACAGCAGGCTGCAAGGCAGCAGGAAAGTGCTATTCAATGGCACCAGCAAACTGAGGATTCTCAACAACTATTACCAACAATTTTAATTTTTAATTATTAAGAATACTGTCACAACAAATATGATTGGTGTAAATATTTTTCAAGTAGGCCTGGCACACAGGCTTGGAAGGCAGTAGAAAAGTGCAATTCTAGGGCACAAGTAAACTGAGGATTAAGATCAACAATCAATTTTTTTTTAATTTTAATTAGTAACTATACTGTCTGTGACAACAATTATGATTGGTGTAAATAGTTGGCTAGACGGCCTGGCACAAAAGGCTGGCAGTGGCAGGCAGGAGGTAAATGCAATTCAATGGCACTAGGAGACTGAATATTTGCAGTCCAAAAAATTATGATTTTTATTTTTTTATATACTGTTACAAGAATTGTGATTGGTGCCACTAATTGGCTAGTTGGGCCTGGCACACAGGCTGGCAGATATGAGTCGTGGATGGTAGGTAGGGCAGCAATTTAACACAGTATGCTGTGTAAGTGACAAAAACACAGGCCTGATAGAAAATTAAGTTAGATTACACTAGCAAAATATTTTAAAATTTTAGATTTTAATATTAAAATTATGTTAAGAAGTGCAATGCACATATGACTCTATGAGTGGTCGCACTGGCTGGCTGCTACGTAGGGCAGCAATTAACAACAGTATGCTGTGTAAGTCAGATAGACAGTTAGACACAGGCCTGATAGAAAATACAATTAGATTACACTAGCATAATGATTTAAAAACTTTTTTTTGGCAATTTAAAGAAAAAGGTTAAGCACATACATATGAGTCGTGGCTGATAGCCTTGGAAGGGCAGCTATTAAAAACAGTAGGCTCTGTAAGTCAGATACACACACGCCTGATAGAAAATACTATTAGATTACACTAGAAAAATGATTGAAATTATTTTTTGGGGGGGGAATTAAAAAAGGTTAAACACATATGAGTCGTGGCTCATAGACTAGGGAGGGCAGCAAGTAAACACAGTAGGCTCTGTATGTCAGAAAAACACACAGGCCGGATAGAAAATTATATTAGATTACACTAGCAAACAAATTTAAACTTTTTTTTTTATATATATTAAAATTAAGGTGAAGAAGTATAGATATGAGTGCTGGGTGGCTGCCTGGCACAGACCAATTAACCAAAAGACTGAAAAAAAATGAAGTATATTAATGCTGAGTGAGCCTGACAGACACATGCCTGATAGTAAATGTAATTAGATTACACTAGCAAAATATATATATTTTTTTTAAATTTAAAATAATGTTATAAACGGATATTAACACTGGTGGCTGCTGGCTGGCACAGAGCAATGAAAAAAAATTACACTAGAAAAATAATTAAATTTTTTGGTTAGTTAAATTTAAACTAATGTTGTTAGGGAGATATCAGTGGTGGCAGTAGTCACAGCATATGCTGTGAGCCTTAGACACACAACCTGAAAGCCAGGCAAATGCTAATAAAAAAAATGAAAAAAAAAAAAAAAAGTCACGAAATATAGCCCTAAAAAGGGCTTTTTGGGGTGCTGTGCTTGCAGCAAAGATGAGTGGAGTCCTTCTGGATTGTAAATACACTAGCCTAGCTATGTTTTTACTATTAATGTCAGGAGCAAAAACACAACACGTCCTCTCATTAAGAAAGCAAGGTCGTTATGAGTCTAAAATGGCGGATTCCGTGTAGCTGGGAGGGTCTGTGAGGGAGTGTCTGATGTTGATTGGCTCTAATGTGTCAGGCGGCTGTGACATAAAGGGTCAAAGTTTCCACAATGATGACACATAGGGGCGGATCGAACATCGCCATGTGTTCGCCCACAAAGGCGAACGCGAACAAGCTATGTTCGCAGGGAACCGTTCGCGGGCGAACAGTTCGGGACATCACTATTTATTATGTCCTATAAATTAATTCATTATTTTTGGCATTTGTAAACCAAAATTTGTATTGGCAGAGTTTGAAAAAAAATAGAATATTCAAGAAAAGAACAGACATTTTAATCGCATTTACTCTGCCAATTCAGGATAATGGTTTATTTATCAAGGAGCTCAAAGATAACTATTAAAGCTTCATAGTTATGAGACATTAAAGAATTGTGGTCTGGGAATACAAATATTTATTATCACTTTTATATTCTTGAAAGGAAATGTTTGTTTTATATAATATTGCTCTTAAAGGACTAATGCTATTCCAAGGAATTCAGATTAAGTGGGATTTATTTGAAGTTAGAGTATAATCCATATGTTTCTGTCAGGACAATTGTCAGGGAAATTTCACCTTTTTGCTATTGCATATTAATCACGTGTCTGTGCTATATCATATAGGCGTAAATATGATCATGTGTATTTACTTATAAATTCAAGAAGTCAGTTCCACAGCACTTTGAATAAAACGTCCTTTATTCAACAATTTTGGACAGCATAATATGCTGTCCAAAATTGTTGAATAAAGGACGTTTTATTCAAGGTGCTGTGGAACTGACTTCTTGTACTTCATATGTTGAGCTAGTGGTCGCTAGCTAATCCTACGTGCACCTGGCCAACTGGCCGCATCCTTGTTTGCTGGGTCAGCCTATTTTGTTTGTTACTTATAAATTCAGGTACACATACACATATATATAATTAATCAGTATTAATATGTAACTATTAACTAGTGTTGATTAACTAGTGTTGCTTGTCTTATTTTAGCCAATACCTTTGGTAATGATGTCCTCATCATCTGTGTATAACACAATTTTATATTCTGAAGTCCTACAATTAATCCCTTAATTTCTTCGTTTTGTCTGCTAGTAGCTAATACTTTCATAGCAAGGATAAATAAAACTGGTGATAGGGTACAACCTTGACTAGTTTAGTTGGGAATCAAATAATCAAATGAAAGAGAGTAATTTATTTTTACAGTTGGATTGTTATATAAAGCAAATATTCTTGCAACAAAGATCTATTCACATCCAAATTTCAATAAAGTGTTTTTGAGAAAAAGCCAGCTGAGCCTATCAAATAAAGAGTTTATCAGCATCCATGGAAAAATAAATAGAGGGTATCTTAGATATTTTAGTGTGTTCTATCAGTTGCAAGATTTTAAGTGAGTCATCTCTCGCCTCTCTATAAGGTGTAATTTCTACCTGGTTTAGATGAATTAAGGAAGGCAATACCATGTTAAACCTTGTTTTGCAATAATCTTAGCATATAAATTTAATATCAACATTTAACAAGGAGATTGGTTGAAAATTTGTGGATTGGCAAGGGGCTTCCCCTTTTAGGAATCACAGAAACGTGATTTGAGCCTACTGGAGGGAAAGGCCTCATTATCATACATTTGTTAAACAGTTTCTGGATGTGAGAGATTAAAATGTAAGCAAAATTTGCTAATAATCAACGGATAATCCATCAGGACTAGGGCGTTTCCCTTGTTTAAAGGGACACTGAACCCAAATTTTTTCTTTTGTGATTCAGATAGAGCACGCTATTTTAAGCAACTTTCTAATTTACTCCTATTATCAAATTCTCTTCATTCTCTTGGTATCTTTATTTAAAATGCAAGAATGTAAGTTTAGATGCCTGCCCATTTTTGATGAACACACTGTGTTGTTCTTGCTGATTGGTGGATAAATTCACCCACCAATAAACAAGTGCTTTCCATGGTCCTGAACCAAAAAAATAGCTTAAATGCCTTCTTTTAAAAGAAAGAAAGCAAGAGAACGAAGAAAAAGTGATAATATGAGTAAATTAGAAAGTTGCTTAAATTTGCATGCTCTATCTGAATCACGAAAGAAAAAATTTGTGTTCAGTGTCCCTTTAAGATTTTTGATCTCCCCAAGATCTCTTGTGACGAGATTGGGGAATTCAGATCTTCTAGCTTCTGGCTAGCTATTTTGGGTAGGTGATATTGTTCCAGGTAGGAGATACCAGTGGCATCACTGCTAAGAGAAGCAGGAGCCATGTTTCATATATTATACAATGAAGTATTAAAGGAATTGAAATGGGCTAAAATTTCTGTGGTAATTTTAATAGAATGACCCGCCTGCGTTTTGAGCTCATGGATAGTGATGTCGCAAACCTAAAAGTTTGCGTTCGTGAACGGCGAACGCGAACTTCCACAAATGTTCGCAAACGGGCGAACTGGACGAACCGCCATAGATTTCAATAGGCAGGCGAATTTTAAAACCCACAGGACCTCTTTCTGGCCACAATAGTGATGGAAAAGCTGTTTCAAGGGGACTAACACCTGGACTGTGGCATGCCGGAGGGGGATCCATGGAAAATTACATAGTTGATGCAGAGTCTGGTTTTAATCCATAAAGGGCATAAATCACCTAACATTCCTAAATTGTTTGGAATAACGTGCTTTAAAACATCAGGTATGATGTTGTATCGATCAGGTAGTGTAAGGGTTACGCCCGCTTCACAGTGACTGACCAAACTCCCCGTTTAACTCACCGCACTGCATTATTCTAGGGCCAAAGGGAATCACAGCACCACGACCATGACGGCCCCTGCGGGGTGGCCTGCCTCTACCTGTCATTTTTTTTTCGATTAGTGGTACTATGCGTGCAAGCTACTGTGACAACAGATATGAGTGGCACTGTGCACTGGCAGAAGTTGGCAGAGTAGACGCTGTAGGCCTGACACACACGCTTGCAGACAACTAACTGCTATTCAATCTATTACAGTCAAAAAAAAAAAATTTTTAAATGTACACTACTGTTACACCAGATATGAGTTGCACTGGTGTGACACTGTGCCCTGGCAGGCCCTGAAACGCACACGTGTGAAGGAAACTGACTGCTATTTTTTCACAGTCAAATTTCTAGTTTTTTTTAATGTACACTACTGTTACACCAGATATGAGTTGCACTGGTGTGACACTGTGCCCTGGCAGGCCCTGAAATGCACACGCATGAAGGAAGCTGACTGCTATTATTTCACAGTCAAATTTCTAGTTTTTTTTTTAATGTACACTACTGTTACACCAGATATGAGTTGCACTGGTGTGACACTGTGCCCTGGCAGGCCCTGAAACGCACACGTGTGAAGGAAACTGACTGCTATTATTTCACAGTCAAATTTCTAGTTTTTTTTTAACCCCTTAATGACCGAGGACGTACGCCATACGTCCTCAGAAAAAATACAGTTAACGCCTGAGGACGTATGGCGTACGTCCTCGGTTTGGAAAGCAGCTGTAAGCAATCCTGATCGCTTCCAGCTGCTTTCCGGTTATTGCAGGATGCCTCGATATCAAGGCATCCTGCAATAACAAATTTTACCCCTCCGGTGCAGAGAGCCACTCTGTGGCCCTCTCTGCACCGGGCATCAATGGCCGCATTCGTTGGTGGGTGGGAGCTGAAGTGGGAGGCGGGTGGGCGGCCATCGATGCAGTCCTTGTCAGAGAGGGGGGCGGGATCGGGGGTGGGATCGCCGGGGGCACGCGCGCGTGCACGGGAGGAGGCGGGTGGGTGCGTTCACGGGGAGGGAGCGGGTGGGAACCGCTACACTACAGAAAAAAAATGTTTTTATAAGTGGGAGAAAGGGGTGCAAAATATTTAGTACTTGGAAATCTAAGTGATCTGGGAGCGGGTGGGGGATTGGTCTTGGGGGGGGGGGAAGCTACACTACAGAAAAATCAAATAAAAATAAAAAAAAAAAACATTTTATTTGCAAACTAGGTACTGGCAGACAGCTGCCAGTACCCAATATGGCCCCCAATAAGGCAGAGGGGGAGGGTTAGGAAGCTGTTTTGGGGGGGGGGGATCAGGGAGGTTGGGGGCTAAGGGGGGGATCCTACACAACAGCATATGTAAATATGCTAAAAAATATATTTAAAAAAATTATACCTTTTATTTTAGTACTGGCAGACTTTCTGCCAGTACTTAAGATGGCGGGGACAATTGTGGGGTGGGGGAGGGAAGAGAGCTCTTTGAGAGGGATCAGGGGGTCTGATGTGTCAGCTGGGAAGCTGATCTCTACACTAAAGATAAAATTAACCCTGCAAGCTCCCTACAAGCTACCTAATTAATCCCTTCACTGCTGGGCATAATTCATGTGTGTGCGCAGTTGCATTTAGTGGCCTTCTAACTACCAAAAAGCAATGCCAAAGTCATATATGTCTGCTATTTATGAACAAAGGGGATCCCAGAGAAGCATTTACAACCATTTGTGCCATAATTGCACAAGCTGTTTGTAAATAATTTCAGTGAGAAACCTAAAGTTTGTGAAAAAGTTGACTATTTTTTTTAATTTGATCGCATTTGGCGGTAAAATTGTGGCATGAAATATACCAAAATGGGCCTAGATCAATACTTGGGGTTGTCTACTACACTACACTAAAGCTAAAATGAACCCTACAAGCTCCCTACAAGCTCCCCAATTAACCCCTGCACTGCTGAGCATAATACACGTGTGGTGCGCAGCGGCATTTAGCGGCCTTCTAATTACCAAAAAGTAATGCCAAAGCCATATATGTCTGCTATTTATGAAAAAAGGGGATTCCAGAGAAGCATTTACAACCGTTTGTGCCATAATTGCACAAAATGTTTGTAAATGATTTCAGTGAGAAACCTAAAATTTGGAAAAATGTAACGTTTTTTTTTATTTGATCGCATTTGGCGGTGAAATGGTGGAATGAAATATACCAAGATGGGTCTAGATCAATACTTTGGGTTCTCTACTACACTACACTAAAGCTAAAATTACCCCAAAAAGCTCCCTACATGCTCCCTAATTAACCCCTTCACTGCTGGACATAATACACATGTGGTGCGCAGTGCAATTTAGCGGCCTTCTAATTATCAAAAAGCAACGTCAAAGCCATATATGTCTGCTATTTCTGAACAAAGGGGATCCCAGACAAAAATGTACAACCATTTATGCCATAATTGCACAAGCTATTTGTAAATAATTTCAGTGAGAAACCTAAAGTTTGTGAAAAAATTTGTGAAAAAGTGAACACTTTTTTTTATTTGATCGCATTTGGTGGTGAAATGGTGGCATGAAATATACCAAAATGGGCCTAGATCAATACTTTGGGAGGTCTTCTAAAAAAATATATATATATACATGTCAATGGCTATTCAGGGATTCCTGACAGATATCAGTGTTCCAATGTAACTAGCGCTAATTTTGAAAAAAAAAAATGGTTTGGAAATAGCTACTTTTATTTAGTGCCCTATAACTTGCAAAAAAAGCAAAGAACATGTAAACATTGGGTATTTCTAAACTCAGGACAAAATTTAGAAACTATTTAGCATGGGTGTTTTTTGGTGGTTGTAGATGAGTAACAGATTTTGGGGGTCAAAGTTAGAAAAGGTGTGTTTTTTTTCCATTTTTTCCTCATATTTTATAAAAAATTTTATAGTAAATTATAGGATATGATTAAAATAATGGTATCTTTAGAAAGTCCATTTAATGGCGATAAAAACAGTATATAATATGTGTGGGTACAGTAAACGAGTAAGAGGAAAATTACAGCTAAACACAAACACTGCAGAAATGCAAAAAGGTCTTTTTGGGGTGCTGTCCTTACAGCAGAGATCAGATGAGTCCTTCAGGACTGTAGTGGACACTGAATACACTAGCCTAGCTATCGATTTCCCTATTAAAGCAGCAGCTACACTGTCCCTCCTCTCACAAAGAATGCAGCTTCCGAATGAATCTAAAATGGATGCTGTCCAGGAGGTGGGAGGGTCTGGGAGGGAGGGTCTGCTGCTGATTGGCTGGAATGTGTCTGCTGACTGTGAGGTACAGGGTCAAAGTTTTACTCAATGATGATGAATAGGGGGCGGACGGAACATCGCATATGTTCGCCCGCCGCGGCGAACGCGAAAATGCTATGTTCGCCGGCGAACTATTCGCGACATCACTACTCATGGATAAAAGATTAAAAAAAATTCCACTTAAGGCTGCGGCTATTAGTTTTTCTGCTCTGTTACCCTTGTAAAAAATGTTGTTGAAGTTTTAAAGTAGTAGCCTCATACTCTATGACCAAAAAATCATTATGAGCTTTAAGAGCCTTCTATAATTTATTCAGAGTATCATCATCAGACGGGGCTTTTTTATGTCTGTATTCTAATTTAGACAACTGGGAGGACAATTCCTCAAAAGTTTCCTGAGATTGTTTCCTAAGTTGTGCCCTATGTGTTATGAGCTCTCCCCTAAGAAAACATTTTTGGGCCTCCGTAACCGTAAATTGATTTTCCAATAGTTTTATTCAATTTTCCTACAAGGTCGATATTGTTTAACAGCGTATCACCCAACTTCCAGATATAAATGTCAGAGGGAGTGTTTGACCAATATATAGTCGTCTTAACCTCAGAATTGTCAGACTAGAAGGTAGATGATATAAAAACAATTCCCATAAAGCTGATAAAAGAGTATCCCTCATTATGGCGAAATCCCCTCACGGCTTTCCGGAAGCTCACTTGAGGATGCAGCTGACGAGGTGACGGGTAACACACCCTCAGTATCCAACAGGACAGACTCGGATTTTGTGACTGTGCTTTCAACTTTTATCACATTGTACGTGCAATCTACACGTGTTGTGTGTTTGTCTTAATAAAATGGTGTTACACTTAGAGTGGGGTGCGCTGTGTGTCTTCATTTGTTTTTTAGGAGGTAGATAATATAGAGCTAAACGACAGTAGAGATAAGCTTTATAGATATGTAAAAATATCATCTATTCTACTGTATGAGTGGTTAGAGTATGAGTAAAAAGTGTAATTCCATCTCTCAGGCTAAAAGAACCTCCAGGTGTCATACAAATTATAGTCTCTCAGTGACTTCCAAAAAAAAAAACTTTGTATGTTAAGCTATATGAGGTGAGGGATTAGAACTATCAATAGTAGGCTGCAGGAAAAAAAAAAATATTGAAATATCTACTAACATTGTTCCATTTTCTTTTAAGTGTTTCACATTAGGCTCATATACATGGATGAAAGTTACAGGTCTCCAATATATGAGACCTACCACCCCCATAAAACATCCCTTTAAACATATCTTTAACGACCCGTGTCTGTTGGAAGGGAATGTTCATTTTTACAATGATACTGACACCACATTTCTTTTTAGGCCTACAACTGTGAATGTGTTGGGTATAAAAGGGCCCAGATATTTGGGTTCTTTGTGTAATTTAAACTGTTTTTCCTGTAAGAATACTATATCTCCCTGGCGTTTGGCAAGATCCGTCAAAAATAGACCATTTACAAGGTCAATTAAATCTCTTCACATTTTGAGAGATTATACATATTTTATGGGCCTTACTATCTAACTGTGCCATGAGTGTGGGGATAAGAATAAGATGTATGCCATATCAGATTATTCAAAGATATGCAGTACCTTGCAATTAAAGAAGAACCAAAAATAACTATAATAAGAACAATAACTAGAACAAATAAAGTTAAACCAGCAGGGCCCAGCCCGTAGTGCCAGGAGGGAGGGGTTATCAACCAAACAAATAAAGTTGTCACTCTCATCTATCTACCTGTTTAAAGAAATATAGTGGGGTAATAACAGACATATATTCTTTATCTTGCAGTGAGGAAACTTACTACTCATATTGTGCAACAAACCTAAAGTATCAAAACTTAGATGTAAATATTATAGCAACTATACATTCATAAAATTGCATTAATGTCACAAATAAAGTAAGATTAAACATTCATAAGGGGATGAGTGACCCCTCCACAAGGTTAAACCATTTTAATACATTTACTATGAACTCAAAACCTGTAAAGAAAAAGAAGGCATGAGTTCCTTTGTAGAACAAACATTGTTCATGGTTGTTTAACTTCCCCTTCAGTATCAGGGCTGCTGGAAATCCTAGAAATACCACCCCTAGGATCTCACAGAGCCAAAGGGGGTGAAGAAGATGACTTGTTCTGCTTAGCATTTTGCCATCAAGATCTTTTGCCTCACTCACAGTTGTATCTCTTGATGGTGAAGATACAGGAAGATCTAGTCCCAGAGCTGTGCAGACATCAAGGATATCTTTGGAAAACCTACAGGTAAGACATTTATTGTCGTGGATCATGATCAGATGGGTCAGGAAGCCCCACCTATAGGGTACTTACTTATTCCTCAGTAGGATAGTAAGGTGGGAAAATTCCTTTCTACACTTTAGGGTACTAGTTCACAGGTCAGTATAAAATTGTCGGTCAATCCCTCTAAAACAGGTTGGCTGGTGCTTTCTAGAGTATCCTAGAATGTTTTCTTTGTCTTGAAAATTCTAGAACTTAATAATAATGTCCCTAGGAGGAGCATTATCAGATGGTTTCTGCATAAGTGCTCTATTCTCTCTAACCCATGGTATATCAGAAAAAGGGAGTTGCTCACGATATGTGCAAATAGGGCAAGCTTTTGGAAACATTTAGGTACTCCATGGATGCATAGATTTTTCTTACTAGACCTATTTTCAAGATCCTCAATTTTATCATGAACAGAACTGATCAGTTCCGCCTGAGTTTCCAGTTGCTTCTGGAGGTGATTTATATCTTCATGGACTAGATCAATGTTATCCTCTAGAATTTCTACTCTAAACCCCAATGTGTGTATTTGGTGTTTGAGGTCTGCCAATTCCTCTTGCATACGTTCAATTGCAGCAATGTTCTATTTGAAAGCATTCAAGGTTAGCACTGATGCATGTATTTGTATGTGCCCGGCGGAGTAAGAATCTGGTTTGGGGAAGTAGAGTTGTTGGCTGGGTTCTCCCGCCCTTGTGTAGAAGCTGTGGAGCACGTCACAGAGTTTTTTGATGTACTAAAGATGAAACAGTGGTTGTCCTAGTGAGTTTATCTTGTTTAAGATAGACAGGTCCCCTAAGGTAGGCTCAGTCATTCAGTCACCTCTGTGTTGCACCTCTGTAAGCCCAGGGAGGTCCTTCTTACTCAAGAGGGTTCTGATATAATAGAAAGGAAGGGCAATGTATAATTAGGTCTAATTCTAACAGGGCTTCTGTAATACTGGTCTTGTCAGGACAGCCTGTCCAACACCACTTAAGACTGATTCTGGGTGGTGGGCAAAGCCCCTATATCTCATCTGTTCCACAGTTACTTGTATGGATTATTATAGGGTATAAATACTCACAAAACTGTAGGGATGATGAGTGATCATCTGTCTTTGTGGGAGCCAAGATGGTGGATGTGCCTGCAGAGCTCCCCGGTGGCACAGAGAAGGATCTGGAAGGTACTGTGAGTATTAATTGTGTCTTCTATGGCAATGCCATGCCCCTGAGAGAGGTTTGTTGTAGGGATGTTTAGAGTAGTCCACCACAGCTCCGGAGCTACACCACCATCTTGGTAGTAGCTGGCTCCACCCCCATATTACTATTTTGTGATCATGTATAATGTATATAAAAGAGCAGCAGTTAAACATAACATAACTCAGGTTTAAATTTATGCTGTAATCATGAATAAATGTTTACCTTAGATTTTAAATATGCAAAAGTATTTTGACGATTTGGATTACAGACATGTTTGTATTTGAAAGTGTTCTTGTGTTGTGTAAGTATATTTTGTCTTTTGAACATAGTTTTTTTCTGAAAGAACAATATACATACTGTATAACAGTTTTTTGCATGATGTGTATATAAATTAAATGTTTCTCTATAAATACTGATTTACATTATAAGGAAATTAAATGCCACATTCATTTCACAGCAATATTAAGAGCTCTACAAAAAGATCTGTATAAAAAGATTGACATATCGGATTTACGATGGATATATCAGGTGACACTTACCCATGTGACTTTAAAGAATCATCTACCACGAATCACATACGTCATCGATACACACCCTTGGCAGTGACCAATCGGTACAGAGGAAAAGGGTTTTAAAACCAGATGCAAACATGGATGAATCATACTTCTTGAAAAAGCTGCATGAATAGCAGTGAAACATACGTTGGAGACATCGAAGGTCGGTCACTGAGAAGGGCGAGGACTTGGTACTGGCACCAAAGGGTAATTAGACAGTTGGTTGTTTCGGACTATATAGGACCATATCCATGCATTAACTGTTCCCTATTATTGTGTGCTATACCCTGAGTGACTACAATACCCTTTTAATTTAATTATTGTATTTTACATACTTTTAATAAATCTTTTAAAGCATTTGGTCCTGCAGTTTGCCAGTGGATTTATTATCATGCTCCTATATATCAGAGCTGGATTATAACTCTGGAAGATGTGAGTATTCTACTGATTCCAGTTGATAATTACCATCACACACAGTCTTACACTTTGAGATCTGTTCTCTTTCTCTCTTGAGGAGTTGGCTAACAGCTGAATAAATAATATTATATGGATTTCTTTCATGTAATTGGCAAGAGTCCATGAGCTAGTGACAAATGGGATATACAATCCTACCAGGTATAAATACACCCCTCACCACACCCACAATTCAGTTTTACAAACTTTGCCTCCTATGGAGGTGGTGAAGTAAGTTTGTTCTTGATTTTCTTCTGTGATATGCGCTTCTTAGCATTTTGAAGCCCGATTCCTCTCAGAGTACAGTGAATGTCAGAGGGATGTGAAGGGAGTATCACCTATTGAATTCTATGGTTTTTCTCACGGGAAATCTTTTCATCTCCTACCTCCCTTTTCAGATCGCTAAGATACTCTCATATTCCATTACCTCTACTGATAACTGTTTCAGTACTGGTTTGGCTATCTGCTATATGTGGATGGGTGTCTTTTGGTAAGTATGTTTTCATTACTTAAGACACTCTCAGCTATGGTTTGGCACTTTATGTATTAATGTAAAGTTCTAAATACATGTATTGTACTTATATTTGCCATGAGTCAGGTTTATGTATATTTCCTTTTGCAGACTATCAGTTTCAAAATTGGGAAAAAACGTATTTAGGAAGTTATTTTTTCTTCAAAATTGACTGTTTTCTTTCATTTTCGCGGGCAAAATTAGGTTCGTGAGGCCGCAAAATGATATTATTTATTGCGTCATTCTTGGCGCGAGAATTTTTTGCCACAAAGGTACGTTCGTTGACGCAAGTTCGCTATTTCCGGCATCTTAGTTGATGCCAGGTACCTTGCACAAGGTTGCGTCTACTAAGACGCGAGTTGCGTCATTTCTGGATGTTGTTAGCGCCAAAAAAAATTCATTTTGCATTGCGCGTCATACTTGGTGCCAAATAATTTAATTATTTAAATCCCACTTCCTGAAACTGCCATATAAGGAAATTGATATTTTTGCTTATATGTTATTTTGTTCTCTAACATTTGCAAGATGTCTCAATCTGATCCTGTCTCAGAAACCACTGTTGATAAGTGTATCTTTTGTAAATTAGTAGAGATTATATCTCCAGCGGTAGTATGTAACAGTTGTCATGATAAACTTTTACATGCACAGAATGTATCCATCAGTACTAGTACAATGCCTGTTGTTCCTTCAACATCTAATGTACATGATATCCCTGTGAATATAAAAGATTTTATTGCTGATGTGATTCAGAAGGCTTTGTCTGCTATTCTGCCTTCTAATAAACGTAAAAGGTCTTTTAAAACTTCTCATAAAGTTGATTAAATTTCAAATGACCGACAACATACTGATTTATCCTCCTCTGATGAGGATCTATCTGATTCAGAAGAGCCTACCTCAGAGATTGACACTGACAAATCTACTTATCTCTTTAAGATGGAGTATATGCGTTCCTTATTAAAGAGATGTTGATTACTTTGGATATTGAGGAAACTAGTCCTCTTGATATTAAAACTAGTAAACATTTAAATTCTGTTTATAAACCTCCTGTGGTTACTTCAGAGGCTTTTCCAGTTCCTGATGCTATTTCTGATATGATTTCAAAGGAATGGAATAGGCCTGGTACTTCTTTTATTCCTTCTGCTAGGTTTAAAAAGTTGTATCCCTTGCCATCAATTAGATTGGAGTTTTGGGAAAAAATCCCCAAAGTTGATGGGGCTATCTCTTCTCTTGCCAAACGTACTACTATCCCTATGGAAGATAGCACTTCCTTTAAAGACCCTTTAGATAGGAAACTTGAATCTTGTCTTAGGAAAGCTTATTTATTTTCTGGCTATCTTCTCAGGCCTGCCATTTCTATAGCTGATGTTGCAGCTGCATCAATTTTTGGTTGGAAAGTTTAGCGCAACAGGAAACAGATTCAGATTTGTCTAGCATTGTTCACTTGCTTCAACATGCTAATCATTTTATCTGTGATGCTATTTTTGATATCATCAAATTTAATGTTAGCTAGAAGAGCTTTGTGGCTTAAATATTGGAATGATGACATGGTATCTAAGCCTAGATTACTATCTCTTTCTTTCCAAGGTAACAATTTATTTGGTTCTCAGTTGGATTCAATTATTTCAACTGTTACCGGGGGAAGGGAGTTTTTTTTACCTCAGGATAAAAGATCTAAGGGTAAATCTAAGACTTCTAATCGTTTTCGTTCTTTTCGACAGAAAACCAATCCTTCCTTCAAAGAATATGATTCCAATTGGAAACCCTCTTCAAGTTGGAATAAATCCAAGACTTTTAAGAAACCTGCATGAAGGTGCGGCCCTCATTCCAGCTCAGCTGGTGGGGGGCAGATTAAAATTTTTCTAAGACATTTGGGCAGATTCTGTCCAAAATCAATGGATTCAGAGCATTGTCTCTCAAGGGTATCGAATAGGATTTAGAGTAAGACCTCCTGTGAGAAGATTCTTTCACTCATGCGTTCGAGAAAACCCAGTGAAGGCTCAGGTCTTTCTGAAGTGTGTTTCAGATCTAGAGCTTTCAGGGGTAATTATACCAGTTCCGTTTCAGGAAAAGGGTCTGGGGTTTTAATCAAATCTATTCATTGTCCCAAAGAAAGAAAATTCATTCAGGCCAGTTCTGGATCTGAAAATTTTGAACCGTTTTGTGAGAGTGCCAGATAGATTCAGTGTCCATGACTCTGTCTCTAACAGACAAGAAACAATTAAAATTGGTTTCAGCTTGTCGGAACCTTCAGTCTCAATCATTCTCTTCAGTGGCTATGTGCATGAAAGTTTTAGGTCTCATGACTGCAGCATTGGACGCAAACCCCTTTGCTCGTTTTCATTTGAGACCTCTCCAGCTTTGCATGCTGAAGCAATGGTGTAGGGATTATACAAAGATATCACAATTAATATCCTTAAATCCCAATGTTCAACTTCCTCTGACTTGGTGGTTAGACCACCATCGTATAATTCAAGGGGCCTCTTTTGTTCTTCCAGACTTCCAACTAGGACTGTAATCACAACAGATTCAAGTCTTTCAGGTTGGGGAGCTGTCTGGGGAACTCTGACAGCACAAGGGGTTTGGAAATCTCAAGAGGCAAGGTTACCAATCAATATTTTGGAACTCCGTGCAATTTTCAGGGCTCTTCAGGTTTGGCCTCTGTTAAAGAGAGAACCATTCATTTGTTTTCAGACAGACAATGTCACAACTGTGGCATATGTCAATCATCAGGGTGGGACTTGCAGTCCCCTAGCTATGAAAGAAGTATCTCGTATACTTGTTTGGGTGGAATCCAGTGCTTGTCTAATTTCTGCGGTACATATCCCAGGTATAGACAATTGGGAAGCAGATTATCTCAATCGTCAGACTTTACATCCGGGGGAGTGGTCTCTCCATCCAGATGTGTTTTTTCTGATTGTTCAGATGTGGGGTCTTCCATAAATAAATCTGATGGCTTCTCATCTAATCAAGAAACTTCCCAGGTACCTATCCAGGTCCAGGGATCCTCAGGCGGATTCAGTGGATGCGTTAGCAGTCTCTTGGTTTAACCAACCTGCTAATATCTTTCCGCCTCTAGTTCTTCTTCCAAGAGTGATTTCCAAAATCATCATAGAACATTTGTTTGTGTTTCTGGTAGCTCCAGCATGGCCTCACAGGTTCTGGTATGCGGACCTTGTCCGGATGTCCAGTTGTCAACCTTGGCCACTTCCTTTAAGACCAGACCTTCGGTCTCAAGGATGACTTTTCCATCAGGATCTCAAATTGCTAAATTTCAAGGTATGGACATTGAACGCTTAGTGCTAAGTCATAGAGGTTTCTCTGACTCAGTGATTGATACTATGTTACAGGCTCGTAAATCTGTTTCTAGGAAGATTTATTATCGAGTTTGGAAGACTAATATTTCATGGTGTTCTTCTCATAAATTCTCCTGGCATTCTTTTAGAATTCCTAGAATTTTACAGTTTCTTCAGGATGGTTTGGATAAAGGTTTGTCTGCAAGTTCCTTGAAGGGACAAATCTCTGCTCTTTCTGTTTTATTTCACAGAAAGATTGCTAAGCTTCCTGATATTCATTTTGTTCAGGCTTTGGTCTGTATCGAGCCTGTCATTAAATCAATCTCTCCTCCTTGGAGTCTTAATTTGGTTTTGAAAGCTTTGCAGGCTCCTCCTTTTGAGCCTATGCATTCTTTGGATATTAAACTACTTTCTTGGAAAGGCTGTTCCTTTTGGTTATATCCTCTACTAGAAGAGTTTTTGAATTATCTGCACCTTCTTGTGAGTCACCTTTTCTGATTTTCCATCAAGATAAGGCAGTTTTGCAGACTTCATTTACATTTTTACCTAAAGTTGTGAATTCTAACAACATTAATAGGGAAATAGTTGTCCCCTCTTTATGTCCTAATCCTAAGAATTCTTTGGAAAGATCCTTACATTCTCTGGATGTTATAAGAGCTTTGAAATATTATGTTGAAGCTACTTAAGATTTCAGAAAGACTTCTAGTCTATTTGTTGTCTTTTCTGGTTCTAGGAAAGGTCAGAAACTTCTGCCATTTCCTTGGCATCTCGGTTAAAGCTTTTGATTCATAAGGCTTATTTGGAGTCAGGTCAGGCACTGCCTCAGGGAATCACAGCTCATTCTACTAGATCAGTCTCCACTTCATGGGCTTTTAAAAATGAAGCTTCAGTTGATCCGATTTGCAAAGCAGCAACTTGGTCTTCTTTGCATACATTTACTAAATTCTACCATTTTGATATATTTGCCTCTTCGGAAGCAGTTTTTGGTAGAAAAGTTCTTCAGGCAGCTGTTTCAGTTTAATTCGTCTGCTTATGTTTTTAAGTTTTTTTTCTTTCATTTATGAGAAAAACTTATTTTTCTGGTTGTGTATTTAATTTTTTCAGCGGAAAATGGCTGTTTATATTTTATCCCTCCCTCTCTAGTGACTCTAGTGTGGAGTTCCACATCTTGGGTATTTCTATTTCATACGTCACTAGCTCATGGACTCTTGCCAATTACATGAAAGAAAACATATTTTATGTAAGAACTTACCTGATAAATTCATTTCTTTCATATTGGCAAGAGTCCATGAGACCCACCCTTTTTTATGGTGGTTATGTTTTTATGTTTAAAGCACAATTATATTTCCAATTCCTTTTTTGATGCTTTTTACTCCTTTTTTCTCTCACCCCACTACTTGGCTATTCGTTAAAACTGAATTGTGGGTGTGGTGAGGGGTGTATTTATAGGCATTTTGAGGTTTGGGAAAATTTGCCCCCCCTGGTAGGATTGTATATCCCATACGTCACTAGCTCATGGACTCTTGCCAGTATAAAAGAAATTAATTTATCAGTTAAGTTCTTACATAAATTATGTTTTTTGCCATCTACATTTAAACAAAACATAAGTATTTTTTTCATTTATGTTTTTATAACAGTGGTGGTTATATGGTGGTTCACTTTTTATTTTGATTGTATTCACTATTTTTTGGGAACCATATACTGTAGTCACAAAATTGTGGTAAAACCTTGTTTTATATTATTTGTATAACTTTTAAATACATTTTGAAACATTTTGTTTTATAAAAAACAGAGATTTGTTTCTAATATTATGTCATGTAGAAGTGGTTATTCTGTAACTATGCATCTGTTGAAAGGATGTGAAGCAAGAAACATTGTGCACTGTTGCAATATAATGAGGTTACTGAGGATAGCATAAGTTATTTGCCAAGAAAGCTATTACAAGGGTCATTGTCAGAAATTGACTCCTTTAAGGGACGTCATCCAAGATGGCGTCCCCTCAATTCCGATTGGCTGATAGGATTCTATCAGCCAATCGGAATTAAGGTAGGAAAATCTGATTGGCTGATGGAATCAGCCAATCAGATTCAAGTTCAATCCGATTGGCTGATCCAATCAGCCAATCAGATTGAGCTCGCATTCTATTGGCTGATCGGAACAGCCAATAGAATGCGAGCTCAATCTGATTGGCTGATTCCATCAGCCAATCAGATTTTTCCTACCTTAATTCCGATTGGCTGATAGAATCCTATCAGCCAATCGGAATTGAGGGGACGCCATCTTGGATGACGTCCCTTAAAGGAGCCGTCATTCGTCGTAGTCCGTCGGTGAAGAAGGTGGTTCCGCGTCGGCGGAAGGAAGATTCAAGACCCGGCTTGGAAGATTACTTCGCCCGGATAGAAGACCTCTTCAGCGCCTCTTTGAAGATGACATCGGCGGGATCGAAGACTTCTTCAGCGCCGCCTGGATGATGACTTCATCGGATGGAAGATTTCTTCAGCGCCGCTTGGAGGATTAACTTCTTCCGCTCCGGATGTCCTCTTCAGTTCCATCGGTGGCTCGGCTGAGTGAAGATGACTCAAGGTAGGATGATCTTCAGGGGATTAGTGTTAGGTTTTTGTAAGGGGGGTTTGGGTTAGATTAGGGGTATGTGGGTGGTGGGTTTTAATGTTGGGGGGGGGTTGTATTTTTCTTTTACAGGCAAAAGAGCTGAACTTTTTGGGGCATGCCCCCACAAATGGCCCTTTTAAGGGCTGGTAAGGTAAAAGAGCTTTGAAATTTATGTAATTTAGAATAGGGTAGGGATTTTTTTTATTTTGGGGGGGTTTGTTATTTTATTAGGGGGCTTAGATTAGGTGTAAGTAGCTTAAAATTGTTGTAATATTTTTAACATGTTTGTAACTTATTTTTTTATTTTTTGTAACTTAGCTTTTTTTATTTTTTGTACTTTAGTTAGTTTATGTAATTGTATTTCATTGTAGTTATTTGTAGGTAGTTTATTTAGTTAATTTAATGATAGTGTAGTATTAGGTTTAATTGTAACTTAAGTTAGGATTTATTTTACAGGTAATTTTGTATTTCTTTTAGCTAGGTAGTTATTAAATAGTTAATAACTATTTAATAACTATTCTAACTAGCTAAAATAAATACAAAGTTACCTGTAAACTAAATATAAATCCTAAAATAGCTAGAATATAATTATTATTTATATTGTAGCTATATTAGGGTTTATTTTAAAGGTAAGTATTTAGTTTTAAATAGGATTCATTTAGTTAATAAGAGTTAATTTTTTAGATTTATTTAATTAATATTTAAGTTAGGGGGCGTTAGGGTTAGGGTTAGACTTAGGTTTAGGGGTTAATAATTTTATTACAGTGGCGGCGGCGTAGTGGGGGGCAGGATAGGGGTTAATAAATTTATTATAGGTGGCGACGGTGTAGGGGGGGCAGATTAGGGGTTAATACATTTAATATAGGTTGCGGCGGGTTCAGGGAGCGGCGGTTTAGGGGTTAATACATTTATTATAGTTGCGGTGGGCTCCGGGAGCGGCGGTTTAGGGGTTAATATGTATAGAGTAGCTTGCGGTGGGCTCCGGGAGCGGCGGTTTAGGGGGTAATAACTTTATTTAGTTGCGGCGGTGTAGGGGGGGTCAGATTATCGGTGTTTAGACTCGGGGTACATGTTAGGGTGTTAGGTGTAGACAGCTCCCATAGAAATCAATGGGATGTCTGTCAGCAGCGAACTTGTACTTTCGCTATGGTCAGACTCCCATTGATTCCTATGGGATCCGCCGCCTCCAGGGGTGGCGGATTGAAAACCAGGTACGCTGGGCCGTAAAAGTGCCGAGCGTACCTGCTAGTTTTTTGATAGCTAGCAAAAGTAGTGAGAATGTGCCGCACTTGTGTGCGGAACATCTGGAGTGACGTAAGAATCGATCTGTGTTGGACTGAGTCCGGCGGATCGAAGCTTACGTCACAAAATTCTACTTTTGCCGGTCTCGAGCCTTTGATAACTAAGGCGAATCAGCCTCGCCACAAATACGCTGCGGAATTCCAGCGTATTTGAGGTTGACGGCTTGATAACTACCCCCCACAGGCTTCTAAGCAGCATGCCCCCTCCACCTATACTTAACATTGTTAAGTATAAATAAAGTTGCGCGTTGACGTCATCACATAATTGCGCGTGACGTCACTGCGCATCACGTGAAGCCCCGGCGATACCTGTCTCTCTAAAGGCACGATTGCCGGGGTAGGAGCAGTAAGGAGCCCCCAGATCTTCCTCAAGGTGGGAGAGTGCTCATGACGGCTCTGAGCCGTCATGAGCACCAGAGTGAGAAACTCTGTGACGGCTCAGAGCCGTCATTAGCACTGAAAGGGTTAAAAGATTTATTATCCTAATTGGTATTGTCTATTCCACTGCCCTCTTCATTTCCTCATTTGGTTGAGCTGTGATGTATAGAGCAGTTCCATCCACTCTCTACATAGGCTTTCTAAGGGTTTTAAAAGGGCTGGACTTCAAGATTGCCAAATGACACACATGTTGATTGGATGTTCACAGGAACCGCCGGCCCCCCACATCGCAAAACACTAAATTAAACTATTAACCCCTAAACATAACACCCCCCTAGCTTTAAATTAAACTTACAATAAACACGCGATAAATAACCAGCCATTACAAGTGGCTAGTTATTGCTACCGTGAGGTTGCGGTAGCAATTAGCATTCATAAAATTAACCAGAGTAGTGTGTATTATTAAAAAAAAATGTAGTTAAATGTGGTGGGTGTGTGGTGCCTTTATCTTGCGGTTTATGGGAACTGTGTGTTCCCAGTACATATATATGTATATATTTATATACATATTTATTTATATTTGGTGCCCATAGCTGTGCGACTTTACCCCCTTTGCTGCGCTAGTTCTTATGCCATATCTGATGGCATGAGAATGAGGCTCCCTTTATAGCCTAAGGAAGCGTGCTCTCATCAGAGGTCGTGTTCGCATTGCACCTCACTTGAAATACCAGCACACATTTGCATGCGCTGGTATTACCAAGTTAAGCGTAAATATAATTTTCCCGGAAACAATATTTTGTGCTCATCTTGTAATCTGGCCCAAAATGGATATGAAACCCAACATTTTTCTTTCATGATTCAGATAGAGCATATGATTTTAAACTTTTTTTTTAAATTACTTCTATTATCAAATTTTCTTTGTTCTTTTGGAATCTTTTGTTGAAAAGCAGGGACATATGCTTAGGAGGAGCTGGACCATTTCTGGAGTTTTATATGGCAGCAGTTTTACTAGAATGCTATCCATTTGCAAGAGCACTCGATGGAAGCACTATTTCCTGCTCCTCCAGGCATGCTCTGTCTGAATCACAAAGAAAATGTTTGGGTTTCATATCTCTTTACAATCACCAACTGATATAGGCAAGAAATCACTATACAGAATTATTGGTTAGACTTATAATAAGACTCTTACACTTCAGGCCAGCTTGGTAATTGAAAAATAATAAGGTAATTTGACTTTTCAAGATAATATTAATTTCTTGCAAGATCATATTAAAAAAAAATTGACTCCCTAGACAGTCCCACCATATGTGTTTCATGTCTTCTCTAATCTGACAACCCGCTCTAACATCTGTCAGAGACACCTGGAAAAAAAACATAATTTATGTAAGAATTTACCTGATAAATTCATTTATTTCATATTGGCAAGAGTCCATGAGCTAGTGATGTATGGGATATACAATCCTACCAGGAGGGGCAAAGTTTCCCAAATCTCAAAATGCCTATAAATACACCCCCCCCCACCACACCCACAATTCAGTTTAATGAATAGCCAAGAAGTGGGGTGATAACAAAGGAGCGAAAAGCATCAACAAGGAATTGGAATAATTGTGCTTTATACAAAAAAATCATAACCACCATAAAAAGGATGGGGCTCATGGACTCTTGCCAATATGAAAGAAATTAATTTATCAGGTAAATTCTTAAATACATTATGTTTTCTTTCATGTAATTGGCAAGAGTCCATGAGCTAGTGACGTATGGGATAGCAAATACCCAAGATGTGGAACTCCATGCAAGAGTCACTAGAGAGGGAGGGATAAAAATAAAGACAGCCAATTCCGCTGAAAAATTAATCCACAACCCAGATCAAAAGTTTTAATCTTTATAATGAAAAAATTGAAATTATAAGCAGAAGAATCAAACTGAAACAGCTGCCTGAAGTACTTTTCTACCAAAAACTGCTTCTGAAGAAGAGAAAACATAAAAATGGTAGAATTTAGTAAAAGTATGCAAAGAAGATCAAGTTGCTGCTTTGAAAATCTGATCAACAGAAGCTTCATTCTTAAAAGCCCAGGAAGTGGAAACTGACCTAGTATAATGAGCCGTAATTCTCTGAGGCGGGGATTCACCCAACTCCAAATAAGCATGATTGATCAAAAGTTTTATCCAAGATGCCAAAGAAATGGCAGAAGCCTTCTGACCTTTCCTAGAACCAGAAAGATAACAAATAGACTAGAAGTCTTTCTGAAATCTTTAGTAGCTTCAACATAATATTTCAAAGCTCTTACTACATACAAAGAATGTAAAGATGTCAGAGAATTCTTAGGATTAGGACACAACGAAGGGACAACAATTTCTCTACTAATGTTGTTGGAATTCACAACTTTAGGTAACAATTTAAATGAAATCCGCAAAACCGCCTTATCCTGATGAAAAATCAGAAAAGGAGACTCACAAGAAAGAGCAGATAATTCAGAAACTCTTCTAGCAGAAGAGATGGCCAAAAGGAACAATACTTTCCAAGAAAGTAATTTAATGTCAAGAGAATGCATAGGCTCAATTGGAGGAGCCTGTAAAGCCTTCAAAACCAAATTAAGACTCCAAGGAGGAGAGATTGATTTAATGACAGGCTTGATACGAACCAAAGCCTGTACAAAACAATGAATATCAGGAAGATTAGCAATTTTTCTGTGGAACAGAACAGAAAGAGCAGAGATTTGTCCTTTCAAGTAACTTGCAGACAAATCCTTATCTAAACCATCCTGAAGAAACTGTAAAATTCTACGAATTGGAAAAGAATGCAAAGAGAATTTAAGAGAATTTATGAGAAGAACACCATGAAATTTATGTCTTCCAAACTCGATAATAAATCTTTCTAGACACAGATTTATGAGCCTGCAACATAGTATTAATCACTGAGTCAGAGAAACCTCTATGACTAAGCACTAAGCGTTCAATCTCCATACCTTCAAATTTAATGATTTGAGATCCTGATGGAAAAACGGGCCTTGAAATAGAAGGTCTGGCCTTAACGGAAGTGGCCAAGGTTGGCAACTGGACATACGAACAAGATCCGCATACCAAAACCTGTGTGGCCATGCTGGAGCCACCAGCAGTACAAACGAATGCTCCATTATGATTTTGAAAATCACTCTTGGAAGAAGAACTAGAGACTGAAAAATATAAGCAGGTTGATGACAAGGAAGTATCAACGCATCCACTGCTTCCGCCTGAGGATCCCTGGACCTGGACAGATACCTGGGAAGTTTCCTGTTTAGATGAGAAGCCATCAGATCTATTTCTGGAAGCCCCCACATCTGAACAATCTTAAAAAACACATCTGGGTGAAGAGACCACTCTCCCGGATGTAAAGTCTGACGACTGAGATAATCCGCTTCCCAATTGTCTATACCTGGGATATGGACCGCAGAAATTACACAGGAGCTGGATTCCGCCCAAACAAGTATCCAAGATACTTCTTTCATAGCTTGAGGACTGTGAGTCCCACCCTGATGATTGACATATGCCACAGTTGTGACATTGTCTGTCTGAAAACAAATAAACGGTTCTTTCTTCAGAAGAGGCCAAAACTGAAGAGCTCTGAGAATCGCACAGAGTTCCAAAATATTGATTGGTAATCTTGCCTCTTAAGATTTCCAAACCCCCTGCGCTGTCAGAGATCCCCAGACAGCTCCTCAACCTGATAGACTCGCATCTGTTGTGATCACAGTCCAGGTTGAACAAACAAAAGAGGCCCCTTGAACTAAACAATTGTGATCTAACCATCAAGTCAGAGATAATCGAAGATTGGGATTTAAGGATATTAATTGTGATATCTTTGTATAATCCCTGCACCATTGGTTCAGCATACAAAGCTGAAGAGGTCTCATGTGAAAACGAGCAAAGGGGATCGTGTCCGATGCTGCAGTCATGAGACCAAAAACCTCCATGCACATAGCTACTGAAGGGATTGATTGAAACTGATGGTTCCGACAAGCTGGAACCAATTTCAGACGTCTCTTGTCTGTTAGAGACAAAGTCATGGATACTGAATCTATTTGGAAACCTAAAAAGGTTACCCTTGTCTGAAGAATCAAAGAACTTTTTGGTAAATTGATCCTCCAACCATGTCTTTGAAGAAACAACACTAGTTGATTCGTGTGAGATTCTGCAGAGTGTAAAGACTGAGCAAGTACCAAGATATCATCCAAATAAGGAAACACCGCAATACCCCGCTCTCTGATTACAGAGAGTAGGGCACCGAGATCCTTTGAAAAGATCCTTGGAGCTCAGCTGTTGCTAGGCCAAAAGGAAGAGCAACAAATTGGTAATGCTTGTCTAGAAAAGAGAATCTCAGGAACTGATAGTGATCTGGATGAATCGGAATATGAAGATATGCATCCTGTAAGTCTATTGTGGCTATATAATGCCCTTGCTGAACAAAAGGCAGAATAGTCCTTATAGTCACCATTTTGAATGTTGGTATTCTTACATAACGATTCAAAATTTTTAGATCCAGAACTGGTCTGAAAGAATTCTCCTTCTTTTGGACAATGAACAGATCTGAATAAAACCCCAGACCCGTTCCTGAAAAGGAACTGGCACAATTACCCCAGATAACTTTCAGGTCTGAAACACACTTCAGGAAAGCCTGAGCTTTTTCTGGGTTCACTGGAATGCGTGAGAGAAAGAAACTTCTCACAGGCGGTCTTACTTTGAAACCTATTCTGTACCCCTGAGAAACAATTTTCTGAATCCAATGATTTTGGATTGAATTGATCCAAACATCCTTGAAAAATCTTAGTCTGCCCCCTACCAGCTGAGCTGGAGTGAGGGCCGCACCTTCATGCGGACTTGGGGGCTGATTTAGATCTTTTAAATGGCTTGGGTTTATTCCAGACTGAAGAACGCTTCCAATTGGAAACCGTTCCCTTAGGGGAAGGATCAGGTTTCTGTTCCTTATTTTGTCGAAAGGAACGAAAACGGTTAGCAGCCTTAAATTTGCATTTAGATTTTTATCCTGAGGCAAAAAAGCTCCCTTCCCCCCAGTGACAGTTGAAATAATCGAATCCAACTGAGAACCAAATAATTTATTACCTTGGAAAGATAGAGATAGCAACGTTGATTTAGAAGTCATATCAGCATTCCAAGATTTAAGCCATAAAGCTCATCTAGCTAATATAGCTAAAGACATATATCTAACATCAATTCTGATGATATCAAAAATGGCATCACAAATGAAATTATTAGCATGTTGAATTAACTTAACAATGCTATACACATTATGATCTGGTACTTGTTGCGCTAAGGTTTCCAACCAAAAAGTTGAAGCAGCTGCAACATCAGCCAAAGAAATAGCAGGCCTAAGAAGATGAACATAAATAAGCCTTCCTTAGATAAGATTCAAGTTTCCTATCTAAAGGATCTTTAAAAGAAGTACTATCTGCCGTAGGAATAGTAGTACGCTTTGCAAGAGTAGAGATGGCCCCATCAACTTTGGGGATCTTGAGGTGACTGCAGGTAGCTGCAGGTGTATCTGGAGCTCCGCGCCTCTTCAAGTGGCTAATTATATCACCAGCCCATGTTGTTACACTTGGCCGGTTCTAGGCTCGGGTTCTAAGGACGTTTTGATCCTACATTTGGAAGTCTGGACATTCAGCCTAATTGTGCACGCTGGCTGGTGCACACCATTTCTTACCCGGTGTTTTACAGAGCTTGGCTATCTAACACCAGATTATCCATCTAAAGTACTCTTGCACCAGTTTATGGCTCCCGGACACTGTTCTAACTTGCTATTCTAACAAGGACTGTGCAGACATCGGAAGCTCCTGCCCCCCACCAGGGAGCCATTGGAAGCTGAGGTTTGACTGATCCGAGGTGCCTGGTTCATCTCTAAACATACCTGCCTGAGTGGGGACGCTGCCGGTGTTCATATCTGCCTGGAGGTTCCGGTTTGCACTCTGAATTGCCCCTCCGGTTGCTGGCGCCGCCGCGGGTGGTGTGGCCCGACTCTGTGGTCGCATAGGTTGGAGCGGTGATGTGGTGGTTCGGCGGTGTCCGAACGTGAATTCGGCCTGACTTCGGTGTTGGGTGTGCTGGCGTTGGGGGAGGGCCCCCCCCCGGCCACATCGGCAACTCGCCGGGAAGGCGGGTTATGGTTGCTTAGAGCTGCCTGGTTACACCTACAACAGAAGAAGCGGTCTGTCAGCCTACCTGGTCGGGCTATGCGGAAAGTGGTTCTGGCCGCTGTTTCTCCTAGAAGTGTCTGAAGTCTGACGTGCCTGGTCCTTACTTCCTTGCGTCTGGCGATCCCTGGCTCTGTGGGTCCCGGAGCACATCAGGCGACGAGACAAGTCGTCAAAGAGCCCGTAAGCCATCCCAACAAGCAGGCAGGAGACCGTGGAGTACAAGGTTTAATCTGGTTCCTGTCCGGACAGCAAGGTGCTTTACGGCCCCAGGTAAGATCTGTGCGGGGCAGAAGTCATTAGAGAATCTCGAAGGACACTTTATAGGTGGACTTGGGTGATCCGGTTCTCTGGGTGTCCAGTGGGAATAATTGGAGCCCGGCTGAGGGTGCCTAAATATAGCACAGGAGTCGGCTATAAGCAAATATTGATTACTTTGCTTTGGGAATATGATAAAGCCAATTTGATAGAACTATGTGCAGGACTTATTCTTATTTTACAGAAGTGACATTGAAGCTACTTGCCTAAACATTGGGTCACTCTCCTGGGCGGTTTTTCTTTCTTTTTGTTTTTTTACTTGTGATGGGACAGACAGCAAATCAAATATAAAATACAAACTATTTTTTTAAATTATATGTTTATATTAGACTGGCTAAATATATATTTGTCTAACCTTGCCTTTTTTTTTCCTTTTTTTTTTTGTTTTTTGTTTTTCTGGTTTTACTTTTAGTTTTTTGGTTTCTGTTATAAGGATAAACATTGTATATAAGTGAGTCAGTTATTTAGTTGTACTTTTTGTGCTGTTTTCCCCTTTTTTCTAATACTGCACACTAGCAGCATTATCTATTAGTAGTGTTTTATTGCATAAAATATTACAGCATTGATGAGGAAGTTGAATTAGGGGGATGAGTTATCACCTGAGTGAGAGAAACTGAAGTTGCTTCTTAGTGTATTAGGTGTAGCCATTTGTAATTGGGTGCTCCACATCAGGTATAACCAGTTGCAACTGACTGTTCCGTGAGTCTTATCCTGACTTATTATATTATTTGGATGTATTTTGGGCATAACTTCGAAACCTCTATGATTTCGACTTAGCTGGGTCCCCTTATATACAAGATTCGATTCTCTAAAGTCTATATTAATAAGCGCAGAAGCATAGATCTTTACTGTAAGCTGGTAAATAATTCCTTAGAGGGAGGCCTAGTCATAGGCCACATTTGTAGGCTAACGCAAAAACAATTATTGTCACACGCACAGTTTAATGTTACAATAGGTATTTTGCACAATTTGTAAATTATAGATGTGTTAGCTGTAATTAAGGTTCACACAACATTAAAGTATAAGCACTTTACATTGCACGTGATTAGGGCGTTCTTTTTCAGGGTTGGCCCTGAATTAAAGTGACACTAACAAGTGTCAGTTGATCCTTTGTGGGTAGCATATTATCATAGCTGCTTTCTGTTTTTCTCTTTTTTTCCGGGCCAATCAAGAAGAGACAATTTCCCTTATAGAGTAGATGCACTTTAGGAAACATTTTTAAGTTTTCTCCCCTGCTATTGTTGTGATACAATTTTGTACTTTAAAGGGAGAAAGGGGAATAAAGCACAGGCACTTTAGGTATCATCATATTAAACTTAAGTTTACCCCGCTTAGGCTTAGATAAGAATATAGCCTACACCATAGTATAATTACTATAAGAAGCACCTTCTTTTGACCCTCTTTTTTACGGGGTCAGTTAAGGTAAAATAGCACTTTTTTTGATAGAAGTACATGCACTGGTTTCAGCTTATTTTCTTACTGGATAATCCAGAATTAATCTAATAGTAATAGCTGTAATACTCTTAACATACCCTATAGCTGCTTCTTTGAACTACGCGAGAGCAGCACCAATTTTTATAACAGCAGTATAAGTAATCTAGGAGTTTTTCTCTTTTTTTTTTTTTTTTTTCTCTTTTCTCCAAGCTCAGAGACCCGACAATTTTTTTTTGTTTCAGGGACAGATACTTGCTCCAAAAGAGCTCGCCCTCCAATATGCCTCCTAAGTCTAAGGACAAGAAAGGGAGCAGCAGGAATATGGATTCTAGCATTGAGTCATCATATGACAAGGGTACTGCTAGCCCCTCCCATAATAATATGGCAGAATATGCTGCTGAAGTAGCCAAAATTTTATCCCCCCAATTTGATCTAATTAAACTTGAGATCAGGAATGAGATATCCAATCTTACGGGAGAGGTCAGACAGTTCTCAACAAGATTAGACGAAGTCGAAAATAGAGTTTCAGATCTAGAAGACAGACTTAATGTTCAAGATCCAACGATAGATATACACAGTAAAACTATCGCTGCACTACAGGCTAAGATTGAAGATCTTGAGGATCGCTCAAGACGTAATAATTTAAAAGTGATCGGTCTCCCTGAATTACCAGAATTTCAAGACTTAATGGCATTTGTGACAATTACTTTACCGCAGGCGTTGCAGATACCAGTTCCTGCTGCTCCCTTTCAGATAGAGAGGGTACACAGGCTAGGACACCGTAGGGACACCAGTGAAGGCTCTAGACCACGGCCAGTGATATTTAAATTTTTTAACTTCCAAGACAAGTTATTGTACCTCAAGCACTATAGGAAATGTAATCCCTTTGTCTTTGGTTTACACAAATTATTAATTTTTCAAGATTTTTCCTCTGAAACGCTAACCAAGAGAAGGGACATGTCATTTTTCTATGGTAGATTGCAGAGAGAGAATTACAACATTAAACTGATATACCCCGCTAAGCTAGTTGTGATGAGAGAAGTAATCTCTCATATACTAAATAATGTGATGGAAGCTGAGGCCTTCTGTAAAGAAGCAGGTGTCCCATAATTCACTAGGGAACAGTTTATTTGGATCTTTGAATCAACGGATATGCTTATATTACTGCTAAGAGGTTTTACAGGTACTTTACATTGTTACTGGCTTTTGATCTTTTATTGTTTAGCTCATTATGTGATGTATGATACATTTAAAAATGGATTTGTTGGTTTAATTAAGTGTTGTGTTATATGTTTTTTTTCCTTTTTTTTTTTTTTTTTCTCTGTCGGTCCCCTCCCTTCAATCCAGAAAGTAAGATCTGACAACTCCTAATCTTAACTTAATTTCATGGAACGTGGGCGGCATAACCTCCCCAATTAAAAGGAAATGCATAATAAAACACTTGGGGAAATTTAAGCCTGACATAGTTTTCCTCCAGGAGCTACACCTTAAGCCCCCGGAAATCCCTAAACTTAAAACCAAATGGGTTAGGGAGGTTATTGCCGCCCCGTCCCCATCTAGGAAGAGGGGGGGTCGCGATTCTAATGAATAGGAACTTGGAATATCGAATTGTTAATACTGAACTAGACCCTGGTGGGCGCTTTTTAATTTTGGAAATGGAGATTAACAAGTTCAAATATACAGTCTGTAACATTTATGGACCTAATCAAATTGACTATAATTTTTCTGATGTATTATTAGTGAAGTTACACAGGTTTATAGGCCAGAATTTAATTATTGCAGGTGATTTTAACCTGACAGCAGATGCCATTCTAGATAGCTCAAAAAAAAGATCATTATACAATAGAGGTAAAAAAGTACGGATCTTCCAGAAGATATGTTCACAGTTAGGTCTTGTTGATATATGGAGGGTACAGAACCCAGATTCTCGTGAATACACATGTCTATCTCAAGTGCATCAAGCACTCTCAAGGATTGATTACTTCCTCATCTCAGATGCATTGCTTAAATGGGATTGGGTACCTAAAATTGAGGATATCTTAATTTCTGACCACGCTGCCATTTCGCTGATCTAAAAACCTGTTTTTAGGCACTCAGGCAATAATTATGTTCAATTTCCCAGATTCCTAAGTAACAATACTAGTTTTCAGAATTGGTTACGACAGAAATGGGCAGATTATTATAGAAATAACGGGAATTATTTAGATAAAATCGAAGTGTTTTGGGAGGCATCCAAGGCTGTCTTACGAGGGGAGATTAAATCTTACATGGTATATTTGAAAAAGAAAAACAGTCATGTGGCTAGACAACTTGCTAATCATGTAAAAAATACCTACAGAATATATTTAGATAACCCAAGTAACGACCGTTGGGAGGCATATGTTAGGGCGAAGGCCCTTCGAGACATACATATTAAGCAAAGGAGTGCCCACAATGACCTTAGAACAAAAGCTTTATACAGTGGTTTCACCGGGAGATCGGCCAAGTTTGTTTCTAGGTTGGCCAAATCCTCCCCGAGGCAGGCAATTTCTGCGATTAAACAAGGTGCCAATAGGTACACAAATCATTCTGATATTGAAAGGGTCTTTTTTGAATTTTTTCAAGATTTATATAACTCAGAATCTCCTAATTTAATTAAGAAACAAGAATTCTGGGAAAAGATTAAGATCCCGAAATTATCACAGGAAGCTAAATAATAAACTAACGCCCCTATTACAGAAGACGAAATCATATCAGCAATTAAATACACCAAATCCTAATAAAGCGGCCGGACCAGATGCACTTCCTATTGAATTCTACCAGGTATTACAGACCCAGGTGACCCCTTTATTGACCAGGTTATACAATTTTTATTTTTCAGAAAATACCAGCTGTTCTCCTTGTTTTGCAGCCGCAAATATTTCGTTAATTTTAAAAAAAGGTAAGGATCCTGAATTACCAAGTTCCTTTAGAACCATCTCAGTTCTCAATACTGACTATAAACTTCTAGCAGCTATTCTAGCTACTCGATTGAAACCACATATAGGTGATTTAATACACGGTAATCAATCTGGCTTTATGCCCGGACGGAATCCGGTCAAAAATACAAGAAAACTTTTAGTGCTCATTGAATCTCTTTGGCACAGGTATAATGCCTCTATTTCACAGGAGCTCCCAGAGAATGCCATTTTAACGGTTGATGCTGAAAAAGCCTTTGATCGGGTAAGCTGGGATCATCTGTTTTTTTCTTTGGACCAATTTGGGCTTACAGGGTTTTTTAATAACTATGTTCGTTTAATTTATAGCGCTCCTTCATCGGCTATCATTGTTAATAATGTAATTTCTCCAAGATTTGTTTTAAACAGAGGGACTAGACAGGGCTGTCCACTCTCGCCCTTGTTATTTAACATCAGTCTGGAGCCTTTGGCCATATTATTGCGTCAGGAGTTGGATGGCATCTCTTTGGCGGGGGAGAAATTGGTCCTGCTTTTGTATGCGGACGATCTGCTACTATTTCTTTCTAATCTCAGGACTACGCTGCCAAAGTTACAGAGTATTATCCAAGACTTTAGTGAGATTTCTGGTTTTAGGGTTAATACCACAAAATCAGAATTAATGTTGCTACACAAACGTCCCTCACTTGCCATTAAACACCCCTTTTTGGATGTATCTCAAATTAACTACCTAGGCTTGCGGTTAACCAGAAACCCGGAAGAATGGTACAAGAATAACTACGGGTTTGAGCTGGCACACTGTAGTAAAAAACTAGAAGAATGGTGTATGTTACCTCTCTCTCTATCTGCCCGCGTGACATTGATTAAAACAGTTATTTTTCCTAGATTGTTGTACATTTTTCAAAATATACCGTTATTTATACACAAAAAGGATATTGCTGAGTATAAAGGGGCTTGTTCTAGATTTCTATGGAAAGGTGCCAAACCGCAAATTGCCTGTCATCGTTTGATGAACTCTAAATTGGCGGCAGGTCTAGCCCTCCCTAATATACAAATCTACAATTTAGTTATTCTCGCTAGATTTGCTCTGGACTGGGTAACTGAAAAAGATCAAATTTCTTTGTGTGCCTGGGAATCGCAGATAGTGGCACCCTTCCAGCTAACGGCTTTACTTCATTGCCCGTTAACGTCACTTCCTTCAAATGTATTTCCTTTTCTTACATTTAGAAATATTATAGTGGCATGGCAAAGACTTTGTACAGAATTGGATTGCTCTCCTTATGTCTCGCATTATTTACCAATATGCGGTAATCCGAATTTTAGCCCGGGACTTTCCAACCAGATATTCAAAGACTGGGCATTAAAAGGTTTAAAAACTATGCATCAAATTTTGGGTACTGATGGCTACCCACTACTTTTTTCCGATATAGCGAATAAATTTGACCTCGGGCCACGTGAATTTTATGCTTATCTCCAAGTCAGACATTATCTTTACGAGTTACTTAAAAATTATGGAAAGAACTGGTCAATAGGTGAACTACAGCCCAGGATATCTATTTATGCAGCAGGACTGTACCCAATTTCCCCATTATATTTACTTGTACTCCAAAAGTCCTCTAGTTCACAGGTCAGCGATATGGTAGTAAAATGGTCCACCCATTTCCCTGAGATAAATGAACAAACTATAGTCGGAAGCTTTAAATTAATCCAACAGAGTTGGGTGCCTACAGGGTGGCGAGAATCTCAGATAAAAATTGGACTCCAGAGGTATTTTACCCCCGGAGCTCTATCCAAATGGTACAATACAAAGGTTCTGTGCCCTAGATGCTCGTCAATGGATGCTGACCTAGTACATTGTCTCTGGGGTTGTCCAAAAATTTGTCAACTCTGGAAAAAGATTTCTTATTGGATGAATACAGTTTTGAAGCTGGAACATGATTTGTTACCCATTGAGATTTTTTTCCTGATACAATTCCAAGGCATTAGTAAAAATTTTAGTCTTTTGAACACAATCATATTAATAGGACGTAATCTGATCCTCAAATTATGGAAGGCCTGTGAAGCACCTAAATTTGTACACTTTAAAGTGGCCCTAATGAATCAATTTACGACGGAACAGTTTAATATCCCATGTCCACAAGAAGAGCATTTAGGGGTCTTTTTTAGAAAATGGGAACTGTTTGTTCTCTCCTTGCCCTTGGTACTCCAAAAAAAATGATAAAACCATTCATTGAGTCCGAGTTTGTTTTAATTAATATCCTTTCGGGTCGCTTTCCGCGAGAATGGGCATTGGATGATGAGTAATAAGGTGCGGGTGGGTCCGACAGAGCCCTTTTTTTTTTTTTGTGTCTTTTATGTTTTGGTTTTGTTGTGTTCTGTTTTATTGTTTTGTTTTGTTCTTTGTGTGATTCTGGTTAACCAGATTTTATTTAATAATTGAAAATGGGGAATAAGATAAAACAAGATTCTCCCGTAGGGTAACGGTAATCCAAATTTTCGATTTGTTCTTTCTTTTTCACTTACATGGGTTTAATTGTTACCGATTTCTTGGAATTATTCATTGATAGCTAAGTTGCTAATAATATTCTGTATTCTTTTTATTAAAAAAAAAAAAAAAACTTTGGGGATCTTTCCCCAAAACTCCAATCTATCAGTCGGCAAAGGATACAGTTTTTTAAACCTTGAAGAAGGAGTAAAAGAAGTACCCAGTCTATTCCATTCCCTAGAAATCACATTTGAAATAGCATCAGGAACTGGAAAAACCTCAGGAATAACTACATGAGGTTTAAAACCGAATTTAAATGTTTACTGGTTTTAATATCAAGAGGACTAGTCTCCTCTATATCTAATGCAATCAACACCTCTTTTTATAAGGAACGAATATACTCCATTTTAAATAAGTATGAAGATTTGTCAGTGTCAATATCTGAGGCAGAATCTTCTGAACCAGATAGAGCCTCATCAGAGATAGATAAATCAGAATGTTGTTGGTCATTTAAAAATTAATCAATTTTATGAGAAGTTTTAAAAGACCTTTTACGTTTATTAGAAGGCGGCTTGACAGACAAAGCCTTCTGAATGGAATTAGAAACAAATTCTCTCACATTAACAGAAATATCCTGAGCATTAGATGTTGAAGGACCAGCAACAGGTAATGGATTACTACTAATAGAAATATTGTCTGCATGTAAAAGTTTGTCATGTCATAATACAGCAACACCACCACCCTATGTATTTCAGATTTCCTATCTTGGGAATCTTATCTGAATAAACAAGAGGTCTTGCTATGAATATATGAATATCATGATGCTAGAGAGGCTGTTTTTATGTTGCATTTCACATTTTTAAATAAGCGTGACCGTGAATAAACGTTTCGCTTTAAGTTAAACACACAACACTCCACAATCAAGCTGAACACATTTTATTACAAAACATAATACATTTAGGACTATGAGTGCTGTATAAATGTATCCTGTGTAGCGGACTCATAACCACTCTTTGAGTCATATATGTGTAGCGACCAATCAGCCGCTAGCTCCTAGTAGTGCATTTGCTATTCTTGATAGGGTTGCTACCATTAGTTAAGGCCAAACCCAAATTCTCTTGAGCCGTGCACAGTACAGCAAAAATAATTTTACAGAGTGCACACGGTGTATAATAGCACATAAACACAAACTCGCACATAGATATTCACACACTCACACACTATCTATCTCACACACACACTCTCACACACACCAACACACACATAGGGGCCGATTTATTAAGGGCCGAATGGCCCTGAATGTACCTGTTTCCATGCAAGTTTTCAGGCTCGCCAAAAACAGGAGTTAAGAAGCAGTGGTCTTAAGTCCTTAGGTCCTTAACTCGTACACCTCATCTAAGGTGATGGACATCAATCCGCCCGATCGTATACGAATCTGCAGGGGGGAGGCATTGCACACGCAGTTCACCAGACAACTAGTGCTAGAGTCTAGACAGATAACAGAGCAACTTCAATAAGCTTACGTAGGTTGATTTAGTGACCTAGAATATGAAATACCCTAAGTAGAAAAAGCAATATGTAGCTTGGTAAGCTGTATTCAATGTGTACATAGATTAGGAGCTTAAAAATTCAGACCGCAAGGTCCTCTTCAAAAGTTCCAAATAGTAAGAGGGTATAATAAAAGGTCTCAGGTTTTGGGAAATTATGGGTGCATAAGAAAAGTATCGTCTCACCCTATTCCCTCTCTCCACAGTTTGAGTCCCGTGTATGCATGGTATAGTTGCTGCCAGCCTCCACTTGCTGCTTCTATAGGATCCACCTCTGTACTGCTTGTTTCAGTGGTCTTGTATCTGGCTGCGTAGGGCAAGCAAAGTTGCTTCAGCAAAAGAAAGGATCGCTCCAGAGCTATCCCTGTTCCCAGGCCTGTGTGAGAGACTCCATAATCGCTCAGCCGATGGTATATGTCCTCCACATTGACCCATTCCGAGAGCACCGAGGTTCCCAATCTCCACCTCCTTCTTGGATTTCCCTGTGAGCTCCGGATTGGGTCCTAGCAAAAGCACTCAGTACCAAGAGCTCGTCAGTAGTCCCATCCGCCTCATGGTGAAATGACTCCTCAGTAATTAATGTATCGGGTGTGAGTGGTGGATGCTGGGGCCCCAAAGCATCCCCGCAAATAATGTTTTCATCTACTGGGTTTAACCCCTTAATGACAGAGGACGTACCAGGTACGTCATAGGAAAAGCTCCCCTTAATGACAATTGACGTACCTGGTACGTCCTCTGTTATTTGAAGTGCTGGAAGCGATCATGATCGCTTCCAGCTGCTTACAAGGGATTGTAGTGATGCCTCAACATTGAGCCATCACTGTAATCCCATAATTTAGCCACCGATGCAGAGAGGGCCACTCAGTGGCCCTCTCTGCATCTGCTATTGCGGCTAACACATTCGTTGGTGGGTGGGAGCAACTTCTCTCAATTGTTTTGCCTGTTTTTTTTCTAAGTAGTAACCCGATCGGCTCTAATATGTCACTGTCGGCGATTGCGGCCGGGGGGGCGGGGTGGCGTGTGCAACTTATGCACTCCTGTTCCCAAAAAAAAGTTGATGCAGTTGAAGGAAGGGTCTCTCCATTATCAAGTAAGTGATCTGGGAGGGGGAGGGATGTAAATTATTGAGGGGGGCCAGCTACACTACAGAAAACAAATGTATTAAATAAAAAAGTTAAAAAAAAACAATTTTTGGGGGCAAATTGGGTACTGGCAGACAGCTGCCAGTACCCAAGATGGCAGCAAATAGGTAGGGGGGAGGGTTAGAGAGATGTATGGGGGGATCAGGGAGGTTGTGAGGTAAGGGGGATCCATCACTGCAGACTGTATAAGGAAAATAATAATAAAAAAATAAAAAAATGCTTTTTATTTCAGTACTGGCAGACTTTCTGCCAGTACTTAAGATGGCGGGGACAATTGTGGGGTGGGGGAGGGAAGAGAGCTGTTTGAGGGAGGTCAGGGGGGGATCAGGGGGTGGGATGTGTCAGATGGGAGGCTGATCTCTACACTAAAGCTAGAAATTAACCCTACAAGCTACCTAATTAACCCCTTAACTGCTGGGCATATTACAAGTGTGGTGCGCAGCAGCATTTAACGGCCTTATTATTACCAAAAAGCAACACCAAAGCCATATATGTCTGCTATTTCTGAACAAAGGGGATCCTAGAGAAGCATTTGCAACCATTTGTGCCATAATTGCACAAGCTGTTTGTAAATAATTTCAGTGAGAAACCTAAAATTGTGAAAAATGTAACAGTTTTTTTTTATTTGATCGCATTTGGCGGTGAAATGGTGGCATGAAATATACCAAAATGGGCCTAGATCAATACTTTGGGATGTCTTCTAAAAAAAAATATATACATGTCATGGGATATTCAGGGATTCCTGACAGATATCAGTGTTCCAATGCAACTAGCGCTAATTTTGATAAAAAGTGGTTTGGAAATAGCAAAGTGCTACTTGTACTTATTGCCCTATAACTTGCAAAAAAAGGAAAAAACATTTAAACATTGGGTATTTCTAAACTCGGGACAAAATTTAGAAACTATTTAGAATGGGTTTTTTTTGGTGGTTATAGATGTGTAACAGATTTTAGGGGTCAAAGTTAGAAAAAGTGTGTTTTTTTCAATTTTTTCCTCATATTTTAATTTTTTTTTATAGTAAATTATAACATATGATGAAAATAATGGTATGTTTAGAAAGTCCATTTAATGGCGAGAAAAACGGTATATAATATGTGTGGGTACAGTAAATGAGTAAGAGGAAAATTACAGCTAAACACAAACACTGCAGAAATGTAAAAATAGCCATTGTCATTAAGGGTAAGAAAATTGAAAAATGGTCCGGTCATTAAGGGGTTAAATAAGCAGTAGCCTGGATCCTGCTGTCATCTGCATAGCCGATGGCTTTATTTAACTCTGCAGTAAAATGAAATTGGTGAGACTTTAGGAGTTTGCTAAGCTCAATTAACAGCTGATAAACGTTTTCCATTTCTGTTGTAAACCCACGAGGGTGACAAGATGTCTGCCGTCTTCTCCATTTTCAGGCAGGTCTTCAGTCTCTGTGTGAATCTAGTGTCTTTGCACTGGTTAGCAATCTCCAAGTGCTGAGAATAGGTTAATCATGCAATCCCCTATTAAAAGAAGGCTGACTTCATATTGAGAGTTTGATTTACGCTGATTTTAGCATATTTAGAATGGGAACTCTAAAGATGCGCGACCATCCATGCTTGCTGCTGGCTCCACCCCCTTTGAAATTTTTTTTATATTTATTTTTTTAATATGTCTGCAGTCAAGATCCCTCCTTACCCTCTCACCTCCCTGATTCCTTTCAAACAGCTCTCTAACCACCCCCCTACCACTTCCCCCACCATATTTGTTACTGGCAGCCAGTAACACATTCTTTATTTTATTTTTTTCTGTAGTGTAGGAGCCCCCCTCCTCCCTCCAAAATCACCTTTTTTCTGTGGTGTAGGGATCCCCTCCCCTCTCAAGCCGTTATTGTTTCATAGTGTTGGACCCCATCCATCCCTCTCCCTTGCCTAATACTTTCCCGTAGTATAGGGAACATGACCTCTCCCTCCCTCCCCCCTCCTCCGCTGAGCCACCCACCCGCCTCCCTCCTTCGCTCCCACTGTTCCCACTGGCACCAAAAAAGGATTATTAATGAGAGTGGCACAGACAGTGTTAGTCTTTGTAACCACTGGAGATCTGGCTTGATATGGAAAGGGAGCAAGATCAGTGCTCCCTCACCATATGAAAGCAGATGTCCTCTGCCCCCTAGCTACAGTCTCCATTATCTGCATCATATGCCTTTGTGTTGGACGTAGGTATTACCTCAACACAGTATTCTGGGCAAAGTTCTATCTGACATAATACCAATGTCCAATTGGTGCAAGGGGTGAAACTGCAATAGTAAATTCACAATTGCTTAAAGGGATGGAAAGCTCAAAACTTAAATGTATCTGAGTACATTTTAATTTTAAACAGAAATGTACTTCCTTAGCAAAAAAGATTCTAGTAAAAGTCAATACTAGTTCATCAGCATATGCACATATGCTACATGTGACTAGAGCATCAGGATTCAAACACCATGCCTGCTCAGAAAATTAGCAGTGGTGTCTATTGCGTCAATCAAGACTTAAATTGTGTCATACAAACAAGTAGTGTTTGTTGGTGCACAGGCATTCACAGCATGTGTGCGTTTGCCGCTGAAAAACAGTAATAACCTTTACACTACGCTATTTGCAAATAGAAGTATATTGCAAATATTATTCTATGTAAAATTGAAATGCACCCATGCACATTTCACTGTTGACCTTTTTACCACTGTAGGGATCAGTGAATCCAGTTTTTAAATGATATATTATTCCTCAAGGTTACAAATGTCATTGCTAGTTAAAAGAAAGGCAGAGAGAATAAGCCAACTAATGACACTATTGAATCCTTCCAAAATTGTCTGACCTCTAATTGTGTATGTGCTAGTAATGAGTAAAAAAGTCACCTCATCTAATTTAATGTTTGGACTGGCTATTGATTTTCTGACTATTCATCACTATTGAAGGAAATATCTGTCATTATAGAGAAGGCCAGGCCAGAGCAAGTGAGAATATATATATATATATATATATATATATATATATATATATATATATATATCTCAGCAATAGGCAGTGAGGTCAGAGGCTGGTGAGGCACTAGATATGATACGCTGGAGAAACACATGTACAGAGGGCCGCAAGTACCCCCAACAGGGCAGGTTTAAATGACAGCTGAACCAGTGCACAGGTGACATAATCAGGTGATGGGTGAGAGCAAGTTAGTAACCACTGAGTTACTGATCAGCTGATTACTTCACCTGTACACTGATTCAGCTATAATGGAAACCTGGCCTGTTGGGGGTACTTGAGGACCATTGTTGAGAAACACTGCACTGAAGCACCAGCTATTCGGAAATGTATTGATTACCTGGAGAATAAAGCACACATACTCTGCTCACTGACACCCACACACACTCTGCTCACATACACACTCACACAATTCTGTGGCACAGTGCCAGTTACTAAGCAATTAGAATGATCCACAATCTCTTCTCTACTCACTACTGTATTGTAAAAATAAAAATAATTTACCATACAAGTTTTACACAAAGGACAAGTTATCAATACTGCTAACACAGCTGCTGGAATATGGTGTTCAAGAAACGCACGTGCACATCCCACTTAGGTATGCTCTTCAACAAAGGACACCAAAGGATACCAAAAGAATGAAGTACATAATAATAAAAGTAAAATAGAAAGTTTTTTTTTGTGCAATTTCTATCTGAATGATGGAAATGTAATTATGACTTTCATGTTCCTTTCAAAAACTAATTTGATTTGCTGACATGGGGCCAGTAACAGTTGATGCTAATTCTCAAAATATAAATAACTAGAAAAGTCTATTAAAATAGCATGCTCTACCTCAATTATGAAAGTTAAATTTTAAATCTCTCCCTTTGACCCATGTACTGCAATGGAGAGAAGCCTTCCTGTACCTGCCTCTCCATAGCATTACATGGGAGGCACATATATTTTTTTTTACTTTTTTTTGTTTTAATTAAAATTTAATTAAGCTTTGGCCACATATGGCAGGGTGGGCACTGCCTCCCCTGCCTCCTATGAGTGCACGTCCCTGAATATATATATATATATATATATATATATATATATATTACATCCAGTGTTGAAATAATGCATTTCTTTCCTGTAATTGGCAAGAGTCCATGAGCTAGTGACGTATGGGATATACATTCCTACCAGGAGGGGCAAAGTTTCCCAAAACTCAAAATGCCTATAAATACACCCCTCACCACACCCACAATTCAGTTTTACAAACTTTGCCTCCCATGGAGGTGGTGAAGTAAGTTTGTGCTAGATTTATACGTTGATATGCACTTCGCAGCAGGCTGAAGCCCGGTTTTCCTCTCAGAGTGCAGTGAATGTCAGAGGGATGTGAAGAGAGTATTGCCTATTTGAATACCATGGTCTTCCTCTAGGGGATCTATTTCATAGGTTCTCTGTTATCGGTTGTAGAGATTTCTTCTCCTACCTCCCTTTTCAGATCGACGATATACTCTTATATATCATTACCTCTACTGATTCTCGTTTCAGTACTGGTTTGGCTATCTGCTATATGTAGATGAGTGTCTTAGGGTAAGTAAGTCTTATTTCTATTCATGACACTCAAAGCTATGGTTGGGCACTTTGGGCCCGATCCGATATAAATCATCGCCCGCAGAAGCTAGGGATGCCAATATTTGCACGGGTTTGGTATCCTATATACGGAGTAACTTAGAAGGTACGCGCGTATATTTCTGCCTACACCCGTCATTTTTTGGCCCATACACTGACATACAAAACACGCGCAGTTTGGTATCCAATATATGGCGTAAGTACTTACGCACGCAGATTTCAGAAAATCTACTCCATTCTCATCTCGCCACAAATTTCAGCCGCAAGAACCCTTGCACTGACTTAGAAACCAACGTAACTCTCTGAAGGCCTAACAAGTGCATGCTTAACAACATACATATCAGCAGCTAGATCACAAATAGTTAACCTCTTCAAAGCATTTATTATTCCTGCCCCTGCAAGTTTGTCAAACCAATCACAAAGGGGTGCATCATGGGGCACAAGGGGTCATCATGGGGCACAAGGGGACATCATGGGGCACAAGGGGACATCATGGGGCACAAGGGGTGCATCATGGGGCACAAGGGGTGCATCATGGGGCACAAGGGGTGCTGGAAGCCCTACAATCCCCTGTTGTTATGTCTACACATGCTGATTCTATAGTTGCTGCTGAGATCCATGGTGATGGGGCTGCCCCTGCTGCAGCTGGTCATCGAATTACATACTGCGGAGTTCAACTGCATGTAAGTGAAACTACTACATCCCACCCCCATTCCCTTAACCACCCTAATTACTGAAAATACATCATTAGTTCAATTCATGTTTTGGTCACTATGATTTATTGACTATCATTTCGAGGAATGAAAATGGATGTTCATACCTTATGTTCACACCTTCTGTAAAAACATTATTATTTAGATATATATACCCATGTGCAGGGATAGGCAAGGTGTCCTTCACTAAAACTCTTTACCTTAGAAAATGTCCGCCACAGTCTTGGCTCGTGCCTATCCCTGCACATGGGTCAAGTTCTATTGGATGTGAGAAACCTTGATTTACATCTAAAAAGTGAATATCACTATATGTACCCTTCATACACAAATATGTGATGTGGTTTAGAGAACATGAATATGTCATAAACATGATGATATTACCTTTTCTAGGCCATTTCCACACAGGCCTTATTATATTTTTCAAAGATATTAGTGTACTAAAACATCCCTCACATGGATGTGGATGACAATTATATGGTAAATAACAGAGAAAAAGATTTAGGATGAAATATAACAATATTTTTTTTTTTTAGGCTTCTTAGATGAGGGGGCTGAGGGGCCTGGAGTGGGTCTCCTGCCTCTCCTGGGTTGTGTGGATTCAGAGGATCCTGCAGGAGTGCTGGCCACAGATGAGATACTGGAGGCAATGTCCTGCTGGTGTGTGAAATGCTCCACCAACACACCCAACAGTTGGTTTTGTTCCCTCCATCTGTTGTCACTCTGAATCTGCATGTCCGAAATAACTCTCAGCATCTGAGATTGATTCTGGAGAATACCACTTAAAGATGCTGCCATGTCCCGTTGCAGCTCAATGGAACGCTGTAGAAAAGTCTGTTGGCTCCTGTAAAACCTGCGTTGGTCTCTCTGCATTCTCTCGCAGGTTGATGTGAGCCTCTCACAGGTTGATGTTTGCCTCCTCTGTAGGGCAATGTATTCATCGCCCATGGCGGAAGTGAGAGGATCTATAGGCTCTTCCCCAGCAGGGACTCTAGGCGCAGGTTCACCTCTATCTGCTCTTTCAACATCAATATCCTCAGCTGCTGGTGCTGCCTGAGGGATCACAGCTGCTGGTGCTGCCTGAGGGATCACAGCTGCTGGTGCTGCCTGAGGGATCACAGCTGCTGGTGCTGCCTGAGGGATTACAGCTGCTGGTGCTGCCTGAGGGACTACAGCTGCTGGTGCTGATTGAGGGATGATGACAGCTCTATGCTCCTCCTCAGATGCTGGAGCTCTTCCAAGCGAAGCAGATGGTGAAGATCTCCGGATGGACTGGTAGTCCCATTGCCGGCTGGTGTGCACCCACTCTGCCTGGTGGTATAATCCCTGACTGGCCTGATATTGTTGGGGGGGGGTAAAGGCATCTACCCTTCAGGGCTGACTTGGCTCCCCCTCCAAGCCAAAGGAATAGTCCTCCGGCCAGGGCTCCTGCCAGGTATCCTCTTGCAATGCTGGCGGCATGACCTCTGGATTGTCAATAGAGGCAGTCCATCCCAGCTCATGCCTGGGAGCATACTCTTGTTGGACCGGTGGTCAAGGTTGAGAAATTCTTTGTGGCGTAAGTACTTGCAACGACTAAAATGTGTATTTGCGCACATTTTAGCTGATCGCCGGTTTTTCCTACTTACGCCAGTTTAGCATCTGACGGCGCAGTATATTGGATAGGTTGAGTTGCGAGGTGAAATTACGGGCGGCGCGGGTTCCCTCGCTTGCGCCAAAAACTACGCCGTATATCGGATCGCGCCCTTTATATGTAAAGTTCTAAATATATGTGTTAAACTTATATTTGCCATGATTCAGGATAATCAGTATTCCTTCTTTCAGATTGTCAGTTTCATTTTTTTTGGGAAAATGCATATGAATTATATTTTTTCTTACCTTAAAAAATTCATTTTCAATTGTCTTTTTTTCTAAATTGCGGCCTTTAGGCTCGCGGGTGCAGAAAATGCTTCTATTTATTGCGTCATTTTTGGCGCAAGACTTTTTTGGCGCAAACATTTTGTCATTTCCGGCGTCATAGTTGGGCCGGAAGTTTTCACGTGATTGCGTCATTTTTTACGTATGTGTGTTGCGGACGTCGTTATGGGCATCATTCTTGGCGCCAAAATATGTGACGTTCTACTTGGCGCCAAAAATGTGGGCATCATACTTGGCGCCAGTTTTATTCACATTATTTCAGTCTCACTTTTTAGTTGCTTCTGGTTTCTAGAGGCTTGTTTTGTTTTGCATTTTTTCCCATTCCTGAAACTGCCATTTAAGGAATTTGATAATTTTGCTTTATATGTTGTTTTTTTCTATTACATATTGCAAGATGTCTCTACCTGACCCTGGATCAGAATCTACTTCTGGAAAGACGCTGCCTGATGTCGGTTCTACCAAAGCATAAATGCATTTGTTGTAAACTTTTGGTAACTGTTCCTCCGGCTGTAGTTTGTGTTAGTTGTCATGATAAACTTTCCAACGCTGATAATATTTCCATTAGTAATAATCCATTACCTGTTGTTGTTCCTTCAACATCTAATGTTCAGGATGTTCCTGTTAATGTAAAAGAATTTGTTTCTATTGGAAAGGCTCTGTCTGTTATTCCTCCTTCTAGTAAACGTAAGAGGTCTTTTAAAACTTCTCATATTTCAGATGAATTTTTAAATAACCGCCATCATTCTGACTTATCTATTTCTGATGAGAATCTATCTGGTTCAGAAGATTCTGCCTCAGATATTGACACTGATAAATCTTCATATTTGTTTAAGATGGAGTTTATTCGTTCTTTACTTAAAGAAGTGTTGATTGCTTTAGATATGGAGGAGTCTAGTCCTCTTGATATTAAAACTAATAAGCGCTTAAATTCAGTTTTTAAACCTCATGTAGTTATTCCAGAAGTTTTTCCAGTTCCTGATGCTATTTCAGAAGTAATTTCTAGGGAATGGAATAGTCTGGTACTTCATTTACTCCTTCTCCAAGGTTTAAGAATACCCTTTGCCATCTGATAGATTAGAGTTTTGGGAAAAAAATCCCCAAAGTTGATGGGGCTATCTCTACTCTTGCTAAACATACTACTAGTCCTACGGCAGATAGTACTTCTTTTAAAGATCCTTTAGATAGGAAGCTTGAATCCTTTCTAAGGAAGGCTTATTTATGTTCAGGTAATCTTCTTAGACCTGCTATTTCTTTGGCTGATGTTGCTGGTTGGAGGCTTTAGCACAACAAGTGTCAGACCATAATGCTTATAGCATTGTTAAACTTCTTCAACATGCTAATAACTTTGTTTGTGATGCCATTTTTGATATCATTAGAATTGATGTCAGGTATATGTCTTTAGCTATTTTAGCCAGAAGAGCTTTATGGCTTAAGTCTTGGAATGCACATATGACTTCTAAGTCTACGTTGCTTTCTCTTTCTTTCCAAGGTAATAAATTATTTGGTTCTCAGTTAGATTCAATAATTCCAACTGTTACTGGGGGGAAGGGAGCCTTTTTTTACCTCAGTACAAAAAATCTAAAGGTAAATATAGGGCTGCTAATCGTTTTCGTTCCTTTCATCAGAATAAGGAACAAAAGCCTGTCCCTTCCCCTAAAGGAAAAGTTTCCGTTTGGAAACCTTCTCCACTCTGGAATAAATCCAAGCCTTTTAGAAAGTCAAAACCAGCTCCCAAATCCACATGAAGGTGCGGCCCTCATTCCAGCACAGCTGGTAGGGGGCAGGTTACGATTTTTCAAAGATGTTTGGATCAATTCGATTCAAAATCATTGGATTCAGAACATTGTTTCACAAGGGTACTGAATAGGTTTCAAGGTAAGACCACCTGTGAGAAGATTTTTTCTCTCACGCATTCCAGTAAACCCAGTAAAGGCTCAAGTGTTTCTGAAATGTGTTTCAGACCTGGAGTCAGCTGGGGTAATTGTGCCAGTTCCAGTTCTGGAACGGGGCCTGGGGTTTTATTCAAATCTGTTCATTGTACCACAGAAAGAGAATTCTTTCAGACCAGTTCTGGATCTAAAAATATTGAATCGTTATGTAAGGATACCAACATTCAAAATGGTGACTATAAGGACTATTCTGCCTTTTGTTCAGCAAGGGCATTATATGTCCACAATAGACTTACAGGATGCATATCTTCATATTCCAATTCATCCGGACCACTATCAGTTCCTGAGATTCTCTTTTCTAGACAAGCATTACCAGTTTGTTGCTCTTCCTTTTGGCCTAGCAACAGCTCCAAGGATCTTTTCAAAGGTTCTCGGTGCCCTTCCCTCTGTAATCAGGGAGCAGGGTATTGCGGTATTTCCTTTTTGGACAATATCTTGGTACTTGCTCAGTCTTTACATTCTGAAGAATCTCACACGAATCAACTTGTGTTGTTTCTTCAAAGACATGGTTGGAGGATCAATTTACCAACGAGTTCCTTGATTCCTAAGACAAAGGTAACCTTTTTGGATTTTCAAATAGATTCAGTGTCCATGACTTTGTCTCTAACAGAAAAGAGACGTCTGAAATTGGTTTCAGCTTGTCGAAACCTTCAGTCTCAATCATTCCCTTCGGTAGCTTTGTGCATGGAAATTCTAGGTCTCATGACTGCTGCATCGGACGCGATCCCTTTTGCCCGTTTTCACATGAGACCTCTCCAGCTTTGTATGCTGAACCAATGGTGCAGGGATTATAAAAAGATATCACAATTAATATCCTTAAATCCCAATGTTCGATCTTCTCTGACTTGGTGGTTGGATCACCATCGTTTAGTTCAAGGGGGCCTCTTTTGTTCGTCCAACCTGGACTGTGATCTCAACAGATGCGAGTCTTTCAGGTTGGGGAGCTGTATGGGGATCTCTGACAGTGCAGGGGGTTTGGGAATCTCAGGAGGCGAGATTACCAATCAACATTTTGGAACTCCATGCGATTTTCAAAGCTCTTCAGTTCTGGCCTCTTCTGAAGAGAGAATCGTTTATTTGTTTTCAGACAGACAATGTCACAACCGTGGCATATGTCAATCATCAAGGGGGGACTCACAGTCCTCATGCTATGAAATAAGTATCTCGGATACTTGTATGGGCGGAATCCAGCTCCTGTCTAATTTCTGCGGTTCACATCCCAGGTATAGACAATTGGGAAGCAGATTATCTCAGTCGCCAGACGTTACACCCGGGCGAATGGTCTCTTCACCCAGAGGTATTTCTTCAGATTGTTCAAATCTGGGGACTTCCAGAAATAGATCTGATGGCCTCTCATTTAAACAAGAAACTTCCCAGGTATCTGTCCAGATCCAGGGATCCTCAGGCAGAAGCGGTGGATGCGTTGTCACTTCCTTGGAATTATCAACTTGCTTATATCTTTCCGCCTCTAGTTCTTCTTCCAAAAGTGATTTCCAAAATCCTAATGGAACGTTCGTTTGTACTGCTGGTGGCTCCAGCATGGCCACACAGGTTTTGGTATGCGGATCTCGTTCGGATGGCCAGTTGCCAACCTTGGACACTTCCGTTAAGGCCAGACCTTCTATCTCAAGGCCCATTTTTCCATCAAGATCTCAAATCATTAAATTTGAAGGTATGGAGATTGAACGCTTAATACTTAGTCATAGAGGTTTCTCTGACTCAGTGATTAATACTATGTTACAGGCTCATAAATCTGTGTCTAGAAAGATCTATTACCGAGTCTGGAAGACTTACATTTCTTGGTGCTCTTCACATAAATTCTCTTGGCATTCTTTAAGAATTCCTAGAATTTTACAGTTTCTTCAGGATGGTTTGGAAAAAGGTTTGTCCGCAAGATCCTTGAAAGGACAAATCTCTGCTCTTTCTGTACTTTTTCATAGAAAGATTGCTAATCATCCTGATATTCATTGTTTTGTACAGGCTTTGGTTCGTATTAAGCCTGTCATTAAGTCAATTTCTCCTCCTTGGAGTCTTAATTTGGTTCTGAGGGCTTTACAGGCTCCTCCGTTTGAACCTATGCATTCTCTGGATATTAAATTACTTTCTTGGAAAGTTTTATTCCTTTTGGCCATCTCTTCTGCTAGAAGAGTTTCTGAGTTATCTGCTCTTTCTTGTGAATCTCCTTTTCTGATTTTTCATCAGGATAAGGCAGTGTTGCGGACTTCGTTTAATTTTTTACCTAAAGTTGTGAATTCTAACAACATTAGTAGAGAAATTGATGTCCCTTCTTTGTGTCCTAATCCTAAGAATACTCTGGAGAGATCTTTACATTCTTTGGATGTAGTTAGAGCTTTGAAATATTATGTTGAAGCTACTAAAGATTTCAGGAAGACTTCTAGTTTATTTGTTGTCTTTTCTGGTTCTAGGAAAGGTCAGAAGGCTTCTGCCATTTCTTTGGCTTCTTGGTTAAAGTCTTTGATTCATCATGCTTATGTGGAGTCGGGTAAATCCCCGCCTCAAAGGATTACGGCTCATTCTACTAGGTCAGTTTTTACTTCCTTCCTGGGCTTTTAAGAATGAAGCTTCTGTTGATCAGATTTGCAAAGCAGCAACTTGGTCTTCTTTGCATACTTTTACTAAATTCTACCATTTTGATGTTTTTTCTTCTTCTGAAGCAGTTTTTGGTAGAAAAGTACTTCAGGCAGCTGTTTCAGTTTGATTCTTCTGCTTATAATTTCAGTTTTTTTCATTATAAGATTAAAACGTTTTGATTTGGGTTGTGGATTATTTTTACAGCGGAATTGGCTGTCTTTATTTTATCCCTCCCTCTCTAGTGACTCTTGCGTGGAAGCTCCACATCTTGGGTATCTGCCAAATACATGAAAGAAAACATAATTTATGTAAGAACTTACCTGATAAATTAATTTCTTTCATATTGGCAAGAGTCCATGAGGCCCACCCTTTTTGTGGTGGTTATGATTTTTGTATAAAGCACAATTATTCCAATTCCTTTCGCTCCTTTCTTATCACCCCACTTCTTGGCTATTCATTAAACTGAATTGTGGGTGTGGTGAGGGGTGTATTTATAGGCATTTTGAGGTTTGGGAAACTTTGCCCCTCCTGGTAGGAATGTATATCCCGTACGTCACTAGCTCATGGACTCTTGCCAATATGAAAGAAATGAATTTATCAGGTAAGTTCTTACATAAATTATGTTTTTGTTTCCAATTTCTTAAGGTTTAACCCATTTAGGGTCAGATGACACGTGGAGCGGCATTTAACCCTCCTGCTAACTCCACTAGAAGTAAGCTTTTTGTACGTGTTGGGTAGTGCTCGTTTTTTAAGTTGAAAGTAAAGTTTTCACTTGCACGCTAACCAAATGCGCACAAAAACCTGAAGTTAGAATATTGCAATTGTGTCAATGGTTTTACCCACAGAAATCAATGGAGTAAAAAAACGTTGAAAAACCTAACACCCTACTCGCGCGCCAACTAGATTGCATATTCTTAAGTGCGCTGATCTGACATGAAAATATTTCACATTCCAATATTCTTCAAATTAATAAATATTTCTATATATATATCTGATGGTATTTTGGTACAACATATATCTATACCTTAATATATATATATATATATATATATATATATATATATATATATATATATATATATATATATATATATATATATATATATATGATTATATATAGGTATACTGTACATATATACAGATATATATATAGGAATATCTATTTAAAAAAGATAGAACATATTCCCCTATGTGAAGAACATTGAAATGTGAAAGATTTACAGTAAATACACAGTATTGCAAGCTTGATCCGACCTATTTATCAAAGCCTACAGACCGACAAAAGTTGAAATTTGTGACGTAACATACGATCCGCCGGTCTCAATCCGACGCAGATCTATGCTTACGTCATTACAGATGTTCCGAATACACATACGGCTCTATCTGACACTTTTTCCCATTTATCAAATTTCACACAGGTACGCTTGTCTTTTCCGACCCAGCGTACCTGGTTTTCAATCTGCCACCCTGGAAGCCACGGATGCCATAGAAATCAATGGGAGTCTGAAAACAGCGAAAGCTTATGTTCGATGCTGCCAGATATCCCATTGATTTATATGATAGAAAACAAGTTACGTTTACACCTAACACCCTAACATAAGCCCCGAGTCTAAACACTACTAATCTGCCGCTCCGACCTTGCCGCTACCTACATAATGTTATTAACCCCTATTCCGCCACTGCCGGACCCCACCGCAACCTAAATAAAGTTATTAACCCCTATTCCGCCGCTCCCAGACCTCGCCACAACCTAAATAAAGTTATTAACACCTATCCCGCCGCTCCCGGACCCTGCTATTACTAAATAAATGTATTAACCCCTAAACCTCTGGCCTCCCACATCACTACCACTAACTAAACCTATTGACCCCTAAACCGCCAGCCCCCCACATCGCCATAAACTAAATTAAGCTATTAACCCCTAAACCTAGCAACCCGTTAATTTTAATTAAAATTGCAACATCCCTATTTTAAAATTAATTTAAACTTACCTGTAGAATAAAAATAAACTATTTTAAACTATTAATTAATCTACCCTAACTATTATACTACAATTAAATTAAAATAGCAATTAAATAAACTAAATTACATATTAAAAAACCTAACCCTACTAAAATTATTTAAATCTACTATTAAACCTTATTACAAATTACTAAATTACCAAAAAAAATTAAACGCTAAGTTACAAATAATAAAAAACACTAAATTACGAAGAAAAAAAAAAAACACATTATAAAAAATAAAAAAGAATTACACCTAATCTAATAGCCCTATCAAAATAAAAAAGCCCCCCCAAAATAAAAAAAACCCTAGCCTACAATAAACTACCAATGGCCCTTAAAAGGGCCTTTTGTGGGGCATTGCCCCAAAGAAATCAGCTCTTTTACCTGTTAAAATAAAATACAAACACCCCCAACAGTAAAACCCACCACCCAACCAACCAACCTCCCCAAATAAATAACCTATCTGAAATAACCTAAGCTCCCCATTGAATTTGTATGGGCATTGCCATTAAAAGGGCATTTAGCTCTTTTACCTGCCCAGACCCTAATCTAAAAATGAAACCCGCCCAAAAAAAACTTAAATAAACCGAACACTAACCCCCGATGATCCACTTATAGTTATTGAAGTCCCGCTTGAAGGATCCATCCAGCCGGCAAGAAGTCTTCATCCGTGTGGCAAGAAGGCTTTTTTATTTTGATAGGGCTATTAGATTAGGTGTAATTCTTTTTTATTTTTGATAATGTGGTTTTTTTTTGTAATTTAGTGTTTTTTATTTTTTGTAACTTAGCGTTTATTTTTTTTGGTAATTTAGTAATTTGTAATAAGGTTTAATAGTAGATTTAAAGTTAGGTTTTTTTAATATGTAATTTAGTTTATTTAATTGCTAGTTTAATTTAATTGTAGTATAATAGTTAGGGTAGATTAATTAATAGTTTAAAATAGTTTATTTAAATTCTACAGGTAAGTTTAAATTTATTTTAAGATAGAGATGTTGTCATTTTAATTAAAGTTAGCGGGTTGTTAGGTTTAGGGGTTAATAGCTTAATTTAGTTTATGGCGCTGGGGGAGGCTGGCGGTTTGGGGCTAATCGATTTAGTTAGTGGTAGTGATGTGGGAGGCCAGAGGTTTAGGGGTTAATAGGTGTTATTAACTCTATTTAGGTTTCGTGGGGTCAGGGAGCGGCGGGATAGGGGTTAATAACTTTATTTCATTTGCGGCAGGGTCCGGGAGCGGTGGGATAGGGGATAATAACTTTATTTAGGTTGCGGAGGGGTCGGGGAGTGGCTGTATAGGGGTTAAACATTTTAGTATAGTGGCAGCGTTTAGTAACAGGATATAAATAAAGTTGGTAAAAAGACGAATAGACGCGAGATCGATGACTGCTAGTTAACAGTCCAATGCTCATCGCCTCGTACATGGTGCACGTCTTTCTGCCGGCTTTTTTATAAATATGGAGAGCGTATTGAGATCTGCGGCCGCGATGTTAGGCGATGTTAGGTGAGCGTATTGGTGCCAGCAAATGCAACAAAGTTGAGGCTTTGATAAATATCCCCCATAGTCTTCTCTGACCTTCATTTGAGAAAGGCTCCGCCTCCACCTGGAGCTGAAAAAGTTATGGCTCTGGGTCAATATTTTTGGTAAATAAAAGCTTTGTTTGCTGAACTTGTGCTTGGCCCTGTGTTGCCTGCTTGTGTACCCATTGAGGAAGTTGCTGATCCTGGATACACACGTGAGATACTGGATGTTTATCTAGCAGTGCACCAGGCTGCTGTTGATGGTTAGTGTGCCATTCTTTATGGACAGCAGGACTACATGCAGGAGGCTAAGCTGCTCGAGAATAGACTTAAACAGAGGCACTTTACCAAGAGGCTAAACACCAAGTAGATTGCATTTCTAGAGAATCTATGTTAAAAGACAAACCTAAAAATACAACTAAAGATTTTAAGGGTGTCTATTTTGTGACTAGTTTTAGTGCACAATACTCAGATATTTGCAACATTGTGAGAAAACATTTCCCACTTTTGGCTGAAGGATGATAAACTTACACATACAGCCAGGAAAGGAACTAGATGTTCCTACAAAAAATGCACCACTGCTTCTATCCTGTCCCCTACCCAATTAAGGCAGACCCCTCAACAATCAAGTTCTTGGCTTAAACATCTGGGTATGTTCAGATGTGGCCACAAGAATTGTAAGCCCTGTGACTATGCATTGATTACATCTGAATTTAGATCTGCAGTAACTGGACAAGTTTATCCAATACGGTCTTGTCTAAATTGTACTAGCACAAATGTCATTTACCTTATCACTTGTACTCAATGCAATCTCCAATATGTGGGGCTCACCTCAAGGGGTATTAACTCCCGCATTAGGGAACACATATCTACATTAACCAGAGGCACCGCCACCACCCCTCAGGGAGGGGGGGAGGGAAGTGGAATTCCTGCAGCGTTAGAACGGACTGTGTGAAATCAGCAGATGCAGATATACACAGAAGCTGCTAAACTCAGCAGCATATTTTCCCTTCTGTCCGTTCTAACGCTGCAGGAATTCCACTTCCCTCCCCCCTCCCGGTTACCACATCATTTAATTAGGGTGTGCAGAGACTGGAGGAGATCTGTGGTAACCGTAGGGGGGAAAGGGAAGTGGAATTCTGCAGCTTCTGTGTATATCTACATTGTTTCTGCTTTCAAACATAACTACAAAGCACATTACACAGACCGCTCCAGCAGGAGGGCTGTCTAAACACAAGTTAGGGCAGTGATTTTTAACCTTTTTTTTGCCGTGGCACACATTTTTACATTAAAAAATCCTGTGGCACACCACCATCCCAAAATTTTAAAAAAATCACACATTGTAGCCTAATACAGCATATATATATACACATACACACAAACACACACATACTGTATGTATTGTGCTGTTATGCCATGCCTCCTACAAACTACCCCTGCACTGGGAGTAAAAAACAAGCAAAGTTTAAAAAGTATGTCACACTGTTGTCAGTCTGCCGTGGCACACCTGAGGATCTCTCACGGCACACTGGTTGAAAAACACTGAGTTAGGGAGTGTGGAAAAAAGAAACCAACATTATATTAGATATTTACAAAACTGAAAAGTGTTTTAGTTTATTACAAGGTTGTATTGATTTGCAATCAATATCTGCTGTCAACATGACACATCACTTTTATTATACACCTTTCTGTCTTCTAAATCTTTACAGTAAACATTTATTTTGTCTTCTTCACACATACAGAATTTCGTTTGGAGACTTAGAAAGATGAACAATTACTTCAGAAGGCTGTTCTGTGGCATCCAGTCAGAATAGTACCTTAAAGGGCCATTAAACACCAAATAAATGCTAGGCAGAATTCATTCAAAGAAATAGATTGACAGAATTTATTATTATTTGTCTTTTCATGACCATGCACCTATGCTGCACTGTAACTTGTTTAATATGTATTATGTGGTAAACCACAATAAAAAAAATAATATTAAAAAAAAACATTTTATTAGAGCATGTTTCAGATATATGTCTTTTCATTTATCTTCTTTCCCTTTAATGGTTGAGTTGACTTGAAATGTCTTTGCTTTTGGTATAACTATTTATTTTGACAAAATTCAGATTTGTTTTGCTAAGTCATCCTATTGGTGAGATCTGTACCTCTAATACAGTGTCAGCACCATTATATCAAATAACACTATGATATTTATGTATGCTTGTCATTTACCCTTTGTAAGTAATGTACCATATGTTCATGTTAGAATAGCCTTTAATTTACATGATTCTTACCATTTATATTATTTTTGTTTTTAAAAGGTAATGGTGGATACGTCACAGTAAAGATGGGAACAATTAAAGAAAAAATAATTTTTGCTATTTTCTTAGATCAAGTTATTTTTGGATTAATAGTGAGCTACATCCTATGTAACATGCTAAATAGTAGCACTGCGATTTTAGTGACCAGATCATACTCTGACCACTACTATACTACTATATAGTGACCGCTCGCTACTTGTGTTCATTAAATAGTAGCATCACCTATAGGGACCGGCACCCAGGAGTTTTTGACCAATGTCACTATAACCCTGCTACTAGAGACTTGTTGTAGCTCCTAAAATTAAAGGTGTCCTCCTACAGTAAATAAACCTAACCACTAATCCTAGGGACCACCAAACATTTTTTTTTTTGCTTAGCTTTTTTAAACAGGTATTTGATTTCTTTTTAAATAAGGGGCTTAGGGAATTAATGACTTAGGAGGTGAGTTGTTTTTTAAAGGGAGGATACATTTTAGACTGCTAGTTGAGGATTAATAGTAGTTTATGGGTTAATTCTTAGAGATAACAAGACATAGGGCTCCATTTATGAAGCAGCGGATGAAATTAACCCGATAGCCCCTGATAGCTGCCGATTGGCTGCCAGTGAACAGGGGGCAGCATTGCACAAGCAATCCATTAGAAATGCTTGTGCATTGATAAATGTTGACAATGTATGCCCCCTCGATATTTAGTAAATCTACCCTATTAAGTTTAGGGGTAATTTAAGCTAGGGGACTCAGTGTTAACTGTGGTTAAGATGTTGATATATTGGAATTCTCAGGGAGTAACAGTTAGGGGTATTTGCAGTTGATCCTTTACAAGGTTCCCTGTCAATACCTAGCACCACCCAGCAGGAGTTACCAGTTGTAGTGTGCCATGTGTTCTATCTACTTGTAGCTGGCACTGGTACAAAGTCTGCACTATAGGTACAGCATACCGTAGAATACAGGACAGCGTTTTTACCCATGCAAAATTAAGCCCCGTGTATCTTCTGAGCAGGATAGGATCAGTGACTGCCGGGCATTTACATTGACATGACACTCCTAATTGGCTCGATGGCTGTTTCCTTCTTATGAGTTGCAATGTTTTACAGCTCCCAAGAGGGGCTTTAGGAATAAAACACATAGGAATAGATATTAATACAAACAAATTAATGCTTTAGGAAATTAGATTATTTACTTTTTTTTGTATTTGAATGTCAATTTAAAGACATGTTTTTTTTCTTGTCTAAAAAAGAACATTTAAAAATACATTAAGATTTGTGGAAATGTTCATGCTAGGTGATGAATTGATCTTTAAGCATTAGTTAGTGTTTCCTGTTAGAATTAAGAGTTTTACCTTTTTTTCATGAAAGAAAGAAAAAAAAAGAAATATTTAACATGCTTGCATAGTGTGCTCCCATGTAAAACTGTGACTAGAGCTTCCATACCAGCAGATAATAAAGGATTTCCTATTTATGAAAGAACAATCAATACAGCCTTTTTAAGTGGTTCTGTTTTAATGTGAAATCCTTGCAACTAATTAACCATAAAATGGTATAAAGACAATCACCAAAGCTGTGCTGTTAGCCATTTCTTAAACAAGATAAAGGGCGAGGCTAATAGTATTTTATACTTGTATGTAGCAGTGCAGAAACACGTGAAATAAATATTTTTTTTTTGCAGTATACTAAATATGAAATTAAAATGAATTAGCCTTCTATTTTGTTCATTTTTTTATAATTTGATCTATTGTTTTTGCCGATTCTAAGACATACTTTAAAAATGTCTGATAAGGCTAATAACCCTGAATTATAGAAGAACTTGTGACAATTTTCTAACCTTTAATCAATTATCAATACCTGGGCTATTTTCTCTTAAAAATGCATTAATAATTTACGATACACCTTTAAATACACAGAATAATACAATGAGCACTTAGGGTATACTTATTTCTGGTCTAAGATCTTAAAAGGGACATGCAAGTCAAAAATTAAACTTTCATGGTACAGCTAAAGAATGTCATTTTAAGTTACATCTGGAAAGTCCTCGCATAAAGGGGCAAACAACTGGAATGTAATTAAAATATATATATATATATATATATACATTTAAAAAATCATATCTGCCAAAAGGGCACCTACCATTTGTGTATTGAGGAGCAAAGATTTCTGCATGGTTTTAAATATAGAATTTCTACAGCGTTGTCAAATAATCATAAATACACTGCTGCATATTGCTAAAAAAATGTGTTTTTATGGACCCCTGGCCCCACCATACAACTACCACAATGAATTTACAATCTGAAATTGCACAAATAAATAAAAAAACATTTACTAAGTAAGTCCTACTTAGTCTGCTAATAAAAGTGATCTGCCATCTGATCCAGGCACAAACTGTACAAGCTAAAGTGCCAAGTCTGTCTCACACTTTGCATAGTGGTTTAGTGCACACTCAGAAATCCTCTCAAATGCTAATGCTTTACTCTTCTAATGATATTTCCCCACGCTCAATAGCACTCTGCTGTAGTGCCCTCTGGTGGCTGCCAAATGTAAAATTAAATAAATAGTTGTGCTTGCCTCATGGGGCCCCCCTGGCCCACTGGGCCCCTGACAGGAGTCACCCTATTCACCCCCTGATGGCGGCCCTGAGGGGCCCACAAGAAGTTGTTCAGCATGTTAGTAATGTGTTGCTGTTTTGAAGCTGACAAACTATGGGCTAGATTAAGTTGCAATATGTGCGCTTAACTTGGCAATACCAGCACACGTACATGTGCGCTGGTATTACAAGTAAGGTGCAATGCAAACGCAAGCTATCATACCGGCAGCTGCACACAAACATCTTGCACAGTGCAGGGGGCAACTTGCACAGTGTTGGTCAGCAATACATTAATATGTATGTATAGGAATAAATATACGCTTTTAAGCATATACATATATATTTATCTCAGGGCATTTTGAGAGTTTTTCACAACTAAATACTAAATGTTCATGTGTGCCATATAGATAACAGTGTGCTCACTCCCTTGGAGTTATTTATGAATCAGCACTGATTGGTTAAAATGCAAGTCTATCAAACTGAGATAAGGGGGCAGTCTACAGAGGCTTAGATACAAGGTAATCAGAGGTAAATGGTATATTAATATAACAGTGTTGGTTATGCAAAACTGTAGATTGAGTAATAAAGGGATTTTCTAGCTTTTTAAACAAAACATTTTTTAATGTAGAAACTGACCCTTTAACCTCTTTGCAAAGGTTAAACACATAGGGGTTGATTTCAATATTTCATGTATTTTCCCCCTGATTTTTTGAAAAACAGGAAAGGATATGTTTGTTTTTTCATTAAAGGGGCAGTATACACCTATTTTCATTTAAATTCATGTAATATACATTACTATAAAGAATAATATGCACAGGTACTGATATAAAAATCCAGTATAAAACCTTAATATAAAACAGTATTAAAAATTACTAAGAAGCTCCCAATTTAGCAGTCTTGATTAGATTAGCCTGGGACACCCACTGAAAGGGGCTAAGAGCAGACTTTCTCTCCCTCCCCACTGCCCTGCATATGAAAAGACCCATTATACAAACAGATGTAGTCTGAAGTCTGTATACATCAGTATACATCTAAAACTTTGGGGCTTGGTTAGGAGTCTGAAAATCAGCACAATGTTATTTAAAAATAACTATACATTTTTACAAAAACACACCTAGATGGGCTATATAAATGGATCATCTACAAAACATTTAGGCAAAGAAAAACGGAACTCAATTACTGAAGTCCGAAATGGGTTAATTAATAGGGCTATTTGAGTTTCTGTGTGTATTGCAATTGGATAGAGTGGTCTTTATGATAAGTATTAAACAACCTTGAATGCCATTTGGGCATGGTGAATAACTGTTTAAGCTTTTCAGACTTGTAATATCTTAAAAGTATTTTTTTTATTTTTTATTAAGAGACCTTGTTTTCCGTTTTTCATCTAAAATCAAGAAGAACACTGCAGGTTATTAATTTCCATAAGAATAAAAAGGCCGCAACTTATCTCATATCACCGGATTTTAACAGTTCTCACACTGAGGGCCTGATTTATCAATGTCTAGCGGACATGATCCGCTCTGGCATTTATCATTGCACAAGCAGTTCTGGTGAACTGCTTGTGCAATGCCACCCCCTGCAGATTCGTGGCCAATCAGGCGCTAGCAGGGGGTGTGAATCAACCCGATTGTATTCGATCAAGCTGATTGCTGTACGCCACCTCAGAAGTGGGGTACGAACTAAGTTGCAGCGGTCTTAAGACCACTGCTTCTTAACTCCTGTTTCCGGCAAGTCTGAAGGCTGGCGCAGAAACAGTTATATTTCCCTCATATACATGCCGTGATAAATCGGCCCCATAATCTGTAAAGTGTGAAACTACTAAGTGACAAGGTTTGTCTTTGCTAAATCAAAGCTCTAGATACTGTAAGTCGTGTTCTCTTTTTTTCTTCAAAACACGATTTTTAAGACTTCTATTTAATGTAAAAACCTGTGCAACTGATCTAGGTTACCAACAAACAGGACAGAATAGCAAATGGTTAAATCTCGATCACAATTGCTGATAAAAATCCTGTTTAAAAAAATTAAATAACTTTAACTTGTAATCATGAAAATACAAATATTTAATAAAAACATACATTTTAAGAACACAATCGCTTAACATAATTTCTTGATGACGCAGTCGAGATTTCCGTTTTTTTTCTTGCATTTCCTGCAGATCTCATTTGCTGTATGATATCACATATATATATCTATTAAATACATTTACATATGTAAATATCTTTCCTGCCCAGGAAACAGGGACTATAAAATAGTGCTGTATATAGGTTTAATATATCTAAACCCTATATTGCTATATATACTTCTAAAATACTTCTGTCAGCACTGCGCTAGCTCCTGATCATCTGTTGCCCTCTCCAATTCGCAACCACTAGCTGTCAATGCTGCAGTTGCTCTTGCTAATTACTGAACTGGGGGAGAGTGGTTGTAGGCACTTACAGTGTGAGGTCCCATACTAAAACTTGCCTGCCTGCTGCTGCCCACTTCTTCCCTCAGTCACGACTGCTAGAGTAACTCAAATGTCACCACTGCACTAGCTCATATAACCAACTGTGACTGAAAGCATAAGCAGCACATAAGGAGCCCCTCCCTTGGTGCCCCCTTCAGTGCCAGGCCCTCAGTCCAGGTCCTATTGCCCAACTACTTAGTCTGCCCCTTTCATGAAGTCTCTTTGCTCAGTGATGTATTTGGTTTAGCTAGCACTGTTAGTACTGGTCTATTCAAAATTCCTCAGCAAAGTTCTAATTCAGAATATAGGGATTTCCAACTGATATTCCGCAACCCCTCAGCCCCCCCAAATACCAGTTAACCGTATCCCTGCATGCTTAACCCTTTCTGCAACCCTATCTCAGCACAATTAATCATAAATGAGACCCTGTCCCAACTAAAATACTTGAACAGACCTCTCTAAGTACTCCTCACTGCAAATAACCCTTACATTATCCATGCCAATAAAAACACACCCTCTACACAGTGGCACTACATGTAACCCCATGCTAAAAAAAAATCCCCTCTCCTGTGCAAATACTTCACACAAAGGGGCCGATTTATCAGCCCCCGTATTCACCTGTTTCCGCTGCTCCTTAACTCATCCGCCACCTCTGATGAAAAATATTGAAAAAATAAGTTTAACGTTTTAGTATTCATAAAGTGATGTGTGCTGCCATGTTGTAACCTAGGTTTCCTTTTCTGTAGAAGCCAATCAGAAATGGTTATAAATACCTCTCTAGAGTATCAGACCAATGACTCTGTGGAGTATAGCCATGTCTGCACTCCAACTTTTAAACGAGAATGAAAAGCCTGCAATATTCAAAATTAAATTACTGTAAAGGAGAGCAAACTAAATAATGAAAATATATTGCAAAGTTGTTTTACTCCATATCATTAAATATTTTATATTAATATCTCAAAGTATTTAATGTCCCTTTAAGTTGTATAAATGTTAATATAATTAACTGATCAAGTAATACAATAATTTAACCTATTTCATTACAACCTCCTTTGAAGCGACATAAAAGTATAACAATATATATGGGTCACAAAATCTAATAGCCCTGTATTAAAAACACACAAATCGAGGGGCGGAGCTAGCCACTGATGAAGATGGTTGCATTTCTGCAGAGCTTCTGGCTCTGGACATAATATATGGGGCTTATCTGCTCTATCCTGCAGCTCAAAGTTATTCAGAGACAGACCTTACACCTATAAGCTCTTTTTGCTATGTGCCTGGGAACATTAAAGCTCTAATTACCCTGGCTTATTATAGGGACGAAGCAAACACTATGGTGATTCAGCTGAATGAGAAACCCAAGATGGCGCTGATCTCGTGGGGTGAAGAAATCATGGCCCTAATTTTTCCAACCTGTCGCAAGCGCTTGCAGTGGCAACTGGGCAGGATTTGCCAGCTATTATCGATCCGGGCCACCAAGTGAGGCCGCAGAGCCCTTCAGATAATAGCATCCACGATAGCCTTGCATCGTGTGTACAGGAGGCTGGTTGTGTCGGAGAGGTTCTTACATTGAAGGAAAATATTTTATTTATGCAGGACATACAGAGATCGGACACTGTAGTAACTTCTATGAGAATTAGGGCGGCCCACTTCATGTTGCAGATCATCTACCCGTTAACACCTACCGGATACTCGAGGAGCGGAGCAAACACTGCTGGTACGGGCATGGAAATGGTCCATTACACACAAGATTCTCCTAACCATAGAAGACGAGTTGTGCAAGAATGGAGTGTGGATCGGTACTCGCTATCCCACGGCCGAATGCATGACTTTTCCTGTTATGTTGGTTAGTGTTTTCTTATACAGGCAATAGTTAATCTATTTAGCTACAGCCCAAATCCCTCTCAATTATTTTTGTATACCAATGGAGAGTGGAGACAAGGCTAAGATGTTAATGTTACTTGTTACTTTAGTAAGGCTCCTATTCTATATACTGTATATATATATATATATATATATATATATATATTACACACTTCTTTACTTTTTTATATTTACAGTCACCTTCCTTAATACATAATCCATACAGGTTTTGTAGTAGCCTACTATGTATTGAATCAGTCTCTGCCCTCTTATTTCTTAAAGACAAACTGCTTTATCCCTATAATAATGACTAATTCTGGAATCTAGTTTACAATTCTACACTTTCTTTACCGATCTAGTATACATTAATATAGGAGCATATATGTAGGAGACTACTATATGATATTCATTGTTCCTATCTACATATTATTACATGTAGTTGTAATTACCTTGGCTGAACCCCAAATCTTGCATAGTCTCACTCAACAATTAAACTATTCCACCACTCATAGGATCATCTATACCAGCGATTTAGACTAGTCAAGCAAATTATCATGGCATCTAACATATTGGTAAGATCTACTTCTTTGCTACATTTAGCCTCTCACCTTACTCTATTGAGACAGGGAACACTATCTTATATTCCCCATGCTACACTGTTTGATGGCAGTGCAATAAGTATGACTGAAATTGTCCACAGAAACAAGTGTTGCAGACAATTTTGGTGAGCTAGTGTTGTCTATACTACTCATTTTAAATACTAAAACGGCTAGATGGCTTTTACAATATGAGGCTAAATGTTAGAATGTTTACCACTTACATGCATACCTATGCAGCATTTTTGTTCACTAGGTAAAGAGAGAACATACAAAGTCATTTCTGTGAGGCTTGTGTGGCTTTTTATTGTGGTTGTTCCTTAATAACCGAATTATTATTATTATTATCATTTTTTGTATAGCGCCGCCAAATTCCGTAGCGCTGGGTACAATGATAGGGGTATACAATGACAAAGATTTGTGATACAATATAAAACATAACAAAACGAAACAAATCTAGTACAGGAGGAAGAGGGCCCTGCTCCGGAGAGCTCACAGTCTACAGGTTTAGGGTCAGAGACATAAGGTTGGGGTAGCTTGTTTCATTGGTTGTATTTGCAGCAGTGAGTCAGGCAGTTCATGTACATGTATTAGTTTGGTTCGGATGTGGGATGGAGGAGAGATGGTAAGCCTCTCTGAATAGGTGGGTTTTCAAGGATCGTCTGAAGCTATACAAGTTTGGAGACAGTCTAATGGAGCGGGGTAGAGAGTTCCAGAGGACAGGAGCAGCACATGCAAAGTCTTGGAGGCGGGAGTGGGACGTAGAGATAACAGGAATGTAGAGACGTAGGTCAGAGGTTGATCGAAGAGGACGGGATGGGGAATATTTCACGATGAGAGAGGAAATATAGTTGGGAGTTAGACTGTTGAGTGCTTTGTAGGTTAGGGCTAATATTTTAAATTGTATTCTGGAGTGTATGGGGAGCCAGTGTAGAGACTGACAGAGTGTAGCAGCTGATGTAGATCGTCTACTTAGGTGAATGAGTCTAGCAGAAGCATTCATAATAGATTGGAGGGAGGAGAGGCGGTGTTTTGGAAGGCCATTTAGGAGTAGATTGCAATAATCAATGCGTGACAAAATGTGGGAATGAATAAGTATTTTGTAGTTTTTTGAGTAAGGAAGGGATGAGCACTCTGAGGAAAGAGAGAGGGAATAAGTTGTGAAGGAATAGGGTCAAGTGGGCAGGTTGTGAGATGAGCCAAGGATAGGAGTGCAGAGAAATCTTCCTCTGTTACAGGAGGTAAGTAGCATAGATTTTTGTTAATAGAAGGGGTGGGTAGGATCACTGGGTTTGCGGGGTGCGAGGTACAGATCTCTTTTCTAATGGTGTCAATTTTATTTTTTAAGTGATCCGCAATAATTTGAGCAGTGAGGTTGGTAGTGGGCGGGGGGCAGGTGGACGTAGAAGGGAGTTAAAGGTTGAGAACAGTTTTCTGGGGTTGGATGCGTGAGATGACACAAGGGAGGAGAAATAGACTTGTTTGGCCAGGATGATCGCAGAGTTGTAGGACTTAAGGGTGAATCTATAATGTTGGAAATCAGCACAGGTGCGTGATTTCCTCCACTGCCGTTCAGCAGCCCGTGAGCATCGCTGAAGATATCTGGTCTGTTTAGTGTGCCACGGTTGCCGTTGAGTGATTTTAGTGCCGAATTATACTGTAGAGTCACAAGGTTTGGACAAGAGAGGGATGAAATGTCAGAGAGCAGAGGACTCAGTTGAGTGGAAAAGTCTGTGAGATCCAAGTCATTTAAATTCCTGTAAGGTAGCAGTTTTTTGGGGGCTTGCAAAGATGTAGCAGGTAGAGTAAGAGAGCAAGTTAATAGATGGTGGTCAGAGAGAGGAAAGGGGAAGTTAAGGGAGTCTATGGAGTTGCCTTCACATTGTGTTGGAGATGTTGTCCACTGGGACAGGCCTAAAGAGGTGGTAAGGGATAGAAGTTTAGAGGCAGCAGGTGCGTTAGGCTTATCAAGGGGTATGTTGAAGTCCCCTAAAATGAGAGAAGGGACAATAGAAGAGAAAAAATGTGGAAGCCAGGCTTCAAAGTGGTCCAGAAATTGTGATGCTGGGCCAGGGGGCTGATAGATAACTGCAACACGAAGAGCTATAGGGGAGAAGAGGCGGATAGAGTGAACTTCAAAAGATGAGAAGGAAAGAGAGGGGGTGAAGGAATGGAGTGAAAGGTACTGTGTGGAGACAGGAGAATTCCTACTCCTCCTCCTTGTTTGTCTCCAGGCCTGGGAGTGTGACTGAAGTGCAGGCCGCCATAGGACAGAGAGGCTACAACAGCTTTGTTAAAAGAGGAAAGCCACGTTTCAGTGAGGGCTAACAGGTTAAGTGAATGTGAAATAAAAAGGTTGTGAATAGATGTAAGCTTATTGCATACTGAGCGTGCATTCCACGTCAATAATCCTTTGCACCACAGGTTTTATAATCAATGTATTGTTTCAATATTTGTCTGTACTGCAACAAATGGAAGAATGGTTGATCCAGATATTACATTCTAATTAGATACTTAAGTTTGAGTGGCTCCTGTTTGCGTTTGAACTCTTAATTTTCTACAAGCTCTTACATATCAGGAACCACTGCTTAATGATTATTCTCCACATCCCTTTTTGGTATTAAAGAAGCATCTTTTGACCCTCTGCACGTTATATAAGTTATATACGTCTTCAGTACATTTCAAAGCAAGAAAAAATGTGAAAATGTGAGGTTTAGTTTATTTTATGCATATTTGAATCTCATTGTGATGATATTGATATGACTTTATATTTGCAGCATTATGCCTGTTTTGAATTTTTCATTTCTGTAGTCACACATCCTTGAAATATCGCAAGTATGTTGTCTCTTGTATTTAACCTCAATAAAATTATTGGAAAAAAAACCCCACACAAATCACAATGTAAAACACCTACTTTTGCTGACGTTAATTTAATATTGAGCTTATTCTCAAAGGAAAATCAAGATACCAATCACTCCAGCAATGCGCTACAAAAAAGAATCAATTCCTCACATAGTATATGCAGCCAGTCAAAGAGGATAAAACAAGACTATTTAAATATTTCAATGGTGGTTTGAGAGCTTTGAAATGCTTGTGCACTTGGAGATTGTTTCAACACATGCGCAATGAAACTGATAACAGCATTCATCAGCTTTCCCATGAGCACATCTCTCTGATTTCCCCCTCACATTTTTTTATTTTAAATCTTTTTTATTCGGAGTTACAAAGGGATGTACATTCAAAATCAAATAAAACATAAGATATACAAGAAAAATATAAACAGATGTTCAAGTGTTCAAGAAATGCTTATCAATAGCAGTCAGTAGATACATAATGATGACAAACAAAACATAAATAATCCAGACGCATAAAACCTATGCGAAACACAATTATCCAGGTATCGACACCTAACTAATTATTTTGTATTAATCCATTTCTTATCTTCCTTTTGATTATTACCTTTTTCAACATAAAATTCTCGAGATTTTTATATATATATATATATATATATATATATATTGTCTCCTATCCTCCTCCCCCCAGCACCTACATTCCACCTCTCTCTTTACAATAATCCCAGAAGTACCATATCACTATTTCTAAAGGGGTAAATTAATTGATTTTGTTTTCTTACTGAATTAGCTTTAATAAACATTCCCATTTTTAAAAAAAAATTCTGTATCTCTTTTTCACTATATATGGGGGTATCAAATTGTTCTATTATAAATTGTTTTTTTTAACAAAATGTATCCATTTAGACAGTTGTGGCTCATCTTTTTCTTTCCATTTCCTCATGATCAAATTCCTTGCCGCTAATACCGCCACATTTACCACTTGATAGTCTATTCCAAAAGTCTGTTTATCTACCAGGGAAATTATTTGCTCTAGTGAAAAATGCACCTTCTTTTTTAACGATTTATTTAACCAATATTCTATCTTCCTCTAGAATTGAATAACTCTTTATCTGAACCATAACAAATGTAATAAAGTTGCAGCCATAAGTGTCATGCCGCACCGCTCTAGCAGTTGCTAGGGGCGCGGCGTCTCCTTCCCTGCTCGTTGTCAAGGGATGTGTCGGGTGTGGATGAGTGCGGTGCTGACATCATTGCCACATGCTCCGCTCTCTGATGCCGGTCCGGATTCCTGTGGTGCGAATCCTGCGCCAATGTAAGTTACTCAGAACAATCTATCACTGCCCAAGTATAGGTGTTACTTTGAGTGCTCCTGGGTGTGATAGATCATTATTCTCTGGATTGCCTTATCGTTGATGTACCCTGCCTGTCTGACTACTCTACTTGATTAATCCCTATTGCTCTGGATTGCCCTATCGTCGATGTACCCTGCCTGTCTGACTACTCTACTTGATAAACCCCTATTGCTCTGGATTGCCTTATTGTTTTTGAACCCTGCCTGTCTGACTACTCTGCCTGATTAACCACTATTGCTCTGGATTGTCTTATTGTTGATGAACCCTGCCTGTCTGACTACTCTGCCTGATTAACCCCTACTGCTCCAAATTGCCTCTTTGTTGCCAAACCCTGTCTGCCTGACCATTCTAGTTGTTTACCCCTGAACTGCCTTTCTCTGATTCCCTGCCTGTTGCCGCTGAAGACTATCCTGCCTGTGGTGAGTGACGTTTACCTCATCTTGCAAACTTTCTCTGCTCTGGGATATTCCCTATCATTCCGACTCGATGCCGGGATAAGAAGACTACTGGCCGAGTTCGGTTTGATAGGGGAATATCCCACGAGCATTACATTATACTTGGGTCTTGGAGCCAAATCAGGTAGCAAGAGCGGTTTATCTTCAAGGACAGATGTTGGGAACCAATACCACACAGTTGCAGATTGTGGATTCCAAACTAGAGGCTATAACCGCTCAACTCTCTTCACTAGTTGCAGCGGGAAACTCCGCTCCTGTTGTTGTACCGCCAGTCTCTGCTCCTAGTACTGCGGCTTCTTCCTCTGCTTCTGGAAGTGTACCCCAGATACCATTGCCTGACAAGTATAAAGGCACTGCTGATTGCAGGGGTTTTCTTAACCAATGCAGGCTGCACTTCCGCAATGATCCTCACACCTTTCAGTCTCACCAGTCAAGGGTCACCTTTATCATTCTCTCTATGCCAACTTGTCTGACTTGCTGCCCCTAGCCAAGCTGGCAAGAAACACTCATTGGCACTCTTCTCTAAGATGTTCTCCATTTCAAGCTGCAGCAGGGTATCAACCTTGTGTCTTCCCTCTTTCTGCTCAGTCCACTGGGGTTCCTGCTGCAGACCGACATATTACTGAACTCACCACTCATTGGCATTGTATTCGCTCTCAGCTACGTTCAGCTGCCTCTAGATACAAGAAGTTTGCTGATCATCATAGAGCCTCTGTACGTGCCATCTCCATATTTTTCGTAATATGGTTTTACAAGCTCTTCCTCCACTTCCACCAAAGAATAATAAGAGGCATCTACAAACCACTCTACTACTAGTTTTGCCAAGTTCACTAAACTATACATGTCTAAATTTGCCAACCCCAATCCACCATCTTATATTGATAAGTATAATTCATTAACAGCAATTCTCGTTTTTTTATTATTCCATACATATTTTATTACATTTGCTTACAATTTGTTTATATCTCTCTGATTATAACACACACATAGATCAGTGTGTATAAACCTTGCAGCGCAACTCCCAATAAAACATGTGCAAATGAGTGTGTCTCACTGACATAGCATGTGACACTGCAGGGCTGAGCACTGGGAAATCGGGTGACTTCTGCAAAGATGTAACTGGGATCTTATTGCAAATGCATAGAGCTCCAGCTTCCCTACCTAGGTAGCCTGCCATGATAGGACTGCTACAATGGCTCTACTGGAGGTTTTGGAAAGTAGAAGTTTTTCATTTGTAATTGTGATAAATGGGTAACAGGAGGCATTTGTTTTACAAAACTTTTCAAAACTTTTAAATCCCTTTTACACCAGATACCTCTTTAAATAAGTGTGTGAGTGAAATAATCCGTAAAAAGGGTGAATCAGAAGATATTCATCTGCTGAATGCTAAAATTATGTCCTTATCTAGAGGAAAGACAGGGGGACATGAGACAATTGGAAGTCACTTGCCATCCACTGCTTTATGTGGCCGTGTCACCATGGGTGTCCAGAGAATTTTTCCATGGTGGGGTCAAGTGAGTGCTTAAAGAAAAATCCATCCACTCAGGTGTGAGGGAGAGGGGAGGTGTGTGAAACTTGGCATGCAGGAATAGAGACACAGGATAAAGAAAGTATTTTCTAGTGAAAACTTTACTTAAGCGAAAGCAAAAATGATAAACAACAATATTCTGGTGAAAGGTAAAGGGGAATAGAATACCAAAAGTATTTTAGGCACAAGTCTCTCAACAAACACAGACTACCCTGCGGGTACTGTTGGTGAGGCTTTGGCTTTAAGGATGCAGAAAGATGAATACAGGAACCACAGTAGATATGATTAGATTCAGGAGCAAGGTAAACATACACAAATATCACAGCAGAGATGCTTGACTTTAGGAACAAGGGAGGCATACACAGGTATCACAGCAGAGATGCTTGGCTTCAGGAAAAAGGGAGGCATACACAGGTATCACTGCAGAGATGCTTGGCTTCAGGAGCAAGGTAAGCATACACAGGTATCACAGCAGAGATGCTTGACTTTAGGAACAAGGGAGGCATACACAGGTATCACAGCAGAGATGCTTGGCTTCAGGAGCAAGGGAGGCATACACAGGTATCACTGCAGAGATGCTTGGCTTCAGGAGCAAGGTAAGCATACACAGGTATCACAGCAGAGATGCTTGACTTCAGGAGCAAGGTAAGCACACACAGGAATCACAGCAGAGATGCTTGGCTTCAGTAGCAAGGTAAGCATACACAGGTATCACTGCAGAGATGCTTGGCTTCAGGAGCAAGGTAAGCATACACAGGTATCACAGCAGAGATGCTTGGACTCAGGAGCCAAAAAGGGAAACACTGAATAGGCAATAACTCAGTGCAGAAAGAAAGTTCAGCTGAGTTTTTGTAGGGACTCTCACACCTGAGTCCTCAGATGGGTGTTCCTTTAATCAGGGCTTTGGCCCTTTAAATAGCAGCGACGCATGGCCGAGCGCACTTAGGAGTCTGCAGCTGCAGTTGAAGCTGGCAGGTCTTGGTGTCCCACAGGGGGGAGACACCAAGATGGAGCGCAGCTTACTTGCTGCCCGGCAAGGTCCCGGTAAGGATCCTGACATCAGGACATAAGTGCACATCACATAACTAGCAGTAAAGCACTCACATAACACCAACGTTTATTTCCATGAGTGTCAGAAGGGCGAGGGAGGGTAAATAATCTCACCTCTAGAAATGTATTCCTTATATCTAAGCACAACAACTACAGGGAGTGCAGAATTATTAGGCAAATGAGTATTTTGACCACATCATCCTCTTTATGCATGTTGTCTTACTCCAAGCTGTATAGGCTCGAAAGCCTACTACCAATTAAGCATATTAGGTGATGTGCATCTCTGTAATGAGAAGGGGTGTGGTCTAATGACATCAACACCCTATATCAGGTGTGCATAATTATTAGGCAACTTCCTTTCCTTTGGCAAAATGGGTCAAAAGAAGGAGTTGACAGGCTCAGAAAAGTAAAAAATAGTGAGATATCTTGCAGAGGGATGCAGCACTCTTAAAATTGCAAAGCTTCTGAAGCGTGATCATCGAACAATCAAGCGTTTCATTCAAAATAGTCAACAGGGTCGCAAGAAGCGTGTGGAAAAACCAAGGCGCAAAATAACTGCCCATGAACTGAGAAAAGTCAAGCGTGCAGCTGCCAAGATGCCACTTGCCACCAGTTTGGCCATATTTCAGAGCTGCAACATCACTGGAGTGCCCAAAAGCACAAGGTGTGCAATACTCAGAGACATGGCCAAGGTAAGAAAGGCTGAAAGACGACCACCACTGAACAAGACACACAAGCTGAAACGTCAAGACTGGGCCAAGAAATATCTCAAGACTGATTTTTCTAAGGTTTTATGGACTGATGAAATGAGAGTGAGTCTTGATGGGCCAGATGGATGGGCCCGTGGCTGGATTGGTAAAGGGCAGAGAGCTCCAGTCCGACTCAGATGCCAGCAAGGTGGAGGTGGAGTACTGGTTTGGGCTGGTATCATCAAAGATGAGCTTGTGGGGCCTTTTCGGGTTGAGGATGGAGTCAAGCTCAACTCCCAGTCCTACTGCCAGTTTCTGGAAGACACCTTCTTCAAGCAGTGGTACAGGAAGCAGTCTGCATCCTTCAAGAAAAACATGATTTTCATGCAGGACAATGCTCCATTACACGCGTCCAAGTACTCCACAGCGTGGCTGGCAAGAAAGGGTATAAAAGAAGAAAATCTAATGACATGGCCTCCTTGTTCACCTGATCTGAACCCCATTGAGAACCTGTGGTCCATCATCAAATGTGAGATTTACAAGGAGGGAAAACAGTACACCTCTCTGAACAGTGTCTGCGAGGCTGTGGTTGCTGCTGCACGCAATGTTGATGGTGAACAGATCAAAACACTGACAGAATCCATGGATGGCAGGCTTTTGAGTGTCCTTGCAAAGAAAGGTGGCTATATTGGTCACTGATTTGTTTTTGTTTTGTTTTTTAATGTCAGAAATGTATATTTGTGAATGTTGAGATGTTATATTGGTTTCACTGGTAAAAATAAATAATTGAAATGGGTATATATTTGTTTTTTGTTAAGTTACCTAATAATTATGCACAGTAATAGTCACCTGCACACACAAATATCCCCCTAAAATAGCTATAACTAAAAACAAACTAAAAACTACTTCCAAAACTATTCAGCTTTGATATTAATTAGTTTTTTGGGTTCATTGAGAACATGGTTGTTGTTCAATAATAAAATGAATCCTCAAAAATACAACTTGCCTAATAATTCTGCACTCCCTGTAGACATGTGCATTTAGTTTAGTAGCAAATGCAAATTCATTACGAAACAAGGATATTTCTTTAGTTTTCACAAAATGAATATCCGAACAAATGGAATAAATACTGAGAAAATTTGTCAGTATTCGTTTCCTTTAATTATTTAAATACTTACCTTAAGCCCGCTAATAGAATGCTTAATGTGGTGGCTCCCTGGGCCTGAACTAAAGGAGAAGGTTCTGTAGCTTAGGAACAGTCACATGCATTTAATGAAAACTAAAGTTAATGTTCTACAAATATTCAATATTTCTTTTGTTTAAAAAAACAACAAAATACCGAATAGTGCAGCCAACGTATATTCGGGGAAACTAATGTTCACACATATTTGTTCCAAATAATTTGTCAAATAGTTATTTTAATACTTTTTTCAGCTTTAAAAGCCATTTGCCTGGACAAAAGCATTTTGCCTGATAAGAAGTCAGGGAAATAGTTTTCAGAAATTCAAATTATCTGTGCATGCTTTTTTTCCAGCTTTTAAAGGCATGGCACACAGGGAAAGTGGACCCTGCTCACCAATAGGCTATCAGGCACCCTGGGAAGTGGCCCCCTGTTCACCAATAGGTTCCCAGGCACCCAAGGAAAGTGGCCCCTGCTCACCATTACACACCAAGGCACCCAAGGAAAGTGGCCCCTGCTCACCATTACACACCAAGGCACCCAAGGAATGTGGCCCCTGTTTGCCAATAGGCACTAAGGAACCCTGTGAAAGTGGTCCCTGCTCATCAATAGGCACCCAGTCACCCTGGAAAAGTGGCCCCTGCTTGCTGATAGGCTCCCAAACACATCAGAATAGTGTCCCCTGCTCCCCAAAAACTCACTCAAGCACCTTAAAGGTTCTCAGGAACCTAAGGAAAGTGGCCCCTGCTTGGCAAAACACTCCAAAGCACCCTAAAAAAAGTAACCACTTCTCACCTTTAGGCACCCCAGGAATCTGAGCCCTGCTCACCTATAGGCACACAGGCACCCCCAGTTAAATGGTCCCTGCTAGCTAACAGATGCCCAGATGCCCTTGGAAAGTGGCTCACAGGCACCCTGAGAAATTGGCCCCTGCTCACTAATAGTCTCCCAGCCATAACTAGAAATTGGCCCCTGCTCATCAAAATGCACACAAGCATCCTGGGAAAGTGCCACCTGCTTTTCAATAGGCTCCCAAGCACCTCAGGAAAGTAGCCCCTGCTCACCAATAGGCTTCTAGGCAGCCTAGGAAGTAGCCCTTGCTCAGCAAAACACAACATAAGCACCCTGAGAAATTGGTCCCTGCTTACCAATAGATGCTAAGGCACCCCAGAAATGTAATGTAATACCAGCACTGCAGGTAAGTGAGCGGCGATGTAGGTGGCGGCGATGTCGGGGCAGCAGATTAGGGGTTAATAAATATAATGTAGTTGTCGGCGATGTAGGGGGCGGCAGATTAGCGGTTAATAAGTGTAAGATTAGGGGTGTTTAGACTCGGGGTTCATGTTAGGGTGTAAGGTGTAAAGATAAAATTTGTTTCCCCATAGGAATCAATGGGACTGCGTTACTGAGTTTTACACTGCTTTTTTGCAGGTGTTAGACTTTTTCTCAGCCGCTCTCCCCATTGATGTCTATGGGGAAATTGTGCACAAGCACGTACAACCAGCTCACCGTTCACTTAAGCAGCGCTGGTATTGGAGTGCAGTGTGGAGCGCACACTGGTTAATTTTATAAATGTGCCCCAAATGCCCCCAAAATACAGTTCTGTGTATTTTATAAAAAATAAAAATTGTAGCATTTTTATTTTTTAATAAAATAATTGCACCAGGCAGTTTTTGGGGGCTAAAGTTGGCAGGTGCCTTTACATTACAGTCTATGGGAACTGTGTGTTCCCTGTAAATATATATGTGTATACTTACAGTGGATATAAAAAGTGTACACACCCCTGTTAAAATGTCAGGTTTCTGTGATGTAAATAAACGAGACAAAGATAATTAATTTCAGAACTTTTTCCACCTTTAATGTGACCTATAAACTGTTCAACTCAATTGAAAAACAAACTGAAATCTTTTAGGTAAAGTAAAATAAAAATAAAAAACTAAAATAATATGGTTGCATAAGTGTGAACACCCTTAAACTAATACTTTATTAAAGCACCTTTTGATTTTATTACAGCACTCAGTCTTTTTAGGTATGAGTTTTTCAGCATGGCACATCTTTACTTGGCAAGATTTGCCCACTCTTCTTTGCAAAAACACTCTATAGCTGTCAGAATGCAAGGGCATCTCCTGTGCACAGCCCTATTCAGATCACCTCACAGATTTTGAATTGGAGTCAGGTCTGGGCTCTGGCTGGGTCATCCAAAAACTTTAATCTCCTTCTGGTGAAGCCATTCCTTTGTTGATTTGGATGTATGCTTTGGGTCGTTGTCATGCTGAAAGATGAAGTTCCTCTTCATGTTCAGCTTTCTAGCAGAAGCCTGAAGGTTTTGTGCCAATATTGTATGGTATTTGGAACTGTTCATTATTCCCTCTACCTTGACTAAGGCCCCAGTTCCAGCTGAAGAAAAACAGCCCCAAAGCATGATGCTGACACCACCATGCTTCGCTCTGGGTATGGTGTTCATTTGGTGATATGCAGTGTTGTTTTTGCGCCAAACATATCTTTTGGAATTATGGCCAAAAAGTTCAACTTTGGTTTCATCAGACCATAACACCTTTTGCAACATGCTTTTGGGAAACTTCAGATGTGTTTTTGCAAAATTTAGCCGGGCTTGGATTTTTTTTTGTAAGAAAAGGCTTCCACCTTGCCACTCTACCCCATAGCCCAGATATATGAAGAATACGGGCGATTGTTGTCACATGTACCACACAGCCAGTACTTGCCAGATATTCCTGCAGCTCCTTTAATGTTGCTGTAGGCCTCTTGGCAGCCTCCCAGACCAGTTTTCTTCTCATCTTTTCATCAATTTTGGAGGGATATCCAGTTCTTGGTAATGTCACTGTTGCACCATATTTTCTTCACTTGATGATGACTGTCTTCACTGTGTTCCATGGTATATCTAATGCCTTGGAAATTCTTTTGTACCCTTCTCCTGACTGATACCTTTTAACAATGAGATCCCTCTGATGCTTTAAATGCTCTCTGCGGACCATGGATTTTGCTGTAGGATGCGACTAACAAAATGTCAGGAAAGACCTACTAGAACAGCTGAACTTTATTTGGGGTTAATCAGAGGCACTTTAAATGATGACAGGTGTGTACTGACTCCTATCTAACATGATTTTGAATGTGATTGCTTAATTCTGAACACAGCTACATCCCCAGTTATAAAAGGGTGTTCACACTTATGCAACCATATTATTTTATTTTTTTATTTTTATTTCCCTTTACCTAAAATATTTCAGTTTCTTTTTCAATTCAGTTGTACAGTTTATAGGTCACATTAAAGGTGGAAAAAGTTCTGAAATGATTAATCTTTGTCTCATTTTTTTTACATCACAGAAACTTGACATTTTAACAGGGGTGTGTAGACTTTTTATATCCACTGTATATACATATATATTTATGTGTTTATATGTGTATATACATATATTAACACATAAATATATATGTATTTAAGCATATGCATATACACTTATCGGCCACTTTATTAGGTACACCTGTTCAATTGCTTGGTAACACAAATTTCTAATCAGCCAATCACATGGCAGCAACTCAATGCATTTAGGCATCTAGACATGGTAAAAACGACTTGGTGAAGTTCAAACCGAGCATTATAATGGGGAAGAAAGGGGATTTAAGTGACTTTGAACGTGGCATGGCTATTGGTGCCAGACGGGCTGATCTGAGTATTTAAAAAACTGATGATCTACTGGGATTTTCACGCTCAACCATCTCTACGGTTTACAGAGAATGGTCAAAAAAAGAGAAAATATCCAGTGCGTTGCAGTTGTATGGACAAAAATGCCATGTTGATATAAGAGGTCAGAGGTCAATGGGCAGACTGGTTCGAGATGAATACAACCAAGGTATGCAGAATACAATCTCTGAATTAACAACACATTGAACCTTGAAGCAGATGGGCTACATCAGCAGACAACCACACCGGGTGCCACATTTGTCAGCTAAGAACTAGAAACTGAGGCTACCATTCGCACAGGCTCACCAAAAGTGGACAATAGAAGATTGGAAAAACGTTGCCTGGTCTGATAAGTCTCGATTTCAGCTGCAACATTCAGATGGTAGGGTCAGAATATAGTATACACAACATGAAAGCATGGATCCATCCTGCCTTGTATCAACAGTTCAGGTTTGTGGTGTAATGGTGTGGCCCCTTAGTACCAATTGAGCATTGTTTAAATGCCACGGCCTACCTGAGTATTGTTGATGACCATGTCCATCCCTTTATGACTACAGTGTACCCATCTTCTGATGGCTACTTCCAGCAGGATAATACACCATGTCACAAAGCTTAAATCATCTCAAACTGGTTTCTTAAACATGACAATCAGTTCCCACCAATGGCCTCCACAGTCACCAGATCTCAATCCAATAGAACACCTTTGGGATGTGGTGGAACAGGAGATTCGCATCATGGATGTGCAGCCGAAAAATCTGCAGCAACTGTGTGATGCTATAATGTCAATATGGACCAAAATCTCTGAGGAATGTTTCCAACACCTTGTTGAATCTATGCCACAAAGAATTAAGGCAGTTCTGAAGGCAAAAGGGGGTCCAACCCGGTACTAGCAAGGTGTACCTAATAAAGTGGCCGGTGAGTGTATATTTACAATTTGCTGCCATCGCTGCGCAACTTACCCCCTTCGTTGTGCTAGTTCTCATGCCATGTCTCACAACATGAGAATGAGGCTCCCATTGATGCCTATGGAAATGCTCACTCATGAGTGCAATGCTTCCCAGCAATACGAACGTGAGTTCGCGTTTGCATTGCAAACATTTGTGTGTGCTGGTATTACTCAGTGGAGCGCAAATATCACTTTTATGAAAGCAATATTTTGTACTCCACTTGTAATCTAGCCCTTAGGGTTTTTAACACCGCATGAATACCAAGCCCTTGCTTTTAACAGGATTGAAATATTTAAAGGTTAACATTTAGAGTTAACACGGCATGAATGTTTTTAACAGGAACAATACTTTCATAGAGGTACATTTAAGGGGTCGGGCAACCATGAATTCAAAGCCCCAGCTTTTAACATGAGTGAGACTTTCATAGGGGTATATTTAAGGGTTCACACAACCATGAATGCCAAGCACCTGCTTTAAACATGAGTGAGACTTTTATAGGGGTATATTTAAGGGTTCACACAACCATGAATGCCAAGCCCCTTATTTTAACAGGAGCATGACTTTCATATGGGAACATTTAAGGGCTCACACAGCCATGAATGCCAAGCCCCTACTTTTAACAGGAGAGAGACTTCCACAGGGGTATATTTAAAATCTCACACAATCATGAATGCCAAGTCCCTGCTTTTAACAGGAGAGATACTTCCATAGGGGTAAATTTAAGGGCTCACTCAACCATTAAAGGACCTGTCAACACAGTAGATTTGCATAATCAAGAAATGCAAGATAACAAGACAATGCAATAGCACTTAATATGATCTTCAAATGAGAAGTAGATTTTTTTTCTGACAATTTTAAAAGTTATGTCTATTTCCATTCCCCCTGTACCATGTGACAGCCATCAGCCAATCACAAATGCATACACGTACCATGTGAAAGTCATCAGCCAATCACAAATGCATACATGCTTATTCTGTGAATTCTTGCACATGCTCAGTAGTAGCTGGTGACTCAAAAAGTTTAAATATAAAAAGACTGTGCACATTTTGTTAATGGAAGTAAATTGGAAAGTTGTTTAAAATGGTATGCTGTATCTAAATAATGAAAGTTTAATTTTGACTTGAGTGTCCCTTGAATGCCAAGCCCCTGCTCACACAACCATGACTGCCAAGCACCCAGTTATAGCAGGAGCAAGACTTTCATAGGGTAATTTAAGAGCTCACACAACCATGAATGTCAAGCCCCTGCTTTTAATAGGAGTGAGACTTTCATAGGGGTACATTTAAGGGCTCACACAACCATGAATTCCAAGCACAACTTTTTAACAGGAGCGAGACTTTCATAGGTGTACATTTAAGGGCTAACACAACCATTAATGCCAAGTCGCACTTTTAACAGGAGTGAGACTTTCATAGGGGTACAATTAAGGGCTCACACAGCCATAAATGCCAAGCCCTACTTTTTAACAGGAGCAAGACTTTCATAGCGGTACATTTAAGGACTCACAAAACCATGAATGCCAAACCCCCGCTTTTAACAGGAGCGAGACTTTCATAGGTGTACATTTAAGGGCTAACACAACCATTAATGCCAAGTCGCACTTTTAACAGGAGCAAAACTTTTATAGAGGTACATTTAAGTAGTCACACAGCCATAAATTCCAAGCCCCACTTTTTAACAGGAGCAAGACTTTCATAGCGGTACATTTAAGGACTCACAAAACCATGAATGCCAAACCCCCGCTTTTAACAGAGTGAGACTTTCAAAGGGGTACAATTAAGGGCTCACACAACCATAAATGCCAAGCCCCACTTTTAACAGGAGAGAGACTTTCATAGGGTTAAATTTAGCACTCACACAACCATGAATAATAAGCCGCAAATTTTAACAAGAGCAGGACTTTCATAGGGGTACATTTAGCACTCACACAACCATGAATGCTAATCCCCAGCTTTTATAAGAGCGAGATTTTCATAGGGGTACATTTAAGGGCTCCCCAACCATGCTCACACAACCATGAATATCATACCCCTACTTTAAACAGGAGTGAGACATTCATAGTGGTACATTTAAGAGCTCACACAACAAAGCTCACACAACAATGAATGCTAAGCGCCCACTTTTAACAGGAGAAAGACTTTCACAGGGGTAAATTTAAGGGCTCACACAACCATAATTACCAAGCCCCTACTTTTAACAAGAGTGAGACTTTGGGAACATTTAGGGCAACAGTTATGTTCTGACAGTTACAGGGAGTTCAACTGCAATTAATACTCAGGACTAAGAGAGACTGTTTCTTTTAATAGTGTTTCCCATGCAAGTTATATCTATCTTTATTTTTGGACATATTACAGTGTTCCTGATGTACCATGCATATGAAGGAATCTATGTTGTATAAGTTATTTGCTAATAAATATGAATGTTTCTTATTCCTTATCTGGTGTGATCTAACTAAATAGGGAAAAACTACAGTGGCAATGAGGCTGAACCTGTGATGGCACTTATTGGGACATTAAGAGACTTTGATCCAGACATTGGAACAGCCAATAGGATTTTAGCGGCTCTAATCTTATTGACTTATTGGAACCTTTCAGCCAATAGGAATGCAAGGGACGCCATTTTGGATGACGTCACTTGTATTCAAGATCCAGTTTACGGTGGAGACTGTATTGAAGAGGAGTTCAGGATGGACCTGCTCCACGCCGGATGTCTTCAGGATGGACCCGCTCCTTGCCGGATGGATGAAGATAGAAGAGGCTGCATGGATGAAGACTTCGCCGGCTTGATGAAGATGGAAGAGGCCGCCCGGATGAAGACTTCTTGCCGGCTGGATGGATCCTTCAAGCGGAACTTCAAAAACTGTAAGTGGATCGTCGGGGGTTAGTGTTAGATTTTTTTAAGGTTTTTTTGGGTGGGTTTTATTTTTAGAGTAGGGTTTGGGCAGTAAAAGAGCTAAATGTCCTTTTAAGGGCAAAGCCTATGCAAATGCCCATTTCAGGGCAATGGGGAGTTTAGGTTTTTTAGATAGGGTTCTTATTTGGGGGGTTGGTTGTGTGGGTGGTGGGTTTTACTGTTGGGGGGTGTTAGTATTTTTTTTTACAGGTAAAAACTGATTTATTTGGGGCAATGCCACGCAAAAGGCCCTTTTAAGAGCCATTGGTAGTTTATTGTAGGCTAGGGTTTTTTTACTTTGGGGGGGCTTTTTTATTTTGATAGGGCTATTAGATTAGGTGTAACTCTTTTATTTTTGATACTGTGGTTTTATATTTTTTGTAACTTACGCCTAGATTTAGAGTTCTGCATTAGCTGTCCAAACCAGCGTTAGGGGGTCCTAACGCTGGTTTTTACCGCCCACTGGTATTTAGAGTCAGTCATGAAAGGGTCTAATGCTCACTTTCCAGCCGCGACTTTTCCATACCGCAGATCCCCCTACGCCAATTGCGTATCCTATCTTTTCAATGGGATCTTTCTAACGCTGGTATTTAGAGTCATGGCTGAAGTGAGCGTTAGAAATCTAACGACAAGACTCCAGCCGCAGAGAAAAGCCAGGAGTTAAGAGCTTTATGGGCTAACGCCGGTTCATAAAGCTCTTAACTACTGTGCTCTAAAGTACACTAACACCCATAAACTACCTATGTACCGCTAACCCGAGGCCCCACCACATCGCCGCCACTCTATTAAATTTTTTTAACCCCTAATCTGTCGACCGCACACCGCCGCCACATACATTATCCCTATGTACCCCTAATCTGCTGCCCCTAACACCGCCGACCCCTATATTATATTTATTAACCCCTAATCTGCCGCCCCCAACGTCACCGCCACCTACCTACAATTATTAACCCCTAATCTGCTGACCAGACCTCACCGCTACTCTAATAAATGTATTAACCTCTAAAGCTAAGTCTAACCCTAACACCCCCTAAATTAAATATAATTTTAATCTAATGAAATAAAATAAATCTTATTAAATAAATTATTCCTATTTAAAGCTAAATACTTACCTGTAAAATAAACCCTAATATAGATACAATATAAATAATAATTATATTGTAGCTATTTTAGGATTAATATTGATTTTACAGGCAACTTTGTATTATTTTAAGCAGGTACAATAGCTATTAAATAGTTAATAACTATTTAATAGTTACCTAGTTAAAATAATTACAAAATTACCTGTAAAATAAATCCTAACCTAAATTACAATTAAACCTAACACTACACTATCAATAAATTAATTAAATAAACTATCTACAATTATCTACAATTATATCAACTAAACTAAATTACAAAAAATAAAAAAAGATTACAAGAATTTTAAACTAATTACACTTACTCTAAGCCCCCTAAAAAAATAACAAGCCCCCCAAAATAAAAAAAATCCCTACCCTATTCTAAAATTAAAATTGTAAAGCTCTTTTACCTTACCAGCCCTTAAAAGGGCCTTTTGCGGGGCATGCCCCAAAGAAAACAGCTCTTTTGCCTGTAAAAAAAAACATACAATACCCCCCCCCCCAACATTACAACCCACCACCCACATACCCCTAATCTAACCCAAACCCCCCTTAAATAAACCTAACACTTAGCCCCTGAAGATCTCCCTACCTTGTCTTCACCACGCCGTGTATCACCATTCCGTCCAGAAGAGGGTCCGAAGTCTTTATCCTATCCGGCAAGAAGAGCTCCTCCAGAGGGTCCAAAGTCTTCCTCCTATCTGGGCAGAAGAGGACATCCGGACCGGCAGACATCTTCATCCAGGCGGCATCTTCTATTTTCTTCCATCCGGCGCGGAGCGGGACCATCTTCAAGCAGCCGACGCGGAGCCATCCTTCTTCACCGACGGACTAACGACGAATGAAGGTTCCTTTAAGGGACATCATCCAAGATGGCGTCCCTCGAATTCCGATTGGCTGATAGGATTCTATCAGCCAATCGGAATTAAGGTAGGAATAATCTGATTGGCTGATGGAATCAGCCAATCAGATTCGAGTTCAATCCGATTGGCTGATCCAATCAGCCAATCAGATTGAGCTTGCATTCTATTGGCTGTTCCGATCAGCCAATAGAATGCGAGCTCAATCTGATTGGCTGATCCAATCAGCCAATCGGATTGAATTTGAATCTGATTGGCTGATTCAATCTGCCAATCAGAATTTTCCTACCTTAATTCCGATTGGCTGATAGAATCCTATCAGCCAATCAGAATTCGAGGGACACCATCTTGGATGACGTCCCTTAAAGGAACCTTCATTCGTCGGGAGTTCGTCGTGGAGGAAGGATGTTCCGCGTCGGTGGGATGAAGATGGAGCCGGAAGAAAGAAGACTGAAGATGCCGCTTGATAAAAGACTTCAACCGGATGATGAATCTCTTCAGCCCCCGCTTGGATGAAGACTTCAGCCGGATGATAGACCTCTTCAGCCCCTGCTTGGATGAAGACTTCAGCCGGATGATGGACCTCTTCAGCCCCTGCTTGGATGAAGACTTCATCCGGATGATGGACCTCTTCAGCCCCCGTTTGGATGAAGACATCGCCCGGATTGGATGAAGAATTTGGCTCGGCTGAGTGAAGACGACTCAAGGTAGGAAGATCTTCAGGGGGGTAGTGTTAGGTTTATTTAAGGGGGGTTTGGGTTAGAGTAGGGGTATGTGGGTGGTGGGTTGTAATGTTGGGGGGGTATTGTATTTTTTTTTTACAGGCAAAAGAGCAGAATTCTTTGGGGCATGCCCCGCAAAAGGCCCTTTTAAGGGCTGGTAAGGTAAAAGAGCTTTACAATTTTTATTGTAGAATAGGGTAGGGCATTTTTTATTTTGGGGGGCTTTGTTATTTTATTAGGGGGCTTAGAGTAGGTGTAATTAGCTTAAAATTGTTGTAATATTTTTATAATGTTTGTAAATTACAGTTCTTTTTTTATTTTTTGTACTTTAGTTAGTGTATTTATTTGTAGGTATTTGTATTTAATTTATTTAATGATAGTGTAGTGTTAGGTTTAATTGTAACTTAGGTTAGGATTTATTTTACTGGTAATTTTGTAATTATTTTAACTAGGTAGCTATTATATAGTTATTAACTATTTAATAGCTATTGTACCTGGTTAAAATAAATAAAAAGTTGCCTGTAAAATAAATATTAATCCTAAAATAGCTACAATATAATTATTATTTATATTGTAGCTATATTAGGGTTTATTTTACAGGTAAGTATTTAGCTTTAAATAGGAATAATTTATTTAATAAGATTTATTTTATTTCGTTAGATAAAAATTACATTTAACTTAGGGGAGTGTTAGGGTTAGGGTTAGACTTAGCTTTAGGGGTTAATACATTTATTAGAGTAGCGGTGAGGTCCGGTCGGCAGATTAGGGGTTAATAATTGTAGGTAGGTAGGGGCGACGTTGGGGGGGGCAGATTAGGGGTTAATAAACATAATATAGGGGTCGGCGGGGGTTAGGGGCAGCAGATTAGGGGTTCATAGGGATAACGTAGGTTGCGGCGGTGTACGGAGCAGCAGATTAGGGGTTAATAAGTGTAAGGTTAGGGGTGTTTAGACTCGGGGTACATGTTAGGGTGTTAGGTGCAGACATAGGAAGTGTTTCCCCATAGGAAACAATGGGGCTGCGTTAGGAGCTGAACGCTGCTTTTTTGCAGGTGTTAGGTTTTTTTTCAGCTCAAACGGACCCATTGTTTCCTATGGGGGAATCATGCACGAGCACGTTTTTGAAGCTGGCTGCGTCCGTAAGCACCGCTGGTATTGAGAGTTGCAGTGGCGGTAAATTATGCTATACGCTCCCTTTTTGGAGCCTAATGCAGCCCTTCTGGGAACTCTAAATACCAGCGGTATTTAAAAGGTGCGGGGGGGGAATACACTCGTAGCTAATGCACCCCTTTGGCCGCAGAACTTTAAATCTAGCCGTAAGCTAGCTACAATATAACTATTAGTTATATTGTAGCCATATTAGATTTTATTTCACAGGTATTTAGTTTTAAATAGGTATTATTTAGTTAATAATTGTAACTTTAGTTTAGCTCTATTTTAATTATGTTAAAGCTAGGGGGTGTTAGGTTTAGGGTTACGTTAGGGTTAGGGGTTAATATAGTTTAATTTAGGTTGTTACGATGTGGGGGGCTGGCGGTTTAGGGGTTAATAGGTTTACTTAGTGGTAGTGATGTGAAAGGCCAGAGGTTTAGGGGTTAATATCTTTATTTAGTGTTGGGTCGATGTTGGGGTGCGGCAGAATAGGGGTTAATAACTTTAATATAGTGGCGGCAAAATCTGGAGCAGCAGATTAGGGGTTAATAACTTTATTTAGGTGGCGGCGATATAAGGAGCGGCAGATTAGGGGTTAATAACATGATGTAGGTGGCGGCGATGTCAGGGGCAGCAGATTAGGGGTGTTTAGACTCAGGGTTTATGTTAGGGTGTTTGGTTTAAACGTTATTTTTTTTCCGCATAGACATCAATGGGGCTGCGTTACGGAGCTTTATATTTACTGATATACATGTATTGTTTGTTCCTCTTATTTATGTCGTGTTTAGGGATTATGTAACCACAAATCTACTATAGTTCTTTCTCCCAGCTATGTAATGTGCGTTACAGTTCAACATTAACATCTTGCAGTTTATTGTGCTAGTTTCAATAAGATTGTTTTCATTCAAACCTAAGGCAGGTGTTTTTTAACATATTTGTACCTGAAAGCTGCACTTTGTTACAAATGTATTATCACAAATGTATTGCATATACTGACTGCATATTTATGTATTCCAGACTCTCAACTGTGTTTTCTGAAGCAGCTCTAGATAAAACCTGGTACGGATTTTCACTTTAAGATGAATCAGTCACTCTATACTGCAGACCTTATGTTTCCAATGACGCCTAGTCACACTAGTTTTCTTATAAGCTATGGGTCTGTGTTGGATTCGGACACTGCGGGGCATTAGTGGATTAAGCTCTGATATATGAGGTCAGTTCTACTCATAAGATCACCGCTCAGAATCTTATGTTTTTTGGGGGTTTTTTATAGTACATATTATTACCAAGTGACTGCCTTATAAGTTTAACTATTGGGAAGTCATTATCTGGCACCCACAAGTTGGTTTGTTAGCTGCAGCTGTTATTATGTTAAGTATATGGCCCATGAGTGGCCTATCAGGTTCTCTTTATGTATAAAAAAAAAAAATAAGGTTCTACCTTTTAGATGGGATCCAAAAGCGGTCCCTTATTTATTATTTGCCTTATATAAGTTTTAGTGTGTGAAGGGTCCAAAAGTGGCCCTCATTATCAGCTAGAAGGCATGTTATGTTGTACTATAAGATGTGAATATTAACCAATGTGGTCTTTATTGTTGTCTGTAGTAGGATATGGTGATCAGCGTTTCTTATTGTATGCAAATGTGAAATTCTGCATCAGTGTCTTACATCATAATCGGTTTATTCTGTACTGCTTGGTGAACCTTAATAAAAATTCTAAAAATAAAAATAAAAAAAAAGAATGTCATGTCCTTGCTTTCAACAGAAGCAAGACTTTACCAGGGTTTACTATGCCCTGTACCATCTATAATGTTTGCTTAAATACCAATCTTGTATTTAACAGCAATAAGAAGACCTGATATTCAAAGATCTAAGACATCTCATCCATATGGAGAGGTCCCTAAAAAAAATTTAAAAACACATATTTTAGTTTGAAATATATTTATCTCACTATGCAGGGTTTTGAATGTGAAGGAGAGACTTCTACATTATAAAATAAGGTAAAAAAAAATCCCAAAAATTTTGCATGATTTCTCTCCATGCCGGCGAGTTTTTGAATAGGGTTAACACAGCATGAATACAAAGCCCTTGCTTTTAACAGAAACGAGATATTCAAAGGGTTACATTTAGGGTTAACACAGCATACATGCAAAGCCCCTGCTTTTAACAGGAGCAAGACTTTCATAGGGGGTACATTTAAGGACTCATGCAACCATGAATGCCAAGCACCCACTTTTAACAGGAGTGAGACTTTCATAGGGGTTAATTTAAAGGTTCATACAACCATGAATGCCATGCCCCCACCTTTAACATGAGCAAGACTTTCATAGGGGTATATTTAAGGGCTCACATAACCTAAAATGACAAGCCCCTGCTTTTAACAGGAGACAGACTTTCACATTGGTACATTTAATGGCTCACACAACCATGAATGCCAAGCCTCGCTTTTAACAGGAGCAAGACTTTTATTATAGGGGTACATTTAGAGGCTCACACAACCATGAATGCCAAGCCCCCACTTTTAACATTAGCAAGACTTTCATAGGAGTACATTTAAGTGCTCACACAACCATGAATGCCAAGCCCCCACTTTTAACAGGAGAGAGACTTGCAAAGGAGTACATTTAAGGGCACACACAATCACGCTCACAAAACCACGAATGACAATCCACCGCTTTTAACAGGAGCAAGATTTTCATAGGGTATATTTAAGGGCTCACACAACCATGAATGATAAGCCCCCACTTTTAACAGTATCAACATTTTCATAGGGTATATTTAAGGGCTCACACAACCACGTTCACACATCCGTGAATGACAAGCCTGTGCTTTTAACAGGAGCAAGACATTCATAGGGTTCATTTAAGGGCTCACACAACCATAAATACCAAACCCCTGCTTTTAACATTAGCAAGACTTTCATAGGAGTACATTTAAGGGGTCACACAACCATGAATGCTAAGCCCCCACTTTTAACAGGAGCGAGACTTGCAAAGGAGTACATTTAAGGGCACACACAACCACGCTCACACAACCATGAATGACAATCCACCGCTTTTAACAGGAGCAAGATTTTCATAGGGTATATTTAAGGGCTCACACAACCACGTTCACACAACCGTGAATGACAAGCCTGTGCTTTTAACAGGAGCAAGACATTCATAGGGTTCATTTAAGGGCTCACACAACCATAAATACCAAACCCCTGCTTTTTACAGGAGCGAGACTTTCATAGGGGTACAATTAAGGGCTCATACAATTATGAATGACAAGCCCCCGCTTTTAACAGGAGCAAGACATTCATTGGGGCACATTTAGGGTTAGCACAGTATGAATAGAATGTTAGTCATTGAAAAGTTTTATTTAGTTCATGTCAGGGCATGGCTTTTTATTTCTTATTGGCATTCTTCTCTCTCAATAATAACAAAAAAGATATAAAAAAAATATAGGAATGGGAAGAGAGGAGGTAAAAGAAACCAAAGAAAGGAGAGATGGGGGACAACAAGGGAACGCAAGAGAAGGAAAAGGGAGTGGGAAGGAGAGAGGGGGAAGGAGAGAGTTAAAGGGGAAAGATGGAAGAATAGAAAAGAATGTAGAGAAAGGGAGGGAAAGAGGAAAGGGAGAGGAGGGAGAGAGGAAAGAGAAAGAGGAGAAAGCAGGGACAATGATGAGGGAGTTTAGGAAGAATAGAAATGGATTGAAGATCCGATTAGAGAGCATTAAGATAAAAGAGAGAAATGAGAAAGAAATTAGAGAGATAAGAGAAGATGAAGGAATAAAGAGAGATGGGAATGAAAAGAGAGAGTAGAAGGAAAATAGGAGAAAGATAAGAGAGAGCATAGAGAAGAGAAACAAGAGAAAGAAACGTGAGTGAAGAAAGAAATGGGAGAGACAAAGTAGAGAGGGAATGGAGATTGAGGATAGAGAAAGAAGACAGAAATAGTGAAAAGAGAGAGAGAGGTAAAGTAGGGAGAGAGAGGAAAAACACACACAACGACACACACACAAACATTAATACATATAGATACATACATACACAGACATGTACAGACACTTATACACTAACACACAAACATGTACATACATGTATACACTAAAAAAACACAAGCACACACACACACACACAAATATGAATACATGTAGATACATACATACACAGACATGTACAGGCACTTATACACTCACACGCAAACATGTACATACATGTATACACTAAAGAAACACAAGCACACACACACAACTATGGATATATGTACATACATATATACACACACAGACATAAAACACATACATACACAGACATTCATACACACACTGACATACACAGACACACACAAACATACACAGTGAAGAGGAGGAAGAGAGGAGAGAGAGAGAAAAAAATGTGACAACATTCCACTAAGAAGCAGGTGACTGCTTTTTTGAGGTATCCAGTTTTAAGTCATGTAATTTTTTAAAAAATGTTGCTAATAATTTATGATTTAGAGTTTCCAAATGTCTCAATAATATTTATAAATTGAAAATGGGGAGGAAAGAGGGGAGAAAAAAGGGGAGTGAGGGAAGTGGAGAGAGGGAATGGGTGAGAGGAAAGAGGAGAAGAACTGGACCAAGAGAAATTGAAGGGTTAAGAGGGAAAAGAGAGGAAAAATAAGAGGGAAGAGAAGAGAGAGGGAGAAAGAAGAGGGAAAGAAAGATGGTTATGAGAGCAAGAGAACACAGTGATAGTGAAGACAAAGAGTAGAGAGAAAAGAGGTAGAGAGAAGATGGAGAGAGAAAAGAGGAAGACAGATAAGGGGAAAGAGAAAAGAAGCAGAAAGAGAAAGATGATGGAGGAAGAGAATTGAGGGAAGAAAAGAGGAGGGCAAGGAGCAAGATAAAATGTGTCAGGGTTTTTTCCCTGTTGTGTTTGCCATGTGCTGCTGGCAGCCATTTTACTCACCTCATTTCCTGACTTAGTTCATTGTGGGGAATGCTGCTCATTTCCTGCACTTCCTTTTATGGCCAGACTGGTGTGCATCATCCATGTGAGACAGGTTGCAGTCTCAGAATTGTGATGTCATCACTTATTATTTAAAGGGCCTCTGTTCAGTATGCTTTGCCTTTGCGTTGTCTCAGACCTGTTTGTAAGAGTTCCTGTGTATTACCTGGCTGCCTGACGTCCTTCCTTGTTCCTGATTCCGGCTCATCTGACTATTCGCTTTGGCTCCTGACTCAGCTCGTCTGACTACCAGCTCTGGTTTTGTCTCCTGGCTTGTTATTTGACTTGTGGACTTTTTTTATTATTTTTTGCTATTAATAAAGGTGTGATTATTTTTGCACTTCTCGTCTCAGTCTGATTCCTGGCACCCTGACAAAAGGCAGGGATAAAAGATGGAGAGAAGAGAGAAAGAGAAAGTGGAAAGAGAGAAGATAGAGCAGAGAATAAAGAGAAGACAGAAGACAAAGAGGAAAGACAGAAAACAGAGAATGAGAGAGAGAGGGGAAGAGGGGTGAATAAGAGGGAGAGTGGGAGAGGGAGAAATGAGGGGAAGGACTGAGAGGAGGGACGTGGGGAGGAGTCTTTGGAAAGAATGAGGGAGAGGAATGAGAAGAGAGTAAAGAAAATGTAAGCTGTCACTTATTACCTGCATTGAGGTTTCCCATATGCATCACCTTTTCTGTGTTTCTGGACACTAGCAGCAAGACTTAAAGCTTTTAAGCCCTGTGTCTGTAACATTTGGTAGAATGCCTGATATTTATACACCTGGTCAATTGTGACATCACAGACACAACTACCATAATGGTCAATAAAGCAATGGTGTGTCAGGGCATACAACTAGATAGTACTGAATACAACTGGCTGTTACATGGGGGGAAATGGCTGTAACTGAAAAGAGTTGTTTGTGGATTAAAGAGCAGTAAACACATTAGTATTGCAAGATTTGTCTCCAGCTTTGCAGTAAACTAACACATTAGGCATCTGATTATCAAAACTTTGGCATTTCACACGTGAAGAACCACACTAACATTTGCAGGATCTGCCCTCAGGGAATTTTATATAAAAAAAAGAGGCTGTGTCCCTGTGTGTAATAAAATGTCTCCCATAGAAAGTAATGGTGCTTGCTGGAAAGGGAAAGTTTGAGAGGTAAGACGTTGGTAGGGAGCATGGGGCACACTTTAAAAACTAAACCCTGCCATTAATACAAATCTTTAGTGTATAGTATCTTACAATCACCTCTATTTAGTATGTATATGTTTTCAGTAGAAGAAAAAGGACAGTTTTTATGGTGTATCCCTAAGTATATACAAAAAAGTGGTCACCGTTCCTATGTCCGGGTCTTATGGAAAGAACTCACTCACCCCTGTAATGGGGTTTTCAAACTATGCCACCAAGTAGAATATGTAATCATCCAATACTCCTGTCCTGCCTGAGTCTGCCGTCAGAGGTTATTCGCTGCAACATCCGGAGAATCTGTAACCCATACAGGCTGAGAAATTACTCCGCGAAGCATCCACTGCTACCTCTGGGTTGTTACCTCTATCCGCTCGGATCCAAGGAGATGACGTCAGACGTGACGTTACATAGGAAGAAGGAGGGGTGATGGTTATCTTCACCCGGTGCTTGCAAATCACTGGGGAAAGCAGGACTAAAACTGGTTAGGAGAATGCAAAAAATTTGAAGATAGTCCCGCAGGATTTGAAGATAAAACTTTTATTTCCAAAAAAATAAAAACAACAATTGGAAGGGTCCAATAAAGTGTAAAAGATGAGAGAGCGTAGCACCAAACGGTTGACATGTTTCGGCACAAAGCCTGCGGTGCTACACCTGTCACAGTGTTTAAAAGGGTGAATGTGAGGGGCGGAGTTAGCAGCCATTGTGGTCAGACGTGTTTTGGGAGAGCTCCGCTAACAAAGAGCCTAGCTTAGCCAATAATTACTAAAATCCCACTTCACAAGGCAACGGGAGTATAACTAGAAGAAGGGCAAACACCAGAGAGCCTTCGGAGAAAACTCCGACACAATACTGAGGTAATATCTGCCGGATCAACATTTTCGCTGCCCACAGTAAAGCAACGTTGGAGGGTCGGGGCTCTGCTCCGACGGATGCTTAAAGGGCCACTAACTTGTAGAGGATAAGTAAAGGCAGTTATCCCTGACAACACCGCAGCTTTAGCTGACCGGACGCCTTACAACCTGTCAAACAGTGGCGGAGGCATCATAAAATCTAGCAAGGGGGGACTGACCCACGAACCTCAAAGGTGAGAGACATAAGATCCTTCCTACATTGACTTACAATTATAGCAGACAGCCTCACAGAGACTTAGTGCCGGGGAGGCATTTAAGAGTTTTCTTTTTGATATAGAAAATAACTATAGGCTGAGTAATCTGAAGGCAGGAAAAAGCGCCATTTTGCTTCTCCATCCTCCTCCACAGATGGTTGAACCAGGCTGTTAAAAAACAGAATCGAAACACATATTCCACATATCCCAGCTGGGATACTGTACTGCAGGATAAATTAACAGCGGCTCACAGTATTATTTAACACAGACCTAACGTTAATGGCATAATAATAAAAAGCAAAACTTGCAGTACACCTTTCCTTTTTGGCCCACCCTGCAAGTGACATCTTAGCTGCCTGCCCTGTTTTGGGGGTCTCATTAGCCTGGAAACAGGACGGTTCAGGTGGCCAGAATTGGGGGGCTCAGTTATTCAATGGAGGAACAGGAACTGCAGGGACCCACAAGATTCTACAGCAACACTATTTAACTCCCTCACATCAAGGAAGATAGAGCAATGTAAGACAACACACTGATTGGGGAAAGAAATGGCAAGATAAAGCACTTTTGGCAGATGTTATGACCACCCTTGTTATCACTAGCGGGCATGGACAGTTCTGACTAATAGCATATCCCTAAACTATCCCAGATCCCGAGTACTTATTCCAGTCACATAAAGCCTACGAGCCTCCCTAGGCTTGAACAACAGATATAGAGCAAACAAATCTTAAGACACAGGAAAACTACACCACGATGAAAAATAAAACGCAAACAGTTAAAGAATGCTTATCAAAATCTCAAGCAAAGCAAAAAGCCTTGCAACTCAAAACACTAGCCCTGCAAAAAACTCACAAACGGATCCTGATCTTCCTAATGTATCGATATCCAATAAAGACACACAGATAAAATCTTTATTTCAGGAGGAGTTAAAATCCGCAATATCAGAACTAAGGCTGGATATTAGAGAAATTGGTGGTTACACGGCCGAATTGGAAAACAAGCTGGATGATATAGTCGAAGAAATCCCTCAACTACGTCACTCTATACAAGAAAACTCTACCTATATAACTAAATTAGAGGACCACATCGAAGATCTTGAAAACAGATCACGCAGATCAAATATCCGCATCAGGAACCTTCCGGAATCATATAAGAACCTAGATGAAACTATAACAGACCTTTTCCATCAACTAGCCCCTGAGGTGGAAGCAGAAATGCTACTTATGGATCGTGTACACAGGGCACTAACAAAACCGCAACAATTCGCCTCTAGGGATGTTATTACTAAACTCCACTACTTTCACGTTAAGGAACTCATAATGAAAGCTGGAAGAAATAGCCAGACTATCACATATGATGGACATAATATTCAGATCTATACTGATCTAGCCCCCATCACTCTCCGTAAAAGAAGAGAACTGAAACCTATAACAACAGCCCTCAATGCAGCTCACATCAGATATAGATGGAACTTCCCATTCAAGTTAGTCTTCTCCATTCAAAACACCATATATAGCTGCTCCACTAAAGAAGAAGGCTTCTCTCTACTGGCTAAACTCAAAATCCCAACTGAGAGACCCAGCCTACCAAAGCCCAGCAAGACAACAAAGAAAAACTTCCACAGAGAGTGGTCGCCTGTCCAAGAATCGACAAAGACCAAGCGCAGAAAACCTACACCAAGTGACCTAAAGGAATCAGAATCTTCAGTGGAAGAAGATTACCCGGATTGAAGAGCTGTAACAATAAGAGACGGTACTGGTAATTGTAGAGGCGGAGGCTACTTGGCTTCCAGACACTTTATGGAACATTGTTTAAGTTAACAGTTAAAAATGCTGAGTTTCGGAGACTAACTTTCACAGTTTATTGCTATATTTGGAACTCACTTGTCAGTTTCACTCTGGGACCTTAATCTCTAACTGATGTGAGGTTATTGTTCCCTTAAAATATATCTTTACAGATTGAGACATTGCCGAGTATCTCGGGATCCCCCCATATATCACCTCCCACTCACCCCTCTCCTTTTTCCCCTTTTACCACCCTGCCATTCCTTACCCCATATAGTCCCATGCCATCTCTTGCTATGTTCATCCTCCCCCCAAGTTAGAACTACTCATGCTTCGTATAAACACTGAATGCATGCCATATTTCATTCCCCTATTATGAGCTTCTAAGTTAGAATTACTGACATTTCTAGTTTCTTGTTATTTTTACATGTGTTTATCAAATCTGTTCTATATTACAGGTTGAGCTTCCTGCTGAAGCTTTCATCATTATACGGTTGCTGTTTATATATATGGGTTTGCTCTCTAAATGTTCTTAATATACCTTCATGTCTCCCACTAAGATATAATGGAGGGGTTAACTTAAGGAATGATATCCTACAGCAGCTCCACAAGGGTTCCGGCTCATCTAGCGGTAAGATAATACAACAGTTCAAGAGTTCTAAGGTAGCTTACAATTCATGTATAGGGTTTGAAGGTAAGGAAACGATAAAGATGTATTTTTCCCATTATTATGTCAATTAAAATAATATCACACAACGTCAGAGGATTAAACTCTGACATAAAACGCAGAAAGGCTATTAATGAATATAAATCCCTAAAAGCACAAATAGTGATGCTACAGGAAACACATTTTACCAGATCGTATACGCCTAAATATTGGGATAAAACATACCCTAGACAATATCATTCAATTAATTCAAACAAAAAGTGTGGAGTTACAATTCTCCTTCATGCCTCATTAAACTTTAAAGAAGAATCAGTCATAAGAGACAAAGAGGGGAGATTCTTAATTTTGAAAGGCCTCATACAAGACACCCCGGTTCTGTTGGTCAATGTTTATGCCCCTAATGAACACTACTCTGCATTTCTATCTAGACTTAGTAAACAACTTACACTCTGGAAAAGGTACAAAACCATTATCGGGGGAGACTTCAATACCACAATGGATAATAGTGTAGATAGATCACTAGCACCTACCACAAAACAAAAAACATTCAGAGCTTCACACAAAGTTTTAAGAGACTTTACTCTTGACCATAACCTGATAGATAGTTGGCGATCACTTAACAATACAGTAAGAGACTATACATACTATTCCCCTGTACATAAATCACATTCCAGAATCGATTACATTTTTATAAGCCAGATCATGGTACCTTTACTGATCAAAGCTTCAATTATAAATTGTGCCTGGTCAGACCACTCCATGGTGGAAATCATACTATCAGATATGATCAATCCAAAGAGAACAAAAGCTTGGACACTTAACTCTAACCTACTACAAGACAGTTTGATACTGAACCGACTCCAACAACAAATACAGGAGTTTATCACACTTAATAAAGACACCACTTCAAATCCTATCTATGAATGGGGAGCATTAAAAGCTTATGTTAGAGGTCTACTGATCACAGAGTCCAATAAACAGCATAAAATTAAAAACTCCCAGATTGAGCAGTTAAAATCAGAGATTAATATCTTAAGAACCAAAATTCTAGATAAGTCTACTAAAGGGCTACTAAAACAATTAAAGACTAAAAATGACAAATTAGATCATCTTTTGAATAAAGATGCTATTAGGACAATCAAAATGATTGATACACAATACTATATTTACTGCAATAAACCCGATAAAATGCTGGCCAATAAATTGAAAGAAATTACTAGAGTCACTATTGTCCCTCAGCTACAACTGCCGGATAATAAAATGACTAATGACCCTTTATCTATTGCAAACACGTTCGCTGAGTATTACCACAAATTACATAACCTCCCTCTTAACAACGACGGTGCAGATAAAACAACAGAGCTAGATACATTTTTAGAAAATAGCTCCTTACCCTCTATAACCGAACAAGAAAGGGAATCCCTAAATAAAGCAATCACTTATGAAGAAGTAAAATTAGGCATAAAAACTCTTAAAAGTTCAAAGGCACCAGGACCAGATGGATACTCGGGAATTTTTTACAAACTGTTGCAACCTATTCCAATACCACAACTAGTAAAAGTATTTAATTCTATCTTACAAAACAAGGTAATCCCCTGAGAGATGTTAGCAGCCAGAATCGCTGTGGTTCCGAAACCAGGCAAAAATAAGCAGCACTGCCAAAACTACAGACCTATTTCACTGATAAACCAGGACATAAAACTATTTACCAAAATACTAGCGAATAGACTAAACCCTATCCTTACTAAGGTGATACACTTAGATCAGGTAGGGTTAATCTCCAGTAGAGAGGCACCAGACAGCACACGCAAAGTGATAGACTTGATTAATATTGTTACGGTTAAGGGAGCGCCTTCTCTGTTTCTAGCTTTGGATGCAGAGAAAAATAGGTATTAGGGGTAAGATCCTTGATGCGATTACTAATCTCTATTCATCCCCAACGGCATTTGTAAAACTATCTGGCTATCAGTCCCAGGCAATATATATTAAGAATGGTACTCGCCAAGGTTGCCCGCTCTCCCCTCTATTGTTTGTGCTCTGTATTGAGCCATTGGCAGTTAAAATAAGAGATGATCAGAATATAGCGGGTATCAACAACGGGGTACTAGACCACAAATTGTCCCTATTCGCGGACGATATCTTGTCACTAAACAAACCAATGCTATCTCTCCCCCCTCTGTACCATATATTGCAACAGTTTAGTAACCTCTCAGGCTACAAAATTAATGAGGACAAGTGTGAGGCCCTAAGTATTAAACTTCCACAGCATACTAAAAAGCTACTGAAACTCAACTTTGCATTTAAATGGGCTGAGAAGTCCATTAGATACTTAGGGATAAACCTACCAACTAACATACATAACCTTTACCAAGCTAACTACATACCTATGTTCAAACATATTAGAGACCTAATCAGTAAATGAATTAAACTTAAAATCTCACTATATGGCAGAATTATCTCCACTAAAATGACGTTATTACCCAAACTATTATATTTGTTCAGAGCCCTCCCTATCTCTGTCCCACTCTCAGAATTACACAAACTTCAAAGAGACATACTAAGATTCATTTGGCAAGGGAAAAGAGCCCGAATTAATAAAAAAGTTATGTGTACAAATAGAAGCGAGGGAGGAGTGGGGGTGCCCAATTTAATCTCATACTACCACGCTGCAAGAATGTCACAGACTATACATTGGTTCAAAGTGCGTAATAAGAAACGTTGGGCCCACATTGAGTCGAATATTATAGAGACAGACTTCCTAACTAGAATACTCTGGGATCCATATCTCACAAAACATAAGCAGAACGGCAAATTTATTGCAATTGAACACACTATTCACATATGGAAATCCCTAAACTCTAAATATACACTTACTAGAGATAGATCCACATTAACCCCATTAGTAACGTTTGACACTTCTGTAGATTTAGGGGTCCAACAGAAATGGTCCAATAAGGGGCTTTACAGAATAAAATACATAATTACAGCAGATAAAGTAATGTCTTTTGAACAATACCAGAATCTAGATACTAACGACAAAAATATATGGTATCATTACCTGCAACTGAGATCGAGGGCAAATGAGATATTAGGCAAAGTAAAACCCCTCCCAAATACAACTTTAGAAATACTATGCCTTACTACCTCCCAGACACCAGGAGTGATATCAACCTTATACTCCATTTTTAATTCCTCAGGGAATAAAGAAAAGACACAAACCATCAATAGATGGGAACATGACATAGGTAAAAACTGGCCAATTAAAACATGGCATACAAACCTTTTAAATGGATCATCCTTTACACAAAACGCCTCACTTAAAGAAAACTACATAAAAGTTGCCTTTAGATGGTACCTTCACCCTACAAGGACACACGGTTCAGGAGGCTCACTATCACATACTTGTTATAGAGGGTGTGGGGAAAGAGGCACGTATATTCATATGTGGTGGGAGTGCGAGCAAATCAAGAAGATTTGGGACTATACCTCACAATTGCTAAGTACAATCTTCCAAAAACAAATAACACTAACTATAGAACAGGCTCTACTTCACTTCCCAATCCCAGGAATCCCAAAGATCCACCTTAAACTACTTATGATGGTATGCACTATAGTTAAAATTAGTGTGGCTCAGTTTTGGAAATCCTCCCCTCCTGACTTATCCTTTATTTATAATAAATTAGAATATCATTACAATATGGCAAGTGCAGCAGCTGAAACCCTTAATGATACCAAGAGATTCCTAGCAAGATGGGAACCCTTTATAATGTACCACGAGTCAAAAAGAAAAGCCATTCAGAATAACGCTTCTGCTTTAGGTACTGAGTCCTAGAACTTGAGCCGGGACCCTCGTTGAGGTCAATTACAGGAATGGTAACAATAGCAGATAAATATACAATAACCCTGTTGTGTACCGAGCAATTTGAAAGTACTTATGAATATCTTGTTTTTGCTAATTGTAAATCACTGTTGGATATTACTTTTGTCTGAAATTGTATAACGTAACACATGAAAAGTGTAACGAAAAATGGAAGACACATGTATTTTTCTTTATTTTATTTTACTTTTATTGTTATATGTTAAAAACTAATAAAAATAATTTCAACATAAAAGGGTGAATGTTACACACGATAGGTCGAAAACCTAAAAGAAACGCCCTCAACATCATGCAGATCAGAATTAACCCCTTATGTGCAATGGCAATTATTACAGAATTAGATAAATAGATATGTACATAAATATGACAGAATAACATGTACAAATATTAATAGAAAAATTTATAGAAAAACCCTAAGCATATTTTTAGCAATAAATATGGAATATCAATTACAAGATGAAACAATATGGACAGAAACATTGCTGACACAAAAATTGCAATAAATTCCATAATTACTTGGACAAAAAAGCACAGTAGGGTAGTAAAATGCAATAAATAGAATGCAACCATATCAGATATATGATATATGTAGATCAAAATATTTTGTCACCACGTAAAGTATATAATAATTGATTGACACAGTATCTATGGCATATATAAGAATTAGAAATCTGTTCTCTATGTATGGTAGGGAGTGGAATGAAACAAGAAGGCAGTCTAAAGAAAAATAAAGAAAATTACTATGCATGGTAAGCATAACATGGATACACAAAATAGTTAGACAGAGATGTGATAATCTATGATGGACAAGAGCAAACACAACAAATGGCAACATTATTATATAATATACAGTCTATGTAATAATAGAGTCAATGTACAAAGAGATAGACTCAAATACTGAGGCAAAATCGATGTATATATGTAAATAGCAAGATGTAAAAATTTCAGATACATAAAACAAATTGATAAGGTCATATTTGGAATTGAGGACATGAGGAAGTTTGGTTCTAAGCTGGAAAATCCAATAAACTTCACGTTTGGCTAATAAGCTCTCAATATCACCCCCTCTTTTAGGCACCATGACCTTTTCAATAGCTATCCATCTAAAGGAGTTTAGGTCATTGTTGTGTTTAGTGGCAAAATGTTGTACTAAGGGAATGGTGGATTTACCTCTGGATATGGTGGATATATGTTCCCTTATACGTGAATCAATGTCTCTTGAAGTGAGACCAACGTATTGTACGTTGCATTTAATGCAAGTAATGAGGTATATCACATATGTGCAAGTGTAGTTTAGGCATGTCTTACATAGGTTTGTCCTCTCACTGCTGAAGTAAAAACACTCGTAACCTTTACATATTCACAGGGTTTGCATTTCCTGTGACCACACTTAAACATGCCATCATGTTTGAACCAAGAGCTAGCTGGTCTGTTGGTCTGTCTCAGTTGGGTAGGAGATAAGATAGATGCTAATGTGGGACATTGTTTATAGGGGCAGCATATTCCTTCCTGGACCATGCCCGAAAGCTTATCATCTGCAGCCAGAAGGGGGAAATGTTTCCTAATGATGCCACACATTTTGGGGTATTGGGCGCTATAGTCCGTTACAAAATGTACCCCTTTAAAATTACTGACACTCTCTTTTGATTTGTCCTGTAAAAAGATTTCCCTAGATAACCGCCCCACTTGATATTTAGCCTCTGTAATATGACTGAGGGCATAATTTCTCTCAGTAAGACTAGTCTCCAGCAAATTTGCTTCCTGCATGTAATCCTGCTGTCTGCTGCAGTTTCTTTTAAGCCTAATGAGCTGGCCCTTTGCTACTGCATAAGAGGTATTTATGGGGTGGCAGCTGGAGGCATGCAGCAGAGTGTTACCAGAGATAGGCTTACGGTATACTTTAGTATCAATGTTGCCATCTATATTACAAACCAGGCATAAATCTAGATAGTTAACACTGATGGGGTCATATGTGAAAGTGAAACTAAGGTCCACTTCATTATTGTTCAACCATTCCATAAATGAACCAATGAGGTGAGAGGGGACAGACCAAATTAGAAGCAGGTCATCTATATAATGCTTAAAAAAGCGTATATGAGACCTAAAGGGATTACTATCTCCAAAGATGCTGTCCAATTCCCATCTGCCAAGATATAAATTAGCATATGAGGGGGCGAATTTCGCCCCCATGGCAGTGCCACATCTTTGGAGATAGTAATTACCCTCCAAGAAGAAAAAAATGTGAGTAAGGAGAAATGCTAGAACACGGACAACATAAGCAGGAACTTCTGCAGTATAATCAGTATGTTTGCTCAAAAAATACTTAACAGCCTTAATACCTTTTGGATGGGGTATAGATGAATAAAGAGAAACTGCGTCCACAGTAACCCAGATAAAAGAGGCTTCCCATCTCAATTTAGCCAACAGATTAAGAATATGTTTAGAGTCCCTAGTATATGAGGGCAGTGTAATCACTAAAGGCTGGAGGATGGCATCCAGCCACTGAGAGAGCCGCTCCAAGAGTCGACCCCACTCACTATTGGACAACCTTTAACATCTATCAGGGACTTGTAAACTTTTGGAAAATGGTGGAACATGGGCGTCTTAGGATAAGGAACATCCAAATATGAAGCTGTGTGTTCATCCAGAAACCCATGCTCCAAACCATCATCCAAAATATCAGTGAAAAGCATCCTATATTCAGCATTGGGATTATTATCCAAAACTGAATAATCATGTATATTGTTGAGCTGGTGTAAGGCTTCAGAGACATAGTCCACCCGATTCATCACAACAATAGTCCAACCCTTATCTGCAGGATGTATGACTATATTGTTGTCTTGTTGAAGAGACTTCAAAGCATCTCTCTGTTTTTTGGTCAAGTTATTTTTCACTGGTTCTGGACTATCTCTCAAAGCCTTCAAATCAGCCTCAACCCGGGTATAGAAAGTTCCTATCACTTGTCCCCTATTGTGATGCAATGTAGGGCCCAGTGTCAGAAAGTTAGGTCTCAGTCAGAGGTCATGGGTCTTACAGCAGGACATTGACCCAAAGCACATGTCAAAAAGCACCCAGAAATTGTTTAAGACAAAGCACTGGAGAGTTCGGAACTGGCAGCAATGAGTCCAGGGGCCGATTTAGCATTTGTCCGATGGACATGATCCGCTGTAGCGGATAATGTCCGCCTGACATTGATAAATGCCGACAGAATACGCTGTTGGCATTTCTCATTCCACAAGCATTTCTCATGAAATGCTTGTGCAATACCGCACCCTGCACATTCACAGCCAATCGGCCACTAGCAGGGTGTGTCAATCAACCCGATTGTATACGATCAGGCTGATTGCTGTCCGCCGCCTCAGAGGTGGTGGACAAGTTAAGGAGCAGCAGTCTTATGACTGCTGCTTCTTAACTCCTGATTCCGGCGAGCCTGAATACTCACGCGGAATTAGAAGCATTCGGGCCTTGATAAATCGGCCCCAGATCTCAATCCCCCAGAGCACCCGGGGAAAGATCTCAAAACAGCAGTTGGGAAAAGGAACCCTTCCAATCTGAGAGACCTGGAGCAGTTGGCAAAAGAGTGGTCCAAAATTCCAGGTGTAAGAAACTCATTGATGGTTACAGGAAGTGATTGATTTCAGTTATTTTTCTCCAAGAGGTGTGCTACCAAATATTAAATTGAGGGTGCCAATAATTTTGTCCAGTCCATTTTTGGAGTTTTGCGTGGAATGTGTCAGATTTGGCTTTTTTTCTCCACTTTTTTTTTGTCTTACCAATACAAACAAAAGAAAAAAACATGAGAATGCCCCCTGCAGATTCACAGCCAATCGGCCGCTAGCAGGGGGTGTCAATCATGATTTCTGATGATTTCTGTCCACTGCCTCAGAGCAGGTGGACAGTTTATGGGGACCGCTGCTTCATAACTTGTTTTTCCGGCAAGCCTGAAGGCTCAACAGAAACACGGGGCATCAAGCTCAGTACAGAGCTTGATAAATATGCCCCATAGACACACACACATATATATATATATATATATATATATATATATATATATATATATATATATATATATTTATTTCATATTTGTTTTTTTCCTTACATAGACATATTTAGAGAGGTATGTATTTCAATGTTAAAGCCCTTTTCCTGCCTTTTTTTTCTTCTTACACCCAAGGAGCTTATATTTTTGAGCCCATATAACTTTTTTGTGCAATATTTTATTTTAATATTAACTATTAGATAGTGTTATTGTTAGTGTAATTATACTTTGTATTTTTGATATGTCTAGTGACACGTTTTAGTTTTGCGAAACATTTAACCAGAGCTATGAGGATGCGGTAATCATTCTAACGCACAGACTTTTAAACCTGTCCTCAGACCTCCCTAACAGGCCACAATTTGAGGATATCTGAACTAGAAAACAGGTGAAATAATCAGCTGATTAGTAAACATGGTTATTTTACCTGCTCTCATCAAAGGTAATCCTGAAAACCTGGCCTTTTGGAGAGGCCTGAGGACAGATTTGAAAACCAGTGTTCTATCGTAATTTGCGATTGTGCTCAAGCATTTTCATTTACTTTTTAACTCGTATTATGAGCAATAAGACCGACAAGTGCAAACACCCGAGATAAACCCCTTATTGCTCATGCCAACGTTTGCACTACACTCATAATCTGGCCCTGAATGTGTTAAAATTTGTTTTTCGAACTTTGCAAAATATTTGCCCATCCCTAGAGGCGGGTGGGCATCTCAGCACAGGAGGGGGGAGGTTCCAACACTTAGAAAGTGGCTCTTGCTCACTATTATGCACCCAGGCACCCCAGGAATGTGGCTCCTATTGCTAATATGTGCCCAGGCACCCTTAAATAGAATGCTTGTCATTGAAAAATGTAATTTAGTTCATGTCAGGGCATGGCTTTTAATTTCTTATTGGCATTCATAATAAACAGAATAGGAATGAGAAAAGAGGAGGTAAAATAAACCAAATAAAGGAGATATGGAGGACAACAAAGGAAGGTGAGAGAAGGAAAAGGTAGTGGGAAGGATAGAGGGGAAGTAGAGAGGTAAAGGGGAAAGATGGAAGGATAGAAAAGAAAGAAGGGAGACAGGGAGAGAAAGAGGAAAGTGAAAGAGAGAGGAGGGAGAAAGGGGGAGAGAGGAAAGAGAGAGAGGAAAGAGAAAGAGCAGAAAGCAGGGACAAGAAAGAGGGAGTTTAATATGAATAGAAATGGATTGAAGATCTGATTAGAGTGAAAGAAGAGAGAAAGAGATACATGAGAAAGAAACGAGAGAGATAAGAGAAGATGATGGAATAAAGAGAGATGAGAAAGAAAAGAGAGAGAGTAGAGAAAGAAAATATGAGGAGAAGGAAAAGAGAGAGTGGAGAGAAGAAAAAGAGAAGAGAAAGAAACATGAGTGAAGAAAGAAATGGGAGAGAGACAGTAGGGAGGGAGTGGAGAAAGAGGATAGAGAAAGAAGACCGGAATAGTGAGAAGAGATAGAGAGAAAGTAGGGAGAGAGGAACAACACATACAAAGACACACACCTTGGGGCCGATTTATCATGGCCCTAATTGGGCCAGATACATCTGTTTCCGCGCGAGGCTTCAGGCTCGCCGGAAACAAGAGTTAAGAAGCAGCGGTCTTAAGACTGCTGCTCCTTAACTCGTATGCCACCTCTGAGGCGGTGTACAGCAATCAGCCCGATCACATACGATCGGGTTGATTGACACCCCCTGCTAGCGGCCCCCTGCTAGCGGCCAATTGGCCGTGAATCTGCAGGGGCAGCATTGCACAAGCAGTTCACCAAAACTGCTTGTGCAATGATAAATGCCGACAGTGTATGCTGTCGGCATTCAGCGATGTCGGGTGGACATGATCGCTACAGTGGATCATGTTCATCCGACTCTTAATAAATAGGCCCCATAACATTACTACATGTAGATACATACATTCACAGACATGTACAGGCACTTATACACTCACACACAAACATATACATGTATACACTAAAAAAACACAGGCGCACACACAAATATGGCTATATGTACATACTCACATAAATACACACACAAACATACACAGACATAAAACACATACATTCACAAACAGACTGACACACATACACTCTGACATACACAGACACACAAATATACACAGACACATGTAAACACAGATACACACATACATACAAACATACACACACATACATGAACAACTCACATACACACACACACACAAACATACATGCACACAGTCACAAACACACACTTACTGTACATATATATATATATATATATATATATATATATATATATAAATATATATAAATACACACACACATACTGAGAGACACACAGAGAAAAAGAAAAGGGTGGGGTGGACAAAAAGAGAGGAGTGAAGGAGAAGAATGATGGGGAGGAAGAAATTATGGGGGGGAGTGAAGGGGAGGAAGAGAGGAGAGAGAGAAAAAGGTGACATTCCACTAAGAAACAGGTGACTGATTTTTTGAGGTGTCCAGTTTTAAGCCATGTCAATGTTTTAAATTTTGGTAATAATTTAGGATTTAGAGTTCCTATCGAACAAATGTCTAAGTAATAATTATTGAAAATGGTAAGGAAAGAGGGGAGAAAAAAGGGGAGAGAGGGAAGTAGAGAGAGGGAATGGGAGAGAGGGAAGAGGAGAAGAACTGGACCGAGAGAAATGGAAGAGTTGATAGGGAAATGAAGAGAGGGAAAATGAGAGGTAAAAGGATAGAGAGGGAGAAAGAAGAGAGAAAGAGAGATGGTGATAGCAAGAGAAAGCAGTGATAGTGAAGGCAAAGAGTAGATAGAAAGGAGGTAGCGAGAAGATGGAGAAAGAAAAGAAGGATTCAGAAAAAAAGGAAAGAGAAAAGAAGGAGAAAGAGAAAGAAGATGGAGGGAGATAATTGAGGGAAGGAGAGAGGAGGGCAAGGAGCAAGAAAAAAAGGCAGGGATAAAAGATAGAGAGAAGACGGAGAGAGAAAAGACACAAAAAGAAATGAGGGAGAGAGAAAGAATATGGAGGCAAAGAGGATGGAGAGAATTGAGGGAAAGAGAGAGAAAGTGGAGAGAGAGAAGATAGAGCAGAGAATAAAAAGAAGACAGAAGAGAAAGAGTAAAGACAGTAAAGAGAGAGTGAGAGAGTGTGGGGAGAGAGGGGTGAATAAGAGGGGAAGTGGGAGAGGGAGAAATAAGGGGAAAGACTGAAAAGGGAGAACTAAAAGGACTGGGGAGGAGTCTGGGGGAAGAATGAGGGAGAGGAGTGAGAAGAGAGTAAAGAAAATGGAAGCTGTCACTACCTGCATTAAGTTTCCCTGCATGCATCACCTTTTCTGTGTTTCTGGACACTAGCAGCAATACTTAAAGATTTTAAGCCCTGTGTCTGTAACATTTGGTAGAATACCTGATATTTATACACCTGGTCAATTGTGACATCACAGACCACAACTACCATAATGGTCAATGAAACAATGGTTTGTCAGAGCATAAAACTAGACTAGTACTGAATAAAACTGGCTGTTGCGGGGGGGGGTGGCTGCAACTAAAATTAGTTTCTGTGGTTTAAAGGACAGTAAACACATTCACCTAGATTTAGAGTTTTGTCGGTAAAGACCTGCGGTGCTAACAAGCCTTTTTTTTTCCAGCTCACCCTTAAAGGGACACTGAACCCAAATTTTTTCTTTCGTGATTCAGATAGAGCATGCAATTTTAAGCAACTTTCTAATTTACTCCTATTATCAAATTTTCTTCATTCTCTTGGTTTCTTTATTTGAAAAGCAACAATGTAATTTTAGATGCCGGCCCATTTTTGGTGAACAACCTGGGTTGTTCTTGTTGATTGGTGGATTGATTTAACTGACCAATAAACAAGTGCTGAAGAAAAAAAATAACTTAGATGCAAATAAAGATAGCAAGAGAACAAAGAAAAATTGATAATAGGACTAAAATAGAAAGTTGCTTAATATTGCATGCTCTATCTGAATCATGAAAGAAAAAATTTGGGTTCAGTGTCCCTTTAAGACAACGCTGGTATTATGATTTGTCTGAATGGCCTCAAAAAAGGGAGCGTGAAGCATAATTTAGCTCCACTTCAACCCTCAATACAAGCGTTGCATACGGTAGCGGTAAGCTGCAAAAATGTGCTCGTGCACGATATCCCCATAGGAAACAATGGGGCTGAGCTGGCTGCAAAAAAAACCTAACACCTGCAAAAAAGCAGTGTTCAGCTCCTAACGCAGACCCATTGATTCCTATGGGGAAACACTCTCTAAGTCTACACCTAACACCCTAACATGAACCCCGAGTCTAAACACCCCTAACCTTACACTTATTAACCCCTAACCTGCGGCCCCCGCTATCGCTGACACCTGCATTATATTATTAACCCCTAATCTGCCGCCTACATTCTAGCTATGAACCCCTAATCTGCTGTCCCTAACATCGCCGACACCTATATTATATTTATTACCCCCTAATCTGCCCCCCCAAACGTCGCCGCCACCTACCTACACTTATTAACCCCTAATCTGCCGACCAGACCTCACGGCACTATAATAAATGTATTAACCCCTAAACCGCTGCACTCCCGCCTTGCAAACACTATAATAAACTGTATTAACCCCTAATCTGCCCTCCCTAACATCGCCGCCACCTACCTATAAATATTAACCCCTAATCTCCCGCCCCCAACGTCGCCACTAATATAATAAAGTTATTAACCCCTAAACCTAAGTCTAACCCTAACACCCCCTAAGTTAAATATAATTTAAATAAAACAAACTAAATTTACTATAGTTAAATAAATTATTCCTATTTAAAACTAAATACTTACCTATAAAATAAACCCTAAAATAGCTACAATATAACTAATAGTTACAATTCTAGCTATTTTAGGATTTATATTTATTTTACAGGCAACTTTGTATTTATTTTAACTAGGTACAATAGCTATTAAATAGTTAATAACTATTTAATAGCTACCTAGTTAAAATAATTACAAAATTACCTGTAAAATAAATCCTAACCTAAGTTACAAATACACCTAACACTACACTATCAATAAATTCATTAAATAAATTAACTACAATTAGCTAAACTAAAATACAATTAAATAAACTAAACTATAGTACAAAAAAAACCCCCACTAAATTACAGAAAATAAAAAAAATTACAAGAAGTTTAGACTAATTACACCTAATCTAAGCCCCCTAATAAAATAAAAAAGCCCCCCAAAATAATAAAATGCCCTACCCTATCCTAAATTACAAAGTAATCAGCTCTTTTACCAGCCCTTAAAATGGCTTTTTGCGGGGCATTGCCCCAAAGTAATCAGCTCTTTTACCTGTTAAAAAAATACAATACCCCCCCCAACATTACAACCCACCACCCACATACCCCTACGCCATCTTGGATGACGTCATTTAAAGGAACCGTCATTCGTCGGGAAGTCGTCGGCCAGGATGGATGTTCCGGATGGAAGACCTCTTCTGCCTCGCTTGGATGAAGACTTCAATCGGATGGAGGACCTCTTCTGCCCCGCTTGGATGAAGAATTCGGCTCGGCTGAGTGAAGACGACTCAAGGTAGGGAGATCTTCAGTGGGTTAGTGTTAGGTTTTTTAACGGGGTTTGGGTGGGTTTTAGAGTAGGGGTATGTGGGTGGTGGGTTGTAATGTTGGGGGGGTATTGTATTTTTTTTAACAGGTAAAAGAGCTGATTACTTTGGGGCAATGCCCCGCAAAAAGCCCTTTTAAGGGCTGGTAAAAGAGCTGATTACTTTGTAATTTAGGATAGGGTAGGGCATTTTATTATTTTAGTTTATTTAATTGTATTTTAGTTTAGCTAATTGTAGTTAATTTATTTAATTAATTTATTGATAGCGTAGTGTTAGGTGTATTTGTAACTTAGGTTAGGATTTATCTTACAGGTAATTTTGTAATTATTTTAACTAGGTAGCTATTAAATAGTTATTAACTATTTAAAGCTATTGTACCTAGTTAAAATAAATACAAAGTTGCCTGTAAAATAAATATAAATCCTAAAATAGCTACAATGTAACTATTAGTTATATTGTAGCTATATTAGGGTTTATTTTATAGGTAAGTATTTAGTTTTAAATAGGAATAATTTATTTAATTATAGTAAATTTAGTTCGTTTTATTTAAATTATATTTAACTTAGGGGGGTGTTAGGGTTAGGGTTAGACTTAGGTTTAGGGGTTAATAACTTTATTATAGTAGCGGCGACGTTGGGGGCGGGAGATTAGGGGTTAATAATTGTAGGTAGGTGGCGGCGATATTACAGAGGGCAGATTAGGGGTTAATACAATTTATTATAGTGTTTGCAAGATGGGAGTGTGGCGGTTTAGAGGTTAATACATTTAGAGGTTAATACATTTATTATAGTGGCAGCGAGGTCCGGTCAGCAGATTAGGGGTTAATAAGTGTAGGTAGGTGTCGGCGACGTTGCAGGGGGGGATTAGGGGGTAATAAATATAATATAGGTGTCAACGATGTTAGGGGCAGAAGATTAGGGGTTCATAGGGATAATGTAGGTGGCGGCGATGTCTGATCGGAAGAGTAGGGGTTAAAACATGTTATTAGAGGGTTTGCGATGTGGGGGGCTTCGGTTTAGGGGTTCATAGGTAGTTTATGGGTGTTAGTGTACTTTATAGCACAGTAGTTAAGAGCTTTATGTTCCCGCGTTAGCCCATAAAACTCTTAACTACTGACTTTTTTTTGCGGTGGGAGTCTTGTCGGTAGAGGCTCTACCACTCACTTCTTCCAAGACTCGCAATACCAGCGTTAGGCAAATCCCATAGAAAAGATAGGATACGCAATTGACGTAAGGGGATCTGCGGTAGCCTCGAGTCACGGAAAGAAAGTGAGCGGTAGACCCTTTCCTGCCTGACTCTAAATACCAGCGGGCATTAAAAAGCAGCGTTAGGATCCCTTAACGCTGCTTTTTAACCCTAACGCAGAACTCTAAATCTAGGCGATTGGTATTGCAAGATTTTTCTCCAGCCTTGCAGCAAACTAACACATTAGGGGGCTGATTATCAAAACTTTGGAATTTCACACATGAAGAACCACACTAACATTCTCAGGATCTGCCCTCAGGGAATTTTATTAAAAAAAAAAAGAGGCTGTGTCCCTGTGTGTAATGAAATGTCTCCCATAGAAATTAATGGTGCTCACTGGAAAGGGAAAGTTTAAGAGGGAGAGAGGAGTTGGCAGGGAGCATAGGGCACACTTTAAAAACTAAATCCTGCACTTAATACAAATTTTCAGTGTATAGTATCTTACAATCACCTCTATTTAGTATGTACTGTATATGTTTTCAGTAGGACTAATGAATGTTCTGTATATTTTGACAACTCCATTTAGTTTGAGAGAAAAAAAAACAGCGAGACTGCAGGGGAAAAATGTTTAGGGGCCTATTTATCGAGCCGTCAACCGCAAATATGCTGGAATTCCGCAGCGTAATAGTGGCGAGCCTGATTCGCCTTATTTATCAAAGGCTACAGACCGGCAAAAGTAGAATTTTGTGACGTAACATACGATCTGCTGGTCTCAGTCCGACACAGATCGATGCTTATGTCACTACAGATGTTCCGAATGCAAATTCGGCACTATCTGACTGCTTTTGCTAGTTATCAAATAACTACCAGGTACGCTCACCACTATTCCGGCCCAGCGTACCTGGTTTTCATAGGAATCAATGGGAGTCTGAAAGCAGCGAAAGCTCATGTTCGCTGCTGCCCGATATCCCATTGATTTCTATGTGAGAATAAAGTTAAGTTTACACCTAACACCCTAACATGTACCCCGAGTCTAAACACCCCTAATCTGCCACCCCCTACACCGCCGCCACCTACATTATACTTATTAACCCCTAATCTGCCGTCCCCAATGTCGCCACCACTATATAAAATTTATTAACCCCTAAACCTAAGTCTAACCCTAACACCCCTAACTTAAATCTAATTTAAATAAATCTTAATAAAATTACTATCATTAACTACATTATTCCTATTTAAAACTAAATACTTACCTGTAAAATAAACCCTAAGCTAGATACAATATAACTAATAGTTACATTGTAGCTAGCTTAGGGTTTATTTTTATTTTACAGGCAAGTTTGTATTTATTTTAACTAGGTAGAATAGTTACTAAATAGTTATTAACTATTTAATAACTACCTAGCTAAAATAAATACAAAAGTACCTGTAAAATAAAACCTAACGTAAGTTACACTAATACCTAACACTACACTATAATTAAATTAACTAAATTAAATACAATTAACTAAATTATATACAATTATCTAAAGTACAAAAAAACAAACACAAAATTACAGAAAATAAAAAACAAATTACAGATATTTAAACTAATTACACCTAATCGAATAGCCCTATCAAAATAAAAAAAACCTCCCAAAATAAAAAAAACCCTAGCATAAACCAAACTACCAATAGCCCTTAAAAGGACCTTTTATGGGGCATTGCCCCAAAGAAATCAGCTCTTTAATCTGTAAAAACCCCCCCAAATAAAATACTATCTAAAAAACCTAAGCTCCCCATTGCCCTAAAAAGCTCTTTTGCAGGCCCAAAGCCCTAACCTAAAAATAAAACCCACCCAATACACCCTTAAAAAACCTAACACTAACCCCCTGAAGATCGAGTTACCAGGAGAAGTCTTCATCCAAGCCGGACGAAGTGGTCCTCCAGACAGGCAGAAGTCTTCATCCAAGCCGGGCAGAAGTGGTCCTCCAGGGGTTAATAAATTTAATATAGTGGTGGCGACGTTGGGGAAGGCAGATTAGGGGTTAATAAGTACAATGTAGGTGGCGGCGGTGTGGGGGGGCAGATTAGGGGTTAATAACATAATGTAGGTGGCGGTGGGCTCCGGGAGCGGCAGGATAGGGGTTAATAAGTTTATTAGAGTGGTGGTGGGCTCCGGGAGCGGCGGTTTAGGGTTTAATAACTTTATTTAGTTGCGGTGGGGTCCGTGAGCAGCGGGATAGGGGTAAAACAGTGTAGTATAGTGGCAGTGTTTAGTGACAGTATACCAATAAAGCTGGGAAAAAGCCGAAGAGCAGCGAGATCGATGACTGTAAGTTAACAACAGTCTGCTGCTCATCGCCCCGTACTTGGTGTGCAGCTTTTTGACAGCTTTTTTGGTAACTTTGGAGAGCGTATTCAGGTCCACGGCAGTGATGTTAGGCGATCTTAGGCGAGCGTATTGGTGCCGTTGAATGCAAGTAAGTTGACGGCTTGATAAATAGGCCCCTTAGAGAATATAGCAGACTTGGATGAGAAATTTCAGCTATCCCATGGAACACCCCTGTTCAGTCCATTAGCAAGGCAGGGAAATTAATTTTACAATAAAGAAAATAATACTATTGAATTTTGTGTTGTATAAATGTGACTTTCACATCGGTTCACAGCTCGTATTGACCGAGATTACAAGTTGTACAGTATAGCCATAGCGTAAACACCGCGTGAAATGGGTCCTTTATGCTATTTCTATACCGCCGGTATTACAAGTCACCCTAAAACTTTATTTTGTTTTGCGATATGGTGCAGTAAGCTGCATACCACACAATAACAAAGTTCCGACTTTGCGTGCTCGTGCACGTTTGCCCCCATAGAGATCAATGGAGAAAAAATGTAGGAAAAAAAAATAACACCTGCGATTGTGAAATGGCAATCGCATTAACCCATTCCCCATTGAACTCTTTAATGGAAAAACAAACAGAAACCTAACATCCTAACATAAGCCCCTAGTCTAATAACCCCTAAACCGCCGTCCCCCCACATCACCAACAGTAAATAAACTTATTAACCCCTACACCACTGCCCATCCCACGCATCGCTAACACTTACATTATATAAAACTATTAACGCCAAATTCGCCCCCACCCCGCATCGCAAATACTAAACTAAACCTATTAACTCATAAACCACCAAACACCCACATCGCAAAAACTCAACTAAACCTATTAACCCCTAAACTGCAAAATACCCACATCGGGACTACCTAAATTAAATTATTAACCCCTAAACACCCCCTAACTTTTAATTAAAGTTACAATATAACTTTCTTAAAATAAATAAAAACTTACCTAAGTACCCCAGGAATGTGGCCCCTGCTAGCCAATAGGTGCCCAGGCACCCCAGAAAAGTGTCCCTTTCTCACCAATAGGTACCCAGGCACCCTGGGAAAGAGGCCCCTGTTCAGCAATAGATGCACAGGCACCCTGAGAAAGTGTCTCCCTTTTGCCAATTGGCTCCCAGACACTGCAGGAAAAGTGTTTCTAGGTGGCTATTGGCAATAAGGGACCACTTTCCTGGGAAGCCTGGGCATATTGGTGATCAATGGCCACTTTCCTGGGGTGCCTGGGCATGTATTGTTGAGCAGGGGCCACTTCCCTTGAGGGTACCTATAAGGCTATTGGCAAGTATGGGGCACAGTCCTGTAAAGCCTAGGCACCTATTGATGAGCAGGGGCCACTTTTCCATTGTGCCTAGCACCTATTAGAATACAAGGGCTTCTTTCCTGGGGTGATTGGGAGCCTATTGATAAGCAGGGGCCACTTTCCTGGAGTGCTTGGGCACCTATTGGTGAGCAGGGGCAACTGTCTCCATATATTATTGAGCAGGGACCACTTTCCAGGAGTACCTGGGTGTTTATTGGTTAGCAGGGGCCCCTTTTTTGGGGTGCCTGGGTGTGTATTGGTGAGCAGGGGTCACTTTCCTTGAGGGTACCTAGGTGGCTATTAGTGAGCAGGGGCCACTTTCCTGAGGTGCCTAGGTGCCTATTAATGAGCTGGGGGCACTTTCCTGGAGTACCTTGACACCTTTTAGAAAAGCAGGGGTTTATTCCCAGTGTGACTGGGAACCTATTGGTGAGCCACTTTCCTTGGGTACCTAGGTGCATATTGGCGAGCAAGGGCCATTTTCTTGGGGTACCTGGGTTTCTGTTGGTGGGAAGGAGCCACTGTCGCTGCCTATTAGCAAGCAGGGGCCAATATCCAGGAGTACCTGGGAACAGGCGCCATTTTCCCTGGGTGCTTGAAGGCGTATTAGTGAGCAAGGCAGATAGGTTTTGGTGAGCAGGGCCACTTTCCCAGGTTTCCCGGGCACCTATTTTTTAGGCAAAAACCCCCCTGAAAGAAACATAAAAAAATGATTTGCCTGAATACTAGTTAGGCAAATGGCTTTTGCCTAGGCAAATGGCTTTTAATGCCAAGCACCAATACTAATGGAAAAGAATCCCTATAGCAGGTAGGGGACTCAAAACTCAATATAACCAAATATGATACACAATGAGGTATATACAATTCACAAGAGCCTATTGTGGAAAAATGAATTAATAATAGTTCAGGTTTGATGAATGTCTATCTGTCAGGGTTTCACCCTGCTTTGTTTGCTCAGACTTCTTTGTGAGTTCCTGTGTTCCAGTTCCTGTGTATTACCTGGCTTGGCTGATGTCCCTTCTGGTTCCTGATCCCTGGCTTGTTCCTGATTCTGCTGTTCTATTTGTTCCCGACTCCGGCTCATCTGACTATTCGCTTTCACTCCTGAACTGTCTCGTCTGACTACCTGCACTGTTTTTTCTGGTTTTGACTCCTGGCTTGTCGTTTTGTTTTTTAACTCTTTATTATTTTTTGTTATTATTAATAAAGGTGTGATTATTTTTGCATTTTAAGTCTCAGTCTGATTCCTGGTACCCTGAGATTACGCAAGGGCCATGAATCCTGATGGTGCTAATAATCCACCTTTACCCACCATAATTTACAGAATGGATGAACAGGATCACCACTTGGATCAATTTGCACTAGCCCTGCAAACTCTTCTGACTCACACTGCACATTTGGATCAGAGTGTCACACAAGTTATGGCTGCTCCTGTTTCCACTGCTGCACCTAGTCCTACCAGGAGAATGTCTGGTTCTGCACCTCTACCTCAGTGATATGGAGGCGATCCTAATCAGTGCAGAGGGTTTTTGAAACAGGTTGGCATTTTGAGATGTTACCTCAGCTGTTTCCCTCTGACAGAGCTAAGGTGGGATTTCTCATCTCTTTACTCTCTGACACGGCTCTTGCTTAGGCTAATCCCTTGTGGGAGACTAATAAACCTGGGATTTCTAATTACCCTGAATTTGTGGCCTCCTTTCGAAGGGTATTTGATGTTCCGGCTCGCTTCTCCTCTGCTGCCAAAAGACTCATGTTCATTCAGCAAGGTATGAGATCTGTTGCTCAGTATGTCTTTGAGTTCCGTACACTTGCCGCAGAGGTAGGTTGGTACAATGAAGCCCTTGTTGCCACCTTCTTACATGGGATCTCAGATGCGATTAAAGAAGAAGTTGCTGCCAGAGATTTACCAGAGGATCTCGAGGCTTTGGCGTCTTTTTTAATCCTAATTGACATCAGACTCAGTGAGTGGCCCTCATTTAAGGAGTGCTTGAGGAAGCCTCCTGTCCAGTTGTCTCCTATGTTTTCGATCCCACCCATGCCTCCCTCTTCTCCCATGCCTCCTGGTCCTGAGTCACCAGGTACTGCTGAGCCGGCGCAGTTGGTATTCATGCATCTCTCTGGATGCGGAGATGGCCTTAAGGAGGAGGGAGGGGCTCTGCCTCTATTGCAGGTTAGAGGGCCACCTTTTAAAGTCTTGTCCTGCAAGGCCGGGAAACGCCCGCACCTAAGGTCCTGTCAGGGGCAGACCTTGGGTGGTTTATCCTTGTCCCCGGGACCACTAAAGGAGAAACCTTTAGTCACAGTTGTCCTTTCCTGGGTGGACTCCGCCATAGTCACCCAGGTTCTGTTGACTCCGGTGCTGCAGGACATTTCATTGACAGTGCTTTTGTATCACAGCAGTCCATTCCTGTATTGCCTTGGTCCATTCTGCTTGCTATTGAGGCCATTGATGGCAGGCCCCTTCAGCCCACACTCGTTACTCATGAAACCGCTCCGTTATCCATGGCTGTTGGGGCTCTCCATTTTGAAATCCTCCAGTTCCAGGTGATAAACTTTCTGCATTTTCCAGTTGTGCTGGGTTATCCCTGGCTCCAAAAACACAATCCCAGTCTCGACTAGCATAAGTCCAAAATTTTGTCATGGTCTCCACACTGTATTTCCACTTGTCTTCGGAAACCAGTCAAAGTACTATGCACTTCTTCAATCTCTCAATTGCCAGAGGAGTACCAAGAATTCGTAGATTTTTGGCAAGGTGCGTGCCTATACGGTGCCTCTTCAGTGGTCTTACGATTGTGCCATAGACCTGCAACCCGGAGCCATTCCTCCTCGGGGCCGGGTTTACCTTCTGTCTGTTGCGGAGAATTGTGCTATGGAGGAGTATGTTGCCGCTGCTTTGTCACAGTGGAACATCCGCAAATCCTGCTCTCCTGCAGGGGCTGGCTTTTTCTTCATGAAGAAAAAGGGTGGCGAGTTAATAAAATGCATCGATTATAGGGGTCTTTAGCATCTTACCATTAATAATGCGTACCCTATTCCGCTCATTACGGAACTCTTTGACCGCCTCAAACTAAACTTGATTTGAGAGGAGCGGACAATCTCATTAGGATCAAGAAGGGCCACAAATGGAAAACAGCATTTAACACCAGGAGTGGGCATTATGAATATCTTGTAATGCACTTTGGCCTATGTAATGCTCCTGCTGTTTTCCAGGAATTTATTAATGATGTCCTACGAGATATGTTGCAACAGTGTGTTGTGGTGTATTTAGACATCCTCAAACACTCACCCACACTTGAGACTCATCGTTCTGATGTCACACGGGTACTTCAGAGACTATGTGAGAATGGCCTGTTTTGTAAACTCGAGAAATGTGAGTTCCATCAGACTCAAGTAACCTTCCTAGGTTATGTAATCTCTGTTGCAGGTTTCTCCATGGATCCTGACAAGTTGTCTGCAGTTCTGCAGTGGCCTCGCCCAGTTGGTCTTCGGTCTATTCGATGTTTTTTGGGCCAATTACTAGAGAAAGTTTATTAAAAACTTTTCTCCCACTGCTGAAGGTTCCGGAGGAGGAGCTCAGGTGTGTGGTCAGGTGATGCACCTGCTCTGATCTACCTGCCTTTCAAGCTATTGGCGAAACTCGCGCCTAAATCCTTGGATTCTGGGCGGCTTGGATAGCGAGAAACACCGCTACTGGAACCTCATAGTGCCATAACATTGCACTAACCTTGCAAAGTGCAAACTACCGATAGGATTTGATTCTAGCTGATAACTCTCATAATAGCCCATATACTATTCTCTACTTGCCATAGTAAGAACTGTTACAAGAGGGAGCCCTGATTTAAACTCTAATCAATTAGCTACACGCTGTTGCCATAAGCCTAACCTCAGCTGAACCTTATCTGAACACCTGGACCCCTACCTGCCTGGCCTTTTCCTCCTCTGCTACCCCCTCCCACCGGTGTTGCGTGAGGGGTGAGGATCATACGACGCCCTGGTGCATTGTTGTGCTGCCCCAGCTGCTCTCATGTATCGACCTACAAGCAAGTCCTCTCATACGGCCACCGAGCCTCATTCATCTACCTGGCTCTCCTGAGCAACACTCCTCCTCCCAGGCTCCCACCGGTGCTGCGTGAGGGGGGGCTGTTGTGAACTGAGGTGACTGGTAACATTTACAGCAGAAAGCAGGTAACCTGGAGGGGATCTTTTTACTCAAGCCACTGCTACGTGGATTTAATAATTGACTCTTGTTTTCTCTCCATTGGGTCGCCTATCTAACCACTTGTATATACTGTATGGCTGGACTTCATTTATTCTTGCCCTTCAGCCTAAAAACTCTGATGGACTCATGTCAGCATATATAAATACATGAGAAAGTACAGATACTGTTAAAAGTAAAAAACAAAACTGCTATTTGCTTAAACCACAACGGAGTTCGCTAAAAAAATTTTTATTTTTTTTGTTGCTGTTATTTTCTTTATTATTTTTCTCTTTTTTATTATTTAAAATTGATGCCACATATGTCTCTTATTAACCAGAGGTAGTAACTAAGCTAATTTGCTGGTATTTGGTCTAGGCTATAACCAAGCTTACATTTGGCTTGGGTTGCGTGATGTTAGAGCTTACAAGGTAATTAAACTCTCCTTAATTTATTAAGATAACTTAGAGGGCAGTATATGAAAAGGATAGACACGTAATAATTTTCAGGTATCATATTTTCTGTTTCATGGTAACCTCATAAAGGCTGGCTGGTATTGAAGATTGTTTTACTTTGCAAGTTTACTCCTCTTATTTCCCATTCTCTTATTGTCGTTCTGTGTTGCTGCTAACCAGCTCTTATTAATGTTAAAGGGGTATATTACGAACCCTACTCTTCTTGTTTATTAACCAGGACGGGGGAGAAGGAGGAAGGGAGGGGGAAAAGAGAAGGAGATACCTTTTTTACCTAATAACATTTCTCTGATCCCAAGATAATCTACAATATAGATTCAAAATAAGAATAAGGGGATACGTGATCTTCTGCTCAATCTCTCCTTCTTTTTCTGGCTTATACATAGAGACTCTCTATTTTCTGGGTAATAATAATAACTACACTGAAAAATTCTCTAGAACTTTTTCTATACATCGTAGAGTAAATAACACAGTTTGAAATCTCTCATTACATTTGAAAATGTCTTTTTTTCCCCTAGAGACTCTCCTGTGTAATAGGGGTTAAAAAAAAACTCTGGCGTGTGTTACTTTAACATAAAACTTCAAAAAAATCTCCCTGATTAGAGAATCAAAAAATATATATGAACATACATATATTTTAAAACACTAGAATAAATGAACTCTGCTTTAAGATCTGTTTAATATCATTTTCAATTAAAAATTGACTATAGCCTCTCTCTGTGAGAAACACTAACTTTATATAACCAATAAGCTAAATAAATTTGTATTGCGTGATCTAAAAACGAGCCATCCACCATTCAAAATTGTCTAGCTTTATAGGCCTTACTCTCTGCAAAGTTGGGTTTTTTTTTGTTTTGTTTTTCTTTCTTGCGGTAGACAGAATTTAATTTTTTATACTGAAAACAGCATTCCAGGGTTTTTTCTGAACAATTGATATCCCTCCATGACTGAGGAAGAGAACTTACTTTAAGCACCCCCTCTTCCTTCACTTTCTCTACTTTTATCCCACATCAACTCACTAAGGGGGTTGACACCCCTTCATTTACATCACTTTTTTTCTCACACGGGTAGACACTATATAATATTTTTTCTTCACTTCTGTGTTTTCCCTTCTTCCCCTCCCCTCTTCTTCCCCAATCTGTGTGTTTCTCACTTTTCACAATCTAATTGTCTCGAGCACTGAATAAACTCACAATTTATGGATAAATACATCCACCCTCACTCTAAAACTTCTCCCTCAGTCATGTCAGGGAAACAAAGAGACAAAAGGAATAAAACAGTCCTGGAAACCCCAGCAAGCGCACAACTACCTCATACTAATCTCTCCGTAATGACGGATACAACAGACATGCAAACATTAGTCATAAGTATCTCAGAAGCCTTAGCTCCCAAATTTGAGATTTTAAGAAAGGAAATTAAACAGGATATAGCATCATTATCCAGTGAAGTGAGACATTTTGCTCATAGACTCTCTGAGGCTGAACAAAGGATATCTGACCTTGAAGATTCTAACATAACTTATAAATCTGCCCTCGACTCCACAAAAGCCTCTCTTATAAAAATGCAGAGTAAGATAGAGGAGATAGAGGACAGATCTAGAAGAAACAACTTGAGAATCATTGGGGTGCCAGAGGATAAACAATTTGAAGACCTAGATAAGCTATTCACAATAACATTGCCTCGGTTATTACAGATCCCAGAATCATCACCAAAGATTATTATTGAAAGGGCCCATAGAATAGGTCTACTCACCCCTACCAAAACAAACAATAGACCGAGACCAATAATTGCTAAGGTATTACATTTTCAGCATAAAGTCACAATGCTTCAAGCTTTTTGTAAGCATCAGCCAATTTTTTTGGGTGAATCAAAAATCCTCATGTTTCAGGATTTCTCGGTAGAGACGGCGGCAAAGAGGAGGGAGCTTGCTCCACTCTGTTCAAACTTTATTAAACAAGGAGTTTGGGCAACCTTACTCTACCCTGCAAAACTGAAACTGATATTGGATGGTCAAACACATTTTTTCAAATCAGCACAGGAAGCTCGAAAATTCTATAATGAAAAATTTCCATAAATATAGTAGAATGGGCGATAAAACAAAGGTAAACAATCTAGATGCTCTGAAAAAGCTAGAATTGTTAATTTGGTTCAACAAAGACACTTTGAGGGTAATGGGATTAAAAATAAAAATAAATTATCCTTTTTTTTTTTTTTCTCTCCTCCCTTCCCCTCCCCACGCCCTTATTCCACAACTTTATTACTAAATGGCTACTGACAATAAATTCAAATTAATATCTTGGAACATAGGGGGCCTTACCTCACCTATTAAACATAAGACAATACTATCCCACTTGAGAAAAAACGAGGCAGATATAGCTTTTTTGCAAGAGACCCACTTAAAACCAGAAGAAGTGCTTAAAATGAAAACTTCCTGGGTTAAAGAAATTTTATTTTCCTCCGCTAAAGAGAAAGAGCGGAGTAGCGATTCTCCTGGGAAAAAAGCTCTTATACGAGGTTATACATGTAGATACAGATCACGAAGGGAGATACATAATTGCAAAAATTAAAATAAAGAAAACTTTGTACACATTCTGTAATGTCTATGCCCCAAATGTCCTTAACCCTCTCTTTTGGGATACTCTTCAAAACAGGCTCATGTCATATGCAGAGGGCTACCTAATCGTAGGCATCGATATTAATATGGCTCCAAAACACTCGCTAGATAGATTGAGGCAGAATCCCTATATCATAAAAACTAAAAGAGATAACTTGGAAACAAAATTATTTAGTAAAATCATGAATAACCTTAAGGTCTCTGATATTTGGAGATCTCAAAACCCGGATCTCAGAGAATACACATGTCATTCTAGGGCTCACAATTCATTATCTCGAATAGATCTCTTTTTAATGGATGATAGGCTCTCTAAGACGAATGTCATAGCAGAGATCGAGTTACCAGGAGAAGTCTTCATCCAAGCCGGACGAAGTGGTCCTCCAGACAGGCAGAAGTCTTCATCCAAGCCGGGCAGAAGTGGTCCTCCAGACGGCAGAAGTCTTCATCCAGACAGCATCTTCTATTTTCATCCTTCTGGCGCGGAGCGGGTCCATCTTCAAGACATCTGACGCAGAGCATCCTCTTCTGCCGATGACTACCCGATGAATGAAGGTTCCTTTAAGTGACGTCATCCAAGATGGCATCCCTTAGATTCCGATTGGCTGATAGAATTCTATAAGCCAATCGGAATTAAGGGAGAAAAAATCCTATCAGCCAATAGGACTGAGCTCGCATTCTATTGGCTGATTGGAACAGCCAATAGAATGCAAGCTCAATCCTATTGGCTGATTGGATCAGCCAATAGGATTGAACTTCAATCCTATTGGCTGATTGCATCAAAGACTCGTAATACCAGCGTTAGGCAAATCCCATAGAAAAGATAGGATACGCAATTGACGTAAGGGGATCTGCGGTAGCCTCGAGTCGCGGAAAGAAAGTGAGCGGTAGACCCTTTCCTGCCTGACTCTAAATACCAGCGGGCATTAAAAAGCAGTGTTAGGATCCCTTAACGCTGCTTTTTAACCCTAACGCAGAACTCTAAATCTAGGCGATTGGTACTGCAAGATTTTTCTCCAGCCTTGCAGCAAACTAACACATTAGGGGGCTGATTATCAAAACTTTGGCATTTCACACATGAAGAACCACACTAACATTCTCAGGATCTGCCCTCAGGGAATTTTATTAAAAAAAAAAAGAGGCTGTGTCCCTGTGTGTAATGAAATGTCTCCCATAGAAAGTAATGGTGCTCACTGGAAAGGGAAAGTTTAAGAGGGAGAGAGGAGTTGGCAGAGAGCATAGGGCACACTTTAAAAACTAAATCCTGCACTTAATACCAATTTTCAGTGTATAGTATCTTACAATCACCTCTATTTAAAAGGGCAGTTAGCTCTTTTGCAGGCCCAAAGCCCTAACCTAAAAATAAAACCCACCCAATACACCCTTAAAAAACCTAACACTAACCCCCTGAAGATCGAGTTACCAGGAGAAGTCTTCATCCAAGCCGGACGAAGTGGTCCTCCAGACAGGCAGAAGTCTTCATCCAAGCCGGGCAGAAGTGGTCCTCCAGACGGCAGAAGTCTTCATCCAGACGGCATCTTCTATTTTCATCCTTCTGGCGCGGAGCGGGTCCATCTTCAAGACATCCGACGCAGAGCATCCTCTTCTGCCGACGACTACACGATGAATGAAGGTTCCTTTAAGTGACGTCATCCAAGATGGCGTCCCTTAGATTCTGATTGGCTGATAGAATTCTATAAGCCAATCGGAATTAAGGGAGAAAAAATCCTATCAGCCAATAGGATTGAGCTCGCATTCTATTGGCTGATTGGAACAGCCAATAGAATGCAAGCTCAATCCTATTGGCTGATTGGATCAGCCAATAGGATTGAACTTCAATCCTATTGGATGATTGCATCAGCCAATAGGATTTTTTCTACCTTAATTCCGATTGGCTGATAGAATTCTATCAGCCAATCGGAATCTAAGGGACACCATCTTGGATGACGTCACTTTAAGGAACCTTCATTCATCGGGTAGTCGTCGGCAGAAGAGGATGCTCCACGTCGGATGTCTTGAAGATGGACCCGCTCTGCGCCGGATGGATGAAGATAGAAGATGTCGTTCTGATGAAGACTTCTGCCGTCTGGAGGACCACTTCTGCCCGACTTGGATGAAGACTTCTGCCCGTCTGGAGGACCACTTTGCCTGGCTTGGATGAAGACGTCTCCCGGTAAGTCAATCTTCAGGGGGTTAGTGTTAGGTTTTTTTAAGGGTGTATTGGATGGGTTATTTTTTTAGGTTAGGACTTTGGGCTGCAAAAGAGCTAACTGCCCTTTTAAGGGCAATGCCCATCCAAATGCCCTTTTCAGGGCAATGGGGAGCTTAGGTTTTTTAGATAGTATTTTATTGGGGGGGTTGGTTGTGTGAATGGTGGATTTTACTGTTAAAGGGGGTTGTTTGTATTTTTTTTTACAGGTAAAAGAGCTGATTACTTTGGGGCAATGCCCCGCAAAAGGCCCTTTTAAGGGCTATTGGTAGTTTAGTTTAGGTTAGGGTTTTTTTTATTTTGGGGGGGGGCTTTTTATTTTAATAGATTAGGTGTAATTAGTTTAAATATCTGTAATTTGTTTAGTATTTTCTGTAATTTAGTGTTTTTGTTTTTTTGTACTTTAGATAATTGTATATAATTTAGTTAATTGTATTTAATTTAGTTAATTTATTTAATTATAGTGTAGTGTTAGGTGTTAGTGTAACTTAGTTAAGGTTTTATTTTACAGGTACTTTTGTATTTCTTTTAGCTAGGAGGTTATTAAATAGTTAATAACTATTTAGTAAATATTTTACCTAGTTAAAATAAATACAAACTTGCCTGTAAAATAAAAATAAACCCTAAGCTAGCTACAATGTAACTAATAGTTATATTATATCTATCTTAGGGTTTATTTTATAGGTAAGTATTTAGTTTTAAATAGGAGTAATTTAGGTAATGATAGGAATTTTATTTAGATTTATTTAAATTAGATTTAAATTAGGGTGTTAGGTTTAGGGGTTAATAAATTTAATATAGTGGCGGCGACGTTGGAGAAGGCAGATTAGGGTTTAATAAGTATAATGTAGGTGGCGGCGGTGTGGGGGGGCAGATTAGGGGTTAATAACATAATGTAGGTGGCGGTGGGCTCCGGGAGCGGCAGGATAGGGGTTAATAAGTTTATTAGAGTGGTGGTGGGCTCCGGGAGCGGCGGTTTAGGGTTTAATAACTTTATTTAGTTGCGGTGGGGTCCGTGAGCAGCGGGATAGGGGTAAAACAGTGTAGTATAGTGGCAGTGTTTAGTGACAGTATACCAATAAAGCTGGGAAAAAGCCGAAGAGCAGCGAGATCGATGACTGTAAGTTAACAACAGTCTGCTGCTCATCGCCCCGTACTTGGTGCGCAGCTTTTTGACAGCTTTTTTGGTAACTTTGGAGAGCGTATTCAGGTCCACGGCAGTGATGTTAGGCGATCTTAGGCGAGCATATTGGTGCCGTTGAATGCAAGTAAGTTGACGGCTTGATAAATAGGCCCCTTAGAGAATATAGCAGACTTGGATGAGAAATTTCAGCTATCCCATGGAACACCCCTGTTCAGTCCATTAGCAAGGCAGGGAAATTAATTTTACAATAAAGAAAATAATACTATTGAATTTTGTGTTGTATAAATGTGACTTTCACATCGGTTCACAGCTCGTATTGACCGAGATTACAAGTTGTACAGTATAGCCATAGCCTAAACACCGCGTGAAATGGGTCCTTTATGCTATTTCTATACCGCCGGTATTACAAGTCACCCTAAAACTTTATTTTGTTTTGCGATATGGTGCAGTAAGCTGCATACCGCACAATAACAACGTTCCGACTTTGCGTGCTCGTGCACGTTTGCCCCCATAGAGATCAATGGAGAAAAAATGTAGGAAAAAAAAATAACACCTGCGATTGTGAAATGGCAATCGCATTAACCCATTCCCCATTGAACTCTTTAATGGAAAAACAAACAGAAACCTAACATCCTAACATAAGCCCCTAGTCTAATAACCCCTAAACCGCCGTCCCCCCACATCACCAACAGTAAATAAACTTATTAACCCCTACACCACTGCCCATCCCACGCATCGCTAACACTTACATTATATAAAACTATTAACGCCAAATTCACCCCCACCCCGCATCGCAAATACTAAACTAAACCTATTAACTCATAAACCACCAAACAACCACATCGCAAAAACTCAACTAAACCTATTAACCCCTAAACTGCAAAATACCCACATCGGGACTACCTAAATTAAATTATTAACCCCTAAACACCCCCTAACTTTTAATTAAAGTTACAATATAACTTTCTTAAAATAAATAAAAACTTACCTAAGTACCCCAGGAATGTGGCCCCTGCTAGCCAATAGGTGCCCAGGCACCCCAGAAAAGTGTCCCTTGCTCACCAATAGGTACCCAGGCACCCTGGGAAAGAGGCCCCTGTTCGGCAATAGATGCACAGGCACCCTGAGAAAGTGTCTCCCTTTCGCCAATTGGCTCCCAGACACTGCAGGAAAAGTGTTTCTAGGTGGCTATTGACAATAAGGGACCACTTTCCTGGGAAGCCTGGGCATATTGGTGATCAATAGCCACTTTCCTGGGGTGCCTGGGCATGTATTGTTGAGCAGGGGCCACTTCCCTTGAGGGTACCTATAAGGCTATTGGCAAGTATGGGGCACAGTCCTGTAAAGCCTAGGCACCTATTGATGAGCAGGGGCCACTTTTCCATTGTGCCTAGCACCTATTAGAAAACAAGGGCTTCTTTCCTGGGGTGATTGGGAGCCTATTGATAAGCAGGGGCCACTTTCCTGGAGTGCTTGTGCACCTATTGGTGAGCAGGGGCAACTGTCACCATATATTATTGAGCAGGGACCACTTTCCAGGAGTACCTGGGTGTTTATTGGTTAGCAGGGGCCCCTTTTTGTTGGGGTGCCTGGGTGTGTATTGGTGAGCAGGGGTCACTTTCCTTGAGGGTACCTAGGTGGCTATTAGTGAGCAGGGGCCACTTTCCTGAGGTGCCTAGGTGCCTATTAATGAGCTGGGGGCACTTTCCTGGAGTACCTTGACACCTTTTAGAAAAGCAGGGGTTTATTCCCAGTGTGACTGGGAACCTATTGGTGAGCCACTTTCCTTGGGTACCTAGGTGCATATTGGCGAGCAAGGGCCATTTTCTTGGGGTACCTGGGTTTCTGTTGGTGGGAAGGAGCCACTGTCGCTGCCTATTAGCAAGCAGGGGCCAATATCCAGGAGTACCTGGGAACAGGCGCCATTTTCCCTGGGTGCTTGAAGGCGTATTAGTGAGCAAGGCAGATAGCTATTGGTGAGCAGGGCCACTTTCCCAGGTTTCCCGGGCACCTATTTTTTAGGCAAAAACCCCCCTGAAAGAAACATAAAAAAACGATTTGCCTGAATACTAGTTAGGCAAATGGCTTTTGCCTAGGCAAATGGCTTTTAATGCCAATCACCAATACTAATGGAAAAGAATCCCTATAGCAGGTAGGGGACTCAAAACTCAATATAACCAAATATGATACACAATGAGGTATATACAATTCACAAGAGCCTATTGTGGAAAAATGAATTAATAATAGTTCAGGTTTGATGAATGTCTATCTGTCAGGGTTTCACCCTGCTTTGTTTGCTCAGACTTCTTTGTGAGTTCCTGTGTTCCAGTTCCTGTGTATTACCTGGCTTGGCTGATGTCCCTTCTGGTTCCTGATCCCTGGCTTGTTCCTGATTCTGCTGTTCTATTTGTTCCCGACTCCGGCTCATCTGACTATTCGCTTTGACTCCTGAACTGTCTCGTCTGACTACCTGCACTGTTTTTTCTGGTTTTGACTCCTGGCTTGTCGTTTTGTTTTTGAACTCTTTATTATTTTTTGTTATTATTAATAAAAGTGTGATTATTTTTGCATTTTAAGTCTCAGTCTGATTCCTGGTACCCTGACATTACGCAAGGGCCATGAATCCTGATGGTGCTAATAATCCACCTTTACCCACCATAATTTACAGAATGGATGAACAGGATCACCACTTGGATCAATTTGCACTAGGCCTGCAAACTCTTCTTACTCACACTGCACATTTGGATCAGAGTGTCACACAAGTTATGGCTGCTCCTGTTTCCACTGCTGCACCTAGTCCTACCAGGAGAATGTCTGGTTCTGCACCTCTACCTCAGTGATATGGAGGCGATCCTAATCAGTGCAGAGGGTTTTTGAAACAGGTTGGCATTTTGAGATGTTACCTCAGCTGTTTCCCTCTGACAGAGCTAAGGTGGGATTTCTCATCTCTTTACTCTCTGACACGGCTCTTGCTTAGGCTAATCCCTTGTGGGAGACTAATAAACCTGGGATTTCTAATTACCCTGAATTTGTGGCCTCCTTTCGAAGGGTATTTGATGTTCCGGCTCGCTTCTCCTCTGCTGCCAAAAGACTCATGTTCATTCAGCAAGGTATGAGATCTGTTGCTCAGTATGTCTTTGAGTTCCGTACACTTGCCGCAGAGGTAGGTTGGTACAATGAAGCCCTTGTTGCCACCTTCTTACATGGGATCTCAGATGCGATTAAAGAAGAAGTTGCTGCCAGAGATTTACCAGAGGATCTCGAGGCTTTGGCGTCTTTTTTAATCCTAATTGACATCAAACTCAGTGAGTGGCCCTCATTTAAGGAGTGCTTGAGGAAGCCTCCTGTCCAGTTGTCTCCTATGTTTTCGATCCCACCCATGCCTCCCTCTTCTCCCATGCCTCCTGGTCCCGAGTCACCAGGTACTGCTGAGCCGGCGCAGTTGGTATTCATGCATCTCTCTGGATGCGGAGATGGCCTTAAGGAGGAGGGAGGGGCTCTGCCTCTATTGCGGGTTAGAGGGCCACCTTTTAAAATCTTGTCCTACAAGGCTGGGAAACGCCCGCACCTAAGGTCCTGTCAGGGGCAGACCTTGGGTGGTTTATCCTTGTCCCCGGGACCACTAAAGAAGAAACCTTTAGTCACAGTTGTCCTTTCCTGGGTGGACTCCGCCATAGTCACCCAGGTTCTGTTGACTCCGGTGCTGCAGGACATTTCATTGACAGTGCTTTTGTATCACAGCAGTCCATTCCTGTATTGCCTTGGTCCATTCTGCTTGCTATTGAGGCCATTGATGGCAGGCCCCTTCAGCCCACACTCGTTACTCATGAAACCGCTCCGTTATCCATGGCTGTTGGGGCTCTCCATTTTGAAATCCTCCAGTTCCAGGTGATAAACTTTCTGCATTTTCCAGTTGTGCTGGGTTATCCCTGGCTCCAAAAAAGTCCAAAATTTTGTCATGGTCTCCACACTGTATTTCCACTTGTCTTCGGAAACCAGTCAAAGTACTATGCACTTCTTCAATCTCTCAATTGCCAGAGGAGTACCAAGAATTCGTAGATTTTTGGCAAGGTGCGTGCCTATACGGTGCCTCTTCAGCGGTCTTACGATTGTGCCATAGACCTGCAACCCGGAGCCATTCCTCCTCGGGGCCGGGTTTACCTTCTGTCTGTTGCAGAGAATTGTGCTATGGAGGAGTATGTTGCCGCTGCTTTGTCACAGTGCAACATCCGCAAATCCTGCTCTCCTGCAGGGGCTGGCTTTTTCTTCATGAAGAAAAAGGGTGGCGAGTTAATACCATGCATCGATTATAGGGGTCTTTAGCATCTTACCATTAAGAATTCGTACCCTATTCCGCTCATTACGGAACTCTTTGACCGCCTCAAACTAAACTTGATTTGAGAGGAGCGGACAATCTCATTAGGATCAAGAAGGGCCACAAATGGAAAACAGCATTTAACACCAGGAGCGGGCATTATGAATATCTTGTAATGCACTTTGGCCTATGTAATGCTCCTGCTGTTTTCCAGGAATTTATTAATGATGTCCTACGAGATATGTTGCAACAGTGTGTTGTGGTGTATTTAGACGACATCCTCAAACACTCACCCACACTTGAGACTCATCGTTCTGATGTCACACGGGTACTTCAGAGACTATGTGAGAATGGCCTGTTTTGTAAACTCGAGAAATGTGAGTTCCATCAGACTCAAGTAACCTTCCTAGGTTATGTAATCTCTGTTGCAGGTTTCTCCATGGATCCTGACAAGTTGTCTGCAGTTCTGCAGTGGCCTCGCCCAGTTGGTCTTCGGTCTATTGAATGTTTTTTGGGCCAATTACTAGAGAAAGTTTATTAAAAACTTTTCTCCCACTGCTGAAGGTTCCGGAGGAGGAGCTCAGGTGTGTGGTCAGGTGATGCACCTGCTCTGATCTACCTGCCTTTCAAGCTATTGGCGAAACTCGCGCCTAAATCCTTGGATTCTGGGCGGCTTGGATAGCGAGAAACACCGCTACTGGAACCTCATAGTTCGTGATAGAAAGTCCCTATTATCCTATAGGGAAGGTGGGAGGGAGGTATATAACCTTAAACCTTTTGGTGTATTCCTAAGTGCACCAGTAGGTAGTGCCTAATGCCTATATAACATAGTTTGTATTGTAGGTAGAGAAAAGAAGCATTATAATGGCACACTTAAAGGTTTATAATACCTGGAGAGTGTAGATGGAAGGTAGATATGTTATAGCCAAAAATAGACCAAAAAAATATTAAAATATACCTTTTATTCAATATGCATTAAAATAGATGTGTGGACCATGCCACCAATAAAACCAATGTATGTAATTAACGTGTTGGTGTAAATTAAAAACGTTATCAATGATGAGCACTGCTAGTCCTCCAAGACAAAACTAGTTGTTTTGTCAAATAATCAATTAAAAGTAGTTATATATATTCAGTATATATTCTCCTAAGTAAGATATATCCTAGCCCTGACAATCAGTCAGGATCAACACTATATATCTAGGATAAGAACTGTAACGCCATGGTGATGGGCTAAAACAAATAAGGGTATATATATATTGGCACACTGAAGTCTTAATTAACGTAATATCGTATGTCCACAATAACTGAGCTTAGTAGCAAAACAGTGCGCTCAAAAGTAAATACCCATTTATTACCTATTAATACCGTAACCGCTTGCGTTATAGTTAAGGAATTGTTAAATATAAATTACTAGGAGAGTAATAAATGGCATAAGCGTATAGCGGTAAACACTTATATATCCCACTGTATTGTAAAACAATCTATTTATAGCGATCTCCCATAAGGGAGAAAATAAGCCCCACAATAGTTACTAAATTATAAGGCAGTGGGCTGAGTAGCGTTATAAGAACTTATTGCCAGATAGGCCAACAGTTAAACCGCTAAATACTATTAGGTATTAGAACTACAATACTATCTATTTCAACAACATTATAGAACACGGAGGACAAGCAGTGCGTACGCCTGACGCGCGTTTCGCATCTGCTTTATCAAAGGCAGCTCGCGCCTTCCAAGTGGCTTCCTTTTAAGGGCCAAGCGGCCAATCAGGTTCTCACGATGTGAGTGACGTCTTGTATTCGGTCATCCAATCACATAATGCCTACTCGCGATAGGCTAATAGCGGAGGGTGTGTTGCAGCTAGAGGCGTGTGTACCAGGTTACGTATTTACACACGCCTCCCTGTCAGGTAATAACAACAAATGTAGAAACAAAAACAGCGGGCCCAGGCTGGGTACTAGGATCTTAACAATAATCTATATTGCTATATGAGGAATGTAAAAAAATGTATCGCATTCTTAGATTAAATGATTGCAATTATGTTAAGAGGAAAAGTGATCACATTAAACGTAAAAATGATCATAACGGATCAATTTCTTTTTGAGCAATAACTGTTACAAAACAAAGTATTAGGATCTATTTGATTTATACAAAGATCCTATTAGGGCATATATAGCACCCAATTCATTATCAATCCTTGTATGTACACACTGGTCCTATACATTAGAATATCCTCATAATGAAAGCACACAGTACGTTATACATTTTTCATTTGTTAAACATGGGAAAAATTCATCTGGGGAATCATATTCCACAGTATAGGTATCGTTTTTGTTCAAAGTATTGATACAGTAGTTCAAGTATCCTTTTCCCCTTATATTGAAAATATGGAGCTTATTTTTCGATCTTCCATGAATTTATCTATTCATGTACTTATTCAATTTAAAATTAAAAAAGAGAAAAAAGAAGAAGGACTTATCAGTATATTGAAAGGATTAGGATTAAACTAATCCTTTCAATATACTGATAAGTCCTTCTTCTTTTTTCTCTTTTTTAATTTTAAATTGAATAAGTACATGAATAGATAAATTCATGGAAGATCGAAAAATAAGCTCCATATTTTCAATATAAGGGGAAAAGGATACTTGAACTACTGTATCAATACTTTGAACAAAAACGATACCTATACTGTGGAATATGATTCCCCAGATGAATTTTTCCCATGTTTAACAAATGAAAAATGTATAACGTACTGTGTGCTTTCATTATGAGGATATTCTAATGTATAGGACCAGTGTGTACATACAAGGATTGATAATGAATTGGGTGCTATATATGCCCTAATAGGATCTTTGTATAAATCAAATAGATTCTAATACTTTGTTTTGTAACAGTTATTGCTCAAAAAGAAATTGATCCGTTATGATCATTTTTACGTTTAATGTGATCACTTTTCCTCTTAACATAATTGCAATCATTTAATCTAAGAATGCGATACATTTTTTTACATTCCTCATATAGCAATATAGATTATTGTTAAGATCCTAGTACCCAGCCTGGGCCCGCTGTTTTTGTTTCTACATTTGTTGTTATTACCTGACAGGGAGGCGTGTGTAAATACGTAACCTGGTACACACGCCTCTAGCTGCAACACACCCTCCGCTATTAGCCTATCGCGAGTAGGCATTATGTGATTGGATGACCGAATACAAGACGTCACTCACATCGTGAGAACCTGATTGGCCGCTTGGCCCTTAAAAGGAAGCCACTTGGAAGGCGCGAGCTGCCTTTGATAAAGCAGATGCGAAACGCGCGTCAGGCGTACGCACTGCTTGTCCTCCGTGTTCTATAATGTTGTTGAAATAGATAGTATTGTAGTTCTAATACCTAATAGTATTTAGCGGTTTAACTGTTGGCCTATCTGGCAATAAGTTCTTATAACGCTACTCAGCCCACTGCCTTATAATTTAGTAACTATTGTGGGGCTTATTTTCTCCCTTATGGGAGATCGCTTTAAATAGATTGTTTTACAATACAGTGGGATATATAAGTGTTTACCGCTATACGCTTATGCCATTTATTACTCTCCTAGTAATTTATATTTAACAATTCCTTAACTATAACGCAAGCGGTTACGGTATTAATAGGTAATAAATGGGTATTTACTTTTGAGCGCACTGTTTTGCTACTAAGCTCAGTTATTGTGGACATACGATATTACGTTAATTAAGACTTCAGTGTGCCAATATATATATACCCTTATTTGTTTTAGCCCATCACCATGGCGTTACAGTTCTTATCCTAGATATATAGTGTTGATCCTGACTGATTGTCAGGGCTAGGATATATCTTACTTAGGAGAATATATACTGAATATATATAACTACTTTTAATTGATTATTTGACAAAACAACTAGTTTTGTCTTGGAGGACTAGCAGTGCTCATCATTGATAACGTTTTTAATTTACACCAACACGTTAATTACATACATTGGTTTTATTGGTGGCATGGTCCACACATCTATTTTAATGCATATTGAATAAAAGGTATATTTTAATATTTTTTTGGTCTATTTTTGGCTATAACATATCTACCTTCCATCTACACTCTCCAAGTATTATAAACCTTTAAGTGTGCCATTATAATGCTTCTTTTCTCTACCTACAATTGGAACCTCATAGTGCCATAACATTGCACTAACCTTGCAAAGTGCAAACTACCGATAGGATTTGATTCTAGCTGATAACTTTCATAATAGCCCATATACTATTCTCTACTTGCCATAGTAAGAACTGTTACAAGAGGGAACCCTGATTTAAACTCTAATCAATTAGCTACACGCTGTTGCCGTAAGCCTAACCTCAGCTGAACCTTATCTGAACACCTGGACCCCTACCTGCCTGGCCTTTTCCTCCTCTGCTACCCCCTCCCACCGGTGTTGCGTGAGGGGTGAGGATCGTACGACGCCCTGGTGCGTTGTTGTGCTGCCCCAGCTGCTCTCATGTATCGACCTACAAGCAAGTCCTCTCATACGGCCACCGAGCCTCATTCCTCTACCTGGCTCTCCTGAGCAACACTCCTCCTCCCAGGCTCCCACCGGTGCTGCGTGAGGGGGGGCTGTTGTGAACTGAGGTGACTGGTAACATTTACAGCAGAAAGCAGGTAACCTGGAGGGGCTCTTTTTACTCAAGCCACTGCTACGTGGATTTAATAATTGACTCTTGTTTTCTCTCCATTGGGTCGCCTATCTAACCACTTGTATATACTGTATGGCTGGACTTCATTTATTCTTGCCCTTCAGCCTAAAAACTCTGATGGACTCATGTCAGCATATATAAATACATGAGAAAGTACAGATACTGTTAAAAGTAAAAAACAAAACTGCTATTTGCTTAAACCACAACGGAGTTCGCTAAAAAAAAAATTATTTTTTTTGTTGCTGTTATTTTCTTTATTATTTTTCTCTTTTTTATTATTTAAAATTGATGCCACATATGTCTCTTATTAACCAGAGGTAGTAACTAAGCTAATTTGCTGGTATTTGGTCTAGGCTATAACCAAGCTTACATTTGGCTTGGGTTGCGTGATGTTAGAGCTTACAAGGTAATTAAACTCTCCTTAATTTATTAAGATAACTTAGAGGGCAGTATATGAAAAGGATAGACACGTAATAATTTTCAGGTATCATATTTTCTGTTTCATGGTAACCTCATAAAGGCTGGCTGGTATTGAAGATTGTTTTATTTTGCAAGTTTACTCCTTCTCTTATTTCCCATTCTCTTATTGTCGTTCTGTGTTGCTGCTAACCAGCTCTTATTAATGTTAAAGGGGTATATTACGAACCTTACTCTTCTTGTTTATTAACCAGGACGGGGGAGAAGGAGGAAGGGAGGGGGAAAAGAGAAGGAGAAACCTTTTTTACCTAATTACATTTCTCTGATCCCAAGATAATCTACAATATAGATTCAAAATAAGAATAAGGGGATACGTGATCTTCTGCTCAATCTCTCCTTCTTTTTCTGGCTTATACATAGAGACTCTCTATTTTCTGGGTAATAATAATAACTACACTGAAAAATTCTCTAGAACTTTTTCTATACATCGTAGAGTAAATAACACAGTTTGAAATCTCTCATTACATTTGAAAATGTCTTTTTTTCCCCTAGAGACTCTCCTGTGTAATAGGGGTTAAAAAAAACTCTGGCGTGTGTTACTTTAACATAAAACTTCAAAAAAATCTCCCTGATTAGAGAATCAAAAAATATATATGAACATACATATATTTTAAAACACTAGAATAAATGAACTCTGCTTTAAGATCTGTTTAATATCATTTTCAATTAAAAATTGACTATAGCCTCTCTCTGTGAGAAACACTAACTTTATATAACCAATAAGCTAAATAAATTTGTATTGCGTGATCTAAAAACGAGCCATCCACCATTCAAAATTGGCTAGCTTTATAGGCCTTACTCTCTGCAAAGTTGGGTTTTTCTTTTTTTTTTTTTCTTTTTCTTGAGGTAGACAGAATTTAATTTTTTATACTGAAAACAGCATTCCAGGGGTTTTTCTGAACAATTGATATCCCTCCATGACTGAGGAAGAGAACTTACTTTAAGCACCCCCTCTTCCTTCACTTTCTCTACTTTTATCCCACATCAACTCACTAAGGGGGTTGATACCCCTTCATTTACATCACTTTTTTTCTCACACGGGTAGACGCTATATAATATTTTTTCTTCACTTCTGTGTTTTCCCTTCTTCCCCTCCCCTCTTCTTCCCCAATCTGTGTGTTTCTCACTTTTCACAATTTAATTGTCTCGAGCACTGAATAAACTCACAATTTATGGATAAATACATCCACCCTCACTCTAAAACTTCTCCCTCACTCATGTCAGGGAAACAAAGAGACAAAAGGAATAAAACAGTCCTGGAAACCCCAACAAGCGCACAACTACCTCATACTAATCTCTCCGTAATGACGGATACAACAGACATGCAAACATTAGTCATAAGTATCTCAGAAGCCTTAGCTCCCAAATTTGAGATTTTAAGAAAGGAAATTAAACAGGATATAGCATCATTATCCAGTGAAGTGAGACATTTTGCTCATAGACTCTCTGAGGCTGAACAAAGGATATCTGACCTTGAAGATTCTAACATAACTTATAAATCTGCCCTCGACTCCACAAAAGCCTCTCTTATAAAAATGCAGAGTAAGATAGAGGAGATAGAGGACAGATCTAGAAGAAACAACTTGAGAATCATTGGGGTGCCAGAGGATAAACAATTTGAAGACCTAGATAAGCTATTCACAATAACATTGCCTCGGTTATTACAGATCCCAGAATCATCACCAAAGATTATTATCGAAAGGGCCCATAGAATAGGTCTACTCACCCCTACCAAAACAAACAATAGACCGAGACCAATAATTGCTAAGGTATTACATTTTCAGCATAAAGTCACAATGCTTCAAGCTTTTTGTAAGCATCAGCCAATTTTTTTGGGTGAATCAAAAATCCTCATGTTTCAGGATTTCTCGGTAGAGACGGAGGCAAAGAGGAGGGAGCTTGCTCCACTCTGTTCAAACTTTATTAAACAAGGAGTTTGGGCAACCTTACTCTACCCTGCAAAACTGAAACTGATATTGGATGGTCAAACACATTTTTTCGAATCAGCACAGGAAGCTCGAAAATTCTATAATGAAAAATTTCCATAAATATAGTAGAATGGGCGATAAAACAAAGGTAAACAATCTAGATGCTCTGAAAAAGCTAGAATTGTTAATTTGGTTCAACAAAGACACTTTGAGGGTAATGGGATTAAAAATAAAAAAAAATTATCCTTTTTTTTTTTTCTCTCTCTCCTCTCCTCCCTTCCCCTCCCCACGCCCTTATTCCACAACTTTATTACTAAATGGCTACTGACAATAAATTCAAATTAATCTCTTGGAACATAGGGGGCCTTACCTCACCTATTAAACATAAGACAATACTATCCCACTTGAGAAAAAACGAGGCAGATATAGCTTTTTTGCAAGAGACCCACTTAAAACCAGAAGAAGTGCTTAAAATGAAAACTTCCTGGGTTAAAGAAATTTTATTTTCCTCCGCTAAAGAGAAAGAGCGGAGTAGCGATTCTCCTGGGAAAAAAGCTCTTATACGAGGTTATACATGTAGATACAGATCACGAAGGGAGATACATAATTGCAAAAATTAAAATAAAGAAAACTTTGTACACATTCTGTAATGTCTATGCCCCAAATGTCCTTAACCCTCTCTTTTGGGATACTCTTCAAAACAGGCTCATGTCATATGCAGAGGGCTACCTAATCGTAGGCATCGATTTTAATATGGCTCCAAAACACTCGCTAGATAGATTGAGGCAGAATCCCTATATCATAAAAATTAAAAGAGATAACTTGGAAACAAAATTATTTAGTAAAATCACGAATAACCTTAAGGTCTCTGATATTTGGAGATCTCAAAACCCGGATCTCAGAGAATACACATGTCATTCTAGGGCTCACAATTCATTATCTCGAATAGATCTCTTTTTAATGGATGATAGGCTCTCTAAGACGAATGTCATAGCAGAGATAGCACCAATCACGATCTCTGATCATGCCCCAATCTCTCTTTATTTCCAACTAAGCCCTATGTGCCCTAGGAATACTGGTTTTCGGTTTCCTCGTTATCTAGCTGCAGATATTAAGTTTAAGAATTGGCTTATAGCCAAATTCCGTGAATATGCAGCGTTCAATCGACAATATATCAATAGACCTGCTGTGTTCTGGGAGACAGCTAAAGCAGTCTTTCGAGGGGAAATACTAGCATATAATATATCAAGAACAAAAAAAGAAAAAAAGAGAAAAGGAATTACTAAAAGCAGTAACAAATGCCTATAATCAATATATTCTCCAAAGATCATCTGAGAATTGGGCAAGATATATAGCTGCTCTAGCAGACAGAGATTCATTCTTTCTTTGCCAGTCATCTCAAAAAGACCTCAGACTGCAGGCAAAATTATATCGCTTCGGGAGCAAAACCGGGAAGCTACTTGCGAACCTGGTTAGCCAAGAAAGGGTTTCCCCTTTGATAAATTTAATACAGTCTAAAGGTAAACACCTTAAAACTTCTGACGAACTATTGGGTGTCTTTGCAGACTATTATAATTCCATATATGCATCTAAGACCTCCAATGTTGAGGAGCGTGGGGAATTCTGGGAAAAATAGCCTTTCCGAAAGTAACTTCGGAATCATTGGATGAACTATGTGCTCCGATAACAGAATTAGAAACAACTGCTTCAATTAAAAAGCTTGCTTTAAATAAAACCCCCGGACCTGATGCTCTCCCAAATGAGTTCTATAAGATCTTAATGCCTGAAATAACAACACATTTAACTGCACTCTTTAACGATTTGTATATAAAAGGCAATATTCCATCTTCTGATTTTGTTGCCTCACATACCACCCTTATCATTAAACAAGGTAAAGACCCAGCTAAAAAAGAATCTTACAGACCTATAGCACTCCTTAACACAGATAACAAGCTTTTAACAACAATATTGGCACAAAGGCTTCAAATGCTTCTCCCTATTATTATTGACAAAGATCAAGCTGGTTTCTTGCTTAAACGCAACTCTTCAGCCAAGATAAGAGAGGTATTTCTCATAATAGATCATTTTCATAGGATACAGGGACAACAAGAGTCGGGGAGAGAGGACATCCCAGATATGGCAATTATCTCAATTGACGCGGAAAAGCGTTCGATTCGGTTTATCATGATCATATATCATATACTTTAGAACAATTTGGTCTCACAGGTCACTTCTTGAGATTTTTCAATAATCTATATAAATATGCCTCTACGAGGATAATAGTAAATGGTCTTTATACACAGAGCATAAAACTAGAGAAAGGCACGAGACAGGGCTGCCATCTCTCCCCGCTTCTATTCGATCTAGCTATCCAACCCCTCGCAATCCAGATTAGGCAACAGTTAGAAGGAATCAAAATAAATAAAAAAAACTCTGCAAATTGCCCTTTACGCTGATGACGTGCTGGTATACATATCAAATACCTCTAGAAATATACCAAAACTCCTTGCAATAATCCAACAGTTTGGATCATTCTCAGGCTATAGTGTAAATGCTGCGAAATCAGAGATGCTTTTGGTTAGACAAACTCAGGACTCACCAACATCTATTCCTTTTAATATAGTTTGGGATTCATTTAAATATTTAGGTATTTGGATATCAGCTAACCCTGACAATTGGTATACTCTGAACATACTTCTGGCTTTAACCAATATAAAAGAAACATTAAAAAATTGGCAGAATCTCCCTCTTTCATTATCGAGGCGCATAGCCCTTTACAAAATGGTTCTTCTCCCCAAAATCTTATATGTTCTCCAGAATACCCCATTGCTTCTTAAAACAAAGGATGTCATTTCATTTAACACTGTTTTACGAACATTTATTTGGCAAAACAGAAAATCAAGAATGTCGTTAGCCAGATTAGCTCTCCCCAGGAATCTAGGAGGATTATCCCTCCCTGATCTTCGCTCGTATAATCCGGCATTCCTCGCACGAATTGTAGCAGACTGGCTTACTAATAGTAATTATATAACGAACGGAGAATTAGAAAGTAATATAGTATACCCATTTTCATTAACAGCCCTGATTCATTGTAATGATAAAACAATACCTACAGAAGTAAAAAAGAAAAGATCTATATTTAACCCAATCTGCATGTGGAGAAAAATTTGTCTCTCTCTTCATATTAAGCCTGAGATCTCAAGATATACCCCAATAACGAATAACTCCCAGTTCCCAGCAGGAGTTCAGTCTGCTCTATTTTCTAATTGGGCAACGCTAGGTTTGGAGAAGATTGATCAACTTTTGGATTTCGAAAGGAGATGTATTAGGTCATTTGACTCCCTTAGGCAGGAATTTCATATCCCTAATCAAAAATTTTTCGCATATCTGCAGGTAAGACACTTTGCCCTTAAACAGATTGCTGACTACGGGTGGGACTGGTCGCTGGGAGAAGTAGAGAACTGGTTAATGTTATTCAAAAACGGGTTCACATCAATTTCATTTATCTATCAAAGGTTAATCTCATTCAAAGGCCCTGATTTATTAGAAAAACTTCATTCCAAGTGGTTCTTAATGCTTGGACAAGAATCCTTAGATCCAGCCCTTCTCACGCACTCGATTCACGAGATCTCACGAGTCACTCTTTCTGCTACTTGGAGAGAGTCGCACGTAAGGCTCCTTCATATGACCTATTTTACCCCAGAAAAGGGCTTTAAATGTAGGAATATTGGGTTCAACAAATGCCCAAAATGTTCGCTTGGGGCGGCTGTCCTTCTACATATGATAAGGGCCTGTCCAAAAATTCATAACTTCTGGCTTAAAGTACAATACTGGCTCAACAACATAGTTAAGGTTCCCTTTTTTAAATTTTCTCCTAGGAGGATAGTTTTTCTTGCCGACAATCCCGGCACAACACACGACAACAATAAAATTATAAATATGGTCATCTTAGCGGTCAGATATTTGATCTTAAAAAAATGGAAAATAAAAACTACTCCAAGTATTACTGAAGTTAAGAATTGCTTAAAAAAGCAGTGTATCATTGAACAGCTTGATACTAATTTACAAAATGATAAAGATATAAGGAGTTTCTTTTCTAAGTGGACCCAATTTATTAAAGCTCTTCCCCCGAATGAGATTGAATATATAATATATCCCTTCAGGAACACTGAACTGATCTTATTGGGGATTTGGTAGTACATAGTGTTTCTAATGGAATGGTGGGAGGGTTGGAGATGTGGGGGAGAGGAAGGGAATATTACACAATCCTCTCTTGCCCCTTCCTCTTCTTTTTTTTTTTTTTTTATGGTTAACGATTACATTTATTGAGATACTTCTGTTACACATTTTGTTTGGTTCAAAGGTCCCTCTATGCTATCCGCTGATAGAACCTAAATATTTTTTTTTTATAGAAAATAAAAACTTAAGAAAGAGATAGGAGTCAAGAGATCTTCAGAATGACACATGATATATTATAATTTTTGTATGATATGCAGTTATTTGATTTATTTTTCTTATTTTTGTCTACCACCTGTACACCTCCCCACCCTGCGAGGCGGGGGGAAGGCACTATTTATGTTGTTATATCTCTTTCTGTCGCAAATAAAAATAAAAATTAAAAAAAACTTTTCTCCCTTGGTCAAACCTATCACAGACATGACCCGTAAAGAGATTGATCCACTCCATTGGTCACCTACTGCCATTAAGGCCTTTGAGAGTCTTAAGACTGCCTTTGCTGCTGCTCCAGTTCTGGCTCATCCTAACCCTGTCCTGCCTTTCGTTCTTGAGGTTGATGCATCTGAGACTGGAGTAGGTGCCCTCTTGTCTCAACGTCCTACGCCTGACGGTTCTTTGCATCCGTGCGGTTTCTTCTCTGAGAAATTGTCCCCAGCAGAGTGCAATTATTTTATACTTTTGTACAATTAAACGATTTATTCTGGTAATACTGTAAAGCACAAGTTTTTTCCCACATTCCGCAGTGGAGGGAGCAGGGGGTGCACAACCCCACACCATTGGTCAGTGAGCTGGGACATTGAGAGATCCCAGCCTGCTATATGTAGCACACACAAGTGCTGCCATCTTGTGAGTATGGTCTTACATCATGTTGACTTTTAGATAATTTTAAAAGACTAATGGAGTTTCACTAGGAGTCACCTTTTGTCTATTTTATTTCCAACAGAGTGAGAGTGAAGTGGCTTTTAAAGCTACAATAACTATTTGCAAAGGCAAAAGCTATTTGCCTGAAATTACAATTTGCCTTCCACATATATAATATATTCACACAGCACATTATGTTTATAAATAAATCATATTTGTAAACACAAAGCCCATTACAACTTCTAAGCATTAAAGGGACATGAACCCCAACATTTTTCTTTCATGATTCAGATATAGCATATAATTTAAAAAAATTCCTAATTACTTTTATTATTAAATGTTCTTTGTTTTCTCGGTATTCTTTGTTGAAGAGGATACCCAGGTAGGTAGTGTGCATGTGATTGAACCAATGTATGACTTCTGCCATCTAGTGCTCTTACTAATGTATAACTTTGGTAAAAGCATTCTAGCAAAACTGTTTCCATATAGTGTTTCAGCCACATGCACTCTGCTAAACTTAATTACCTGCAGAGAGAACAATGTAAATTTGATGATAGAGACACATTTTTTTTTTTTTTTTTAAATTTTACACTTAGAGGCCGAATTATGAAAGGTCTTGTGGACCTGATCCGATAGTGCGGATCAGGTCCGCAAGACCTTGCTGAATGCGGAGAGCAATACGCTCTCCGTATTCAGCATTGCACCAGAAGCTCACAAGAGCTGCTGGTGCAACGCCGCCCCCTGCAGACTCAGGCAACGCCGCCCCCTGCAGACAAATCAACCCGATCGTATTCGACTAGGTAAGAGCTCATGAGTGTGCACGTGTCTTTAGTACGCTATGGCCGCAGTGTTTTGCAGCATTATTTGTAGCTTTTTTATACAATGTTGCAAAACATTGCTGCAATAGAGTACTAAAGACACGTGCACACTCCTGAGCTTTTTGAGCCTACCTAGTTTTACTCTTTAATAAAAGATACCAGGAGAATGAAGCAAATTTTATAACAGATGTAAATTGGAAAGTTGTTTAAAATTGCATGTTCCATCCAAATCATGAAAGTTTAATTTTAATTTTACTGTCCCTTTAAATTCACTTCTGTTTTCAAATGTGCTTTGTTCTCGTGGTATCCCTTGTTAAAAAAGAATATGCACACAGTGTAACAGTCTAGTTTTGACGTAACTAGACTGTTACACTGCGTAACTACCAGGGATAGGCACGGACCAAGGCTGTGGCAGACATTTTCCAAAGTACAGACCATAGTAAAGGACACCAAGGTACATTTCAAAATAAAAACATCAAAAACACTCTCTTTACCTAGAGGGTAGTGGATGCATGGTGGAATAGCCATCCAGCAGAAGCGGTAGAGACAGTGACAGAGTTTAAAAAATGCATGGGATAGGCATAAGGCTATACTAGAGGTAAGGCCAGGAACTAATAAAAGTATTCAGAAAATTGGGCAGACTAGATGGGCCACATGGTTCCTATCTGCAAACACATTCTAAGTTTCTATAAATCAGGAGAGCAGCACTTTGCTGTCAAATGAGCTGCTTGTTGGATGCCCCTGGTCTAGTTCCACAAGTACAAATTAGTCATCTAATCAAACAAGTTTAACATAACATTTATATAAAGACTGCTTGTGGTATACTAGTATAAAATGTTTTCAAAATTCTAACCTTTCTTCTTTTTGTTGTTGTTGTATTGAGAGTCTGCAACTGCTAACCAAACTCCCCCACCTTGATGTTAATTGCATGATCATCATGGTTGGTTACCTATTTTGTTAGGTAAGGTTAATCAGAGTAGGCGGCAGTCTTCTACACACAGACACCAGCACCACACTGCCGCACAGATCAAGGAATCAGGACTGGTCACGGCTCACGGGTGGTTGACACAGGCTGCACTGCAGGCAGCTTGCTTCTTCCCTCTCTCTCACTCACTTTCCCACCACTAGGCGGCGTCCCGTGTGTCTGGGCCCAACCCTGCAAAACGTGGTGCTGCCTGTGTCAAGGAGGAGTCAGGACCAGCATTCATCTGTCCTACTCCTCCCTCCCCACCGCAAAACGGGTGGCGGACACTGCAAGGGCCAGTCACGGACACCAGTGTCCATGTACAGACACCTTGCCTATCTCTGGTAACTACACTGCTGCACTGCATAGAAAACTAGCGAGACAGGGTTTTTTTTCCCATCGCCAGGGATGTAATCTCCCCCATATATTTTTAAATATTTTTTACTGGTGTGTAAGTCACATTTGTTCTTTTGTGTACCCCAAAGTTTTATAATTCTATTGGTACTTACAAACATTTTAGTTGTTATAATTCTTTTGCATCAAAGAGTACATGTACACATAAATATCTTACTACCTGATATTTTGTTATTTCCAGATCTTTTTGGGTATGTATATAAGTACCAACATTTGAAGAACATTTAAGAGTAGGGAATGAGAAGTGGGTGGGGTTTCATAAAAAATAATGCGCAATCAGTGGCGTAGCGTGGGTTGTCAGCGCCCAGGGCAAGGCAAGTATTGCGCCCCCTAACCCATAGAAACAGGATCATATTTCACAGAGCAGAGTGTGAGAAGGCAGATTTTTTTAGCGCCTTTGTCTCCAAAGGCTAATAGATTACCCTAAATCCCAGCAAACACACAGCATGCCACACTACAATACCCCGTGTGCACACAGCTAGGGCTATTAGATTATTGAACGAGTCAGAACTACTTATTTGCAGAGTTGCTACCTGCTGCTCAAATTATCTTTATAACGCATGAGCGGCATGACTCAAGAAATACCCTATTTACTTTTATATTATTTACATTTTCCCCAAGTGCACACATGTACTTTGCAGCACGTATCACATATTTAGATTGCTTATTTCTATTAAGATTATACGTTGAATAAATTAACCTCTGTCTTGATGGCTATAAGTTTATACTTATAGCTATCAAGACAGAGGTTAATTTATTCAACGTATAATCTTAATAGAAATAAGCAATCTAAATATGTGATACGTGCTGCAAAGTACATGTGTGCACTTGGGGAAAATGTAAATAATATAATAGTAAATAGGGTATTTCTTGAGTCATGCGAACAACCCCAGGCTGGATTGCTAAAGTGCACGGCCACTTTATAAGTTTTTTTACCTGAGTCTGACTCTGACAAGTGCTTCCTAAATTAAATCCGAATCCGTTCCACTGTCTCTATCAGTCTGTATCCACAGAGCACTCTCGCCGGCGCCGCTCATACCCCCAGCCCTCCACAGACAGTACTGTACATTTGAGAGTCCACCTGCCCCGCCCATCAGAAAAGTTACCGGGCAAAAAAAAACAACGTTTTTTTAATGTAAAATAACGAATTGTCTTGTCAAAATTGTAAAATGTTTTTTTAATAACCCCACATATTTAGTGCACTGTTACCAGTTAAAGTTCTACGGGCTAGGTGGCAGTAATAGCAGCAGTACTCAAAGAGCAAGGAGCCTCATGCCTGCATTGGCTGCTGTGATCCAATAACAACATATACATGCTGATACACGATGTCTCAGTTACTTTGGCACGTGCAGCAGCAGGTATATGTGATTGGAGAAGAATGTGCATCACATGGCAACGTAGGAGCCAATAGAAAGGCATTTTTTTTTTATTTCTAGTACAGCGCAGAGTGGCTCAGGGGTCGGGGGCAATGCGGGACTGTAGGGTGATCATGTCAGTGCGGGACAGACCCTTAAATTTGCTAATAGTGACAGTTGGGAGGTCTGCAATAAAATACATTTATATATATATAAAAAAAAAGATATATTTTTTTTAAAGTTTCCTCCCTTAGTGCTGCAGGAGGTATGATGTGAGACAGTAAGAGCGCAAATTTTGCGCCCCTAAGAATTATGCGCCCGGGGCAACCGCCCCTGTGGCCCCCCCCACGCTACGCCACTGTGCGCAATATCTCCTAAACCAAACCGGCACAAACGTTTGTTTTTGCAGCACAAATCAGTACAAACGCAGCACAAACAAATAGTTTATATATTTTTTTAATTTAATAATATGGGGTGCAAAGTGGACGGAGTTTATGCAAATATAATGCACAATATCTCCTAAACCAAACCGGCACATACGTTTATTTTTGAGGCACAAATCAGCACAAACGCACCACAAACTAATGGTATATTTGTTTTTACAATTTTAATAACATGGGGTGCAAAGTGGGTGCGGTTTCATAAAAAAATAGTGCCCAATATCTCCTAAACCAAACCGGCACAAACTTTAGTTTTTGCAGCACAAATCAGCACAAATGTAGCACATACTAATGGTATATTTTTATTCAGTCATTACAAACATGGGGTGCCAAGTTCACTAAGCTGTGGGAGCTGGCTGCTGATTAATGCCTGCACACATTTGTCTCTTGTAATTGGCTAACTAGATGTGTTAATCTTGCTGCCAGTAGTGCAATGCTGTTTCTTCAGCAACGGATAAAAAGATAATGAAGCAAATTTGATAATATAAGTAAATTGGAAAGTTGCTTGAAATTGTATGCTATATCTGAATGATGTTTTTTTGGGGGGAAGGGTTCCTGTCCCTTTCATGGCTCCCTTGGGTTCTAACAGACATGTAAAAAGCAAACAAATTTGGAGCCTACTGTGAGCCTTTAGCTAAGACAGGACTAGTAAACATATATTGATCCAAGAAAAAATATTAGAAAATAGTAGTGTATATGGCCAGGAGTAAATATCAACTTCCAAAAGTCCAAGTACAGTGGCTGAGTATAGGTAAAAGTAAACACACTAGAGAAAAACCTCTCAGCCTGTTATGATAATAAGGAGCAGGCTATCAGATATACTAATGTGTATAGGGACCAAATATTATTTATAAACCAGTAGATTAAAGTCCATGTGTATGACACAAAATCATATTCAAATGATCCCAAATTACCAATTTAACAGCTCAAGTCAGTACTTAGTATCAAAGTAGCAATGGAACTTGCACTCACCAATCGCCATATGTTCAATAGCATAAGTAGGTACAACTGATAGACGCTGGAATGTTAATCCAGAACAGCGTCCTTGCCTGACCGCTCCTCTGGCAGGGACAGCCACGGGTCCCAATAAAAGTTTAGGCAATGTATTACAGTTGCTCACTTAAGCAGATCACTTTATTCCATTAAAAAAGTATGTAGACATACAAAAACATGTGGTTAGTTAGCAAAGCTGAATCTGACCGGTTTTGGTCGTATTGACCGTAATCATAGAATCAATATATTGATCCAATATGTACCTAAATGGTAAGTTATTTTCCCCTGACACGCAACCTAAACCCTTTTTTTATAGCACAGTGATTGTGGGTACCCAAGCAAATCATTTAGAACTGTAAACGGTTTTACCCAGAATGTCATTACAGACTGGCACACACACCCATAATTAGGGCCGATGCTAGGATTTTTGGCCACACAGGCGAGAATACATTTTGCCGCCCCCCCCCCCCTGATTTTATACCATCCTATTGCTAGTTAAAGGGATATTGAATCCAAGTTTTTTAGAGCATGACATTTTAAGCAACTTTAAAAGTAACTCCTGTTATTAATCGTTCTTCATTCTCTTGCACCTAGATTTGGAGTTTGGCGTTAGCCGTGAAAACCAGCGTTAGAGGCTCCTAACGCTGGTTTTAGGCTACCACCGGTATTTGGAGTCACTCAAAATAGGGTCTAACGCTCACTTTTCAGCCGCGACTTTTCCATACCGCAGATCCCCTTACGTAAATTGCGTATCCTATCTTTTCAAAGGGATCTTTCTAACTCCGGTATTTAGAGTCGTGGCTGAAGTGAGCGTTAGACATCTAACGACAAAACTCCAGCCGCAGGAAAAAAGTCAGTAGTTAAGAGCTTTCTGGGCTAACGCCGGTTCATAAAGCTCTTAACTACTGTACTCTAAAGTACACTAACACCCATAAACTACCTATGTACCCCTAAACCGAGGTCCCCCCACATCGCCGACACTCGAATAATTTTTTTTAACCCCTAATCTGCCGACCGCCACCTACGTTATCCTTATGTACCCCTAATCTGCTGCCCCTAACACCACCGACCCCTGTATTATATTTATTAACCCCTAACCTGCCCCCCACAACGTCGCCTCCACCTACCTACACTTATTAACCCCTAATCTGCCGACCGCAAAGCGCCGCCACCTACGTTATCCTTATGTACCCCTAATTTGCTGCCCCTAACACCGCCGACCCCTATATTATATTTATTAACCCCTAATCTGCCCCCCTCAACGTCGCCTCCACCTGCCTACACTTATTAACCCCTAATCTGCTGAGCGGAACTGAGTGCTACTATAATAAAGTTATTAACCCCTAATCCGCCTCACTAACCCTATAATAAATAGTATTAACCCCTAATCTGCCCTCCCTAACATCGCCGACACCTAACTTCAATTATTAACCCCTAATCTGCCGACCGGAGCTCACCGCTATTCTAATAAATGTATTAACCCCTAAAGCTAAGTCTAACCCTAACACTAACACCCCCCTAAGTTAAATATAATTTAAATCTAACGAAATTAATTAACTCTTATTAAATAAATTATTCCTATTTAAAGCTAAATACTTACCTGTAAAATAAATCCTAATATAGCTACAATATAAATTATAATTATATTATAGCTATTTTAGGATTAATATTTATTTTACAGGTAACTTTGTATTTATTTTAACCAGGTACAATAGCTATTAAATAGTTAAGAACTATTTAATAGCTAAAATAGTTAAAATAATTACAAATTTACCTGTAAAAGAAATCCTAACCTAAGTTACAATTAAACCTAACACTAGACTATCAATAAATTAATTAAATAAACTACCTACAATTACCTACAATTAACCTAACACTACACTATCAATAAATTAATTAAATACAATATCTACAAATAAATACAATTAAATAAACTAGCTAAAGTACAAAAAATAAAAAAGAACTAAGTTACAAAAAATAAAAAAATATTTACAAACATAAGAAAAATATTACAACAATTTTAAACTAATTACACCTACTCTAAGCCCCCTAATAAAATAACAAAGCCCCCCAAAATAAAAAAAATGCCCTACCCTATTCTAAATTACTAAAGTTCAAAGCTCTTTTACCTTACCAGCCCTGAACAGGGCCCTTTGCGGGGCATGCCCCAAGAAATACAGCTCTTTTGCCTGTAAAAAAAAACATACAATACCCAAGCCCCCCAACATTACAACCCACCACCCACATACCTCTAAACTAACCCAAACCCCCCTTAAATAAACCTAACACTAAGCCCCTGAAAATCATCCTACCTTGTCTTCACCTCACCGGGTATCACACCGATCCGTCCAGAAGAGCTCCTCCGATGTCCTGATGAAGACTTCAGCCGGATCATGGACCTCTTCAGCCCCCCGCTTGGGCTTGGATCAGGACATCGGAGGAGCTCTTCTGGACAGATCGGTGTGATACCCGGTGAGGTGAAGACAAGGTAGGATGATCTTCAGGGGCTTAGTGTTAGGTTTATTTAAGGGGGGTTTGGGTTAGATTAGGGGTATGTGGGTGGTGGGTTGTAATGTTGGGGGGGGGTATTGTATGTTTTTTTTACAGGCAAAAGAGCTGTATTTCTTGGGGCATGCCCCGCAAAGGGCCCTGTTCAGGGCTGGTAAGGTAAAAGAGCTTTGAACTTTAGTAATTTAGAATAGGGTAGGGCATTTTTTTATTTTGGGGGGCTTTGTTATTTTATTAGGGGGCTTAGAGTAGGTGTAATTAGTTTAAAATTGTTGTAATATTTTTCTTATGTTTGTAAATATTTTTTTATTTTTTGTAACTTAGTTCTTTTTTATTTTTTGTACTTTAGCTAGTTTATTTAATTGTATTTATTTGTAGCAATTGTATTTAATTAATTTATTGATAGTGTAGTGTTAGGTTAATTGTAGGTAATTGTAGGTAGTTTATTTAATTAATTTATTGATAGTCTAGTGTTAGGTTTAATTATAACTTAGGTTAGGATTTCTTTTACAGGTAAATTTGTAATTATTTTAACTATTTTAGCTATTAAATAGTTCTTAACTATTTAATAGCTATTGTACCTGGTTAAAATAAATACAAAGTCACCTGTAAAATAAATATTAATCCTAAAATAGCTATAATATAATTATAATTTATATTGTAGCTATATTAGGATTTATTTTACAGGTAAGTATTTAGATTTAAATAGGAATAATTTATTTAATAATTTAATTTCGTTAGATTTAAATTATATTTAACTTAGGGGGGTGTTAGTGTTAGGGTTAGACTTAGCTTTAGGGGTTAATACATTTATTAGAGTAGCGGTGAGCTCCAGTCGGCAGATTAGGGGTTAATAATTGAAGTTAGGTGTCGGCAATGTTAGGGAGGGCAGATTAGGGGTTAATACTATTTATTATAGGGTTAGTGAGGCGGATTAGGGGTTAATAACTTTATTATAGTAGCGCTCAGGTCCGCTCGGCAGATTAGGGGTTAATAAGTGTAGGCAGATGGAGGCGACGTTGAGGGGGGCAGATTAGGGGTTAATAAATATAATATAGGGGTCGGCGGTGTTAGGGGAAGCAGATTAGGGGTACATAGGGATAATGTAAGTAGCGGCGGTTTACGGAGCGGCAGATTAGGGGTTAAAAATAAAATGCAGGTGTCAGCGATAGCGGGGGCGGCAGATTAGGGGTTAATAAGTGTAAGGTTAGGGGTTTTTAGACTCGGGGTACATGTTAGAGTGTTAGGTGCAGACGTAGGAAGTGTTTCCCCATAGCAAACAATGGGGCTGCGTTAAGAGCTGAACGCGGCTTTTTTGCAGGTGTTAGGTTTTTTTTCAGCTCAAACTGCCCCATTGTTTCCTATGGGGGAATCGTGCACGAGCACGTTTTTGAGGCTGGCCGCTTGCGTAAGCAACTCTGGTATTGAGAGTTGAAGCTGCGTTAAAAATGCTCTACGCTCCTTTTTTGGAGCCTAACGCAGCCTTTATGTGGACTCTCAATACCAGAGTTATTTTAATGGTGCGGCCAGAAAAAAGCCGGCGTTAGTTTTTCGGGTAGTTACCGACAAAACTCCAAATCTAGCGGTTGGTATCTGTATTTAAAAAGCTGGAATGTAAGCTAAAGAGCTGGCCCATTTTTGTTTGTTTCAGCACCTTGGTAGCGCTTGCTTATTACATAGCAAATCAGACAGTGGTTGCGCTGCATAGCAAATCAGACAGTGGTTGTGCTGCATAACAAATATATATATATATATATATATATATATATATACACACACACACACAATATATATATATTGGATTTGTAGCACTAGGGAAGTCGAGAAATTTTACATTGAAAAAGTTAATGTCCCAACAAAAGAAGGAAAGTTATGGATTACTGTTGTGGGTGAAAATTCTCACCCACACGCATTTATACACACATTTACACACTTACACATACACATTTACACACACACACTTACACACATTTACACAAACACACACACATTTACACACACACTTACACACATTTACACAAACACACACACATTTACACAAACACATTTACACACACACACACACTTACACACATTTACACAAACACATTTACACAAACACACACATTTACACAAACACATTTACACACATACACACACACACATACATTTACACAAACACATACATTTACACAAACACACACATTTACACACACATTTATACACACACATACATTTACACAAACACACAAATGCACAGACATATTCATAAACACATTTAGATAAGGGCACCTAGGCACTAGACCGTGTTCCCAGTTATAATACATGGTGACCTCCCTCTGCATGAACAGCCCCCTTGCTCAATTATGTGGTTTAACAGAGCACAGTATCTCTCTGCACAGGGCTCGGGCTGCATTAACCCCTTAATGACCGGACCATTTTTCAATTTTCTTACCCTTAATGACAATGGCTATTTTTACATTTCTGCAGTGTTTGTGTTTAGCTGTAATTTTCCTCTTACTCATTTACTGTACCCATACATATTATATACCGTTTTTCTCGCCATTAAATGGACTTTCTAAGGATACCATTATTTTCATCATATCTTATAATTTCCTATAAAAAAAAATATAAAATATGAGGAAAAAATTGAAAAAAACACACTTTTTCTAACTTTGACCCCCAAAATCTGTTACACATCTACAATCACCAAAAAACACCTATGCTAAATAGTTTCTAAATTTTGTCCTGAGTTTAGAAATACCCAATGTTCACATGTTCTTTACTTTTTTTGCAAGTTATAGGGCCATAAATACAAGTAGCACTTTGCTATTTCCAAACAACTTTTTTTCAAAATTAGCGCTAGTTACATTGGAACCCTGATATCTGTCAGGAATACCTGAATATCCCTTGACATGTATATATTTTTTTTTAGAAGACAACCCAAAGTATTGATCTAGGCCCATTTTGGTATATTTCATGCCACCATTTCACCGCCAAATGTCATCAAATAAAAAAAAAGTTCACTTTTTCACAAATTTTGTCACAAACTTTAGGTTTCCCACTGAAATTATTTACAAACAGCTTCTGCAATTAAGGCACAAATGGTTGTAAATGCTTCTTTGGGATCCCCTTTGTTCAGAAATAGCAGACTTATATGGCTTTGTGGTTGCTTTTTGGTAAGTAGAAGGCCGCTAAATGCTGCTGCGCACCACACGTAAATTATGCCCAGCAGTTAAGGGGTTAAATTAGGTAGCTTGTAGGGAGCTTGCAGGGTTAATTTTAGCTTTAGGGTAGAGATCAGCCTCCCACCTGACACATCCCACCCCCTGATCCCTCCCAAACAGTTCTCTTCCCTCCCCCACCCCACAATTGTCCCCGCCATCTTAAGTACTGGCAGAAAGTCTGCCAGTACTAAATAAAAGGAGTTTTTATTTTTTTTAATAAAAAAAAATAAAATGTTTTAGCTGTGATGGACTCCTGCCTTAGCCCCAACCTCCATGATCCCCCCCCCCAGCAATCTAACCCTCTCCCCTACCTAATTGCCGCCATCTTGGGTACTGGCAGCTGTCTGCCAGTACCCAATTTGCCCCCCAAAAAAGTGTTTTTAATTATTTTTTATTACTAATTTATTTTTTTCTGTAGTGTAGCAGCCCCCCACAATACCCCAACCCCCTCCCCCTCCCAGATCCTCATATATATATATTTCCCCCCCTCTTCCCACTCATTGGTGTCAGTGTGGGTAGGTGATCGCGGGCGTGCGCGCGCACCCGCGCACGCGCACGCGCACGCACGCCCCCGCACGCTCCCGGCACCCGGCGTGCACATTGCACTAACAGGAGCCGGATGCCGGGTAGCGATGGGCCGCCCACCCGCCTCCCAGTTGCGCTCCCACCCACCAACGAACCGGCCGCATCGCTACCGGTGCAGAGAGGGCCACAGAGTGGCTCTCTCTGCATCGGATGCTTTCTAAGGGTATTGCAGGATGCCTCAATATCGAGGCATCACTGCAATACCCTGAGAGCTGCTGGAAGCGATTGCGATCGCTTCCAGCACTCTCTTAGACAAGTGACGTACCAGGTACGTCCATTGTCACTAACTGCAAGTTTTTGCAGGACGTACCTGGTACGTCACTTGTCATTAAGGGGTTAAAGGGACACTGTAACCAAAATTTTTCTTTTGTAATTCAGATTGAGCATGAAATTTTAAGCAACTTTCTAATTTACTCCTATTTTCAATTTTTCTTCGTTCTCATGCTATCATTATTTGAAAAAGAAGGCATCTAAGCTTTTTTTTGGTTTCAGTACTCTGGACAGCAATTTTTTATTGGTGGATGAATTTATCCACCAATCAGCAAGGACAACCCAGGTTGTTCACCAAAAATGGGCCGGCATCTAAACTTACATTCTTGCATTTCAAATAAAGATACCAAGAGAATGAAGAAAATTTGATAATAGGAGTAAATTAGAAAGTTGCTTAAAATTTCATGCTCAATCTGAATCACGAAAGAAAAATTTTGGTTACAGTGTCCCTTTAAGCAGGTACTCCCACAAATGGCACTAAGGTCAAAAACAGAGAGCATAAATCCCCATAAATCAGAAAAAAATATATATCTAAAAAACGAAGCCTCTTTAAATTAAAGTCTTTGTCGAAGCATTTAAAAACAGTTAACAACTAGGGGGCGGAGCCTGGCCACGCAAGTGAATGGCCACTGGTGTGTAAAGCTCCGGTAACAGAGTTGCTCTCTTGACTTATAACGGAGGGATATAAAGTTAATTTCAGGATCCACAGGGTGGACTAGAAGTGCAAACCCAGAGGTGAATACCCGGTGAAGAAAAAATGTGAACTCCGAATCAGGGCTAATAACGGACCGCCCGCAACGCAATCACCCCGGGTCCCGGCCACAAAGAAGCCGCACATGGTAAGAGCTGACAGAGCAACAGTTATGGATAGTGGTTGAGAGGACTCCGGACATTGCGGTAATACAATTGCGTTGATCACATTAATAGTCTGCCCTTAACGCATATGAGGAAGGGGATTGTAATTAATATGATGCCACTGCGGCCTACTTAGTGTGTACTGCAAAATCTAAACACCGGTCGCAACAAATGAGCTTATACTGTGCTCGATGCAGTGAAACAAGGGTATGCTGCCAGTAATCACTGATAAAGCAGGACGGTGCATTTAAAGATTTATCATTTAGGAGAAACCCATACTATCATTACAGCGGTGTGGCATGGAATTTACATAGTTCTTTAACTATTACAGCCTCTAGTTAACGGAGAGTGGAGAAGGGAGCTTGATAGAAACCGCCAAATAATATTCCAGCATTCTTATTGATCTGCTAACCCAACAATACTACACATTACGACACACTCCACACTGAGGTAGTTATTTTATTACCATGGCATCTAAAGCAAAGAATAAAAGTGACAGAGCAGCTAAAAATCAGAAGCCACTACCAACTTCAGTGAGTTCCTTTTTTCAAAGTGCCACAAACACTCAAATAGAAGTGGACACCTCATCACAGGGTTCAATGAATTTAGATGCTTCAGCTGCTTCCTCTATGGCTATTTCAGAAGCTTACGCATCTCAGATCAAAGCAGATATAGCTAACCTCCCTACTAAAGCGGATTTTGATGCCCTCAAAGTCCTTATCACCACAGATTTGGCTAATATGAAAAAGAATTTGAACGAGATGGGGCAGAGGATTGAATGTGTGGAAGAAACACAAGAAACTATGAACACCTTGTTCAATGAGGTCACAACACAAACCAATGCTCATCAGGCTCAGATGGAATCTCTTCAGGAAAAAATTGAAGACCTAGATAACAGGGGACGACACAATAAACTGAGAATTAGGGGTATACCCGAATCTGTATCACATACCGACATCCCTGAATATCTTCAAGGCCTTTTCAAATTCCTGGTTAAGGATCAAGCAATGCATGACATAGAATTGGACAGAGCTCAGAACTCTGAGACCCCCGCCGCCACCAAATGCACAGCCAAGGGACATAATTTTAAGGTTCCTGCGCTACACAGAGAAAGAAAAGATTTGGCAAGCCGCACATTCCTCTCCCACTATCCAATATGTGGATCACAGTCTTCAGATATACCTTGACCTCAGCCCTACTACCATACAAAGAAGAAGGGAGGTGCGGTTCCTAACCAAAGTACTGCAGGAACATCAGATAAAATATAGATGGGTTTCCCATTCAGCTTGATTGTACCGCACGAGGGACGCACGATAATCTACAGGACCAAGCAAGATTTACCAACACTGGCAGAAGAGCTGAAGCTTTCATTTCAATTACCACACCCTTCCGATGTGGGCACAGAGAATATTAGACATCCCAAACCACGACAATTATCACAAGATTCAATTCAGAGATGGACCAAGGTTTCATCCAAAAGGAAGAAGTCTAAAGATCCAGGCGGCTTAGTCGCACCTGGGGCAGAACTCGAGACCTGAACAGACTCCGCAGGTAATTGAACTCATAATGGGTTAGATCTTTCTTATTATATTTTGTTGCTAGATAAGGGATGGGGACTTTTATACTTAGTCATGATGAAACAACTGCTATGGACTGTGAGTCACCCGTGATTCTTCTCTGGTCCGAATTGGCTGGGTTCAGCTTGATGTAACTCATCAGAGATATAGATAGAACTTTGTTTAAAGATGGTCTATGTAGGAAATATATCTAGCAGACTTTCTTGAGCGAGAGACGCACTGTTAACATGTTAATTTCATGGCAAATGCTTTGCTATTTTATCCCTCAAATAAACAGAAAATTTAGGGTTTGATTGTTAAGGGAGCAGCTCTGGACTTACTCCCACATATCTATGCTCCGAAGGCCAGTTCCTTCTAAGGGGCAATGTTATGTACTGTTCATTGTTTTTGTTTTGTTTTTGTCTTTTTTCTCTTTTATTATTTGTTCTTGTTTATGTTCATGTTTATGTTTTTGTTTTAATTTATATGCTTACTGTATGTATAATCTGGCAACTATGTTGGAGTATAGGCTCAAAGACAAACTTGTTATGACATTTGATAGAAGTAACCCAGAAACACATCAACAACATTTAGAATTACTTTCATTCAGGAATGATTCACACAACTCTGAGGTAATACATGATAGTGAGGGGCTAAACTATTTTCGCACGACGGGAGGGGGGGAGGAATTCACAGATAAGATGACTAATGAAGAGAGCAGCCTTAATTTTCTCACAGCTAATGCCAAAGGGCTAAATAACCAGTATAAGAGACAAATTGCCTTAAAAGACTTCAAACAGAAGAAAGGTGAAGTGATATTTTTACAAGAGACACACTTTGTTAGAGGAAGGGAACCTAAAACATTTGCGTACAAATTTGGGGATTCTTATTATGCATCAAATTCCATCAAAACTAACGGGGTGGGTGTTCTCATTAAGAGAGGTATACCATTCACACTGATTAAGAAGCACGCAGACAAACAGGGTCGCTACCTTATCTTGATTGGTAGGTTGTACAACACAATAGTAACTTTGGTGAATATTTATGCCCCTAATTTAAAGCAGTTTTTTAGAAGAGTTGCAAATCTACTGCTAGAAGTAGACAAGGGTACAGTGATTATGGGAGGGGACTTTAATCTAACAATGAATCCCATTATAGATAACTCTAACTCCACCTCCTCTACACCACACCGAGTGATTCACCAGGTACGGTCACATTTGAAGGATCTCACCCTACACGACGCGTGGAGGGTGATGTATCCAGATAGGAAAGAGTACACCTTCTATTCTAAACCACATAATAGACACTCACGGATAGATTATTTCATGGTGGATGTCACTAATTTAACCAGGGTTACGTGATTAAAGATCCTCCCGAACTCATGGTCTGATCACTCTATGGTCAGTTGCAAATTTAAATGGCCACATGTCCCTCACAGACAATTCACTTGGCGATTGGACAAGAACCTTTTAGAGGACCCAATCCATTACCAACGAGTAGAAAAAACAATAACTGAATATTTTAATATCAACATGTCCTCAAATCCTGCACTAGACATTAGATCTGTATGGGAAGCACATAAGACCGTAGTAAGAGGTGAAATTATCAGCTTACGGGCTTTCCAGGCAAAGCAGAACAGTAGGGCCCTGGACGATGCATTACACCTATTAGAGACCTTGGAGACACAGAGAGGATCAGGGAGTGTGGATCCGGGATTACAGCAGAAAATAGAGGATTGCAGAGCCTCAATTAATTTGATGATGGGTAAAGAGTGCAAACATAAAGCCTTTAAATTAAGACAGAAATATTGTGAGGGGGACAATAAATGCGGCTCTATTCTAGCTAGGAAACTAAAGAGGAAAATTAATAGGAGTTATATTCTTTCACTTAGCAACAGTCAAAAGAAGGAAGTACACACTTCGGATCATATAGCGGATGCATTTAAAGGGTATTATGAACAACTCTATAATTTAAAAAGTGATCCAGATAACACCACAGGCCAAGATAGGCACATTTAGGAATACTTGAGTAAGATCTCTCTGCCCCAAATAACACCTGACCAGGATGGGGCGCTTAAGGCCCCGATAACCTTTGGCAAGGTTAAAAACGTGATTACACAACTTCCCGCAAATAAAGCCCCGGGGCCAGATGGCTTCACCAATGGCTATTTTAAAAAGTTTAGGGATATACTGATTCCTCATATGCTAACTCTATTTAACGATATCACAGAGAAATCCCCTTTTCCAGATAGGAGTCTAGAAGCTTATATCACTGTGCTGCCAAAACACGGTAAACCCCCAGATAGACCCAAAAATTTTGGCCAATTTCCTTATTAAATTCAGATCTGAAAATGTATTCTAAAATACTGGCAAACAGGTTAGGCTCAGTATTAACCCCTTAATGACCAGACCATTTTTCAATTTTCTTACCCTTAATGACAAAGGCTATTTTTACATTTCTGCTGTGTTTGTGTTTAGCTGTAATTTTCCTCTTACACATTTACTGTACCCACACATATTATATACCGTTTTTCTCGCCATTAAATGGACTTTCTAAAGATATCATTATTTTCATCATATCTTATAATTTCCTATAAAAAAAATATAAAATATGAGGAAAAAATTGAAAAAAACACACTTTTTCTAACTTTGACCCCCAAAATCTGTTACACATCTACAATCACCAAAAAACACCTATGCTAAATAGTTTCTAAATTTTGTCCTGAGTTTAGAAATACCCAATGTTTACATGTTCTTTACTTTTTTTGCAAGTTATAGGGCAATAAATACAAGTAGCACTTTGCTATTTCCAAACCCCTTTTTTTCAAAATTAGCGCTAGTTACATTGGAACCCTGATATCTGTCAGGAAAACCTGAATATCCCTTGACATGTATATATTTTTTTTTAGAAGACAACCCAAAGTATTGATCTAGGCCCATTTTGGTATATTTCATGCCACCATTTCACCGCCAAATGTCATCAAATAAAAAAAAAAGTTCACTTTTTCACAAATTTTGTCACAAACTTTAGGTTTCCCACTGAAATTATTTACAAACAGCTTCTGCAATTAAGGCACAAATGGTTGTAAATGCTTCTTTGGGATCCCCTTTGTTCAGAAATAGCAGACTTATATGGCTTTGGGGTTGCTTTTTGGTAATTAGAAGGCCGCTAAATGCTGCTGCGCACCACACGTAAATTATGCCCAGCAGTGAAGGGGTTAATTAGGTAGGTTGTAGGGAGCTTGCATGGTTAATTTTAGCTTTAGGGTAGTGTAGTAGACAACCCCAAGTATTGATCTAGGCCCATTTTGATATATTTTATGCCACTATTTCACCGCCAAATGCGAGCAAACAATTAAAAAAAAATTCATTTTTCACAATTTTAGGTTTCTCACTGAAAGTATTTACAAACAGCTTGTGCTATTATGGCACAAATTGTTGTAAAAGCTTCTTTGGGATCCCCTTTGTTCAGAAATAGCAGACATATATGGCTTTGGCATTGCTTTTTGGTAATTAGAAGGCCGCTAAATGCTGCTGCGCACCACACGTAAATTATGCCCAGCAGTGAAGGGGTTAATTAGGTAGGTTGTAGGGAGCTTGCAGGGTTAATTTTAGCTTTAGGGTAGAGATCAGCCTCCCACCTGACACATCCCACCCCCTGATCCCTCCCAAACAGCTCTCTTCCCTCCCCCACCCCACAATTGTCCCCGCCATCTTAATTACTGGCAGAAAGTCTGCCAGTACTAAATAAAAGGAGTTTTTCTTTTTTTTTAATAAAAAAAAATAAAATGTTTTAGCTGTGATGGACCCCTGCCTTAGCCCCAACCTCCATGATCCCCCCCCCCCCCAGCTCTCTAACACTCTCCCCTACCTATTTGCCGCCATCTTGGGTACTGGCAGCTGTCTGCCAGTACCCAATTTGCCCCCAAAAACAAAAGTATCTTTTTCTCTTTTTGCAATTATTAATATTTTCTGTAGTGTAGCAGCCCCCCACAATACCCCAACCCCCTCCCCCTCCCAGATCCTTATATATTTATATTTTTAACATCTTTTTTCCCCCCTCTTCCCTCCTCATTGGTGTCAGTGTGGCCAGCTAATCGCGCGCGCACGCGCGCACGCGCCCGGCACCCGGCGTGCACATTGCACTTACAGGAACCGGATGCCGGGTAGCGATGGGCCGCCCACCCGCCTCCCTGTTATGCTCCCACCCACCAACGAACCGGCACCATCGCTACCGGTGCAGAGAGGGCCACAGAGTGGCTCTCTCTGCATCGGAGTCTTCTAAAAAGGTATTGCAGGATGCCTCCATATGGAGGCATCACTGCAATACCCTGAGAGCTGCTGGAAGCGATTGCGATCGCTTCCAGCACTCTCTTAGACAACTGACGTACCAGGTATGTCTATTGTCATTAACTGGTTGTTAATGCATGACGTACCTGGTACGTCAGTTGTCATTAAGGGGTTAACGTCCCTCATATGTAACGATAAAGTAGGTTTCATTCAAGCACGCGAAGCAAAAGACAACACAGTTAGAGCCTTTCATCTTATTAATTATGCCAGAATAATAAAGTGCCTACAGTGGTGATCTCCACTGACACGGAGAAAGCTTTCGACTGCGTCGGTTGGCTTTTTCTACGTAGGACACTTCAGAAATTTGGGATCTGCGATGCATTTATATCAAAAATTATGGCCCTATATACGTCCCCAACAGCCAAAGTCAGGGTAAATGGGATTTTCTCCGAAGCGTTTCGCATTTCCAACGGCACTCGACAGGGGTGCCTGTTGTCCCCCCTGTTGTTTGCGTGTGTGATAGAAGTGCTAGCAACGAAGATCAGATCTAATGGTAGGATAAGGGGCCTGAGCATAGCGGATACTGAGCATAAGACTTTACTATATGCTGACGACGTACTGTTTTTCTTAATCTCTCCAGTTGATTCGATCCCGCAATTATTAGAGGAACTAGATAACTTCCATGTCGTAGCCAATTTCCTGATTAATAAGAATAAATCGGAGTTGCTCCCACTACAATGTAAGAATTCCCTATTAGAGCAAGTACAGGGGCTCTGCCCATTTCGACTTCAGAGTCACAGCTTAAAATACTTGGGGATCATGTTAGCACCAACCGTTCAGGATATATTCGCGCTTAACTACAAACCACTCCAGAGGTCCCTGGTATTGGATATGTCTTCATGGCGTTCCCAGCACATCACATGGCTGGGCAGAATTAATTCAGTGAAGATGAATGTATTGCCCCGCATTCTATATGTTTTGCAGACCCTGCCCATCCCCCTTCCTCCAAAATATATTTCCAACCTACAAAATGTGATGTTGGAGTTTATTTGGGACAGAAGAAAGGCAAGTATAAACAAAAAGTTAATGTGTGTACATATTAAAGATGGCGGTTTGGGGGTCCCCAATTTAAATAGATATAGACAGGCAATCTTTTTGCAGAGGATAGTGGACTGATTCACAAACTTCAAACATAAGGCTTGGGTGAGATTAGAGCATGATCTGACTGAGCAAAGACACTTGGGGGCGCTGTGTTGGCAGAGGAGAGTGACTCTCTCAAATAATATTACTCAAAGTGCTCTGATTTCAGAAACGTTCAAAGTGAGGGAAAGGATTCTAGTTGAGTACCCACACATTTCTTCCAGGTTATCTCCACTGACTCCTCTCTCAGATAATGTAGATTTTCCCCCTGGAGCAAGCTTAATTAAACCACACAATAGTATACAAAATCACAGAGTCCGAATGATGGTACACCTGGGAAATGAACAACACGTATACACGAGCAAAGAATTGACTGAGGAAGGGTTCTTGATCTTTAATAATTGGTTTATTTTGAGACAGTGCCACTCCTACATACAGGGAGTGCAGAATTATTAGGCAAGTTGTATTTTTGAGGATTTATTTTATTATTGAACAACAACCATGTTCTCAATGAACCCAAAAAACTCATTAATATCAAAGCTGAATAGTTTTGGAAGTAGTTTTTAGTTTGTTTTTAGTTATAGCTATTTTAGGGAGATATCTGTGTGTGCAGGTAACTATTACTGTGCATAATTATTAGGCAACTTAACAAAAAACAAATATATACCCATTTCAATTATTTATTTTTACCAGTGAAACCAATATAACATCTCAACATTCACAAATATACATTTCTGACATTCAAAAACAAAACAAAAACAAATCAGTGACCAATATAGCCACCTTTCTTTGCAAGGACACTCAAAAGCCTGCCATCCATGGATTCTGTCAGTGTTTTGATCTGTTCACCATCAACATTGCATGCAGCAGCAACCACAGCCTCCCAGACACTGTTCAGAGAGGTGTACTGTTTTCCCTCCTTGTAAATCTCACATTTGATGATGGACCACAGGTTCTCAATGGGGTTCAGATCAGGTGAACAAGGAGGCCATGTCATTAGATTTTCTTCTTTTATACCCTTTCTTGCCAGCCACGCTGTGGAGTACTTGGACGCGTGTGATGGAGCATTGTCCTGCATGAAAATCATGTTTTTCTTGAAGGATGCAGACTTCTTCCTGTACCACTGCTTGAAGAAGGTGTCTTCCAGAAACTGGCAGTAGGACTGGGAGTTGAGCTTGACTCCATCCTCAACCCGAAAAGGCCCCACAAGCTCATCTTTGATGATACCAGCCCAAACCAGTACTCCACCTTGCTGGCGTCTGAGTCGGACTGGAGCTCTCTGCCCTTTACCAATCCAGCCACGGGCCCATCCATCTGGCCCATCAAGACTCACTCTCATTTCATCAGTCCATAAAACCTTAGAAAAATCAGTCTTGAGATATTTCTTGGCCCAGTCTTGACGTTTCAGCTTGTGTGTCTTGTTCAGTGGTGGTCGTCTTTCAGCCTTTCTTACCTTGGCCATGTCTCTGAGTATTGCACCCCCTGCTTTTTTTGGGCACTCCAGTGATGTTGCAGCTCTGAAATATGGCCAAACTGGTGGCAAGTGGCATCTTGGCAGCTGCACGCTTGACTTTTCTCAGTTCATGGGCAGTTATTTTGCGCCTTGGTTTTTCCACACGCTTCTTGCGACCCTGTTGACTATTTTGAATGAAACGCTTGATTGTTCAATGATCACGCTTCAGAAGCTTTGCAATTTTAAGAGTGCTGCATCCCTCTGCAAGATATCTCACTATTTTTTACTTTTCTGAGCCTGTCAAGTCCTTCTTTTGACCCATTTTGCCAAAGGAAAGGAAGTTGCCTAATAATTATGCACACCTGATATAGGGTGTTGATGTCATTAGACCACACCCCTTCTCATTACAGAGATGCACATCACCTAATATGCTTAATTGGTAGTAGGCTTTCGAGCCTATACAGCTTGGAGTAAGACAACATGCATAAAGAGGATCATGTGGTCAAAATACTCATTTGCCTAATAATTCTGCACTCCCTGTATATAAACATAAAGAGAGAAATAATTTTCTGAGATCACTGACACCTTTTGAGACCCTGTGTAGATCTGCGACACCTACTAGACGAACACTCTCCCTTGCATATTCTATATTACAAGCCTCAATTAGTACACCGTATTACATAGATACTTGGGAGAGAGAGCTTGAGATAGAACTGACACATAAGGATAGATCACAAATATTCTCTGCATTAACTAAGGTATCTGCATCTAGTAAATTAATAGAATTAAATATTAAAGTAATTCAGAGATGGTATTTTACCCCTGTCAGAATCCATAAATTATTTTCATCACGTAGCAAGATATGTTGGAGATGTGGGGAACAACCGGGGACAATTTCACACATATGGTGGACATGCCCGCTGATTGAAAAATTATGGGTAGAAATTGTGAAAGAGATGTCAAAAATGGTGGGAGCTACATTAACTCCAGACCCATGCATATGGCTATTTAATATTATACCGAACAAATTCCCTAAGGATAAGAGGAACTTAATATTTATTGGTAGTAACAGAACTAAACAATGGGTGGCGAAGAATTGGAAAAGTAGACAAGTACCGAGCATAGCACAGTGGTTACATACCTTAAGTCAGATCTTAGATCTGGAAGAATTCAAATACCTTATTAATAAAAGGTCAGACACATATATACTAATGAAATCACAGTGGGATGACTACATAAACGCTAGAGCCAAAACCACACAACTAGAAAACGGTACTTCAAAGTAAAATGACGAGATGATTATTCATACCTGTTTGTACTCCAACAAATTGAATGCGAAGTTGAAATTGAATTTTGGCAATCGCCATTTTCTTGTTATTGAGCAATACAACAGTATGTTTTTGGTTGTAATTTTTCATTACTTTGTATAAATAATTACAGCAGTTGTAAAATTACTGAATTGATGTATTGTATATCTGGCAATTATGTGACATAAGCCTGTACTTCTTGTTTTTTTTTTTGTTTTTTTTTTATTCTCTGTATATTGCCTTCATATACCTCAATAAAACTGCTTTATTTAAAAAAAAAAAAAAAAAAAAAAAAACTGTTAACAACTAGACTTGTGCATGATCACAAAATTCATTTCGGATCGATTTGGATTTTTTTGAATTTCGGTCGGATCGATTCGAATTCGGAAAAATTTGAATTAATTCGGCTGGATTCGGTTTGGTTCGGAAATTCGGAATTTCGGTATGTGTTAGGTGGGATATGCTGTGTATTAGACTAGTATTATGTACTGTATATTAGGTGTAACCCATAGCAGAGTGATATAACCTAATTTACTGTACAATACTAGTGTAATCCATGGCCATCCGAATTTACCGAATAAATCTGAACTAATTCGGATTTTTTCGGGAGATTCAGCACTATTTTAATTCGGAAATTCAAATCGATCCGAATCTCCGAATTTACCGAATTTTCCGAATTTCCGAATCGAAAAGAAAACAAATCGCACATGTCTATTAACAACAACGTGCAGCATGGAAAATAGCTCAGACAGTTGAGTAAAAGTAAACTTGTAATCAACTGTCTGAACTATTTTCCGTGTTGCAGTTTCTGAACTGTTTGCTTATTCTTAAATAAACACTTTCTTTTAAAGAACAGGCTTTGTTTTTTTCTATATTAAATAAATGCTTTTTATCTATATAAAGGCTTTGCTTTACCTTTTAACCGAAAAATGACTCTTCAGTCTGGTTCAAAAGAAAACTGCTGATTTTTTTTCCGGGGCCCTAAATGTTTGGAAAATAGATGCTGGAAATTCAATCTTTTTTGCACACACTGCAGTTTTATCCGTCCCCTACAGAAATAAAACCCACTTACACATTTATGTCTCTGGCTGCTAGCAGAGCAAAGGTGGAAACAAGAATTATAAGGATGCTAAATCAGCGTGCAGGGGAGAACTGGCAACTTTTGGGCATGGGCAATTACATTATAGCAGCTAACAGACAGTCAGACACCAACTCAGAAACAGTGTAGTAGAAGACACTTAGGAATAAGGCGGGTGGGACAGTAACAAGAGCACACAGAGACATGAGATGACTTAAAACTCTCCTCTAAGGTGACTGAGATTATCTAAAACCCCTTGTCAGTATCCCTCAAATAATTTTAGAAAGGCAGCTGCTTACCTGTGAGCTATGACTGCTGCCATCAGAACTAACTGAGGTGAACTGGCAAATTCAATTCCATTTCCAGCCAGGACAGCACGGCTCCTACATAGCTGCTCCACCCCCTCCTCCTTTCCCTACAGAAGCCTGCTGCGTGCACTGAACAGCTGCAGCCTGTGCGCGCGGGAAACATTTTCAGATGGTGCCTTTTTAAAAATATAAGCTAAATAAAGAACAGACAGTGTCATAGGTAGCACGGCGTCGGCACCCCATTTTCCCAAGTCACCCAAAGGAAATTCAAGGTTGTCTGGGTGGGGGCGGATTGCGAGTGTAAAAAAAAAAAGTTGCTGCTGCAGGTTGAACTTGTCACCCGCAGTTTTGTGCCCCAATACTGATGCGCCCTAAGGAGGTTGCCCAGATTGCCTGTATGCAAGCGCCGGCCCTGCCCATAACGAGTTAAACTCATATACAGTGGGGCAAAAAAGTATTTAGTCAGCCACCAATTGTGCAAGTTCTCCCACTTAAGGCCTGTAATTTTCATCAAAGGTATACCTCAACTATGAGAGACAAAATGTGGAAATAAATCCAGACAATCACATTGTCTGATTTGGAAATAATTTATTTGCATATTATGGTGCAAAATAAGTATTTGGTCAATATCAAAAGTTCATCTCAATACTTTGTTATATATCCTTTGTTGGCAATGACAGAGGTCAAACGTTTTCTGTAAATCTTTACAAGGTTGTCACACACTGTTGCAGGTATGTTGGCCAATTCCTGCATGCAGATCTCCTCTAGAGCAGTGATGTTTTGGGGCTGTCGCTGGGCAACATGGACTTTCAACTCCCTCCAAAGGTTTTCTATGGGGTTGAGATCTGGAGACTGGCTAGGCCACTCCAGGACCTTGAAATGCTTCTTACGAAGCCACTCCTTCGTTGCCCGGGCGGTGTGTTTGGGATCATTGTCATGCTGAAAGACCCAGCCACGTTTCATCTTCATTGCCCTTGCTGATGGAAGGAGGTTTGCACTCAAAATCTCACGATACATGGCCCCATTCATTTATTCATTTGTGTACACGGATCAGTCGCCCTGTTCCCTTTGCAGAGAAACAGCCCCAAAGCATTATGTTTCCACCCCCATGCTGCACAGTAGGTATGGTGTTCTTGGTTGCAACTCAGCATTCTCTCTCCTCCAAACACGACGAGTTGTGTTTCTACCAAACAGTTCTACTTTGGTTTCATCTGACCATATGACATTCTCCCAATCCACTTCTGGATCATCCAAATGCTCTCTAGCATACTTCAGACGGGCCTGGACATGTACTGGCTTAAGCAGGGGGACACGTGTGGCACTGCAGGATCTGAGTCCCTGGTGGTGTAGTGTGTTACTGATAGTAGCCTTTGTTACGTAGGTCCCAGCTCTCTGCAGGTCATTCACTAGGTCCCCCCTTGTGGTTCTGGGATGTTTGCTCACCGTTCTTGTGATCATTTTGAACCCACAGGGTGAGATCTTGCGTGGAGCCCCAGATCGAGGGAGATTATCAGTGGTCTTGTATGTCTTCCATGTTTTAATTATTGCTCCCACAGTTGATTTCTTCACACCAAGATGCTTGCCTATTGCAGATTCAGTCTCCCCAGCCTGGTGCAGGTCTACAATTTTGTTACTGGTGTCCTTCCACAGCTCTTTGGTCTTCACCATAGTGGAGTTTGGAGTGTGACTGTTTGAGGTTGTGGACAGGTGTCTTTTATACTCATAACAAGTTCAAACAGGTGCCATTAATACAGGTAATGAGTGAAGGACAGAGGAGCCTCTTAAAGAACAAGATACAGGTCTGTGAGAGCCAGAAATCTTGCTTGTTTGTAGGTGACCAAATACTTATTTTCCACCATAATATGCAAATAAATTATTTCCAAATCAGACAATGTGATTGTCTGGATTTGTTTCCACATTTTGTCTCTCATAGTTGAGGTATACCTATGATGAAAATTACAGGCCACTCTCATCTTCTTAAGTGGGAGAACTTGCACAATTGGTGGCTGACTAAATACTTTTTTTGCCCCACTGTAACTGAGATTCCACAAACACTACAAAAAATGGGAAGCTTTAAAAGCAAACTGTGTGCTAATCTGTGCTAAAAATAAAATAACACTGTGACAATTACATACAGTGCAATATTTACAGAAGTAAATTCATTTCTTGGCTATACAGCATTATTGTGCTTCAAAACTGTATATGGGGAGATGGATTCATATGATGGTTACCAACTAAACTGCAGTGTTTGTGTCTCCAAGAGGAAAAAGAGGAGCTATCTTTTGGGATGCAAAATCTATATTTTCCCCATAGACTTCTTCCAGACAGCACTTATGAGCTCGGCTCACCCACATCGATACATTGTTTGAAACCCTCACCAGTATATTTTAATACATACAAACATTTATCTATATATTTGTAACTGTAGCTTTTTATGTCAATAGTAACTAATAGACACAAACTGCTGAGAAAATAATGTATTGTTCACACAGCACAGAAAGCTCACCACACACTCAGGACAGTCACACACAGCCCACACAGTCTTTAAAGGGACAACTTGTGCCACATGCACAGTCTTAAAGGGACAGATCACAGTAAACAAACACAAAATGCACATAGTGTTAATCAGATGCACATACAAATGCCCAAAGCCTTTAAAGAGACAACTTTACACCAAATGCATACAGTCTTAATGGTACAGGCGCAGAAGCACACAAGGCTCACAGCCTTAAAGCAGTGGCTTACAACATGCACAGTCTTTAAGAGACAAGCAAACATTTTTATAAGCACACCCAAACACACACAGTCTTACAGAGAAATAACCCACACAGCCTTTAAACTAGGGTGATCATATTGCCGCTTTAAAAAGGGACACATATGAAAAATGCATATGTCAGGGTTGTTTTAAAGGCTGTTTAAATAAATGTTTTGTATAAGAACCCTGACATATGTATTTTTCATATGTGTCCCTTTTTAAAGGGGCAATATGGTCACCCTACTTTAAACTGACATCTTGTGCTACATGCACAGTCTTAAAGGGACAAATCACAGTAAACACACACAATGCATATAGTGTTAATTGGAAGCTCTTTAAATAGACAAGTGCACACACAACACGCACAGCCGTTAAAGGAACAAATCATTCCACATGCACAGTCTTAAAGGGAGAGATCACAGTACACACAAGGCGCACAGAATTAAATGGTCTGTTCAGCCCATGCTCAGTCTTAAAGGGACAGACAAACATAATGCACCTGGCCTTTAAAGGAACAACATGATGTTTTAAAGGGATGATTCATATAGAGCATACATTTTTAACAACTTTACAATTGACTTCTATTATCAATTTTCCTTTTGGTATCCTTTTCTGAAGGAGCAGCAATGAACTACTGAGAGCTAGCTGAGCATATCGGTAAGCCAATGGCAAGATATATGTGTGCAGCCACCCAGCTCCTGAGCCTACCTATGTATGCTTTTCAAGAGAAGAGGCTGTGTGCTCTGTTTGTGTTTGTGTGTCCTATGATTAGTATGTTTGAAGGCTGTGTGCATTATGTGAGCGTGCCTTTATGGGTGTGTGTACTGTGTGTGTGCTGGCACCATTATATTGCATGGTGTGAGCTATCCCTATAACGCACTGTGCACTGTGTGTGTGAGTGTGTTTGTGCGTGCTGTCCTTTTAAGACTGTATTTGGGTGCACTTTAAGGCTGTGTGCATAGTGTGAGTGTGCCTGTACCTTTAACACAATATACTTGTTGGGTCATCTGTCCCATTAAGATTGTACGTGTTGGGTGTGTTTGTGGTTTTTGTGTGTGCATATAGCTGTCTGTTTAAGGCTATGTGCATTATGTATATCTACCATTTTCTGGGTGAGTGAGATAAGAATTATTCTTTCAAAGGCTGAGAGCGCTGTGCCTGTCCCTTTAAGACTGATCATAGGCTGAATTGACCATTTAAGGCTGTTTGCATTGTATTTACTTTGATCTGCCCCTTTAAGACTGTTTGCGGTGGGAATTATCCTTTTAAAGGCTGTGTGGTGTTTGCGTGTATGTGTGAGCATGCAATGAGTTACCCATGCAAGGCTGTGTGTGGTAGGCTCTGTATTTTTAAGAATGTGTGTATATGTACCTCTACCATTAAGGATGTGTGTGTAGCTGTCTCTTTAAGATTGAGCATCCCTTTAAAGCTGTGTGCATTTGGGGGTGCCTGTCCCTTAAAGATTTAGTTGTTCTTGTCCCTTAAAGAGCTGTTTATTGTGTGCCTGTACCATTAAGACTGTAAGATGTATCATACCTGTCCCCTATATGTTCAATTAAAATGTGCATGAGAAATAATTCCCCTATTTATCATTCAAAAATGTGTCTAAAATTGGGCAAGTTCGACTGTAAAAATGTTCTACCCTGTTCCCATTCTTCTTGGACAACATGTGATAAGTTGACCATTGAAAGGCTGTCAGTGTTTGTGTGTGCAATGTGTGTGACTGTCCCTTTAAGACAGCTTTTTTAAAGTTGTGTGCTTACTGTGACCTATCCATTTAAGACTGCATGTGGCACAAGTATCTTTAAAAGCAGCGTGGGTTGTTATGACTCTCCCTTTAAGACTCAGAGTGTGTGCTGAGCTGTCCCTTTAAGGCTGTGCAGTGTGAATATTATGTTCTCAGCCGTTTTTGCCTGTAGAGTTGCTATTAGCTACAGTTACAAATGTATAAAAATATGCTGGTTGAGGGTTTCAAACAATGTATCTATGTGGGAGAGCAGAGCTCATATCTAAGTGTGCTGACTGGGGTAAGTCTATAGGGATATTGCAATGTCTATTCAGACAGAGTGGTTGTCAGTCAATAGAAAGTGACCACGCCCCTAGCAGAACCTCCCAGGCTCTTGTTCTATAGTGAGTAGGAGGAGCCTCTTCATTGAAGCTTTAGTGTAATGGGGAGAAGTTCAGCAGCAGTAGCTGTTCTTTCCTATTCTACAGGACGTGATAATACAGCCCTGGGGTCAGCGCAGCTCGGAATTTCTATAATTCCCCCTGCAGCAGCAGGCGCTTATGTCCGTAGTTACAAGTGATGAAAAGCCTCTTGTGAGTCTTGCCGAGCAACTGGAAAGCAGATTAGCAGACGGATGATTGCAAACAGACAGGTAGGAGAACGCATTCAATAACTTGGAGATCCTGGTGGTTGCTGTTTTGCTGTACATGGAATTGTGATGTGGAATGACATAGAAATAATTCCCAGCTTTTAATTTGAATTAACATTATCCTGTTATAAGAGGATTTTCTGCTGACAATAAATATTCAGCATCTGAGTAGCCGGTGTTCTGTTAAGGGATCAAGCAAAGCACCAATACCTGTGCTGTAAATGCTGAAGTCAATTCCTTCCTCAACTATCCGGAAATGAACTTTTTACTTTGGACGTTACCTTTCATACTTATTGCAAAATATTAAGTTTAGTAACGTTCAGCCAACAGCAATATGACAAAGTGTGAATTTATTGCTTTAACCCCTTACTACACGTCTGTTACTTTGTATAGAGAGGCAGCACATTGGGAAGGCATAGAACTGTGTATATTGTGTTTAAGATTTTTCTAGTTGACTCAGTGAGAGCTTTGTGCTTTGGTGTAATGTGACTTTTTTATGTAGAAGGGCCCGGTGATCTCTCAGGAAATGCTTTGCTGGCATTAACTTGCTGCTGCACAGTAATTCTTTGTAACATTTCCTAGATCAGCATTGCAGTAACCCTGGAGGTTTCAATGTGATGTCTGTTAGATGGGTCTCTTCACTCATTAATATGTTCAAAATCAGTTTTTCATTTCTACTGGTCAAAGCGTGAATAATAAAACGATGAATAAAGTCTGTCTTAAAGTTTATCTACATCTTTATGACAGTGGGTCTAAAATGCACACATAGAAAGTAAGATGCATAACAAGTCCTCACATTGTTATGAAATGGGAGTGTGTGTGTATATATATATATATATATATATATATATATATATATATGTATATATATATGTGTGTATGTATATTTATTTTATTATTATTCTTTAAAATTGCATTTCCTCATTCAGTTTTGTGATTCCTTAATTTATTTTTTTCACGCAGTGTGTGTGTGTGTGTGTATATGTGTATATATATATATCTATATCTATCTATGTCATGAACTAAGTTATGATTACCCATGTACCTGTCAAAGTAATGTACACAAAAAAATGTACTTATCCTCATGGAAAGAAAAAGTGTTGTAAATAAACCTTTTGCTTACCATAATTTAAGGCAACAATTTTTGCTTTAAGAGCAATCTCTTGGACTGACTGTTTAAAAAGAGGTTGCTACAACCCCTCCTATTGCATTTATACACTGTTTGACAGCATGCTTAATTGGTTAGTGAGCATTAAATGGATGGAAACTAGATTTAATATTTATGAATGTTTGCACTGAGCATTGCTGGGTCACTGTTTTCTCAATTGCAATGTCAGTCAGTTGATGAACAAGCTCAGTTACTTCCTTGGTTTCAGTGAGTCAGAACCAGGGTGGTTTGTATAGTGCAGAACCTCACCTCAGAGGATATCACATGGTATTTTGCTGAACAAAAGGAGAGGCATTTTAGTTACTGCTTTTGCTACTTAGGGTTTTATACAAAATATGTATTTTTCCTTAAATTATAAAACTGCATATGTTAATATTGTATTTGCTAATATTACCTCAATAATTTCTTCATCAAAAGCTGTTGACTGTTCTAACTTGAACCTTTGCAAAACTCATATGTTATAACACATATGACAATATAATAAATTGCTATGATTACATAGCATGGATAAAGAGATTGAGAAGTCTAAAATATGTCATCATGGAAGGTGAAATATATATTTTAAATGCTTGCAATTGTGTTATATAAATATTTTTCAAGTTTCATATACAAATAAAGTTTAGGGATTAAAAAACACTTATTTAAAATACAATTCTAAAAAACATAAATTATTAAATTATATATTTTTGTAAAACTACACTTTATTTAAATCAACTTTTTGTATGACATAGGTGCTGACAGAGAAGAGGAGGGGTCAAGACAAGACATTGTTTACAAACAATGGCTTGTCAATTATGATGTGATCACTGTGACTGGCTGACACATTAATCACATGACCACTTTATTGGCATCACTGAGTTGCCTCATTCCTGAGGCATCCAATGATGGCCACTGCGGCTGATAGCAGCATGGATTGCAACATGCCAGTATCCAGGCTTCTCTCATGTAATGGAGGTACCAAGCTAACATACATTTATCACTGGGACAGTCTTGTAGCTGACATATTCATGATTGTGTGATATGTTGCTGTCCTCTAGTAAATGAATATTAATTGTGCTTATTATCCAGTAAGCGTTCAGTTCCTAGGGTCCAGTTGTATACAGACATTTGCTTCCGGTAAACTTCAAATTCAAACTAAACCACTAACTTAAAAAGGGACACTGAAATCAAAATGTAACTTTAATGATTTAGATGAGGCATGCAATTTTAAAGCACTTTCCAATTTATTTCATTATCAATTTTTGATCTGTATTTTTATATTAACACATTCTGAGGCACCAGCTCAGCATGTGCAAGAGTTCTCAATGTATATACATGAGTCTGCTATTGGCTGATGAATGTCACATGGTACAATCAGCAGGTAAATGAAAACAATCTTTGGAATATCTCAGAAAACAAATATACTTATAACTTGAAATTCAGAAAATTTTCTATTGCAATTGTAGTGTATTTAATGGTCATTTTTAAAGCAAAATATGTTTATTTGGTGCTTTTTCATGTGCATGATATACATTTTGAGTTTATGGTTTCTTAACCTTGTTCAGTAAAATAAAAAGGTGCTAACTACTTAAAGGGACAGTATATACCAATTTTCATATAACCATGTAAAAACTGCTAAAAAGTAGAATATGCACAGATAACGATATAAAAATCCAATATAAAACATTTTAAAATCTTCCTTAAAGCTCCCAGTTTAGCACTGTTGATAAGTTTAGGCTGGGACACCCACTGAAAGGGGCTGGGAAAACAGGGTGAGCAGATGCTCTTTCTCTCCTGCATATGAAAATACTCCAGTTGAGCTATAATAAATGGATCATCTACAAAACATTTATGTAAAAAAATTGGTGTACTATGTCCCTTTTAATAAGGTTTACAGGCTAAGGAAATTTATGAAGCAGCAGTTTAAAGCTCTAATTCTTAAGCCTTCTTCCCCACCTTAGAGTCTGTACAATGATAAATCTTCCCCTAAGTGGTGAATAATACATTAGAGACAAAGAGCATAAGATAACCGTTTTAATTATGCAGCATCAAAAACAGTCATATACTAGTTACATTTTAATATATATATATATATATATATATATATATATATATATATATATATATATACTTCTTTGTTACATTGCAGTCAGCGAGTATATAGCACAATTTTGTATTATTAAATCGGTTAGCTGAAAGGAATATGAACCTTTTAGTAAATAAATAAAATATTTTTTTTTACTTCATAGTAAATGTAAAGCAAACAACTTACTTGTTTTTTGCTAAATGAGCACTTAGAAATGATCAGTGTAGCTACTTGCTTCAGTTAGATAAAGTGAGCTACCATTACATAACTTATCTTCTACTGCCACATGATATTTGCAGAAATTGTCCTCTAATGAGCATGGACCATAAACATATAGGTGTCTCCTAGCAACACTTTTTAGAAAAGCTGCTCCTTTGCATTCCTGTAGAGACCACCGCCCCCTTGTAGGGCAATGACAGGAAGAATTTTTTTTATTGTTTAAAAAGGTAGTTAATCCCTTTATTACCCTTTCGCCAGTTTTGCATAACCAACACGGTTATATTAATCCACGTTTTACCTCTGTGATTGCCTTGTATCTAAGCCTCTGCAGACTGCCCCCTTATTTCAGTTATTTTCACAGACTTGCAGTTTAGCCAATCAGTGCCCTCTCATAAGGAACTCCACTGGTGTGAGCACAATGTTATCTATATGGCACACATGAACTAATGCCCTCTAGCTGGGACAAACTGTCAAATGCATTGAGATAAGAGGCGGTCTTCAAGGGCTTAGAAATTAGCATATGAGCCTACCTAGCTTTAGCTTTCAACAAAGAATACCAAGAGAACAAAGCAAAGTCGATGATAAAGTGAATTGGAAAATAGTTTAAAATTACATGCCCTATCTGAATCATGAAAGTTTAATTTTGACTAGACTGTCCCTTTAAGTTAAAAAATCAATTAAATGGTAAAATCATTGAAACATTTTGAATAATGCATAGTTCAATGATTTCTATTAAGTATAAACGAATGCTTAGTGCTTTTATTTTTTTTGTTTTATTTTTTTTTTAAATTATTACGGCAACTAAAAAGAATGTTTTATATCCTGTGAAATTCTGCTAAATCATGACATTGTCTATGGAAGGAATATATGACACTTAACCAGATTATGTTGTATAAATCTTATGTATAAAGTGAGGCAACCTCCTGAAGTACTTTTCTGGAGCGTTTTAAACAAATGGTTAAATGGTAATTGTACCTGCAATTGTGTACTGTGTAAATGCTATTAACCTTGTGATATCAATTTGTTAAAGTACTTCAATAATTGACGACAGGAAGCCATGAAAACCTTAGGCCTACTTTGGTATCTCGCTCCCCTTTGTGCAGGAGGTTTGTTTTCTTTGTTATATAAATGCTTGCTTAAACATGCTCACTTTCAGTGTAATGTTAAGGAATGCAAAATGTCATTGCTTCTAGGAATTTGTGTACATAAAAATAATGTTTAAAGGATGTTAAAGACAACATTTTTTATGACACATTTCAAGACACTGGTAAAAATATCTGAAAATGAATTTTATGCAGGAAAAGATTAAGGGTTAGATTACAAGTTGAGGACAAAATATCGCTTCCGCAAAAGCAATATTTGCTCTCAATTTAGTAATACCAGCGCACACAAATGTATGCTGGTATTACAAGTGAGGTGCAATGCAAATGCGATGTTGCATTGCACAGAAGCATTACGCTCACGAGAGTGCGCCTATATATGCTCCAATGGGAGCCTCGTTCTCATGCCATGAGACACGGCATGAGAACTAGGGCAAAGAAGGGGGTAAGTTGTGCACTGATGGGCATCAAATATAAATATATACATATATATTCACAGGGATTTCACAGTCCCCATAGACCGCATTGTAAAGGCACTTATCAGTGCCGTTTTTTTCTAACACGCCACTTTTAATCCCTTAAAACTGCCTCCTGCAGTTATTAGTAAAAACAAAGATGCTACATACTTTATTTTTTTATAATGCACACTACAATAAATTTTGGAGCTATAATGGCTGGTTATTTATGACACGCCCATAAACGTGCGAATTTGCCTGTTTACGGGTGCTTGAAAAATTAGCGCTCCACTTGTGTCATGCAAGCTAACTCTCTGAGTAGTTGTGATGTTTGAAAACTGATGCACAGGCCCTCAGAGCATATGTGCATATGCCACTGAAAAACACTAATAATTTTACTAGAAGCATTTTTGCTAATGGAAGTATATTGCAAAAATGCTTTTATACAAAACAGAAATGTAGCCATGCATTTTGACTATTCTATCCCTTTAAGGTAAAAAGTAAGCTTGTAACAGACTTGAGAGAAACATTTTAAAGGCATGTTGTATTCAAACCATCATCGGTATATCACATATTGATATTTTTTAGTGAAAGCCGTGTAAATTTAAAGTGACGGTAAAGATGAGCTCTCTAGAATAGGCCATTGGATTACAATAGTTGTATATATAAGTCGCTAACTTTTTTTTATTTTTATAAGCACTAAAAAAAAAATGTTTTATATTGTTCCCTACTTCTCCTTCCTCCGCTCCCCTCCAGTTCCAGCTTCAGACAGTCAGCGACGTAGAGAGCAATCCCACCCGCTCTATACGTAGGCATCAAGGCGCATCAAGGGTCAGGACAAAAATGAAGCGCATGTGCAGAGCTTCAAAGGGGCATTTGCTCTTTGGAGTTAGGCACCTATCAGCCAGAAATCAATTGGCTGGCTAAAGAAACGTCAGCAAAAATAGGAAAAAAAAAAGAGGCAATCGGCGCAGGAGTGGTATAACAATTAGAGAATTTAGGTGAAATAAAAGTTTTTTATTGTTGTGTTTCCAAAAGAATTAATGAATTAAAGTAAGTTTTAATTTTGATAATGGTTAAAAGTATCTTGAAGATCGATTTTACCATCACTTTAAAGGGATACTGAAGTCGCTCTTAAAAAACTTTCCAATTTACTTCCATTAAGAAATTGTGCAAAGTTTTTTATATGCGCACTGTCTGAGACACCAGCTGAGCAAGTGCAAGCGTTCATAATGTAAATGTATGTGAGTCTGTGATTGGCTAATGGCTGTTTTATTATACAGGGGTCTGGCAAATTGAAATACGTTTTGAAACTTGTCAGAAAAAAATCATCTGCTCATTTAAAATTCATGCTATTGCATGTTCTTTTGATTATGCACTTGCTGATTATGTAATTCTACTTTTATTTAATGGTCCTTTTAATTTAGCAAGATCAGTTGTGCACTTCCTGCTGTTTATTGCCTCATAGGTAATTCCTGCTGATGCTCACATTACCAGGAACCATAAATCAATAAATGAACAGTAGCACTATAGAGATTTTTTTTTTTTTCCAGCTCATCTTTTGATTTTCATGAATAGCAGTTTCTTACCTTGGAGTTGATAGCCCATGGTACTCTTACCAATAGTGTGCTTGGAATTGGTGGTCAGTAAGGATTTTCTGATTTAATTATGTCGGGCTCCTCCTCTGACAAAAAAACTGACTCTTCCCCCCCCCCCCATAATTTGTTACATTTATTTATATATATATATATATATATATATATATATATATATATATATATATATATATATATATATATATATATATATATATATATATATATATATATATATATAATTAATAATAATAATTTAAAAAAATAATAATCTCAAAACACAAGTTTTTTTTAATCGGAATGGATGAAAAGACTGGATTTGTTGTTCACAGGGCCAGAGAAACTAATTTGTGTTTGGGCAGTTTTATGCAAAGTTTTATCTGTTAATGTTCATATTGGATATTTTTATTTATAAATAATATTATTGAAGACTGTTTGCTAGTCCAGAGTGAGTTGCCTCGATGACTCAGAGGGTTCAATGTGCTTATAGATACCATTGGTTTGATGTATGTGGATGCATGAGTACCCATCATAAAGTGAGTTTGGTGTGTAGTTTTCCACAGGATATGCAATGTGGTGCCACACTTGTGTTTTTCCAGAAAATACACAAAAACAATTAAAATTGTGATTTAATCTTAACTTTTATGGAATTGTTACTCATTGCAAATTAGTAATTAAAAATCAAGTTTTAAGGAAATGAAAACACTTAATTTGTTTCATAATTATTACATTAAAATATGTAAACCTTGAGACACTTTGTCAATCAGATTGTCAATGCAATGAAAGGGGTTAACGGGACATTAAACTCAAAGGTTAATTTCCTACACAATGGTTAATTGTGCAGTGAAAAATTGTTATGTATTATTATCATTATTGTTCCTGCTTTTCCTGTAACAAACCTCTAAAAAAAAATAGTGTGTGTGCCCCTCTAGGCAGGTAGAATTTGACCCTGCAAAATTCTGTTCTACACCATGATTGCTGAATCTCTGTACAAGCTCATTTATATCATTGGCCACAACAAAGGGGATAAGATAAGCATACTCAAGGGACATATACTTGGATTGCAAAACAATTCTCATTTTGTAAAGAAATTGAGTGTTTCAAATGCTTTTAAAACATGTATTTTGCAATGTAGTGCCTAATTGCTGATATAAGCTGTGCAGCTCTGGTGCATAAACCTTTAACTCCCTGTTTTCAGCCCATGGTTCAGTGTGATAAGAGATCACACATTAAAGCTTTACAGCTTCCTAAAGGGATAGTGAAATCAAAATTAATGTTTCATGATTCAGCTAGAATGTGCAGTTTTATACAACTTTCTTATTTACTTCAAATTGGCTTTGTTCTTATGATTCAGAAGCAGCAATACACTATCGGCCTAGCTGAACACATGAACACTTGTGTATATGTGCAGCTACAAATCACTAGCTAGCTCCTAGTAGTGCATTGCTACTCTTGAGCCTACCTAAGTATGCTTTTCAACAAAGGATATAAAGAGAAAAGCGAATTTGTGCATGTGTAAGGGTTGCAGGCTCTAACCATGGCACAGTAAGGACCTCGCTAAGGGTAAGTGTAGCAGGGAAATCCAGGGCCGAGCTGGCAGTCTTGTTAAATCAGTTGGAGCCTCTATGTTGAGGATATCGTAGGGTGCACTGTGGGCATGCCGGTGCCTAAAAATGTTCTGGATGGAATGCCCTGGGCTTAGCGCATAGGAACTGCAGGATTCTTCTGTTTATTGAACTGGCTATAGATAGAGCGATTTAGTTTGTTTGTAGAGTTTTAGGTGTCAAAGTTGTAAAAGGCCACTCTTGACAACAGTCTGATGCTTGGTTATTCTGATTAATTATTGCAAGTGTCCAAAAAGGAATGCACATCTCTACAGATTTTATAAAAGAGCGAAGTTGATAAGTTGTTTAAAATTGCGTGCTTAGTCTGAATCGTGTTTAAAGGGACAGACTAGTCCAAAATAAACTTTCATGATTCAGATAGGGCATGTAATTTTAAACAACTTTCCATTGTACTTTTATCACCAATTTTGCTTTGTTCTCTTGGTATTCTTAGTTGAACTGTTTTTCACCTCTAGAGGGTATTAGTTCATGTGTGTCATATATATATATATATATATATATATAACATTGTGCTCATGCACGTGAAGTTACCTACGAGCGAGCACCGATTGGCTAAAATGCAAGTCTGTCAAAAGAACGGAAATAAGGGGGAAGTTTTCAGAGGCTTACATACAGAGGTAAAAACTGATGTTGGTTATGCAAAACTGGGGAATAGGTAATAAAGTGATTAGCTATCTTTTTAAACAATAAAAATTCTAGTGTAGACTGTCCCTTTATTATTGTATTTACTGTTCTTTAAGATCTGATAACTGAGATAACAACTTCATCTTGATTCACCAAGCCTGCCAACTACCAGTTTGATGCTAAATAACTCTCTTCTTTGATATCAGATGTACCTTTTGGTTAGACAGTCGCATTACCTGTTCTGAACTGAGATATTTCCTTTTGGAATCTGACACTTGAGAGACGTTTTAATCTTCTGTTGAGTCCATCAAGAAGTACTGGAGCGCTACTAGCACTGACATCAATGCCACCATGTTTAACCTTTTTCTTCAAGTAAAATAAAATTTAAAATGATTATAGAGTTTCTGACTACTTACAAGGAACTGAATATTACTGCATTAAAGGGACAGTTCACCCAAAACATGTCTCCCCTTTTAAATTGCTCCCAATTATTAATTTTACCTGCTGGAGTGTTTTAAATTGTTTACAAGTAGCTCCTTTACCCTTATTTTGGCATTTGAAATAGATGATTTAGCCTGTGGTATCCCAACCTATACTGAAAGTTTCTATACTGGAGTATATGCTATTGACAAGCCTAAGTAAACACAGCCAGCAGAAGAGATTACACTCTCAGTGGGGGGCATGATAGTTAAGTGATAAAATGATAATTTTCCATTGTTCTCTCTAAGTATTGAGCAGTGGTTTTCTAGACAAATATAAGATAAGGAAGCAAGTCTGTGTACATAAACTTATGACATAATGAGATCTGATATTACCTGAAGCTCAACCCATTGTAATAGGCTGTGGTTTAAAAGCACAAAACCAGCTACACAAATAAACCGAAAAATGCAATTTCTCATACATTTTATACTCTGCAGCTGGTATAACAAGTCATTGAAAATACATTCATATAAAAACAATTTTACAGTGTACTGTCCCTTTAAGTCTAAAACATTTATTATTGCATTGTATGTTATCTCGCTTGGGCTCCTATCCATGAGTCTTACATATTATCCTGTAGCCAGAGTCCCCTAGCAATAGTAACCATAGATACATTTATATTGTGCTGTAACATAGGACACAAGTCCTGTTGTAAATAATTGTATATTTTTGTACTTTCATGAATGAATTGGTGCATCTTTACACATATTGTATCATTTCTTTATGTCCATTTAAATAGTCATGTATTAGAGCTGAAGTGTCCTAAAACAGGAGTAAGAAATGATTTTACAGATAGCTGAGAAGGTCATTTTATAAACTGAACAATTTTGGGTTTTTAATTTTACCCATTTACTTACATTTTATTTAAAATCTGCTCTATCAGTGGAGTTTAACATGGAAAGAACAAAACAACTGTTAATAGAGTCTTTGTCCCAAAGAACTTGCACTCTAAGTAGAAGTGAGAAATATATACAAATAAATGAGGGTGATGGTGTAAGTGCATTTATTTGTTTTTGATTGTGCCTTAGTGTCAGGGAAACAGTTCCTGTATCTCAGTGGAAGGTTTGCGTAATTGTTAGTACAGTTATGTGTTCTCTTTCTATTGAATTCATTTTGTTTCTGCTTTTTTAATTTATATTTATACAATTGTTAAATATGTTTTTTGAATAGTATGTTATGTTACTGTCTACACCTTCAGCTATATACGTCTTTATATATACTCTATCACTATGGTGACTGAGCTTTTGCTCATTATTATTTGGTAGTTATTTTTAATTACATTTTAAATTGGATATGGCCAATTTATCAACTCCTTGTGTTATGAAGGTGAAAATAGAACATTTTTATATGTTTAATATCTATTTAGATAGTAAATAAAAAGTACATTTTAACTGGTGTTACTGAGGAAACACAGCCAGCTGTCTTTGAGTCAAATATTGTATTCTTAACCAAAAGATAAGCTCAATCAGCAGATGTGTCTATTGATGTTCACACAAATTCTTTGGTTGTACAGCAACCTGGTGCTTTGTTACAATAAAGTAATGTATGACTTACATATACATATAACATGTATTTGTGCTCCAAGAAGAATTGTTTCTGTCTGCAGGTCTCATAGTAGAATCTTTGGTTGTGTGGAAGGTTCTGTGCAAATCTCATATTGGGGAGTAATTTTCCTTTATTTCATATTTACTCTAGTCAGATGTAAGATTGGTATAGCTTAAAGGGACATGATACCCAAATGTTGAAATGCTTGAAAGTGATGCTGCATAGCTGTAAAAAGCTGACTAGAAAATATCACCTGAACATCTCTTTGTAAAAAAGAAATATATTTTACCTCAAAATGTCTAAGTATTCACACCCCATTGTAAAGGACTTTAAGCAGCAAGTCAGTATTACCTGCAGCTTGGCAGTATCTTAAAGATAACTTTTTATACAGCACTTACTCTGTTGAGCTGAGCAGGGCTGGCCTCTTAGGGTATAGCGAGCGAGGCTGCCGCCTTGGATACCGCAGTCAGGGGGACCCATTCGCACTGGTGCCAACTGTATTTTGTTTCATGGCTTTTTTTTTTTTTTGGCATGCTGCATTTTTAAAAATAAAACAATTGCAGCATTTTTTCCCCCAGGACCTTTAGGAGGCAGTATCACATGCAATGATCTGATTGATTGGAGGATTATACTATAATTCTCCAATCAATCAGATCCTTGTATGCTGCCTGAATAAGAAAGAGGGTGGTGACTGCTCATGGTGATTTGTGAAGGGGCGGGTGTAAAAGCAGTGAGTGCAGTGGAAAGCAGAGTGGAGAGCGCGAGCATGTAGTGTAGCCAAGCAGTAAGCACAGTGGAAGTTCTAAGAAGTGTATGAGGATTGAGGACATTTACAGTGAAACTTAAAGAGAAAGTAAGTTAGAAATGGAAGGAAAAAAACAAAACTGTTAATACACTTATGAAAGCTGCCACCAAGAGACTTAAAGTGTAAAACTCTCTGGACGTTGCATATATGCTTTTTTAGACATTGTCTGCTTGCTGCCTGATGCCTGTCATACATCATTTTGTCCAACCTGTGCTATCTCTTATGATATCTGTGTTAAGCTGCATCTTTCCCTCCCTCCCTATTCACTACGGAAGAGCTGAAAACGTGAGGTCAAATTGTTGTGGGCAGCCGTGTGTGTGTGTGTAATAAATATAATGGTCTCAATAAAACATAGATGTTTCATCATGAATTTTCTGGTTTATTTTTGTGTGGCACAAGTTATCTACCTTATTTGTTTTATTTCTCTACACTTACTCTAGTAGATTAAGTATCCATCTTTATTCTTTTTTTTTATCAATCATGTGAGATCTAGAAGTTGTAATTTTAAAAAAGGTGATTCTTCAGTTTCAAATGAGGAGTCTTAAGGCTGTATGGATTAATTTTCACAGAGGGGAAAATACACCATTTCATTGCTCTATCCGTTTTATTATGCAACATGTCTATATAAAGAAACCCTTAAATAACCAACACATTTTTTTGAATGACAAGGAAACAAAAAAAAAAAAAAAAGAAAAAACTGTAATGCATTTTGTAATGCACATATTATATGCAAGAAATAATAAAATAAAAAAATCTGTCATGATTCAGACAGAGCATACAATTCTTTCTATTAGTATCCTTTGCTGGAGGATCAGCAATGCACTGCTGTGAGCTAGCAGACCCTGTCAGGTGAGCTAATGACAAGAGGCATATATGTGCAGCCACCAATCAGGAGCTAGCTCCCATTAGTGCATTGTTGCTCCTGATCCTACCTAGGTATGCTTTTCAGCAATGGATATCCAGATAAAGAAACTGCATTCGAGGAGCACCAGCTTAAAGTGAAGGTAAAGTCAAAGGCTCTATTACAAACAATTATAGATATGAAGGCAAATAAATATGTTTCATTCATCAATATTTGCAAAAACATATATTACCTGAGATATCTAATTTTATTGACATGTAATCGGCTTTCCGAAAAACAACCCGTTCCCTTTTTTTTTTTTTTTAAATAACGATCACGTGCTTGAGACATCCAATTGATTCTCTGGCCGTTAGGCGGCCGTCAAATTTCGTCATCAACATAGTGGTCTGGATGCGCATGCATAACATTTTCTCCTCCTCAATTTCCAAGCGTGTGTGTCCTCGTTTCGCGCATGCGCGGTATAAACTTTCGGTTGTAGTTATAGTAGGAGCTGCAGAGGAACTCAGACTGCAACAAATCGTAAACATTTGTCTCGCTCCGATTACCTACATCAACTTCTGTTATTTTGGTAAGTTAAAAACGATCGCATTATCTGCATGCGCAGTTACTCCATGCTCGATGTGCACGAGCTTACTAGACACGTATAGAGTGGGTGGGACCGCTCTATACGTCACAGTATCATAAACCAGGAAATGGAGGATGGGAGGAGATTCTGCAGGGAACGGCATGAAAAATAAAGATAAAAATATACCTAAATAAATAAAAAAAATTAAAAAACAAACCTAGCGCCTGTATTTGACTTAGTAAAAGGAACATAAATACAATTGCTAGTTAAGAAAACTTTACCTTCACTTTAATAAAAACTTGCATTATTATCCATATTAAAAATCAAGTGTCACATGGCTTGACATACAAATGCATTAAGGACTGTAAACAACTGACGCGTTTCGGCTCTTGGTCGTACTCTAAGCAGTTTTTATTAAGCTGGTGCTCCACGAATGCTGTTTTTTTTTTTTTTATCTGGATTTACATGACCCTCAAATGTAGCACAGCCGCAGCTAACAAGCAGATACACCTTCTCCTCCTGTGATTGGTTGCCCTACCTGATTGACAGTACATTGAAGCAACTGGAAGAACCGCTTGTGTATGGTGTCTGAAAGCGGATGTTGGAAATGTGATCATTTTACCAAGTCTGCACAGGTGTTAAGTATTCCCTAGGTAAAGGGCGAAGTCAGAGTTACAGACTTTCCAGCAGGCACATCCAAGGACCGGACAAACCATTACGAAGCAGGGTAAGAGTTAATAAACTTACTACTACATTCAAAATATGGTTACGCTTTGAGTGTAATTTAATATTGGGACAGAGACTCTTCCTTGTAAACATTGCCTTTTGGAGAACTTTAGATAGAATATACCTGGAATTTCGCATTTAATCTATACTTTATTATAGTGCTTTTATTAAAAACAAAATTCTGTGCCTATAAACTGTAAATGCTAATGTCAACAACGGATACCAAGAGAACAAAGGAAATTAGGTAACAGAAGTAAATTGGAAAGTTGTTTAAACTTGCATGCTCTATCTGAATCGCAAAGACAATTTTTGGGTTTAAGCTTTTGAAATTGTAAAAATGTCTTACCTGTATTAACGGATATATACTTACTGAATACTCTTATTACTCATTCAAAATGATCTGCTCACTATATTTGTTTCCTTACAAATTGCCAGCCTATTGCTCAGTTTTATTTGATAACTCTATTTTCAAATGGTGAGTCTATGTGCAGGGCACAGAATGATCTGAAGGGACATTAAAGTTTTTAATAGCATTTTTATTTCACTTTAAGGGACATGATACCCAAATGCTTGGGTCACTTGAAAGTGATACAGTAACTTTGTAAAATAACTTTAGAAAACATCACCTGAACATCTCTAAATAAAAACCAGATGGTTTAACCTCAAAATATTTATCAGGAGCTGCATTTCATTATATAGTGGCTTTAAGCAGCCAATTAGGATGCTAGTCCTGAATATATATATATATATATATATATATATATATATATATATATATATATATATATATATATATATATATATATATATTATACATTTTATTATATTTTTATTTTTTTATTGTCTGCTTTTTACCGTTAAACTGCATCATTCAGTCTCTTTAACCCAACTGGCAGCCCATTAGTCTAAAGCTCTTTTTTTTAAAATTTTTTTAAATAAAGTGGCTTGCACCCCTGGCCCTCTGCTCCACCAGCATCTGTCATTTGGTAACTATCTACTCATAGTAGTAGTTTTTTTTTTTTCTTTTACTAATGTAGTAAGCCCAATACAGAAAATAGCTTGACCCACTTTTTTTTAGATCTGCTCCTCTGTGAAATAGTGCATTCATGATATTGTATTCTAGGAGAATGGACCTGATGAAATGTCAGTAAGTTCCTTATTAGGTGACTAAAGTTATGGGACTCATTTATGAAGCAGTGTTCTAAAACCATTACTTCCTAACTAAACCACTTTAAGAGGTGGTCACTTAAAGTGATGGTAAACCCAAGCGTATAACAAAAACTAGGAGTTACCATCACTAAAAATAATCATTAGTTTCTGTCATTATCTCCTAAAAAAATGGTATTAAACTCACCTTATCTGTGAGGAAAGTATATCCCTAACTCAGTGCCTCTTCTTCAATAAGGTGACGTTTCCACCTCTAAACCAATAGCCTTACATGTCAACTGACATCCTAGCAAGGCTATTGGTCTAGAGGTAGAAATGTCACCTCATTGGAGAAGTGCACTGTGCTGTGGGCTGCTGGAGGTGAGTTTAATGCTGGTTTTTAGGAGATTATGACAGAAACTTTATTTTTAGTGATGGTAAATCCTACCGTTTGTTATACGCTTGGATTTACCATCACTTTAAAATAACCCTGGGCTGATCAAACCAGGCTGATTGACAATACCTGCTCTTGCACTATTGTGTGAGAGCAGGGGGACAGATTCTGCAAGAGAGCTCTTGGGCAATCTTAAATTTGCTGCTTCACTGGAGGAGATTAAAGACAGACAGGTTTCCTGTCTGGGAAATTGTCTGCCATACTTTTTTAAAGATACCATTTTGGCAAACAATGTATGTATGTATTACATGTTATTTACAGTTGTGTATGGGATATTGGCTTTTTGTTTGGTTTACTATAATAATACTGTTATACAACTGACACACATACAGATATATATTTTTTTGCATTTCATGATGCAGTTTGTGTTGTCTGTTAACATACCCTCAAAAGCGCTATTTTTAGTGCTGCAGCAGTTAAAATGATAAATTGGTGTTAAAGTAGGAACAATAGCACATTAAATAGTGTTTGTGAAATAAATGGAATTTGAGCAGTATGCATTTTTTTTCAGTGTGAAATGATTAATGCCTTTCAGTTCTTAAATGAGTTCTGTCAAATAACAGATGGTATTTGCCTCTTTTGGCATAATGAATACAAACATTTCTGTGCAAGATACTCATGAGCTATGAATTAAGGTGTGTATACTTTATTAACCATTTAAAGCAGGGATCTCAAACTTCACTTACCCAATGGCAAAGTGATCTTCTCCTATGGGGCCGCTTAAACAAAAAACAACAAATTTCCAAATATGTATATTTATTCAAAAAAGCGACTGAACATGTTAAAATCTGTTGACCCTTAATATGTAAGACAACCATCTTTTAAAGTGATTATTTGGTACTTTTCCATTAACGGACCGCCATTCTGTTGGTGACTATAGTATGCCAGCAGATGGCGCTATAGAGTTTTGGTCTGTTAAAAACCTTTTCAGAATTCTGGCAATGCTGAGACACCATATCACCTCGGCTGGGTGGCCATTCCAAGTATACAGTTATAGCCAAAGCTATGTTGTCTAATCTTTATCAGTTGAACAGAAATAGATTAGCTCAGTGATGTATTTTGTTATACTTTGTATCTTGTGAGTGACAAAGGAAGACTATGACGGCAATAAGGTGAAAAAATGTTAGTCACAAGATGATTTTTTTTTTTTTTTACAGTTTTAAAACTTTTGTCCAATTTATGCAGACATCCAGGCAATCCCCAAGGTTTTACATAGTTTTTCCATCCCACTGTATATGCAAAATAAATTAACTGCATTGCTGTTATTAATATTATTATTTTCAGTTATTTGTAGAGCACCAACAGATTCTGCAGCACTATAAGCATAGGTTCTAATATGCAAGGTAACATTTATGGGAGACAAAAGGGATAGAAGGCCTTGTCAATAGTTGTACTGTTATAAAATCAGCTAACCTGAAGGTGATCTGCAAAACAGCTGGGCTTGTAGGCTTACATGCTAAGGGAGCTTAAGGGGTTGACAAAAGGAGGAGAGGAACTAAGATAAGAACATGTTTGTGTATATTCTATGCATCCCTGAACAGTAGAGTCTTTATGGGACGTTTGAAAGTTTGAAAATTAGGGGAGAGTCTTGTAGAGTGAGACAGAGTTCCACAAGATAGGGGTCCATCTGTAGAAGTCTTGCAGACAGGAGTGTGAGGAGGTAACAAGAGGAGGAGAGAAGCAGTTCATGAGCAGAGCAAAGGGGGCGGGAGGGAGACTATTTGGAGACAAGGTCAGAGATATTGGGGTGGAAAAGTGTTATTAGAGCCTTGAATGTCAGTCAGGATTTTATGTTTTATTCTGGAGATTAGAGAAAGCAAGTGAAGTGATTGGCAGAATGGTGCAGCAGATGACGAGTGACGTGTAAGGAAGATCAGTCTGGCAGAGATATTTATTATGAATTGTAAGAGAGATAGACGGCAGTTACTGAAGCCGGAGAGGATGGCGTTACAATATTTGAGGCGGGAAATGATAATAGAGTAGATTAAATTCTTAGTTGTGTCTTGTGTGAGGAGATGTTTCTTTTATGTAATTAGCAAGAGTCCACGGGCTACTGACGTATGGGATATACAATCCTACCAAGAGGGGCAAAGTTTCCCAAACTTCAAAATGCCTATAAATACACCCCTCACCACACCCACAAACTTTGCCTCCTATGAAGGTGGTAAAGTAAGTTTGTGCTAAGATTTCTCAGCATTCTGAAGCCTGATTCCTCTGAGTGCAGTGAATGTCAGAGGGATGTGAAGGGAGTATCGCCTATTAAATGCAATGGTTTTTCTCAAGGGGAATCTAGCTCATAGGTTCTCTGTTATCGGTCGTAGAGATTCACCTCCTACCTCCCTTTTCAGATTGACAATATACTCTCATATTCCATTACCTCTACTGATAACCGTTTCAGTACTGGTTTGGTTATCTGCTATATGTGGATGGGTGCTGTTTGGTAAGTATGTTTTCATTACTTAAGACACTCTCAGCTATGGTTTGGCACTTTATGTAAATATATGTATTGTACTTATATTTGCAATGATTCAGGTTTCAGTATATTTTCTTTTGCAGACTGTCAGTTTCAAATCTGGGAAATGCATTTTTTAGGAAAATTTATTTCTTACCTGGGGTATAGTCTTTTTTCAATTGACTGTCATTTTAAATTCGCGGGCAGAATTAGGCTCGCGAGGGCACAAAATGCCAAACTATATTGCATAATTTTTGGCGCAAGTTTTTTCTGGCGCAAAGTTACGTTCGATGACGCAAAATTCATAATTTCCGGTGTCACAAGGTTGCGTCTTCAATGCCGCGAGTGTGTCATTTCCGGATGTTGTTAGCGGCAAAAAAAAAAATCTGTTTGTTTGTGCATCATACTTGGCACCAAATATTTTCATTATTTTAAATCCCATTCCTATATGCCTCTTGCCTTTTTTTCTCTATCAGAGGGCTGTGCTGTTTGCATTTTTTTCCCATTCCTGAAACTGCCATTTAAGGAAATTGATAATTTTGCTTTATATGTTGTTTTTTCTCTTACATTTGCAAGATATCTCTATCTGATCCTGTCTCAGAAATCACTGTTGGAACCCTGCTGACAACAGTTCTACCAAAGCTAAGTACATTTGTTGTAATCTTGTGGAGATTATCTCTACAGCTGTGGTTTGTAATAAATTGTCATGATAAACTTTTACATGCAGAGAATGTGTCCATCAGTAATAGTACATTGCCTGTTGCTGTTCTATTAAACGGACACTGAACCCAATTTTTTTATTTTGTGATTCAGATAGAGCATGACATTTTAAACAACTTTCTAATTTATTCTTATCAAATTTTCTTCATTCTCTTGGTATCTTTATTTGAAATGAAAGAATGTAAGTTTAGATGCCGGCCCATTTTTGGTGAACAACCTGGGTTGTTCTTGCTGATTGGTGGATAAATTCATCCACCAATAAAAAAGTGCTGTCCAGAGTATGAACTAAATAAAGATAGCAAGAGAACGATGAAAAATTGATAATAGGAGTAAATTAGAAAGTTGCTTAAAATTGCATGCACTATCTAAATCACGAAAGAAAAAAATTGGGTTCAGTGTCCCTTTAACATCTAATGTGCAAGATATACCTGTGAATTTATTGCTGATTCTATTCAGAAGGCTTTGTCTGCCATCCCGCCTTCTAATAAATGTAAAGGTCTTTTAAAACTTCTCGTAAAGTTGATGAAATTTCAAATGACCGACAACATACTGAATTATCCTCCTCTGATGAGGGATCTTCTGAATCAGATAGATCTTCCTCAGATATTGACACTGACAAATCTACTTATTTGACTAGTCCTCTTGATACTAAAACTAGTAAACGTTTAAATTCTGTTTATAAACCTCCTGTGGTTATTCCAGAGGTTTTTCCAGTTCCTGATGCTATTTCTGATTTCTAAGGAATGGAATAGGCCTGGTACTTCTTTTTTCTTCTTTTAAGGTTTAAAAAATTGTATCCTTTGCCAGTAGTTAGATTGGAGTTTTGGGAAAAGATCCCCAAAGTTGATGGGACTATCTCTACTCTTGCTAAACGTACTACTATTCCTACGGAAGATGGTACTTCTTTTAAAGATCCTTTAGATAGGAAACTTGTATCTTAACAAAGGAAAGCTTATTTATGTTCAGGTCATCTTCTTAGGCCTGCAATTGCTTTGGCTGATGTTGCAGCTGCTTCAACTTTTTGGTTGGAAACTTTAGCGCAACAAGTATTGGATCATGATTGTCTAGCATTGTTAACTTGATTCAACATGCTAATAATTTCATGTGTGATGCCATTCTTTGATATCATCAAAACTGATGTTAAATCTATGTATTTAGCTATTTTAGCTAGAAGAACTTTGTGGCTTAAATCTTGGAATGCTGATATGATAAGTCCAGATTGCTATCTCTTTCTTTCCAAGGTAATACATTATTTGGTTCTCAGTTAGATTTAATAATTTCAACTGTCACTGGGGGGAAGGGAGTTTTTTGTGCCTCAAGATAAAAGACCTAAGGGTAAATCTAAAGCTTCTAAACGTTTTCGTTCCTAAATAAGGAACAGAAACCTAATTCTTCCCCCAAGGAATCTGTTTCCAATTGGAAGCCTTCTTCACATTGGAATAAATCCAAGCCATTTAAGAGATCAAAGCCAGCCCCCAAGTCCGCATAAAGGTGCGGCCCTTATTCCAGCTCAGCTGGTAGGGGGCAGATAAAGATTTTTCAAAGTTGTTTGGTTCAATTCGGTCCAAAATCATTGGATTCAGAATATTGTCTCTCAGGGGTACAGAATAGGATTCAGAGTAAGACCGCCTGTGAGAAGATTTTTTTTCTCTCACGCATTCCAACAAACCCAGTAAAGGTTCAGGCTTTCCTGAAGTGTGTTTCAGACCTGGAGTTATCTGGGGTAATCATGCCAGTTCTGTTTCAGGAACAGGGTCTGGGGTTTTATTCAAATCTATTCATTGTCCCAATGAAAGAAAATTAATTCAGACAAGTTTTGGATCTAAAAATTTTGAATCGATATGTAAGAGTACCAACTTTCAAAATGGTGACTATAAGGTCTATTCTGCCTTTCGTTCAGCAAGGGCATTATATGTCCACAATATACTTACATGATGCATATCTTCATATTCCGATTCATCCAGATCGCTATCAGTTCCTGAAATTCTCTTTTCTAAACAAGCATTACCAATTTGTTGCTCTTCCTTTTGGCCTAGCGACAGCTCCAATAATCTTTTCAAAGGTTCTCGGTGTCTTACTCTCTGATATCTTGGTACTTGCTCAGTCTTTACATTCTGCAGAATCTCACACAAATCAACTACTGTTGTTGGTTGGAGGATCAATTTACCAAAAAGTTCTTTGATTTCTCAGACAAGGTAACTTTTTTAGGTTTCCAGATAGATTCAGTGTCCATGACTTTGTCTCTAACAGACAAGAGACGTTTGAAATTGGTTGCAGCCTTTCGGAACCTTCAGTCTCAGTCATTCCCTTCAGTAGCTATGTGCATGGAAGTTTTAGGTCTCATGACTGCAGCATCGGACGCGATCCCCTTTGCTCGTTTTCATATGAGACCTCTCCAGCTTTGTATGCTGAACCAATGGTGCATGGATTATACAAGGATATCACAATTCATATCCTTAAATCCCAATGTTCGACTTTCTATGACTTGGTGGTTAGATCACCATTGTATAATTCTAGGGACCTCTTTCGTTCATCCAACCTGGACTGTGATCACAACAGATGCGAGTCTTTGAGGTTGGGGAGCTGTTTGGGGATCTCTGACAGCACAAGGGGTTTGGAAATCTCAAGAGGCGAAATTACCAATAAATATTTTGGAACTCCATGCGTTTCTCAGGGCTCTTCAGTTTTGGCCTCTGTTGAAGAGAGAACCGTTCATTTGCTTTCAGACAGACAATATCACAACTGTGGCATATGTCAATCATCATGGTGGGACTCACAGTCCTCAAGATATGAAAGAAGTATCTTAAATACTTGTTTGGGCGGAATCCAGCTCCTGTCTAATTTCTGCGGTTCATATCCCAGGAATAGACAATTGGGAAGCGTATTACCTCAGTCGTCAGACTTTACATCTGGGAGAATGGTCTCTCCACCCAGTTGTGTTTTCTCAAGTTGTTCAGATGTGGGTGCTTCCAGAAAAAGATCTGATGGCATCTCATCTAAACAAGAAACTTCCCAGGTACCTGTCCAGGTCAAGGGATCCTCAGACGGAAGCAGTCGATGCGTTGACACTTCCTTGGTGTTATGAACCAGCTTATATTTTCCGGCCTCTAGTTCTTCTTCCAAGAGTGATCTCCAAAATCATCATGGAGCAATCATTTGTGCTGCTGGTGACTCCAGCATGGCCTCACAGGTTTTGGTATGCGGATCTTGTTCGGATGTCCAGTTGCCAACCTTGGCCACTTCCATTTAAGGCCAGACCTTCTATCTCAAAGTCCATTTTTCCATCAGGATCTCATATCATTAAATTTGAAGATATGGAAATTGAACGCTTGTACTTAGTCATAGAGGTTTTTCTGACTCTGTGATTAATACTATGTTGCAGACTCGTAAATCTGTTTTTAGAAAGACTTATCAAGTTTGGAAGACTTACATTTCATGGTGTTCTTCTCATAAATTCCCTTGGCATTCTTTTAGAATTCCTAGAATTTTACAGTTTCTTCAGGATGGTTTGGATAAAGGTTTGTCTGAAAGTTCCTTGAAAGGACAAATCTCTGTTCTTTCTGTTTTATTTCACAGAAAGATTGATAAACTTCCTGATATTCATTGTTTTGTGCAGGCTTTGGTTCGAATCAAGCCTGTCATTAATTCAATCTCTCCTCATTGGAGTCTTAATTTGGTTTTGAAGGCTTTACAGGTTCCTCCATTTGAGCCTATGCATTCTTTGGGCATTAAACTACTTTCTTGGAAAGTATTGTTTCTTTTGGCCATCTCTTCTGCTAGAAGAGTTTCTGAATTATCCGCTCTCTCTTGTGAATCTCCTTTTCTGATTTTTCATCAGGATAAGGCAGTTTTGCGGACTTCATTTAAATTCTTACCTAAGGTTGTGAATTCTAACAATATTAATAGAGAAATTGTTGTTCCTTCCTTGTGTCCTAATCTTAAGAATTCTTTGGAGAGATCTTTACATTACATTCTTTGGATGTGGTGAGAGCTCTGAAATATTATGTTGAAGCTTCTAAAGATTTCAGGAAGACTTCTAGTCTGTTATCTTTTCTTGTTCTAGGAAAGGTCAGAAGGCTTCTGCCGTTTCTTTGGCTTTGTGGTTAAAGGGACAGTATACACTCATTTTCATATAACTGCATGTAATAGACACTACTATAAAGAATAATATGCACAGATACTGATATAAAAATCCAGTATAAAACTGTTTAAAAACTTACTTAGAAGCTGTCACTTTGGCTCTGTTGAAAAGGTAGCTGGAAAGCCCACTGTAAGTGGCAAATAAGACACTCCCCCCCTCCCCCTTCTTTTGCATATGAAAAGACCCTTTACACAAACAGGAGCAAGCTGGAGTAGGTAGTCGAGCGTATTCACATAAAACTTTGGGGCTTGGTTAGGAGTCTGAAAATCAGAGCAATGTTATTTAAAAATAAGCAAAACTATACATTAATTAAAAAAAAAAACTTTATGGGCTATATAAATAGATTATCTACAAAACATTTATGCAAAGAAAAAGTGAGTGTATAATGTCCCTTTAAAGCTTTTGGTTCATCAAGCCTATTTGGAGTCGGGTCCAGTCCGCCTCAGAGAATTACAGCTCATTCTACTAGATTAGTTTCCACTTCCTAGGCTTTTAAGAATGAAGCTTCAGTTGATCAGATTTGCAAAGCTGCTACTTGGTCTTCTTCGCATACATTTACTAAATTCTACCATTTTGATGTATTTGCTTCTTTGGAAGCAGTTTTTGGTAGAAAAGTTCTTCAGGCAGCTGTTTCAGTTTGATTATTCTGCTTTTGATTTGTTTTTCCTTTTCATTTATGAAAATAAACTTTTATATTTTGGGTTGTGGATTAATTTTTTCAGTGGAAAATGGCTGTTTTATTTGTATCCCTCCCTCTCTAGTGACTCTTGCGTGGAGTTCCACATCTTGGGTATTGCTATCCCATACGTCACTAACTCATGGACTCTTGCCAATTACATGAAAGAAAACATAATTTATGTAAGAACTTGCCTGATAAATTCATTTCTTTCATATTGGCAAGAGTCCATGAGGCCCACCCTTTTTATGGTGGTTATGATTTCAGGTAAGTTCTTACATAAATTATGTTTTTTTAAGGTGGAAGCGACAGGAATTGTTCATCATTTGGATGTGGGGATCGCAAGAAAGATCTGAGTCAAGTGTGACCCTAAGACATAGGGCATGCAGGGTTGGGGTAATAATGTTATTAACAGTTATAGAAAGTTGGGGGTAGAGATTTTGGTAGAAGGGGGAGTGAGCTCAGTTTTGGGGAGATTTAGATTAGGTAGTGAGAGGACATACAGGATGAAATATTGGAAAGTTAATTTCACAAGTGAGTAAGGAAGGAGATACGTCTGATGCAGAGAGGTAGATTTAAGTAACCTAAGGATGTTCCCTCGGCAGAATGACTGGGGGATGAGGGGAGTGGGGGAGGTATTTAAGCCTTTGGCTGGAGTGTCCTTGCCTCCTCCTGGTGGCCAGGTTCTGTATTCCCACAAGTAAGGAATGAAGCCGTGGACTCTCCTCATACATATGTAAATTAAATTATCAGGTAAGCATAATTTGTTATTTCGCATATCTGCTTCCCATTTAGTTAATTTCTTAATTTTTCATTTGCTGTGGGAAGTTGATGAAATGAGTTTATGATAAATGTTTTTGAAGATAAAGTTACTTTTGAGTTGGTAACCGCTGTTTTTAACCTTGAGTCAGCGTTGGTAGAAGGCCATATCAGCATATCACTCCTGGTTCCTAGAACGTAAGCTCATATCCTACCTTGATAAGCCCAACAGACTCCTGTATAATGTTTGCAAGAAAGTCATACTTCACTATAGATAAGCTGCATAATAGTAACCTTGATATGTAGTACAGTTAATTCAGTTTTGTTTTCTGATATGCAACAATGTCCTTGAGACAGGTTATTCATGTCATAAACTATATCCATTGATTTTTTAATTTTTTTTATTTCTTAAAAAGATAGATAACTCCTTTACTACCCATTCCCCAGCTTTACACAACCAACATTGTTATATTAATATACTTTATAACCAGGGCCGTCTTTAATATTGACTGGACCCTGGGCAAAAAAATTCTTGCCCCCCCCCCCCCCCCACACACACACACACACGCAATTTCGCTCTCTACCCCAACATCCAAAAACATCTAAATTATTATTATTATTTTTAATTATTAGCCCAGCTGTGGATCATCTACTGCTGGGCTAATAATTTTTAAAAAATGAAATAAATTACAATATGTGAAACTGGACCTAAGCAGTACTAATAAGTAAATAAATATATAAATTCCTCCACTGTGGATTAATTTAATATTCTTTTGAATGTGATTCTGGTGTGAGGTTAGCTGGTTAAAGAGATTTAGGGCAGCCAACAGGAGCAAAGCAAGGTAAAGACTGAGGAGGAAGCATGGAGGTGCAGTATAAGTTTACTGACTGGAACAGCAGAACTACTATGGGAAGCTGTAAAATCTGAGACAGAGAGAAAATAAAAACTATAAAAATAAACCTTACATTAATGTGTGAAGTATCAGCATGACACTATACATCAGCCACAGCAGCACATGTCGCTTCTTTGCTAGGAACAAGTTCCCTCTCACCCTTTACTAGACAATGCTGCATTGGGAGGGGCGTGTGTGCACTCACTTATTCTTCCCACTGACACCTTTCTACAAAGCACTGTTCCCCTAGCAAACTTCAGTTAGTTGATCTTAGGGCCACAGCAGAAAGAGCAGGGCTAAAGGGACCAGTAGACTGGATGCTGTCTTTCCAAGGCTGCATGGATACAGTGTGAGATGAGTCACACAGCCTCAAGACTGAAGAGAGCAGTGTATGCAGCTGTACAGATGCTCAAATCCTCACGTGCCTACCGCTCCAGCTTTCTGCTGCATGCGCCTACAGTCAGCCCTACCCAGAAGCAATCCCCACAACCAGAGCAGTTACCTGGTAACAGTGGTAACCCCAGTAGGACCTTTTCTGATGCAGTGGAAATGGCTGGATGCCGAGTTAGGGCTTTGCATTCAGTGCTGCACAGTGCACATCAAAAACAGCACATGGCAATAGCTTGGCATGTCACATGACACCGGCACGGTCTGGCACAGTTTTTTAAAAAAAAAATATATATATAAGCAGAGTACTTTTGACTGTGACAGTATTAGGACTGAATGTGTGTGTTCCCCATGTCACATCAGCAGTCTGGTATGAACCATTTAAAAAAAAAAAAAAAATTTTTTTTTTTTTTTTTTTTAGGACTCTTGGGCCCCTCAGCAGAGACTGGGCCCTGGGCAGCTGCCCATTTTGCCCTGTGTTAAAGACGGTCCTGTTTGTAACCTCTAAATGTCTGCCTGTTATTAAACCCCTGCAGGCCACCTCTTATCTCATGCAAGTTCATGTGCTTATACTTTTAGACTCCTATTGTTAGGACGTCTGTTTGAAACAAAGTTGTGTGATCCTTTATAGAGATCTGGAAAAACTTACATATTGCTACAGTAAATGTAATGTTGTGAAAACCTTAGGATGTCAGGGGTTAATTTTTCTTTCTTTGCTTTTTCTTCTCTGTTTTCTTCAGTTCTGTAACAGAAATATCTAAAAAGTCAAACTTATGGGACCACTAGTTTTTACTACCTACATTTGGTACAACGAGATATATGGGGTCAATTCAGTCTTCTCACAACAGTGTTTTTTTTATGAGTCAAAGACAGAAAATAGTGTCCCTATCAAGACACTAACCTGGGATTGATCAGTGGTGACACTCTCTAGGACATGTTTTAATCACTTTGTTACGGGATGACCATATATGACAGACATGTCATTTTTGGTATGAAAACAATCCTCATGATGTCACAATCTGATTGCTTATAAGGGTATGTGTATTGTAGATACATAACTAAAATTATAAGTTTTCCTACAACTTCAGCCACGGCTTGCAATTCTGGTTTATGGTGTGACATAATAAAGAGGTGGCTACCTTCCTTGCCCACTCTGAAAGGGGCTTGGTCAGAAACCTGACCTCAGGAAAAAAAAAAAATTGTGGTTTTAGCAAAATTTATATTGTCATGGATGGCTGTGGGCAGCAGCGTGTTTGACAATATTTCTGTCATTTCCCTGGAACATAGGCTATTCTGGTAAATTTTTGTTATTGCTCCTTTTTTATTTGTTAAAAACTATTTACTTTGTGTAATTGTGTTCTGTAACTCATTTTCTTTCATACAGGTGGTGAAAGTCCACAATCCATTACTCCTGGCAATTACTATTCTCTACCACTAGGAGGAGGAAAAGATTCCCAAACCCCAAGACCCTTATAAATCCCCTCACACATACCTCAGTCTTTACTTTGCCTCCGCTAGTGATGGTTGAAGAAGGAAGACGTGCATTTGATTCTTCAGACAGCAGGGTCTTCAGTCTATATTGAGGCCCGGTTTCCTTGGTGAGTACAGTACTTGTCAGAGGGATGTTTATGGGTTATGGTTTGTGATTCTTTTTCACCTAATGGGATTTTTTTTCATAAACCTTTTATAATTGGTTGCAGGGACGTGTCTCTTGCCTCCCTTTATGGATCTACAATTTACTCCTATTTCATAACTACTGTTGATATGTTTCAATACTGGTTTGTCTGTCTGCTTCACATTTGCTGATGTACGAGTGACTATCTGTAAGTATAATTTATTAAACATTTAAGACACTCTATAGCTATGTTATGGGCACTTTTTTAGTTTAAATATGTATTTGCTAATATATATGGCCATGGGACAAAATCCTGTTCACTATTTCCTTGCTTAGTTTGTATTTTGCTCGTCTGGCTTTTTACCTCTTTTTATAGTTCTTTTACACGACAGCCGGATTTTCTCACATAGGGTTAGTGAACGTTTGTCCTTGGCTAATGCGCGTGTTGGGTGTTTTGGCGTGCTAAATTCCTTATAGCTGTTTTTTTTTTAATGCATGATGAGCGTTATTTGCGTTATCCTTTGTTTTGCAGTTCGGCTTAGCTTATTTAAAAAGCTACTTAGAAGGGGGTAAGTGATCAAGAGCTTTTTTTTAAGGGAGTTTTGCTATGTGAAATAATGGAGCAGTCTGGTTTTGTCCATAAATCTACCCAGGAAACTGAGTGCCCTGAACAGCTTTCTAAGTTAGTTAGTTAGTTAGTTGTGCTTATTGTAAAAAAAATTTGGGTGCCTTCTCCAGCTCATTTAAGTGAACTATGAATGCAATCAGACCAACCTAATGCTGTATCTTTGGGGTCTCGCAGAGATAGATCTAATGGCTTCTCATTTGAACAACAAACTTCCCAGGTACTTTGCGAGGTCCAGGAATCCTCAGGCAGAATTGGTGAATGCTCTAGTAGTTACTTGGTCATTTCAGCTTGTGGTTTCCTCCTCTGGTACTTCTTCCCAAAGTGATTTCCAAGATAAGCCTAGAGAAGTCTTCAGTAATCCCGATGGCCCCAGGATGGCCTTGCATGATTTGGTATACAGATCTGGTTCAGATGCCCAACTGCCCTCCTTGGCTTCTTCTTCTGCAATCAGACTTTGTCTCAAGGTCCATTTTTCCATCCGGGTCTCAAGTCTCTGAACTTGATGGAATAGAAATTGAACGTTTAGTCCTTAGACATAGGGGATTCTGTGATTGAAACCTTGGTTCAGGCTCGTAAGCCTGTAACTAGGAGAATCTATCATAATGTCTGGAAGGCATTTATTTCTAGGTTTGTAGCTCATGGGTTTTTCCTGGCATTCTCCTAGGATTTTTCATTTTTTACAGGATGGTCTGGATAAGGGTCTATTTGCCAGTTCTCTGAAGGGGCAGATTGCTAATCTTCCTAATATTCATGGTTTTGTTCAGGCTCTGGTCTGTATTAAACTTGTAATCAAGCTAATTTCTCCTCCATGGAATCTTAAAGGGACAGGAAACCCATTTTTTTTTCTTTTATGATTTGGATAGAAAAGTGAATTTAAAAGTGTCTTAAAATGACATGCTCTATCTGAATCGTGCATGTTTAATTTTGACTTTCCTTTCCCTTTAATTCGGTGTTAAGGGTTTTGCCTACTCCTCCTTTTGAACCTATGCATAAGGTGGATATTAAAGAGACAGTCAAGTAAAAAAAAAAAAAAAAAACTTCCATGATTCAAATGGGGCATGTCATTTTAAACACCTTTCCAGTTTACTTTTATCACCAATTTTTCTTTTTTCTCTTGGTATTCTTAGTTGAAAGCTAAACCTAGGAAGGCTCATATGATAATTTCTAAGCCCTTGAAGGCTGCCTCTTATCACATGCTTTTTTTATTTGCTTTTCACAACAGGGGAGAGCTAGTTCATGTAAACCATATAGATAACATTGTGATCACGCCCGTGGATTGTGGCAGACACTGCACTAATTGGCTAAAATGAAAGTCAATAGATAATAAATAAAATGTCATGTGATCAGGGGGCTGTCATAAGATGCTTAGACACAAGTTAAACACAGAGGTAAAAAGTATATTAATATAACAGTGTTACTTATGCAAAACTGGGGAATGGGTAATAAAGGGATTATCTATCTTTTAAAGCAACAAAAATTCTGGTGTTGACTGCCCTTTTAAACTACTTTCTTGGGAAGTGGTATTTCTTTTCGCTATCTCTTCTGCTAGAAGAGTCTCTGAGTTATCTGCTCTTTCTTGTTATCCTCCTTATCTGATTTTTCATCAGGATAAGGCAGTTTAACGGACTTGCTTAAAGGGACACTCAAGTCAAAATTAAACTTTCATGATTCAGATAGCGCAGGCAATTTTAAACAACTTTCCAATTTACTTCCATAAACAAAATTTTGCAGAGTCTTTTTATATTTACACTTTTTGAGTCGCCAGCTCCTACTGAGCATGTGCAAGAATTTACAGAATAAACGTATATGCATTTGTTAAAGAAAAGAGGACAACGGATATATGTTTTAGGTGTCTACTTATTAACCTTGTTAGATACGTTTATGGGTTAACATAAGTAGTAGGACTTTAAGCAACATCAAATAAGAGCAGATCCCACAAAGAGGTGGGCATGCTCAAAAAAAGAATTGATTTTATGCACTATCTGTGTATACTAGAATAATGGTACATTAAATATAACTTTTAATTGGTTTAAAGTAAAAAAACCCAGCAAAATTAGAAACGGCCTCTTGCTGCTCACACACACAATTTTATAAACACTCCTCCTGTGCGAAAATATTTATTGTTGAGGTGTAAAAAAATTGTGTTGTAACTAGAACAATATTGTTAGTATATTATATTATTATAGAAGAAGATGCTGCAGAAATTTTAGACACCAACAAGTACTGTGTCTTTTATCAACAAAAAGTTGTTATTTTAACTGCCCTCCAGTTGTTAATTCAAGTATTTAAAACAATGTTCAGCTAGTTTAAAATAACAAACTACCGTTGAAACCCTTCTTTTCAGAAAAGGGTGCCCTAATTGGTACTCTCCTAGTACTGCTAGCACCGCAAGTAGCGTGTTGACTTAAATTTGTAAAACAAATCTGATAGCAAACGCTGATCTATTAATATACTAACAATATTGTTGTTTTTTACTTTAAACCAATTAAAAGTTATATTTTAAATTACCATTATTCTAGTATACACAGATAGTAGTACATAAAAATCAATTCTTTTTTTGAGCATTTTGTGGAATCTGCTCTTATTTGATGTATATGCATTTGTGGCTGACACATGATACAGGAGAAGTGGAAATAGATATAACTGAAATGTGTCAGAAAAAAAATCTGTTACTCATTTGAAGTTCAGACTAAGTGCTATTGCATTGTCTTTTTATCATGCATTTGTTGATTATGCAAATCTACTGTATTTACTGGTCCTTTAAGGTTGTTTCTTGTGACAACATTAGCAGAGAGATTGTTGTTCCTTCTTTGTGTCCTAATTCATGTTTCAGAGAGATCTTTGCATTCTTTGGACATTATTAGGTTATTGAAATATTGCATTGATGCTGCTAAGGACTTTAGACAAGCTTTTAGTTTGTTCATTATTTTTTCTTGTGCTAGGAAAGGTCAGACAAAAAGGGAAGCTGTCTGCCAGGAATAAATACCAGCTCAGGGGCTTGTTCTATGGCCCAGTTACCACCTAGGAGCAGCTTCTTTTAGCCAATTGTACTTTTCACAGAGTAGAACTTTCCTGGAGTATATCAGTCTGATCCCGCCTCACAAGGTCAGTCCAGCCCTGAAATACCAATCCTCTTCTGAACAAGGAACATGACAATCCCAGACAATTGATTCAGCTTCCTTTGGGCCTCGTCAGTGAGGTGCAGCTGTGCCCACTAGGCATATTGGGCATGGAGTCCACGTCTGATTTCTCCCATTACCCTTAGGGAGACTTTCCCCAGGATCATAATACAAATATTCACCGAAAGACAAGCAATCTGCCAGGAATGAACAACAGTGCAGTGCTTCTCTTTCTGTACTGTAAAGTACCCTTCCTTCCCAAACCACATTTATCACCCTTAGACGCCTCTCACACCCATGCACCCTTGCACTCATTCCATCAAAGGTCTTACACCCCAATCCCCCACACATCCGATAATGGTCCCTCCAGGGGTGCAACGTTGTTATACACCACCCCAGAAACAAAAACATAAAACCAGCACAAAACAAAACCACTATACACCATGCTCCTCTCTGTGGCTCTTCAGTCCCCAAAAAATAAAAAAATAAAAATGTATTCTGACACTGATGTAGAATCTAACTATGTTTTATACCTTTTAATTGATGAACAAGTCTCCATTTTCAGCCTCTCCAAACCACAATGCCAATATACAGAAACCCATTCCAAGGCAGTGGTTAAAATCAGAGTCTCATAATTTATGTAGATTTTAAAGATCATTGACTAGTTGTTTTCTCAGGAGTACTTCTGACTGGTTGAAAATTCATTTTTTATTTGATTGATTATTTACAGCCTAAAGTTATTTTAAGACCATTTGAAAACGCACATGATTTTCTCTATAAATGCTAACAAACCTATATATGTTTTATTTTTGTTTTTTGCAGGTAAATTTATTATACATTCTAATACCTATTGAGGCATATTGGATTATAAAGAAATGTACATTCACTCAATACGATTGATGGCTTTGTAATCTTATACGAATTTGGAGGCTAAACGTGGTAAGTACTGTTAACATTTAGTTGGACCTATTCTGTTCTGATTACATTTTTCTGAGCTATCCTTTAAAAGAGTTGTCATAATCTTTATTTTTTGATGACCCTGTCAATATTTCTAGCAGGAAGAGTGGTTTTATCGACTTATACAGTATGTAGGGTGTGTTTTCCTATATTGGGGAGTTGTTCGCTACACTCTTGTATATCAAGGGCACACTGGATACCAAAGTATTAACTCCTCCTTTCTATACACAGAATTTTCATAACTGTATCAATACCTTTTTGGTATAGTTGAATTTGTGAATTTAGTAATTTGTTTTAGAAAGTTTATTGATGCCTAGTGCACTGTATTTACTTTATACATATACTGGTTGTTTTCTAATCAGCTGTGGATTTGTCATGGAGAAACAATGAATTGCAGTGACTTGCATTTTTATTGGTGGGGGGGTACATTATTATAGAGGTCTTTTAAAGGAGTGGGGTGTGGACTTTGTTGATTGCCTGCAGAGAACATGTTGGAGGTTTGATATTATTTCAGTATGATAACAACAGAGTTTAATTGGTTCACTTACTATTTAGTGTGACAACTATTCATATTCTTATAGTGGCTCTTGTCACTGCCCTGATCAGGTAATAGTACCACATATTACCTGATGATTTCTAGCTTCTATCAACAATAGTTGGTAAATAAATTGATTTCTTGAAGAAGTACTTTTTATAATAACTAATAACGCATGCTATATCCTATATATCAACTCTTATATTTTTTTTCTGCTGTCAGAATTTTGACAACCGTGGTGGGAAGGAAGCTTTAGATTTATACAATGTGTCAGAGCAAAGCCGACTTCAAGTCTCATTTTTTCCCCCCTTCTTGTGCCTTTGATCTACATAATTTGAATCTACATCCAGTGAAGTTGATATCAAAGGATTACTCTGGGACCTTAGGAATAATGCCTATTATCTCATAATTCAGAAGAATTTCATAGTCACAAACCTCAAAGGATCAATAAGCAGTTCATTTCAATTTCACTTAGTCGCATTTTTTAGATATACTTCTATTTTCTAGAAAACATTTTTCTAAAATTATTGCAGGTGATTGACTGAGTATGTTTCACGTACAAATGTTTTAGGGACCACTGACTCTTGGGGCATGTGTAAGAGTCAAAAGAGGCTTGCAATAGGCATACATATGTATGCTCAGTATGTCACATGCACAAGAAAAGTTACCACAAACCTGTGACATTTTTAGGAAGCATATAAAATGTGCTGCCGTTCATTTTTAACTCATTGGTTTCTTTTTAAAGGGACATGAGTAGATTGTAAACTGTTCTATATATGGCTAGAACAATTTATGCTTTGGTTTACAGCCTAACGTCCTTAATGTTTAGTGACTTGCAAATGCTAAAAAAAAATTATTTTGTGATTCAGACAGAGCATGCAATTTTAAGCAACTTTCCAATTTTACTCCTATTATCAATTTTTCTTCATTCTCTTGCTTTTTTTATTTGAAAAAGAAGGCATATGAGCTATTTTTGTGGTTCAGAACCATGAAAAGCATTTTTTTATTGGTGGGTGAATTTATCCACCAGTCGGCAAGAACAACTTGGTGTGTTCACCAAAAATGGGCCGGCATCTAAACTTACATTCTTCCATTTCAAATAAAGATACCAAGAGAATGAAGAACATTTGATAATAGGAGTAAATTAGAAAGATGCTTAAAATTGCATGCTCTATCTGAATCATGAAAGAAAAATTTTGGGTTCAGTGTCCCTTTAACCAATAGGTGATTGGGCCAACCTGGAAACTTAATGCTACATGTAAAATGCCATGTACTGAACTTTTATAGTTCTGTTTATTTTAAAAAACTAAAGAGCTATTTGTGTTTATACACCATTTAATAGAAAGCTGTAAAGGGACACTGAACCCAAATTTTTTCTTTCGTGATTCAGATAAAGCAACTTTCTAATTTACTCCTATTATCAATGTTTCTTCGTTCTCTTGCTATCTTTATATGAAAAAGAAGGCATCTAAGCTTTTTTCTTGGTTCTGAACTCTGGACAGCAGTTTTTGATTGGTGGATGAATTTATCCACCAATCGGCAAGGACAACCTAGGTTGTTCACCAAAAATGGGCCGGCATCTAAACTTACATTCTTGCATTTCAAATAGAGATACCAAGAGAATAAAGAAAATGTGATAATAGGAGTAAATTAGAAAGTGGCTTAATTTCATGCTCTATCTGAATCACGAAAGAAAAAATTTGGGTTCAGTGTCCCTTTAAATATACATTATTTTAAACATATAATAAGTTCATACTTTTTAGTAACTGAAAAATGTAAAAAAAAAAGTTGAACTTTTAAAGGGACATAAACCTACTCTTAAAAATACTGTAGTGTGTTAAATCATGTTTTTATTTTACTAATAGTTGCCTATAACCAGGGCTCCAAATTTTCACTAGCCATTGGCAAGTAGAAATTGCACTGTGGCGAGTAGTGAAAGATAGTGAGTGAATGTTACATCAATATATACACTGCCAAATGGATATATATATATATATATATATATATATATATATATATATATATATATATATATATATATATATATATATATATATATATATATATATATATTAATAATAATAATAATAATTGTATTAAAATGTACTTAATTTGTTATGGTTTAAAATAAAAAAATATTAAAAATTACTAACAAAGTGGCTAAACCCTGGTCTATAACAATGTGTTTAACCCCCACAAATGGGTTAAACACATATTTAGAGTCTTCTGTAGAGTGGCAATACTTTGCATATCCTGAGCTGAACACAGGCAGTTGAGCCAATCAGTGGTGGCATTGTGCATAGCCTCCTGTAACCAGGCTGTGTTCAGCTCAGAAGGGAAATCCTAGAGCTTTACTGTGGTACACACACACACAGTGCCTTCAGTGAGGTAGAGTGCATCCTACATAAACCTTGGCGTTTTATTATTCTACACCGTAATTATTTGATCAGGGCAGGGACTCCTTTATATTATAGACAAACAAGAAACAGTAGTACAATAAGTGTACAATAAGTGAATGTTTTGATACATTATAACATTTTCTTCTTGCAGTGTTTTATCTGTTTAATTGACCCTTGGTAAACGAGCCTAGCTTTAGAGTTTAAACTAACCTTGAACATATTTAAGCTTGCAAGAGATTACCCAAATGTCACATTTCCAGCTGAGATCAATTCATGGAGTCTCATATTTCTGCTTGATGTACAGACTACATTTAAAATAAGCATACTTTGTTATAAAAAAAAAACCTGTATGGTCTATTTAAATGGATAATCTACAAAACATTTAGTGTACAATGTGCTTTTAATCTGTAAAACTCCAGTCACCTTTGTAAAATGATTTTGGTCAGTTTCACCCAGACACAGTGTCACTTCCAGCAGAGGAAATGCAGTTTGACTGAAACTCTTGTAATAGGGCTCTCAAGACACGTAGTGAATCTCTTATTTATTTACTTCCTGAGACATTGTTTAAAGGGGCTTAACATACTGAAAATCCAAGTTAGAAATGTCTGTGCTCAAAAGCAACACTGGCAAGGTACGATAATTATGTCATTAGTTACTGTCTATGGGCTCCATGTACTAAGAGGCGGGCGGACAGCTTCTTAACTCGCGAAGCTGTCCGCCCGCCTCCGCTACACACGGGCAGCGGATCTATTGATCCGCTTGCCCGTATGTACCATTACACACTCAGCGGAGTGTGTAATGCCCGCCCCTTCAGTCACGCGACCAATCACGCGACTGAAGGGGCTGTCAATCACCGAGAGCGAGCGAGCTCTCGGTGATTTTGCTTCGCCACCTATATGTTATCAGGTTTTAGGGGTATAAATACAAGTAAAACCTACTAATGCTTCATAAACAGGCCAAATGTAACTTCATGTCCCTGAAAATATTGTGTGAATGTAGTGTCTAGAATAAAGCTTTGGGGATAATATGATGAATGGTTTTTGTAAATTTTATAATATAACCTTCTGAAAATGTAGCATAAAGCCCAAAGTATTCAGTGCTATCCTGGATAGACAAGGTGATGTTTTAGAATTTTTTAACTTGATGGTGTAATGCATTTAAGGAATATTCAACCTTAAATATGACTCCAATAAATATTATGGATGAATGTCTTGGGGGTTTAATATTTAAAGGCACATGAAATCCAAAATGTTACTTTCATGAACATACAATTTAAAACAACTTTCCAATTTAATTCTATAATTAAATTTGCTTCATTCTCTTGGTATTCTATGTTGCAGAAGCAACAATGCAAAACTGGGAGCTATCTGTACACATCCTGTGAGCCAATGACAAGTGGCTTATATGTGCAACCACCAATCAAGCATTTATCTCCCAGTAGTACATTGGTGCTCCTCAGCCCACCTAGGTATGCTTTTCAACAAATCATACTCAGAGAACAAAGCTAATTAGATAATTGAAGTAAATTGGAAAACTGTTTAAAATTGCACGCTCTGTCTGAATCTTGAAAGTTTAATTTTGACTTTACTTTTCCTTTAAGCACTTATTTTTTTTAAAAAAAACATAAAATAAAAATAAACTACTAGCCATATTGTCTGCAGGCTGGGTATCCCTAGGCACTTATAACAGGTCATCAAAAAGGTCTAGAGACACCAATGATCCATTGTATTAAAGCCCAGAAGCTCTTCTTTAAAATAAAGACACTATATGGGATTTTATAGCCAGGTGATCACTGCAGTAATAGCGATCACCTGACATGTATACACTTATTTGAGAAGAGGATCATGGGAGCCCTTATGTAACTATCAAAGCTGTATACTTATATCCTTATTTAAATGAGGATGACCCTTTTCTCCTTTTGTCTATAAGGTTTAGGTAAAAACACTTTTTTACAACCTTGTTTATTAAGATTTTAATAAAAATATACATTTATTTCATGTAATTGGCAAGAGTCCATGAGCTAGTGACGTATGGGATATACATTCCTACCAGGAGGGGCAAAGTTTCCCAAACCTCAAAATGCCTATAAATACACCCCCCACCACACCCACAATTCAGTTTTACAAACTTTGCCTCCTATGGAGGTGGTGAAGTAAGTTTGTGCTAGATTCTACGTTGATATGCGCTTCTCAGCATGCTGAAGGTTCCTCTCAGAGTGCAGTGAATGACAGAGGGATGTGAAGGGAGTATCGCCTATTGAATGCAATGGTCATGCTAACGGGGATCTATTTCATAGGTTCTCTGTTATCGGTCGTAGAGATTCATCTCCTACCTCCCTTTTCAGATCAACGATATACTCTTATATACCATTACCTCTACTGATTCTCATTTCAGTACTGGTTTGGCTGTCTACTATATGTAGATGAGTGTCTTTTGGTAAGTATGTTTTCCTTTATTAAGACACTCTTAGCTATGGTTTGGCACTTTAAATGTAAAGTTCTAAATATAATGTTATAATTTATTGCGTCATTTTTGGCGCAAGACTTTTTTGGCGTGAGAATTACGTTAGTTGACGTATTTTCGTCATTTCCGGCGTCATTTTCACGTAGTTGTGTCATCTATGACGCTTGTGTTTGTTGCAGACGTTTTTGGCGCCAAAAAATATTTTGTCAGTTGTAGGCGTCATACTTGGCGCCAGACTTTTGACATTTATTTAAGTCTTCATGTATTTTTGCTTCTGGTTTCCAGAGGCTTATTCTGTTTGCATTTTTTCCCATTCCTGAAACTGTCATATAAGGAAATTGATAATTTTGCTTTATATGTTGTTTTTTCTATTACATATTGCAAGATGTCTCAATCTGACCTCAGAATCTACTTCTGGAATGCTGCTGCCTGATGTCGGTTCTACCAAAGCTAAGTGCATTTGTTGTAAACTTGTGGTAACTGTTCCTCCGGCTGTAGTTTGTGTTAGTTGTCATGATAAACTTTCTAAAGCAGACAATATTTCCATTAGTAGTAGTCCATTACCTGTTGTTGTTCCTTCAACATCTAATGTTCAGGATATTCCTGTTAATGTGAGAGAATTTGTTTCTAATTATATTCAGAAGGCCCTGTCTGTTATACCACCTTCTAATAATTGTAAAAGGTCTTTTAAAACTTCTCATAAATTCGATGAATTTTTAAATGACCGACAGCATTCTGATTTATCTATCTCTGATGAGGATCTATCTGGTTCAGAAGATTCTGCCTCAGATAATGACACTGACAAATCTTCATATTTATTTAAAATGGAGTATATTCGTTCCTTATTAAAAGAGGTGTTGATTGCATTAGATATGGAGGAAACTAGTCCTCTTGATATTAAAGCCAGTAAACGTTTAAATGCGGTTTTTAAACCTCATGTAGTTATTCCAGAAGTTTTTCCAGTTCCTGATGCTATTTCAGATGTAATTTCTAGGGAATGGAATAGTCTGGGTTCTTCATTTACTCCTTCTTCAAGGTTTAAAAGTCTGTACCCTTTGCCGACTGATAGATTGGAGTTTTGGGAAAAGATTCCCAAAGTTGATGGGGCTATCTCTACTCTTGCTAAGCGTACTACTATTCCTACGGCAGATAGTACTTCTTTTAAAGATCCTTTAGATAGGAAGCTTGAATCTTATCTAAGGAAGGCTTATTTATGTTCAGGTCATCTTCTTAGGCCTGCTATTTCTTTGGCTGATGTTGCTGCGGCTTTAACTTTTTGGTTGGAAACTTTAGCGCAACAAGTACCAGATCCTAATGTATATAGCATTGTTAGGCTAATTTAAAATGCTAATAATTTCATTTGTGATGCCATTTTTCATATCATTAGAATTGATGTCAGGTATGTCTTTAGCTATTTTAGCTAGAAGAGCTTTATGGCTTACATCTTGGAATGCGGATATGACTTCTAAGTCAACGTTGCTATCTCTATTTTTCCAAGGTAATAAATTATTTGGTTCTCAGTTGGATTCTATAATTTCAACTGTCACTGGGGGGGAAGGAGCTTTTTTGCCTCAGGATAAAAAATCTAAGGGTAAATTTAGGGCTGCTAACTGTTTATTTGTTTTCAGACAGACAATGTCACAACCGTGGCGTATGTCAATCGTCAAGGTGGGACTCACAGTCCTCAAGCTATGAAAGAAGTATCTTGGATACTTGCATGGGCGGAATCCAGCTCTTGTCTAATCTCTGCGGTTCATATCCCAGGTATAGACAATTGGGAAGCGGATTATCTCAGTCACCAGACTTTACATCCGGGAGAATGGTCTCTTCACCCAGATGTGTTTCTTCAGATTGTTCAGATGTGGGGGCTTCCAGAAATAGATCTGATGGCTTCTCATCTAAACAGGAAACTTCCCAGGTATCTATCCAGGTCCAGGGATCCTCAGGCGGAAGCAGTGGATGCGTTGTCTCTTCCTTGGAATTATCAACCTGCTTATCTCTTTCCGCCTCTAGTTCTTCTTCCAAGAGTGATTTCTAAAATCATAATGGAGCGTTCATTTGTACTGCTGGTGGCTCCAGCATGGCCACACAGGTTTTGGTATGCGGATCTTGTTTGGATGTCCAGTTGCCTGCCTTGGCCACTTCCGTTAAGGCCAGACCTTCTATCTCAAGGTCCATTTTTCCATCAGGAGGTATGGAGATTGAACGTTTAGTGATTAGTCATAGAGGTTTCTCTGACTCAGTGATTAATACTATGTTGCAGGCTCGCAAATCTGTGTCTAGAAAGATTTATTACCGAGTTTGGAAGACTTACATTTCATGGTGTTCTTCTCATAAATTCTCTTGGCATTCTTTTAGAATTCCTAGAATTTCAGTTTCTTCAGGATGGTTTGGATAAGGGTTTGCCTGCAAGTTCCTTGAAAGGACAAATCTCTGCTCTTTCTGTTCTGTTTCACAGAAAAATTGCTAATCTTCTTGACAATTATTGTTTTGTACAGGCTTTGGTTCATATCAAGCCTGTCATTAAGCCAATTTCTCCTCCTTGGAGTCTTAATTTGGTTTTGAGGGCTTTACAGGCTCCTCCGTTTGAGCCTATGCATTCTCTGGACATTAAATTACTTTCTTGGAAAGTATTGTTTCTTTTGGCCATCTCTTCTGCTAGAAGAGTTTCAAAATTATCTGCTCTTTCTTGTGAGTCTCCTTTTCTGATTTTTCATCAGGATAAGGCGGTTTTGTGGACTTCTTTTAAATTTTTACCTAAAGTTGTGAATTCCAACAATATTAGTAGAGAAATTGTTGTCCCTTCGTTGTGTCCTAATCCTAAGAATTCTTTGGAAAGATCTTTACGTTCTTTGGACGTGGTTAGAGCTTTGAAATATTATGTTGAAGCTACTAAAGATTTCAGAAAGACTTCTAGTCTATTTGTTTTCTTTTCTGGTTCTAGGAAAGGTCAGAAGGCTTCTGACATTTCTTTGGCGTCTTGGTTAAAGCTTTTGATTCATCATGCTTATTTGGAGTCGGGTAAATCCCCGCCTCAGAGGATTACGACTCATTCTACTAGGTCAGTTTCTACTTCCTGGGCTTTTAAGAATGAAGCTTTAGTTGATCAGATTTGCAAAGCAGCAACTTGGTCTTCTTTGCATACTTTTACTAAATTCTACCATTTTAATGTTTTCTCTTCTTCAGAAGCAGTTTTTGGTAGAAAAGTTCTTCAGGCAGCTGTTTCAGTTTGATTCTTCTGCTTATAATTTCAGTTTTTTTTCATTATAAAGATTAAAACTTTTAATTTGGGTTGTGGATTCTTTTTTCAGCGGAATTGGCTGTCTTTATTTTTATCCCTGCCTCTCTAGTGACTCTTGCGTGGAGTTCCACATCTTGGGTATTTGCTATCCCATACGTCACTAGCTCATGGACTCTTGCCAATTACATGAAAGAAAACATAATTTATGTAAGAACTTACCTGATAAATTCATTTCTTTCATATTGGCAAGAGTCCATGAGGCCCACCCTTTTTGTGGTGGTTATGATTTTTTTGTATAAAGCACAATAATTCCTTGTTGATGCATTCGCTCCTTTCTTATCACCCCACTTCTTGGCTATTCGTTAAACTGAATTGTGGGTGTGGTGGGGGGTGTATTTATAGGCATTTTGAGGTTTGGGAAACTTTGCCCCTCCTGGTAGGAATGTATATCCCATACGTCACTAGCTCATGGACTCTTGCCAATATGAAGGAAATGAATTTATCCGGTAAGTTCTTAAATAAATTATGTTTTTAACATGTTTTGTTGTAGAGTTCTCAAATGTATGATATGGATATAAAATAATGGTATAGTTTGAATCGACTGGGTCTGTTAGATAAAACAATATATGATGTGTGGGTTTCTAGCTGAAAAATTACCTGCAGTGGTCCTTTTAAATTTGAGCAGCATGTAAAAACTCCAAAACGGCTCAGCAAAGAACTGGCATAGCAGTTAAAAGTTTAAGAGATATTTTACAGCAAAGCAAAATAATTTATCTATATTACACTTTCATTGATTGAGTTTATTATTTATTCTTTCAAAGGGACATTAAAATCAAAATTTAAGCAATGCATAAAATGATTCATTATATAAGAATATAACATTATGCAATATACATATATTATATATTTTGCTGCTTTTTGCTTTTAATATACATCTGAAAATCATGCCTGTTCTTTCTTACAGGAGGATTGTGGTAATACTGTTATTTAATTTTTCCAAAATTGATCCAATGTTTTCATCAAACTATTTCACTTTGTCTCTCTTGTCATTTGCTCTCAAAAGGGACATGAAAACCAATTTGTTTTCCAATTCATTTTTATTAGCAAATTTTCTTTATTCTCAAGGTATTCTTTGTTGAAAAGATTCCTAGGTAAGTAGCCTCAGCATGTCTGGAGCACTACAAGGCAGGAAAAGATGCTGCTATCTAGTTCTCTTGCAGATGTATAAAAACTGCTACCATATAGTGCTACAGACAGTGGCATGCTCCTGAGATTCCTTACTTCTGCTTTTCAACAAGGGATACTTAAAGAACTAAGAAAATATTGATAGTCGCAGTAAATTAAAAGGTGGTTAAAAATTACACACTTTATCTGAGTTCTTAAAGAAAAGCATTTGGGTTTCATGTCCCTTTTTTAAGGTTGATCAGTTTGCATCAACACTCATGATAGGAAAAGTACTCTTTGCAATAGCAGTGGGTATACTAGGTAGTTTAGGTAGTGTGAATATTATTTTGTATATAAAATATATCTTTATATTTAGCTTTTTAGATGGATATTAGATAGGGATGTATGCTCGTCACAAAAATCCAATTTTCGTTTCGAAAATCCAAACGAATGCACCAACGAAAATAACGTGCTCTCCATGCTCTTGAGAGTACATTGAGGTAACTTTTGTAGCTACAGGTAAACTTTTCGTTAAAACGAATGTAAATGTTTAATGAAAGTTCGATTTTCATTTCGTTTTAAACTAAACGAAAACCGAATAGTGCAGCCAACTTATATTCGGGGAAACTAATTTCCCTGATTATTCGGAACGAAAATATTGTCAAACTAAATTTTCTTCTCTGCACATGTCTAATATTAGGAAGGGTTATAAGTCTGTTTGTTTTAATACCTGTTTAATAGATTATTATTATTTTATTATTAACTCACTGAGCTGAATCCATGCTAAACCACCTTAAGGGAAGAGCATTACCACAGTCGTTTTCTTTAACTGAATATTTACAAACTACAATTCATGCTTTAATCCTATATATATGTATTAGTTTGTGATTGCTTAGCATTATACTTTTGGGTGACAGGGAAAATAGTGACAAGAAAAAACCCTAAAACAAGATGCTGAAATAAAAAATAAAGTTGCATTATTCATTGCAAAGTTCTTCTTTTGACAAGATTGCTGCTCTCAATCAAAAGAGATGAGATAAACTTACTAGCCATGGGTTTCAAGTGATTATAACAGATTGTTTGTTTGTTACCGTGTATATATGGTTAAAACTCATTATTATACGTTGAAGCACATTCTTGCAGCAAAAGTACTAAAGCAGCTACATACTATACAGTAGCTTTGTTAAATACGCTGTCTTGTCTCTATTGTGCATAATGATTTATTGAGAAGCCATTTATGCAGTCAATATGTAGTTACGAATTTCATTATAAATAAGATTTGTTCATCTGAATGTAAAAAGATACTTTAGTTAATAGCAAAACCAGTCAGAAATAGAAATCCAATTCAAGCTATTTGCAAACCCCATTAATATGTTTAAGAATTAAAAACAAAACATAAAACTACCTTTTATATAAAGTGGTCTACTCACTGCTCCAGATTCCAGAGGATTTGATTCCCCTGGGGAGGTTTCTAGCAATATGTGCTCAGAAGACTGCAAACCTTTGCCTCTTGGCAAAGGGACATTGTATTAAAAAAAAGAAAATCTATCATCCTATTGAAAGTGCTGAAGTTAAACATGTAAAAAAAAAAGTATTATAGATTTAGTTAATTCATTTTATTTATGTATTTATTAGGGGCATGATGCAGTGTTGAAACTAGTTTTATTTTATTATAGTGGAGGTGTACCCAGTACATCAATTGAGCTGCTGATGTTGTTTTGTATCAGCCAATGAGCAATGGAGGCTAGTGTATCTGTAGTATATATTTACTGCTGTTTATCTCACTATGAACGGTTCTAGGTGTGAAGGGGAGACAATGACATCACAATATAAGGCTCATTTTCTTGTATATTTTCTCTCCTTATGTTGGCATGTCTGATAATCAGACACTTAATTGCTTTTAAATAGCATTGGAGAGGTCCAAGTTCTGGTTCCCCTTCTATCCCATCCTATTTTGTGGCTGTTAATGAAGATATATGACCATGACCCAACAACAAGCAAAACAAAACCACTACCTACTTTCCACACCCTGAAATCAGGATGTGGAGAGAAAACTGATGCAGATGTATGATGGAAGTGATAATGTTTCCTATGTTCACGTAGTCCTTGCTTTATATTTGTGGTTAAAGCAGTCTGCAGAATGAAATGTCATCAGAATGCATTGCTGTGGGTTCTGTTTGTACTGTTATATACAAGTTTATATCTAGGGCAGGAAAATGTTATGAGATACACAGACATTATATTGTTGCCAGAACCTGTTTTTATCTGTACAATTCTCATTTTCCTACTTAGTTCTGCATTAACATAAATATTGGATTGCAGGTTTACAGTAAAGATCTCAGGATGCCAAAGCTTGATCTAAGTATTTGTTACACAGGGGAATATTGTGTAAAAGGATGTAGGTCAAGATCTTTGCCTCAGTGATTCACTGTAATGTATTGATCATCCACTGATGAGTGCAGAGAGCGCCTTTGATTCCTCAATGCATTCTCGCTCATTTCATTTCCCCAGCTTGATGTAATGGGAAGCCTAATAGTACCAGTAAGCATCATTCTTCTCTCTTGTAATGAAATTAGTCTTTCTGTGTTTTGGCATCACTTTCTGGTGTCTGACCTGTAATACTTTTAAAATAGCTTCAGTTGTCTCTCTCTTTCATTGACACTTTGTCACACCCAATCTTGTGCTCCCATGAAATGTTGTTTGTCTATATATAACATTCAGAGATGCATAAGTCAGCTGTAGAACCTGCTAAACTCATTTGCACCATCCATAAAGATAGAAGCCGTTTATTCTGCAAAAGCTTAAAAGCAACCTAATTTGTTTTGTCATTTTTATAATTTATTGAGCAGACGCATTTCTTCAGCAGAAATAGACCGTAGATTATCTAATACCATTGTTTATAGCGAAGCAATTTTTTTTTTTTTACTTTGACATCTCACAGTTGTAAAGTTTGTTGTAAATCAGGATGGTCAAGTTTTTAATTAATTTTATTTTTTTAATTAAATGCTAAATACAATTTTAATGGTTAAAATTGAAAAAGTGCTTTTTTCATTGGCAAGGAGTCACTGTTCGAGAGATGGCGTATGAGTACTGCCTTGACCAACAACAATCCTCCTCATAATATGCAAGCGTTACATTCTGTGCATTTCTTAGCTAATTGTTCTATTTTTTTTTTTGTAAACTAAGATGTTGCACTTCTTGGGGAGGGGCATCGAAAAGGGCCAGAGGTCTATTGTACCAAACCTTTGTTGTTGTTATTTAAGTGACATCCTAATGCAAAGTTCAAGAATCCCAAGCAGAAAACTGCATGATTGGTGGAAATGTGCAACTGCTGCTCCGTATTGGCTGACTGGTGGTTTCATTTTCAAGAGCTACAAGCATAAAGTCTTTGAGATGCTTCTCTGAGTGGAAAAACTGAAGAGATGTCATATGTATATTTATTCTTTTAAAGTAGTGATTTAAATGGACAGTAATCATCTTCAGCTTTTATATAACATACTTAATTACGTATACGTATAATGAAACATCTGCTGTATATTTTCATTACTTATTTTACCCTTATATGTACACTGTGTGTGTGTGTATGTGTATATATGTGTATGTCTACAGAGGTTCTTGCCGGGGGACTTCCTGCTTCTGATTCAGATCAAACATTCTTCACACAGATGATCTATGGATCATTTATCAATCACCATAGAAAAATAATGTGAAATTGGTGCTAGGATCTGTTTGAGCAGGGTACAGATATTTAGCAGCTGTAGTAAGAGTTTTGGGCGTGCTAATAGGAGGCTTAGCACAGAGGCTTCCACAACCTGCACTAAAGGACCTTCATAACTGTGCCGCACTCCCAGATCGATTCCAAATGGCGTATTGTTCGATCCGAGTGCATAAACAAGGAGGTAAAATTTCTTTCTGGGGTTTCGAGAGGAGTGGATCCATACATATATACATATATACAAGGAGCCAATGACTAGAGACAACCAACTACTTAACAAATCTGTGCGGCACTTACCTCATTTTGATTGAGGTAATTTCTTGTAAGTAGGAAGTCTATTTACTATTATTGGTTTCTGTGGGCACACCAACTTACCTGGAGTTTGCTTTATTCAACTCACGTTTAGCTATTTAGCTGTTTATTTATTTTATCTTTGCACTACAGTCATCAGACTTTTTTTTTATAAATATATATATCTTTGTGATACACATGTTTTAAAGTATATTTTTTTTGTAATATTTTTTGGATTTTCTATATCAACTTGTACAAATTTATCTATTGACCTCATGAATGTAAATTGACTAATTTTTAGTCATAAGCACTGTTTTGCGCCTGTAAACCAATCTTTTAATTTATATATATATATATATATGAGAACAAAATACTTGCACTCACTGGTCTTTTTGTGAAACAACTTTTACTTTGAAAAAGACTGTGACGTTTCGAGGACAATATCCCCTTCTTCAGAGGGGATATTGTCCTCGAAACGTCACAGTCTTTTTCAAAGTAAAAGTTGTTTCACAAAAAGACCAGTGAGTGCAAGTATTTTGTTCTCTTGTATTGAAGTTTCACTAGCACCCTGGCAGTCGTGGATAAGTGAGAGTGCACATCTCTGCTACAAATATATATATATATATATATATATATATATATATATATATATATATATATATATATATATATATATATTTAATGAAACTTTTCTATACTTCAAAACATGGTGAGTGCCTTTCATTTTGGATTGTGTGTTTTACTTCAAAGTGTGTGTATATGTATATGTGTGTGTGTGTGTATATGTGTGGGTGTGTGCATGTATGTATGTATGTGTGTGTGTGTGTATATATATATATATATATATATATATATATATATATATATATATATATATATATATATATATATATATATATATCCACTAGTTAGGCTGTTTTCTCTGTATTTATTGGAGCTGTTATCTTTTTGCTTGGAGAAGAATTACTTCAAGTTTCAGTTTGATTATTTTCTCCAAATAGACGGAACAGCTATGGGTTCCACCATGGCTACCACATATGCAAATCTGTACATGCTCTGGTATTAAACATTTATCATGAAAGCTGTCTTGATCTCCAATATTAAATTTTACACTAGATACATAGACGATGTATTCTTGGTTTGGGGTGGCACCGAACAGGCTCTCATTGAATAGATTGGAGAGCTGAATAAACTTGATTCTCCTATTAGATTTAAATATTAATACAGCAGGCATGAGATTCACTTTTTATATCTTAATATTACCAAAGTGGCAAATGATGGTTGGCACATATTCTGTACCTCTTTATATACTAAGCCTACCGATAGGAACTCTCTTCTCCTAGCTAATAGCTATCATCCTTTTCATAAAAAAGGGGATTGTCACCTCTCAGCTCACAAGAGTCATACGTTATAACACCTTGGACAGCACCAGACACTTAAAAGAAAAAGCAAAGAGAGAGGAACTAGTGGAAAGGGGGTATGATACCAAGTTGGTTGACACAAGTATACACAAACTAAAGATCATGGATCAGAAACATCTGCTAGATAAGCAGGATGACAAAAGAATGCCCAAGGAGGCTATCAACTTTATGACCGCTTACACTCTTTTCCATAAGACCCTGGAGAAGTTCATTACTAAAAATTGGGACAATGTCAAGTCTGATAAGATGCTACCTTTCCAGAACATAGAGGCTCCATGGATGGTGTATCGAAGAGCTCCATATCTTCGGGATATGCTAGTACACAATGATCCAATGGGATGCTACCAACAAAAAACGGGGCTACACGACAGGATGAAATTGGGTTGCTTTAAATGTGGCAACTGTACCACCTGCAACAGCATGATCCGGCTCCAGGTTTCACCACCTGAAATGCACCAGTGAATTCGTTATCTACATTCTACACTGTCCATGTTCCCTGGTTATATGCCAGTAAAACGACTACATCCTTCCATGAGAGGATGGCCAATCATCGTTGTGCCATAAGGGAAGCGATTGACAAAGGGACCTCAGATCAGCCTGTGGCGCATCATTTTGCGCAGGCGGGACTTTCATTTGCTAGCATGAGGATGATGCTTATAGATTATGTTCCACCCATGATCAGAGGGGGTGATAGACACAGGAAGTTGTTACAAACAGAGACTAGGTGGATGTATCACTTGGACACTGTAGCTCCTAAGGCACAACTGGATTATAGTGTATTCCTAGGATTCCTTAGTTGTCTCTCTGTACTAGACTTTAGCTGGGACTTCCTCTTATTATATTGTGTCCTTGACTAGGACGATTAAAATTGATCTGGATTATATAATAACATCAATATGTGTACTTATGGTGCTGTCCTAAATTACATATAGTTTATACCATACTCCTTGGCAGTGGAGGCTCCTCCATTTGTGCACTTGAGCATGTGCCCCCTGTCAGATGCTGAGAAAAAAAAAAATTATGCTGAATAAAATATTTCTCTTGTTAAGTGTAGTCAGTCCACGGGTCAACCATTACTTATGGGATTATATCTCTCCCCAACAGGAAGTTGCAAGAGGATCACCCAAGCAGAGCTGCTATATAGCTCCTCCCCTCACATGTCATATCCAGTCATTCTCTTGCAAGTCTCAACAAAGGAGGTTGTGAGAGGAGACAGGAGTTTTTTACTTAATTCTTCAATCAAAAGTTTGTTATTTTAAAATGGCACCGGAGTGTTCTGTTTTTTCTCTCAGGCAGTATTTAGAAGAAGAAGATCTGCCTGCGTTTTCTATGATCTTAGCAGACGTAACTAAGATCCACTGGCTGTTCTCGCGCATTCTGAGGAGGGGTAACTTCAGAAAGGGGAATAGCATGCGGGGTCCCCCGCAAATGAGGTATGTGCAGTATAATATTTTCTAGGAATGGAATTGACTAAGAAAACACTGCCGTTACCCATATGATGTAAGTACAGCCTTTAATGCAATAGTAGCAACTGGTATCAGGCTGTTAAATGTATGCGCAGTTGAGTTATTTTCTAGGGACTAGAATTTGACTGAGAAAATACTGTTAATACTGAAATAAATGTATAAGCCTTAACTGCAGTAGAAGCGACTGGTAGCAGGCTTAGTGATAACTTTACATAACACTGGAAAAGTTGTTTTTAAAATGTTTACTGGCATGTTATTCGTTTTGTGAGGTACTTTGGTGATAAATCTTTTTGGGCATGATTTTTTTCCACATGGCTAACGTTTATTTCTGCATAGAAACCGTTGTAACAGGTCTCCCACTGTTGTAATATGAGTGGGAGGTGCCTTTTTTAGCGCCTTGTTGCGCAGATAAAATTCTAGCACAGTCTTCCTGCCTTTTCCTCCTTGATCCAGGACGTCTCCAGAGAGCTCAGGGGTCTTCAAAATTCAATTTTGAGGGAGGTAATCAGTCACAGCAGACCTGTGACAGTGTGTTTGACTGTGAGAAAAACGTTAAATCTAAAATTGATTATCCGGTTGTGGGTATTGAGGGGTTAATCATCCGTTTGCTAGTGGGTGCAATCCTCTGCTAAATTCATACATTTATTGTTAAAATTGTTGGCTATAACTGAATTAGTTCATTGTTATTTCAACTGTGACAGTTTTTTTTTTTTTTTTGTGTTTTTAAAAGCGCTGCTGCGTTTTTTCATATTGCTTGTAAATTCACTGACAGTTTTTTTCCAAGCTTGCTAGCCTTCATTGCTAGTCTGTTAAACATGTCCGATACAGAATCTACTTGTTCATTATGTTTAAAAGCCAATGTGGAGCCCAATAGAAATTTGTGTACCAATTGTATTGATGTTACTTTAAATAAAAGTCAGTCTTTACCGGTAAAGAAATTATCACCAGACATCGAGGGGGAAGTTATGCCGTCTAACTCTCCTCACGTGTCAGTACCTTCGCCTCCCGCTCAGGAGGTGCGTGAGATTGTGGCGCCAAGTACATCAAGGACCTTACAAATCACTTTGCATGATATGGCTAATGTTATGAAAGAAGTATTATCTAATTTGCCTGAGTTAAGAGGCAAGCGCGATAGCTCTGGGTTTAGGACAGAGCGCGCCGATGACACGAGAGCCATGTCCGATACTGCGTCACAATTTGCAGAACATGAGGACGGAGAGCTTCATTCTGTGGGTGACGGATCTGATCCGGGGAGACCGGATTCAGAAATTTCAAATTTTAAATTTAAGCTTGAGAACCTCAGTGTATTGCTAGGGGAGGTGTTAGTGGCTCTGAATGATTGCGACACGGTGGCAATCCCAGAGAAATTATGTAGGCTGGATAAATACTATGTGGTACCGGTGTGTACTGACGTTTTTCCTATACCTAAAAGGCTTACAGAGATTATTAGCAAGGAGTGGGATAGACCCGGTGTGCCTTTTTCCCCTCCGATATTTAGAAAAATGTTCCCAATAGACGCCACCACACGAGACTTATGGCAGACGGTCCCTAAGGTGGAGGGAGCAGTTTCTACTTTAGCCAAGTGTACCACTATCCCGGTGGAGGATAGTTGTGCTTTCTCAGATCCAATGGATAAAAAATTAGAAGGTTACCTTAAGAAAATGTTTGTTCAACAAGGTTTTATATTACAGCCCCTTGCATGCATTGCGCCCGTCACTGCTGCGGCGGCATTCTGGTTTGAGTCTCGGAAGAGGCTATTCGCACAGCTCCATTGGATGAGATTATGAACAAGCTTAAAGCCCTTAAGCTAGCTAATGCATTTGTTTCGGATGCAGTGGTGCATTTAACCAAACTAACGGCTAAGAACTCCGGATTCGCCATCCAGGCGCGCAGAGCGCTATGGCTTAAATCCTGGTCAGCAGATGTAACTTCTAAATCTAAATTGCTTAATATTCCTTTCAAAGGGCAAACCTTATTCGGGCCCGGCTTGAAAGAAATTATTGCTGACATTACTGGAGGTAAGGGTCACTCCCTTCCTCAGGACAGGGCCAAATCAAAGGCCAAACAGTCTAATTTTCGTGCCTTTCGTAATTTCAAGGCAGGAGCAGCATCAACTTCCTCCGCCCCAAAACAGGAAGGGACTGCTACTCGTTACAGACAGGGTTGGAAAGGCAACCAGTCTTGGAACAAGGGCAAGCAGGCCAGAAAACCTGCTGCTGCCCCTAAGACAGCATGAAGTAAGGGCCCCCTGTCCGGAAACGGATCTAGTGGGGGGCAGACTTTCTCTCTTTGCCCAAGCTTGGGCAAGAGATGTCCAGGATCCCTGGGCGTTGGAGATCATATCTCAGGGATATCTTCTGGACTTCAAAGCTTCTCCTCCACAAGGGAGATTTCATCTTTCAAGGTTATCGGCAAACCAAATAAAGAAAGAGGCGTTTCTACGCTGTGTACAAGACCTCTTATTAATGGGGGTGATCCACCCAGTTCCGCGGTCGGAACAAGGGCAAGGATTTTATTCAAATCTGTTTGTGGTTCCCAAGAAAGAGGGAACCTTCAGACCAATCTTGGACTTAAAGATCCTAAACAAGTTCCTAAGAGTTCCATCATTCAAAATGGAAACTATTCGAACCATCCTACCCATGATCCAAGAGGGTCAGTACATGACCACAGTGGACTTAAAGGATGCCTACCTTCACATACCGATTCACAAGGATCATTATCGGTATCTAAGATTTGCCTTCCTAGACAGGCATTACCAGTCTGTAGCTCTTCCCTTCGGGTTAGCTACGGCCCCAAGAATCTTTACAAAGGTTCTGGGCTCACTTCTGGCGGTACTAAGACCGCGAGGCATAGCGGTGGCTCCGTACCTAGACGACATTCTGATACAAGCATCAAGTTTTCAAACTGCCAAGTCTCATACAGAGATAGTTCTGGCATTTCTGAGGTCGCATGGGTGGAAGGTGAACGTGGAAAAGAGTTCTCTATTACCTCTCACAAGGGTTCCCTTCTTAGGGACTCTTATAGATTCTGTAGAGATGAAAATTTACCTGACGGAGGCCGGGTTATCAAAAATTCTAAATGCTTGCCGTGCCCTTCATTCCAGAAAAATTTACCATAAAATATGGCGTAAATACTTATATTGGTGTGAATCCAAGAGTTACTCATGGAGTAAAGTTAGGATTCCTAGGATTTTGTCCTTTCTACAAGAGGGTTTAGAAAAGGGTTTATCTGCTAGTTCATTAAAGGGACAGATTTCTGCTCTGTCTATTCTGTTACACAAACGTCTGGCAGATGTTCCAGACGTTCAGGCTTTTTGTCAGGCTTTGGCTAGGATTAAGCCTGTGTTCAAGACTGTTGCTCCGCCGTGGAGCTTAAACTTAGTTCTTAAAGTTCTTCAAGGTGTTCCGTTTGAACCCCTCCATTCCATTGATATTAAGCTGTTATCTTGGAAAGTTCTGTTTTTGATGGCTATTTCCTCGGCTCGAAGAGTCTCTGAGTTATCTGCCCTACACTGTGATTCTCCTTATCTGATTTTCTATTCAGACAAGGTAGTTCTGCGTATTAAACCTGGGTTTTTACCTAAGGTGGTTTCTAACAGGAATATCAATCAAGAGATTGTTGTTCCATCATTATGTCCTAACCCTTCTTCAAAGAAGGAACGACTTTTGCATAATCTGGACGTAGTCCGTGCCCTGAAGTTCTATTTACAGGCAACTAAAGATTTTCGTCAAACTTCTTCCCTGTTTGTCGTTTACTCGGGACAGAGGAGAGGTCAAAAGGCTTCGGCTACCTCTCTCTCCTTTTGGCTTCGTAGCATAATACGTTTAGCCTATGAGACTGCTGGACACTAGAGCTGTGGCTTCCACCTGGGCCTTTAAAACTGAGGCCTCTGTTGAACAGATTTGCAAGGCTGCAACTTGGTCTTCACTTCACACTTTTTCAAAATTTTACAAATTTGACACTTTTGCTTCTTCGGAGGCTATTTTTGGGAGAAAGGTGCTTCAGGCAGTGGTTCCTTCCGTTTAAAGTTCCTGCCTTGTCCCTCCCATCATCCGTGTACTTTAGCTTTGGTATTGGTATCCCATAAGTAATGGATGACCCGTGGACTGACTACACTTAAGAGAAAACATAATTTATGCTTACCTGATAAATTTATTTCTCTTGTAGTGTAGTCAGTCCACGGCCCGCCCTGTCTTTTAAGGCAGACCTAAATTTTAATTAAACTCCAGTCACCACTGCACCCTATAGTTTCTCCTTTCTCGTCTTGTTTTGGTCGAATGACTGGATATGACATGTGAGGGGAGGAGCTATATAGCAGCTCTGCTTGGGTGATCCTCTTGCAACTTCCTGTTGGGGAGAGATATAATCCCATAAGTAATGGATGACCCGTGGACTGACTACACTACAAGAGAAATAAATTTATCAGGTAAGCATAAATTATGTTTTTTCCGATAGCCCCCTATTGGAAAAATTATATTTTATTTTTAACCCCCATAAATGAAATTCTGATGTTTTTTTTAAAATAAAATAAATTAAAAAAAAAATTGTGTGTGTTTCTTTAAAAAAATCGCACGTGCGATAGAGCCCTATATCATGCCTGTCAGTGATGTCTATGTTCACTGCAGGCATCTGGGCTAGCCTCAAAGCGATTCTATATTGATGCCTGATCACACAAGCTGAACTGTGCGAGTGGGTAGGGACATGTTCAAGCCAAGTTCAGCCTGTGCTCTGATAGGCTGCACCATGATCAACAGGCGTTCTAGCCAATGCCATACTGAGCTGACCTGTGCTGTTATTGAATTGCAGAAGTTACACAGCACTGACTTACTATTTCTAGACTCACGTCTGTGCCTGTGTGCAGGGGTGGAACTATCAGTTGCGACCGGGCCCCAGGGAGGTCCCCCATCAGGGGGGCCCCTGCTTCAGCACATTAATTTTTTTTTTTAACTTTTTTTTTTTTCTTCAAAATTTTATTCTTAAACACCCCCCTGCGCCACACCCCCCGCGGCCCCCCCGCGACCCCCCCCTCTCCTTCATTTGATGTCTCCTACTCCTCCTTACCCTTTTTAAAATCAGAGCGTTGCCGGGGGTTACCATGGCTCTATCGTGAGCCTTTCTCAATGGTATACAGTCCGGTCTGTATACCATTGAGAAAGGCTCACGATAGAGCCGAAACGTCTGGTTTCTCTTTTGTTGAATAAATTGGAGTTTGAAAAATTTCCTGTGTGCCGGCTGTTCTTGGGTCACTTTCAACAACGGAGGCCGTCCGTTGGATTCAGTTCTACTTTACTATATATATATATATATATATCAGTGGAGGCTCCTCCATTTGTGCACTTGAGCACGTGCCCCCCTGTCAGATGCTGAGAAAAAAAAATTTATGCTGAATAAAATATCATTTTTCCAATAGCCCCCTATTGGAAAAATTATATTTTATTTTTAACCCCCAAAAATAAAATTCTGATGTTTTTTTTTTAAATAAAATAAAAAAAAAAAATTTTTGTGTGTGTTTCTTTAAAAAAATCGCACGTGCGATAGAGCCCTATATCATGCCTGTCAGTGATGTCTATGTTCACTACAGGCATCTGGGCTAGCCTCAAAGCGATTCTATATTGATGCCTGATCGCACAAGCTGAACTGTGCGAGTGGGGAGGGACATGTTCAAGCCAAGTTCAGCCTGTGCTCTGATAGGCTGCACCATGATCAACAGGCGTTCTAGCCAATGCCATACTGAGCTGACCTGTGCTGTTATTGAATTGCAGAAGTTACACAGCACTGACTTACTATTTCTAGACTCACGTCTGTGCCTGTGTGCAGGGGTGGAACTATCAGTTGCGACCGGGCCCCAGGGAGGTCCCCCATCAGGGGGGCCCCTGCTTCAGCACATTAATTTTTTTTTTAACTTTTTTTTTTCTTCAAAATTTTTTTCTTAAACACCCCCCTGTGCCCCCCCCCGCGGCCCCCCCTCTCCTTCATTTGATGTCTCCTACTCCTCCTTACCCTTTTTAAAATCAGAGCGTTGCCGGGGGTTACCATGGCAACGCTCTGAAACATTTCCTGCTCAGCGGGAAAGAAGGAGCTTAGGAGCTGTGTTGCAGGCAGAACCTGAAGACAGAGCTGCAGATGACAAGACACCAACCAAGCAGTCACATTGCCCAGCGTTACTGGTAAGACTGCATTTAAGCAATTTTAAAAAGTCTTAATTGCTCTTCTTCCAATGAGTCCTAATGCAGCTTTCAGACGAGGCTTTACTGTCACTGGAGCTTAGAGCAGTAGGTCATTGTGCTTTTGTAAAGAAGCTCCCTTCCTTGCAGTTGCACATTAAACTTTTGTTGTCTTTTTTTAAATTGTTATGTTGTCACTGTGCACAGACTTTGTTAACAAGATTCTCGACAATTGCTTTTAAATTTCTCAAAGGACCTAAATAAAAAAAAACATGTGTATATATATGTGTTTTTATATATATATATATATATATATATATATATATATATACACATACATATCATATATATATATATATATATATATACACATACATATCATATATATATATGTATATATATATATATATACACATACATATCATATATATATATATATATATACACATACATATCATATATATATATATATACACATACATATCATATATATATATATATATATATATATATATATATACACACATATATATATATATATATATATATATATACACACATATTTATATATATATAACAGTAGCAGGGATGTGCACTCTCACTTAATGGCAGCTGCCAGGGTGCTAGTAAAGATCCATATAGAAAGAAAAAGCAGACTTGCACTCACTGGTCTTTTTTGTGAAATAATTTACTGCAAAAAATGTGACGTTTTGAGGACAAAATCCCCTTCCTCAGACAATGTGTTTAACAAACAAGAGTGACTTTATACATTGTGTAGCTGAAACCCCTCCCCTCAATTAGACAAAAAACCGCCAAATTGTAACCATGGTGACCACTGAGTCACATTTATACACAACAGATATTTACCATATAGGGTAAGTGTTATCATATCACCATATATACATAAATGAGCCATCCTGGCTCAACCAAAACTGTGACAGCCCAAGTGCACGTTATAAAAACTGTGATGCAATGAAAACAAGCATAGAAAACAGACAGATCACTCAGTGAGTGTGCTGAGAGATAACGTTCATTCATACCTACAATCCTAAAATACTCAATAGGGAATTAGATTTATTATCTAGAAATGACAAATCGCCAATATATAACTCACCCGAGAAGAGACATAACCCTCAGACTCAGGAGCCGTTCACTGTCGCACCGGCAAACAACGCCGGATAGAGAACCCGGAACCCAGTCTCACGTAGGACTCTCACGTGTGGGGGGCAAACAGCCAATCACCGGGATTGTTTACCGTTGCCACGGTGACCAGAAGCCGCAAGGCGCACGTAAACTATACAGCCCTAAGGCAAAAACTGATAAGGCAAAAACTAATAGAGTAATGGTTACATACACCCTTGAGCTGTAACAGAGAGGAGCACATACAGAGGATCCAACAATCAGAGATGCACAATCAAATGTTAATATGTATCGCCACGGTCAGAAACTCGTTGTGACCTCAATTGTAATTGACAAATCTATCAGCCAAACACATTCTCCAATTGGAAATAGAAAAATAGAAAAGAGTATAGAGTACACAGTAGGAAATATAGAACGTTGTGATTACACCATTGACCGTATTTACCATAATGTGCCATAATGTGCCATAGACCCCATGCATTACTATAGTAGCCCTAGATTACAACAAACAGAAGAAAAATAGACATAGATCGAAGCCCACATCACCACTACAAGTGTAAAAAGGAAAATAAAATAGAATAAAATAAATAAAATAATAAAAATAAAATAAAATAAAATAAAAAAGGAAATACAAAAAAGGGAAAAAGTGAAAAAAAGAGTGAAAAAAAGAAAAAATGAAAAAATGAAGAACTTAAATGAATTTTGCTGGATGGTACGTGGACTCTCCCAAACAAATATTAGTTAGTAGCGCAGTCTATAGAAAAACTTTTCAGACTGTAGAGAATTATTCAAAAATTATAAAAAACAGTGCCAATCAAACATAATGTTCAGTCCCTGTGGATGGAGAGTGTTTAATCGAAAGATCCACTTGGCCTCAATTTGTAGGAGTGTGTCCCTGTCCCCCCCCTCGCCTCAGTGGGGGGACATGGTCTATTAGTGTAAACCTTAGATCCTGGAGGCCATGGCCTTTTTCCATGAAGTGTCTAGCCACTGGCTGGTCACTCGAACCCTTTTTGAGGGCCGTCCTGATTGACGACCTATGGTTGGCAAACCGAGTTCTGGCATCACCACAGATGATGCCAGAACTCGGTTTGCCAACCATAGGTCGTCAATCAGGACGGCCCTCAAAAAGGGTTCGAGTGACCAGCCAGTGGCTAGACACTTCGTGGAAAAAGGCCATGGCCTCCAGGATCTAAGGTTTACACTAATAGACCATGTCCCCCCACTGAGGCGAGGGGGGGACAGGGACACACTCCTTCTACAAATTGAGGCCAAGTGGATCTTTCGATTAAACACTCTCCATCCACAGGGACTGAACATTATGTTTGATTGGCACTGTTTTTTATAATTTTTGAATAATTCTCTACAGTCTGAAAAGTTTTTCTATAGACTGCGCTACTAACTAATATTTGTTTGGGAGAGTCGACGTACCATCCAGCAAAATTCATTTAAGTTCTTCATTTTTTCATTTTTTCTTTTTTTCACTCTTTTTTTCACTTTTTCCCTTTTTTTGTATTTCCTTTTTTATTTTATTTTATTTTATTTTTATTATTTTATTTATTTTATTCTATTTTATTTTCCTTTTTACACTTGTAGTGGTGATGTGGGCTTCGATCTATGTCTATTTTTCTTCTGTTTGTTGTAATCTAGGGCTACTATAGTAATGCATGGGGTCTATGGCACATTATGGCACATTATGGTAAATACGGTCAATGGTGTAATCACAACGTTCTATATTTCCTACTGTGTACTCTATACTCTTTTCTATTTTTCTATTTCCAATTGGAGAATGTGTTTGGCTGATAGATTTGTCAATTACAATTGAGGTCACAACGAGTTTCTGACCGTGGCGATACATATTAACATTTGATTGTGCATCTCTGATTGTTGGATCCTCTGTATGTGCTCCTCTCTGTTACAGCTCAAGGGTGTATGTAACCATTACTCTATTAGTTTTTGCCTTATCAGTTTTTGCCTTAGGGCTGTATAGTTTACGTGCGCCTTGCGGCTTCTGGTCACCGTGGCAACGGTAAACAATCCCGGTGATTGGCTGTTTGCCCCCCCACACGTGAGAGTCCTACGTGAGACTGGGTTCCGGGTTCTCTATCCGGCGTTGTTTGCCGGTGCGACAGTGAACGGCTCCTGAGTCTGAGGGTTATGTCTCTTCTCGGGTGAGTTATATATTGGCGATTTGTCATTTCTAGATAATAAATCTAATTCCCTATTGAGTATTTTAGGATTGTAGGTATGAATGAACGTTATCTCTCAGCACACTCACTGAGTGATCTGTCTGTTTTCTATGCTTGTTTTCATTGCATCACAGTTTTTATAACGTGCACTTGGGCTGTCACAGTTTTGGTTGAGCCAGGATGGCTCATTTATGTATATATGGTGATATGATAACACTTACCCTATATGGTAAATATCTGTTGTGTATAAATGTGACTCAGTGGTCACCATGGTTACAATTTGGCGGTTTTTTGTCTAATTGAGGGGAGGGGTTTCAGCTACACAATGTATAAAGTCACTCTTGTTTGTTAAACACATTGTCTGAGGAAGGGGATTTTGTCCTCGAAACGTCACATTTTTTGCAGTAAATTATTTCACAAAAAAGACCAGTGAGTGCAAGTCTGCTTTTTCTTTCTCTCTCTCTCTCTCTCTCTCTCTCTCTCTCTCTCTCTCTATATATATATATATATATATATATATATATATATATATATATATATATATATATATATATATATATATATATATAATCCCATCCGGTGTACAGTGTTACCCTCCAGTTGTCATCTGCCTGGGTGCAAACATGTAATAAATATTCCTGGAAAAACGTCGCACTCACAGGTCTTTGGATAAAGCAAGTAAAATACTTTTAATGAAACGTTTTCGGGGAATTTCTCCCCATCAGCATAAACACAAACTGCATCAAACAAACTTATATAGAAGGTGCAAATAATCAAACTAATTTTCAAAAAACCTGTGTAAAGTGTCCTCTCAGTGTGGTGGCGCCAAACATTGTGTGGGTGGAATGCAAGCTGCGTTCCACTGTGTGAACCGGAAGTGTTACATGTGATACTCTTTCCGGAGTTAGCATTATTCTAAGAAATTAATTTTGAGCAAATATCCTTGTAATAGCTGCATCTTGTAAATTGAAATTGTGGAAATACCAAAGTGTACACAATATTTCTTTATATATATTCCGTGTTTTCTGTGTATACCACTCTATGTGAATTACACGTTTTGCGTGTATCGGTCTTGCATGTGTGATCATACTCATTAAAACAAACGTGTATGTGTTTATAAGTGTTATCCTCTTGTTGTTGCCTGCTATGTTATTTCAGTCAACTTGTTTACCTATATGTGTCCCTTGATCAGCTTTGTGGGCTCCGTATATGACCCTGCTGTCATAATCTGGTTGTCATAGGAACCATTAGCTATGCCGGATCTACTTTAGGCGGATGGCTCTATTGTTAGCCCCTTATTATTATATATCTTTACAGTGTCAAGGGGTAAATGTGTGGTATACGTTAATAGTAGTTATATAGACCATCTCTGTATTCTACCTATTCTAGTAAGGACTCTTCTAAGGTATCTAAATGAGTTATATGCTAAGTACACTTATATAAAACTCAAAAGGCTAAAACTAAAAAATTTTTTTACATTAAAATGAAATATATGAAAGCAACTCTATTTTTGTTGCTGTAATGTACACTTAGTGTAAGTTATATGTACATGGTTTTGTAGATTATATCTATCCCACTTGTTTGTCTTCATGCCCCTTATACACACTATAACGAACACATATTCTTTTTCTAATTTTAAGCAAACTGTTGTTTCCATATTACTTCATATGGTTACTTTGTGGCACATTATTATATACTCTTTTCCTTCAAAATTTCTGTTTTTAATGAATGTTCTTATAATAGTCCCAATTCTATGACCTTGTGTGATGTATTTGCACAACCTGACGTGGGGTAAGTATGGGTTAATTTTTCCTCGAGTCGGGGGTTACTTTCAGCCCCTGGTTGTTATCTCTCCATAGTTCATTATCCTGTGGCTCTGTGGTGTTCTTACCGGTCAATTTCTTGTATCTTTCATCTAGGGCTCATCTGGGCTTGTTACAGATAGATGGTATCCTTGGATTTGTTGCACGGTTTAAGGCTGTTAACTACTTTAAGGCTGCTCAGTGTTTTAAGTGTACTTGAGTTCTTGTGGGTAATTGGAAAAAGAGGACCGAGCATTGTTAACTTGGAGGGGATCATCTCCATGTCCCCCCCCAAACAACAGATGTTGCGCCCCACACTAAGAAGTCTACCCCTCAAGTGGCCTGACTTCCAGTGCATCGCTGCATGTTACTCTAGGTCTATATGCCATACCCCTGTGTGTATCTCTACTTAAATGAGCGCCTTAAAATCTGGAGGGGAGTTTAATCCTCCTGGGGCTATAGTGCCCAATCTATACATCCACTCCGCCTCTCTTCTTAGCAAGGCCTTATTCCTATCACCTCCCCTGTCCAGGGGGGGGATGTGGTCTATCAGGATATCATTGGTGTCAGGTTGTGCGTAAAGGTCAGTTTGGGGTCAGATTGTACTATTGGCCAATGTTCCCTTAGTACTCTTCCTGCTTGTGTAGTGTTTGGTGAGAACACCGTTGCCATTATCAACCTGTTAGGTTTCTCTGTTAGAGTGTCCTTGTATATCAGACTGTCCTGGGTATAAGGGAGGACTTCTTTTAGGGTACTGTCAACTATCTGTTGCTTGTACCCCCGTTGCAGGAACTTGTCCCTCATGTGCTGCAGCTGTGAGACCCCTGTGGCTATGTTGGAATTATTTCGTACAACCCTAGTCATTTGTGACTTCACTATACCCTTTAGGAGGGCTGGGGGGTGGCAGCTATTGGCACTTAAAATTGAATTTCTGTCGGTAGGTTTACTGTAGAGTGTGGTTCCCAGGGCACTACCTTCTATGTAGATATTTAGATCTAGAAATTGTATTTCTTTGTGATGGTGTGTGAGCTTGAACCTTACTGGTGTAGGAGTGCTATTCCAAACCCTGAACCAGTCTAACAGTGCCTCTTGTCCCCCACGCCATACCATAAACACATCGTCGATGTATCTAACATAGAAGACAACCGGCGATGTGTCCCTGTTCCACAGGAATTGATTTTCAAACTGAGACATATATATATTGGCATAAGATGGGGCCATATTCGACCCCATCGCCGTGCCAGTGAGTTGCAAATAAAAAGATGTCTCAAAGCGGAAATAATTCCTGGTGAGGCAGTACTCCATTAGTGTCAAGAAAAAATCAATGGGGGGGCCCTCATATTGTGTACTCTCTATGAGGTGTTGTTTAGTTGCCATAAGTCCTGTATCATGTGGGATGATAGTGTAGAGACTGTTGACATCCAGGGTAACCAGGATGTCACCAGTCTCCACACGCACATCCCTCATCTTCCTAATTAGGTCATTGGTGTCTGAAATATATGATCTGACTGTCTTAACAATAGGTTGAAGGTAAATGTCAATTACTTGTGCCACCGGCTGTGTGAGTGACTGTACGGCCGAAACTATCGGCCGCCCAGGTGGGTGATCTAGAGTTTTGTGTATTTTCGGGGTGGTGTATAGGATTGGGATTCTAGGGTGTGTTGTGGTGCAGTACTCAAAGATTTGTTCCGTTAGGTATCCTTGTTCAAATCCTAATTTTAGAATACTATCCAGTTCCTTCTTGTACTTGACCGTAGGATCACCTGGTAATTTGCTATAGGTGTTATTGTCAGTTAGCTGTGTGAGTATATCCTCCCTGTAGTCCCTATAGTCCATTAGGACTATTGCTCCGCCTTTGTCGGCGGGGCGGATGACCAGATCCCGGTCATCTTGTAATGTTTTGATCGTAGCCCTTTCGATTTGTGTGAGATTATGTCTCCATTTATTGGTCTTTCTATGTGTTTCCATGTCTTGTGCTACTAGCCTCATAAAGGTCTTAGTGCTAGCACTACTATTGGTTGGCTCAAATGTACTTGGCTTTTTGCACTTATGTACAGGGCTAGTATGTTCAGGGCTTGTGGGAGGATTCTGGAAATATTCTTTGATTTTCATTGTCCGGTTTAGTCTGTGTAAGTCTAACTTAAGGTCCATTTCAGTGATCTTGTGACTAGGTATAAAAGATAAGCCTTTGTTCAACATAGAGTTTTCTGCTGCTGTCAGAACGTGTTTACTAAGATTGACCACTATATCCTCTGTC